>NC_080704.1:60366701-61032354 GCF_030445035.2 Dasypus novemcinctus | reverse complement strand
AGGTGTGAGATGGTAATCCTCTTTCATTTTTCTACATATGGCTATCCAGTTCTCCAGGCACCATTTGTTGAATAGGCCATTCTCTCCCAGTTGAGAGGGGTTGGTGGCTTTATCGAATATTATGTGGTTATATATATGAGGTTCTATATCAGAACTTTCAATTCAATTCCATTGGTCTGTGTGTCTCTCCTTATGCCAATACCATGCTGTTTTCACTACTGTAGCTTTGTAGTATGTTTTGAAGTCAGGTGGTGTCATTCCTCCAATTTCGTTTTTCTTTTTCAATATGTCTTTGGCTATTCGGGGCCTCTTTCCTTTCCAAATAAATTTCATAGTTAGTTTTTCTAGTTCCTTCAAGAAGGCTGTGTTGATTTTTATTGGGATTGCATTGAATGTGTAGATCAGTTTTGGTAGGATAGACATCTTAATAATGTTCAGTCTTCCTATCCATGAACAAGGAATATTCTTCCATTTATTTAGGTCTTCTTTGATTTCCTTGAACAGTCTTGTATAGTTCTCAGTGTATAAGTTTTTTACATCTTTAGTTAAATTTATTCCTAAATATTTGATTTTTTTATTGACTATTGTAAGTGGTATTTGTTTCTTGATTTCCTCCTGATCTTGCTTATTATTGGTGTACAGAAATGCTACTGATTTTTGTGCATTGATCTTATAACCTGCAACTTTACTAAACTCATTTATGAGTTCTAGAAGCTTTGTTGTAGATCTCTCAGGGTTCTCTATGTATAGGATCATGTCATCTGCAAATAATGAAATTTTGACTTCTTCCTTTTCAATTTGAATGCCTTTTATATCTGGTTCTTGCCTCAGTGCTCGAGCAAGTACTTCTATGACAATGTTAAATAGAAGGGGAGACAATGGGCATCCTTGTCTTGTTCCTGACTTTAGAAGGAAGGATTTTAGGATTTCTTTTTTTTTTTTTTAAAGATTTATTTATTTAATTCCCCCCCCCCTCCCCTGGTTGTCTGTTCTGTTCTTGGTGTCTATTTACTGCATCTTGTTTCTTTGTCCGCTTCTGTTGTCGTCAGCGGCACGGGAAGTGTAGGCGGCGCCATTCCTGGGCAGGCTGCACTTTCTTTTCACACTGGGCGGCTTTCCTCACGGGCGCACTCCTTGCGCATGGGGCTCCCCCACGTGGGGGACACCCTTGCGTGGCATGGCACTCCTTGCGCGCATCAGCACTGCACATGGCCAGCTCCACATGGGTCAAGGAGGCCCGGGGTTTGAACCACGGACCTCCCATATGGTAGACGGACGCCCTAACCACTGGGCCAAAGTCCGTTTCCCTAGGATTTCTCTATTGTAAACAATGTTGGCTGTAGGTTTTTCATATATACTTTTTATCATGTTCAAAAAATGTCCTTGTATTCCAATTTTTTTGGAGTATTTTTTATCAAGAAAGGGTGCTATATTTTGTCAAATGCTTTTTCTGCATCTATAGATATAATCATGTGATTTTTTCCTTCAATCTGTTTATGTGGTGTATTACATTGATTGAATTTCTTATGTTGAACCATCCTTGCATACCTGGAATGAATCCCACTTGGTCGTGGTGTATAATTCATTTAATGTGTTGTTGAATATGATTATCAAGTATTTTGTTAAGTATTTTTGCGTCTAGGTTCATTAGAGAAATTGGTCTGTAATTTTCCTTTCTTGTGGTGTCTTGTTTGGCTTTGGTACTAGGGTAATGTTGGCATCATAGAAGGAGTTAGGCAATGTTCCTTCTGTTTCGATTTTTTGGAAGAGTTTCAGCAGGATTGGTGTTAGTTCTTTCTGGAATGTTTTGTAGAATTCACCTGTGAAGCCGTCTGGCCCAGGGCTCTTCTTAGTTGGGAGGTTTTTAATGACTGATTCTATCTCTCTGCTTGTGATTGGTTTGTTAAGATCATCAATTTCTTCTTTTGTCAGTATGGGCTGCTTATGTGTTTCTATGAATTTGTCGATTTCCTCTGAATTGTCATTTTTGTTGGAATATAGTTTTTCAAAGTATCCTCTTATGATAGTCTTTATTTCTGTGGGGTCAGTGGTGATAAATCCTTTCTCATTTCTTATTTTGTGTATTTGCATCTTCTCTCTTTTTGTCTTTGTTAGTCTCGCTAAAGGTTTGTCAATTTTGTTGATCTCAAAAAACCATCTCTTGGTCTTGTTTATCTTTTCAAGTGCTTTCTTATTTTCTATTTCATTTAGTTCTGCTCTTTCTTTGTTATTTCCTTCCTTGTACTTCTGGGGGATTACTTTGTTGTTGTTTTTTTCTAATTCCTCCAAATGTGCAGTTACTTCTTCAATTTTTGGTCTTTCTTCTTTTTTGATACATGAATTTATGGCTATAAATTTCCCTCTCAGTACTGCTTTTGCTGCATCCCATAAATTTTGGTATGTTGTGTTATCATTATCATTTGTTTCAAGGTAGCCATTGATTTCTTTTGAGATTTCCTCTTTGACCCACTGTTTTTCTAAGAGTGTGCTGTTTAATTTCCAAATCGTGGTGTGAAATCTGGGCCTCTGTCCCTTGCAAATTTCCGGCTTCACTCCACTGTGGTCAGAGATATTATTTTGTATGATTTCGATCTTTCTGAATTCATTAAGCCGTTCTTTGTGGCCTAGCATATGGTCTATTTTGGAGAATGATCCATGCGCGCTTGAGAAAAATGTATACCCTGCTGTGTTTGGGTGTAATTATCTATATATATCTATTAGATCCAGCTCCTCTAATATACTGTTCAAATGTTTTGTTTCTTTAGTGATTCTCTTTTGAGATGTTCTGCCCAGAGTTGATAGTGGTGTATTAAAATCCCCCACTATAATTGTAGATGCATCTATTCTTTCACTTAGTTTTTCCAGCGTTTGCCTCACGCATTTAGAGGTGCCCTTGTTAGGAGCATAAATATTTATGATTGTTCGATCTTCTTGACAGATTGTCCCTTTCACTAAAATGTAGTATCCTTCTCTGTCTCTCACAATTGTTTCGCATTTAAAGTCTATTTTGTCTGATATTAATATAGCTACTCCTGCCTTTTTTTGGTTATTGTTTGCTTGTATGATTGTTTTCCCGCCATTCACTTTCAACCCCATGAGTCTCTGGGTCTAAGATGTGTCTCTTGTAGACAGCATATAGATGGGTCATATTTCCTTATCCAATGTCCCAGTCTGAATCTGATGGGTGAGTTTAATCTGTTGACATTCAGTGTTATTACTTTCAAGGAATTATTTGTGTTAGCCATATTTTGATTGGAGTTGTGTTTGTCATATTTTGTTTGCTTTTTTTTTTCCCTTCTCTTTTTGTCTTTTTTGTGGCTCTTACACTCTCCTCCAACTCTGCCTGTCCTGTTTTTTCCTTTCTTCCTGCAGAACTCCCTTTAGAATTTCTTGAAGGGAAGGTTTCTTGTTGGCATTCTCTTTCATTTTCTGTTTATCTGTGAATATTTTGAACTCTCCATCATTTTTGAGTGCTAGTTTAGCTGGATAGAGTATTCTTGGATGGAAATTTTTTTCCTTTAGTACCTTGACTATATCATACCACTGCCTTCTTGCCTCCATGGTTTCAGATGAGAAATCAGCACTTAATCTTATGGAGCTTCCCTTGTATGTCATGGTTTTCTTTTCTCTTGCTGCTTTTAGAATTTTCTCTTTGTCTTGAGCGTTGGATAATTTGACCAGTATATGTCTTGGGGGGTGCCTGTTGGGGTTTATGACGATTGGGGTGCGCTGTGCTTCTTGGATATGTACTTCTGTCTCTTTCAGTAGATTTTGGAAGTTTTTAGCCATTATTTCCTGCAACACTCCTTCTGACCCCTTTCCCTTCTCTTCTCCTTCTAGAATGCCTATAATATGTATGTTTGAGCGTTTTGCATTATCATTCAGGTCCCTAAGTCCTAACTGGATTTTTTCTATCTTTTTATCGACCAATTCTACTATCTGTTTGATTTCCGATGTACTGTCTTCCACATCACTAATTCTCTGCTCTGCCTCTTCTAGTCTGCTGATATTTGCTGCAAGTGTATTTTTGATTTCTTGAACTGTGGTGTTCATTCCCATCATATCTGTTATGTTTTTGCGTATGTCTGCAATTTCCCCTCCAAGTGTTGTCTTCATGTTTTTAACCTCTTCCTTTACTTCATTAAATTTGTCGGTGATAAATGTTCTGAGATCTTTCATTACTTGTGTGAAGTTCTGCTCCCCTTCCTGATTTTTAGTTTGTTCATTGGATTCAGCCATGTTTTCTGATTACTGGTTTGGTTTGTAGATTTTTGTTGCTGTCTGGTCATCATTTTATCTTGACGGGTTTAATCAGTTCCTTAGCTCTTTTGTCTAGTCTTGTGGATTAATTAGCTGTTGTTTTTGCATAAGTGTTATATGTTCTCTTTGTCATTTTGTTCTTCTAATTTCTTATTGCTGGTTGAGTTCACTTTAAAGGAAAGTATTAGGGCCAGGGAAAGGCCATGTGTAAGCAAGGAAAAAGTGTAAAGTAGTATTGGTGATAAATATTAACAGAGCAATAATATGAGATCTGGGAGGATGGATATTAGATTCATGTAAGTTGTGTAGAGTTATAGCAGTAGGTATAGTACCTATAATGAGGTAGTTGACTGAATATGGGAGGAATATGGTATGAATTAAAAAGCTAGTATTTTCGTGAGAGAGGGAAAGAGAAAAGAAAGGTAATAGTTTCAAGAGTGGATAACAGACAGAAAAGAAAACAAAGGTATTAGAAATTAAGAGTTAGACACTTTGTGGATCAAAGAAAGGGAGGTGGAATATAGGAGAGACAGTAGATGATGGAGGATATCAAGATCTAGGGGAAAGGGGATAGTGTAGGTAGGCAAAATCAATTCACACAGAGATGAGGCAGTTAAGGATGAGGAAACCCAGCAAATGTGAGGTGTTCCCTGCAGCACCTATTGTATAATTAAGATAAAATAAAATAAGAAGAAAATGAGGGACAAGAGAGAGAGAAAAAACAGAAAAAAAAAAAAAAGAAAAGAAGAAAGAAAAAGAGGGTGGGTAAAGGGCGGGGTCCAGATAGGGAAAAGGAAAAAAAGATATACACCAACCACAACAGCAACAACAACAACAAAAAAAAAAACCCTAAATAACTGAAAAAAAAAGACTTTGGGGGGTACACTGGGAGAAAAGACTAGGGGATAATGCAATGTTAGCAATCAGGACATTAAAAAATAAATAAAAAATAAGATAAAATGAAAATAAAAACAAAACAAAATGAAACAAAAAAAAAATGCAAACGTTGAGGGCTAGGACATTCAACGACCTCAGATGGACCTCAGGGTGTGATGGATTCAGGGATGGAAAGTCTGAGATATTGAAGACTCAAGAGGTGTGAGTCTCTGGGGTGTGGGCCACCAGGGTTTAGGGGACTCAGACCTGGCAACCTCAAATCTGGTCAACAGGGAGCCTGGGAGCACCGCAGTGTAACACAGCCTTCAGGGATCCCCGCAGCTGGGTGCCAGCCCTATGGGGGAAGTCAGATCCGCAAACTGTATCTTATGTGTCTGAACCCTGCAATTCACTCACTCACTGGGGTCTATTCTGTGGATGTATCATCAATTCGGCTTCAGGACAGCTCCCACCCTGTAAGTCCCCGGACCAGCCACCTGAGGGCGCCTCTACACTGCAGCCAATTTAATGACGCAGATCAGAAGCCAGGCTCGGGGGTGGGTCTCCAGTCGGAAACGCCAACAACAGAGTCCAAAACTGAAATTCCCAAGCTTCACAAAATATTCCCCCAATCTGCTTCCAGACGTGTCCCCCCCCCCCCCCCGCCACTCCCTGTAACAGCCTCCCGTTTACGTCCCTTTATTGCCAGCAATCTAAGTCTGCTGCAGATGGGCAGCTGGTCTTGGGGGGGCGGGGCTCCAGGCGGAAGCGCTATTACTTATGTCCGCAATCCAAAATTCCCCGCTTCGCAACAAAACCCCCGTTTATCTCCCCAAATCGGTCTGCAAAGGCATCCCATCCTGTCAACCCCCTAACAGCCTGCCTAGGGCTCGCGAATTCCCCAGTACCGCAGAGCCTCCAAAAAGCGCGGCCACAGCGCCGGTTCCACGGCTCCACCCACCCCAGGAGGGAGCATCCCACACGCAGCTCTCACCTCCATGCAATGGAGTTTCAATTATATCTTATAGACTAATCCTCTCCGTTACTTTCCCACCAAATCGATGTCCAGACACTTCCTGCCCTGCAAAAATCTGGGAACAGCTTGGTCCCAGAGAACCTCCAATGCTTCCCAGCCGCTTCTTTGCAGGAGAGACTGCCAGGTAAGCTCACTCAGCCACCATCTTGCCCCGACCTTCCTGACTTTCTTTTATTCTACTATAGAACAATTGTGACTAGTAATAGAAGAAGCTTTAGCATTGATCTGGAGAAAGTGGCCACTGTAGTTGCTGAGGGCAGGGAGAGGAAAGAAGAGACATGATGTGGGGGCATTTTTGGGACTTGCAGTTGTGATAAATGACATTGCAGAGACAGATGCTGGACATTATATATCCTGCCATAACCCACTGAATGTACTGAGGGAGAGTGTAAACTACAAGGTAAACTATAAATCTTGCAGTGCAGCAGTACTCCAAAATGTATTCACCAAATGCAATAAAGGTGCCACAGTGATGAAAGAGGTTGCTGATGTGGGAAGAGATGGAGTGTGGTGTGTGGGGTATACAGGAACCTTTTATTTTTTTAATGTAACATTTTTCATGATCTATGTATCTTCCAAAAAAAAAAAAACAATTAAAAAAAGTACATGAGAAAAAATCCAGCAGGGACTTAGGTATCTTAATGACAACACAAAATGCACAAATATATGCATTATAGGCATCCCAGAAGGAGAAGAGAAGGGAAAGGGGACAGTAGGTGTGTTGGAGGAAATAATGGCTGAAAACTTCCTTATCCTATTCAGGGAGATGTATATATACATGTCCAGGTAGTGCAATGCACCTCAAACAACATAAATACCAACAGGCCTATCCTAAGACATACACTTGTCAAATTTCCAAAGCTCAAGACAAAGAGAAAATCCTTAAGGCAGCAAGAAAAGAGAAGTATCACATTCAAGGGAATCTATAAGATTAAGTGCTTATTTCTCATCTGAAACCATGGAGGCAAGAAGGCAGTCACATGATATAGTCAAGGTACTAAAAGAAAGAAGTTGCAGCCAAGAATACTGTGTCCAGTAAAGGTGGCATTTAAAAATGATGGAAAGTTCAAAATATTTACAGACAAACAGCAACTAAGAGAGTATGCCAACAAGAAACCTGCCCTTCAGGAAATAGTAAAGGTAGTTCTACAGGAGGAAAGGACAAAACAGGAGAGACAGAGTTGGAGGAGAGTTTAGGATCAACTAAAAAGACAAAAAGAGAAATAAAAACAACATATTACATACACAAGTCCAAAGAAAATATGGCCAATATATGTAATTCCTTGAGAGTTATAATACTGGATGTTTAATGGACCTGTCAAGAGACCCCAGTTGGCAGAATGGACAAGGAAATATGACCCTTCTATATGCTCTCTCCAAGAAACCCATCTTAGACCCAGGGATTCAAGGAGGATGAAAGTGAATGGCTGGAAAACAATCTTACAAACAAACAATAACTAAAGAAGGGCCAGAGTAGCTATACTAATATTGGACAAAATAAACTTCAAATGCAAAACTATAGTGAGAGACAAAGGTGGACACTACATATTAGTAAAAGGGGTAATCTTTAAAGAAAAAAGAACAATCATAAACATTTATTCACCTAAACAGTGTTCCTCCAAATATGAGGCAAACACTAGGAAAAATTAAGTGAAGGAATGGATGCCTCTACAATTATATTGGGGGACTTTAATACACCATTATCAGCATTAGACAGAACATCTCAACAGAGAATCAATAAAGAAACAAAGACTTTAAAAAGTATATTGGAGGATCTGGATCTAATATACATATAGAGAAAACTACACCCAAATACAGCAGGATATACATTCTTCTTAAGCATACATGGATCATTCTGCAAGATAGAGCACATGTTAGGCCACAGAGAAAATGTCAATGAATTCAGAAAGATTGAAATCATACAAAATAATTTCTCCGATTACAGTGGAAGGAAGCTGGAAATCTGTAAGGGCCAGAGAAACAGAGTAAGCACAAAGACATGGAAGTTAAGCAGCACACTCTTAGACAAACAGTGGGTCAAGGAGGAAAACTCAAAATAAATCAGTAACTACCCTGAAACCAATGAAAATGACAACACAACATATCAAAATTTAGGGTACCAGCAAAAACTGTACCGAGAGGGAAATTCATAGCCATAAATTCATACATCAAAAAAGAAGAACTCTAAAATTGAAGACCTAGTTGCACACTTGGAGGAATTAGTAAAAAAAACAAACTCATCTCAAAGGAAGAAGAAAGAAAAAAATAACAAAGATAAGAGCAGAGCTAAATGAAATACAATATAAGAAAGCACTAGAAAAAATAAATACCTGGTTCTTTGAAACATCAATAAAATTGACAAACCCATAGGTAGACTAAGAAAGAAAAAAAGAGTGAAGATGCAAGTACACAATATAAGAAATGAGAGAGGGGATAACACCACTGACCCCACAGAAAAAAGGGACTTATAAGAGGATAATTTGAAAAACTATATGCCCAATGAACTGGAAAGTAGGCATCTATCAGCCTTGTGGGATCTAAGCCCCCTCTCAATTTAGAGGTGGAATGGACATCACCATCCACAGGGTCCACAGAATGGAGGAATAAAATATGGATTATAGTGGACTTACTAGTATTCTACTATAGAACTATTGTGACTCTAGCAATGGAAGAAATTGTATATTGATATGGAGACAGTGACCATGGCAATTGCTGAGGGCATGGAGAGGGAAGAATAGGTGTGAAATGGGGACATTTTTGGGACTTGGAGTTGTCCTGAATGATGTTGCAGGGACAGATGTAGGACATTATATGTCCTTTCATAAGCCACTGAATGGACTGAACAAGTGTGTAAACTGCAATGCAGACTATAATCCATGTGGTGTGGTGGTTCACCAAGATGTATTCTCCAGGTGTGGTTAATGAGCTACACTGATGTGGGAGGTTGTTGATGTGTGAGGTGGGGTGGTGGAGAGTGGGGTGTGTGGGAACCTCATATTTTTTAATGTAACATTTTGTGTGGTCTATGTATCTTTAAAAAAGACAATAAAAAATAAAAGTAAAGAAAACAATTGTAGGGGGTTCCCATGTGCCCTGTTCCCCCATGCCTCCCACTCTTCCCCGCATTGGCAACTTCTTTCATTGGTGTGGTATATTGATTGCAGTTGGGGAACACACTTTGGTGCACTGCTGCACAGCATGGATTATTTTTTACATTGTAGTTTTGGAGGGAGATGAGGGCTGTCTGGAAGTACCTCATGGAATCATAGGAGGGGAGTTCAGCTAAGTTATGATAGAGGAGATATCTTCTGATCTCCTTTCTGACACAATGTAATGTCAACAGAGAATAATAAGTGAAATTGTAAGCAAAAACAAAAACAAAAAACTAGTTTGAAACTCCGGAAGCCAAAGGAACACCATACCTCATCCAGGGAAAAGCAGGATGGAGAGGTGGATAAGTTACAGTAAAGAACAATAAATTTCAATGTGGTGGCTACCAGCACCCATCCCCACTTTTCCATTAGACTGCTATGGCAACCAGCCCCTTCCTGGCTTGTTGGTGATAGAAAGGGACATAAAATCTTCTTTCCCAAGACCAGGTGTGGACATGGCCAATCACTGATCAAGACTTTTGATTAGTGACTGTGGATTGCTGCTCAACTCTGAGGATGGCCATTGTTTCAACCCATCCCTGACATAGGCCACCATAGAGGAAACTTAAAGATGCTACACTTCCTCAGGCCTGCGGGGGATAGTTAGTTGAAGGCTAGATTTGCTTTGCAGGCCAAGAAACCTCAGATTCAGGGAGTCATGGAAGAAGCTCTTGGTGCCCCTCCTCATTCCTTCCCCAGGGCACTATAGAGCCAGTCTGTACTCCCTTTGTGTGTTTCTGGCCCTGTTTCAGCTGGCAAAGTCTGACTTGGAAAAGTCTTCTCTGGCATGTTCTTCCTCCCAGAATTTGTCCATCAGGCAAAAACAACTTGAGACAATGAAGGAGTGTAAGAAACTATAGAGGCTGACAAAGGCTTGTGGGCTTTAAACACCTGGGAAATGGTGGTCTGTCTCCTGGGAAATAAAGAGGACAATCAAACTCCTGCAAAGAGGGGAACTCCAAAACAACTAAAAAGCAAAAGCTCAGGACAATACACAGGACCAGAAAGGAAAGAAAACCCCTACACACTATATTTGCCTTGGACAGACCTTCCTGATATGAGAGCTGTCAAGAACATCTCTGTTTTATCAACAGCTAGTTAGAAAATCAAGAAACACACATCTCAGGGAATAAATCCCAGCGTTACCATTTTAAAATATTAAAATATACAGTGTGGACCAGCAAGATGGCAGCAGAGTAAGGCGCTCCTAGAGTAAGCTTCTACTACAAATACCCAGAGCTCTCTGGAGCTAACTGAAGCACCTGTTTGGGGGCTCCAGGAGACCAGAAGAGCATCCTGCAATGTCCTTGAAGGAGTGGAAGGAGGAGACTGCCCATCTGCAGAGAAGACTCATAAGTAGAATGCTCCATGCCATGGAGGCTGGTGCACATCTTCCACCAGAGGGACAAGCCACCTTGGGAGCTGTTCCATTGCTGGAATTGAAAGCTCCACTTCCCCAAAACAGGGGAGGAAGAGACGGTTGGGCACCAATTTCAGCTATGATGAGGAAATTCAGTAGGCTACAGTATAATCCTGAGAACAGCTGAAGTTTGAGACTATTCAAGTCAGAAAGAGGCTGGGAGCTGTCATTGTAACTCCGCACCTGGCACGAGGGGAAGCAGAGGGGATTGAAAATCTCATTGCTGGTGGGGACTGGCTTCTTCCCATCCAGATCATATTGTAGGTCTAGCCTAGGCCCCAGTGCCACCTCCAGCAGGAAGGAAGCTGCGGGGACCTGTGCTAGCCTCTCTGGGAAATTACCAGCCAAGCCGTGGAGGCCTGTGATCATCCTACTCTAGTGGCATGAGCTGCCTCAGTAGCTGTTCTTTGATGGGAATTGGAAGCTCCATTTCCCAGAAATGGGAAGAGGAGACGGTTGGCTGCCAATTTCGGCTACTAAATGGGAGACTTGGCTGGCTAAGAGATACGCCTGGGAACAGCTGGTGTGTGAACCAGCCCAAGTCAGAAAGAGGCCAGTAGCTGCCATTCTGACTCTGCCCCCAGCCTGAGGAGAAGTTGGACTGACTGAAACTCTCAGTGTTGGCAGGAACCAGTTTCTTTTATGCAGATCAGCCTGCAGCCCACATAGGCTTCCGCCCTACCTGTTGCAGGGAGGAGGCTGAGGAGCCCGGCACCAGCCTATACAGGTAACCACAGGTAACTTTGGCTGGCATAGACTGAAAATCAGAAGTCTACCAGAGCAACTGTGGTCATCTTGTACCTGCAATGCATAGACTCCTGCCTACACCTGCAGCTCCATCCCTGCCCCAGGTAGGGGAGGAAGGGGCATGAAGCTTATCAGTCTCTCTGGGTAACTACAGTCTAGGCCTACATGTGGATTATTCTACATAGCTGTGACTCTGTCCCTACCCCTGGCAAAGGAGAAAGTTGGGAGAAGCTTCATTGGTTCCTGGTGCAATGAGGGCAGCTTGAGCCTCCACAGCTTACAGCACCAACTGTATGCTTGGCTCCTTCTACATAACCAACAAGGGAGAAATGACAGGAACCCCTAAACTAAAGAGAAAAACTGCACCCAGAAAAAAATACTCTAGTAAACCAGATGCGAAGACACCAACAAAAATTTACAATCCACACCAAGAAACAGGAAGCTATGGCCCAGTCAAAGGAACAAGAGAAGCCTCCAGATGACATAAAAGAATTGAGACAACTAATTACAGATGTTCAAACAAATCTTAATAAATTCAGTGAGATGGCTAAGGAGATTAAATTGGATGAGCACAAAGAAGAATTTGAAAGCATACATAGAAAAATAGTATATCTTATGGGAATGAAAGATGTAATCAATGAATTGAAAAAACATTGGAATCATATAATAGCAGTTTTGAGGAGGCAGAAAATGGATTGGTGAGCTTGAAGAAATGGCCTCTGAAAGTGAACATACAAAAGAACAGATGAAGAAAAGAATGGAAAAAATTGAACAAGGTCTCAGGGAACTAAATGACAGCAAAAGACATGCAAACATATATGTCATGGGTGTCTCAGAAGGAGAAGAGAAGGGAAAAGGGGCAGAAGGAATGTTTGAAGAAATAATGATAGAAGATTTCCCAACCCTATTGAAGGACATAGATATCCCTGTCCAAGAAGCACAATGTACTCCCATCCAAAAAAAATCCAAATAGACCAACTCCAAGACACCTACTCATCAGAATGCCAAAGACCAAAGACAAAGAGAGAATTCTGAGGACAACAAGAGAAAAGCAATGCATAATATATAAGGGATAGCTAATAAGATTAAGTGCTGATTTCTCACCAGAAACCATAGAGACAAGAAGACCATGGTCTGATATATTTAAGATACGACAAGAGAAAAACTTCCAGCCAAGAATCTTATATCCAGCAAGACTGTCTTCAAAAATGAGGGCAAAATTAGAATATTCACAGATAAACAGAAACTGAGAGAAATTCTAAGCAAGAGACCAGAATTTCAGGAAGTACTGAAGGGTTTGCTAGAGCCTGAAAAGAAAAGACAGGAAAGAGACGGCTGGAAGAGAGTCTAGAAATGAAGATTATATCAATAAAAGTAATTGAAAGTGTCAAAGGAGTGGTGAAAATAAAATATCACAGATAAAACTCAAATAGCCAGGAATAAACTTAACCAATGATGTAAAGCACTTGTATTCAGAAAACTGCAACTCAGTGTTAAATCAAAAAAGCCCTAAATAACTGGAAGAACAGTCCATGCTCATGGATTGGAAGACTAAATACCATTAAGATGTTAATTCTACTCAACTTCATATACAGAGTTAATGCAATCCCAATAAAAAATTCCACCCGCATTATAGAAAAAATTGAAACATGATAATTAAATTTATTTGGAAGGGTAAGGAGTCCTGAATAGCCAGAAACATCATTAAAAGGAAAAGTGAACATTCATCTCCAGACTTTAAATCATGATACCTACCTATAGTGGTAAAAACAGCATGGTACTAGCCTAAAGCAGATACAATAGACCAATGGAACCAAATTTATGGTTCAGAAACAGACCCTGACAGGTATGGTCAAGTGAGCTTTGACTAGCCTGTCAAAGTCACACAGCTTGGGCAGAACAATTCATTCAACAAAAGGTGCTCAAAAAATTGGACATCAATAGCTGAAAGAAGGAAAGAGGATCCCTATCTCACACCTTATCCAAAATTAATATATATATAAAAATTATAAATAAAAGCAAGAATCATAAAACTTCTAGAAGAAATTATTGGAAAATATCTTCAAGGCCTGGTGGTAGGGGGTGGATTCTTAAAGGAGATAAGAGAAGGACTGAGCAGACTACTGATATTTAATGTATGTAGAAGTTTTAATTAGCTTCACTGTAAAATTGTGGAAATGTATAGAGTGGATGGTAACACAGTGAGTAACAGCTAGTTTATAAATGGGGATGTGACTGAAAATGGTAGTCTAGTTATATAAATGCAAATTGACAGAATGCTAGAGAATAATCTAGGAACTGGATGGCATGGTGAACAAAGAGGTGGGTGAGAATTGTGGTTGATGGTATGGATGCAAGAGTGTCCTTTGTGAGCTAGAACAAATGTATATCACTACTGCAGGGTGATGGGAATGTGGAGAAGCATGGAAAAAGTACAGCTGGAATGACCTATGGACTGTGGTTAGTAGTAATGATATAATATTCTTGCATTTATGCAAAAGATGTACTGTGCTGATACTGAGGCAGTATGGAAAATGTGAGCCAAATGTACACTATGGACATGGTAATAATCCGATGATATTGTTTTATCTGCAGCAAATGACACAGCACATTGTGGTGTGTTGATGGAGGGGTGTTTGGGAATTCTGCACGTGATGACTGTTTTATAAGTTTATAACTTTTGTCGTAAAAAATATATTTAAAAAAATAATAGGTTGGGTTGGGGGAAAAACACACCAAATATAAGATAAGAACTATGATTAGTGGTAAGATTTTGACAGTGTTCTTTCATAGTTTGTAGAAACATCTCATGACAATGCAGGGTGTTGGTGGAGCCCCTGTATGTATGGGACCCCTGTATGATGGTATGCAAGTTTGCTTTGTAAGTTCACAACTTTTACTATACACTTAATTGTTTATGTATGTTCATATATAAATGATATAAAGATAATAATTGGATTGGTTAGAGGAAAAATACTTTGTTTAGTAGTAATATTTTGACAATGCTCTTTAATCATAAGTTAAAAATGTTTAAAAACAATGCAAGTTATTTGTGGTAGGTGAGATGTTTTAGGTTTGTTTGATGTTATATATGTTTGTTTTGTAAGTCCACAACTACTATACACTTGTTTATGTATGTTTATGTGTGAGTGATATGTTTATTGAAATTTTTAAAAACCATACAGTGTGCTACTAAGAGCATAAGACAGAGTTACACTGGAAAATGACCTTATACGGAAGGTTCAATGCGGATCAGCAGAATATCCATGTCTACATAAAATACCATGACTTTAAAATGCTGTTTGACCTAAAGTAAGGGGGAAATGGAAAGGAGAAATGAGTTTATATGGCTACGAGTTTCTAAAAAAGAGTCTGGAGGCTGGCAGAAGGTTTGCCCTCATGCACAACTGAGCAGAGTCAGAGAGACAGATAAAGCAGATACAACCCCCAGATATTGGTTCCTTTGAGGGCTAAAGAGACCCATGGGAGTTATGGTCATGGCCGATGGGGTTAACTACCAGGGCAGATGGCCCCTCTTTGGAAATGGTGTTTATGTGTGATGAATCTGGACTCAGATGGGATCTCCCTTCATAAGACTTTCATGCTAATGTGCTGGAGGTGCAGTTAATGTTGGGGTTTAAGATATATTTAGGGGATTTGAATCTCTGGACTGACAATGTGATAGCCAGATCCTGAGCCTCAACAGACTCCAGCACCTACAATCTGATTTATTGGACTTACCACACTCAGCTAAGATGGAGTTGAAGAAGGACAACCACCACACCATGGAGCCTAGAGTGATTACAACTGAAAATGGGAGGATTGCATCCAGCATCCAGGTGGAATCTGACCCTCCTCTTGACATAGAGGTGCAATGGACACAACCAGTCCAATGTCCACATAGAAGAGGTGGCATTGGATTGGGAAAAGTGGACATAATGGACAAAGGGTATGGGGAAAGGCAGGAAGAGATGAGAGGTGGAGGCGTCTTCGGGACATGGAGCTGCCCTGGATGGTGCTTCAGAGGTAATCACCGGACATTGTAAATCCTCACAGGGCCCACTTGATGGAATAGAGGAGAGTATGGGCCATGATGTGAACCAATGTATATGAGGTGCAGAGGTGCCCAAAGATGTACTTACCAAATCCAATGGATGTGTCATGATGATGGGAACGAGTGTTGTTGGGGGGGGGGGAGAGGGGGGGGTGGGGGGGTGGGGTTGAATGGGACCTCACATATATATTTTTAATGTAATATTATTACAAAGTCAATAAAAAATAAAAAAATTAAAAAAAAAAAAAAGACAGAGTTACAAGAAATGATGGCCTGTTCAAAGGAAGAGGATATAAGACAGCAATGAGGAAGACGGAATGCATGAGGTGGTGCAAAATGACTTCAGAGTAAGTACACCGTCATCATCTCTCCTTCTTACAGCTGGCTGTGTGGTAACAGAATTCTGCCAGAGTGGGCTGTTTTGGGAACCTACAGGGAAGGAGGTGTCTAGACATTGATCTCGAGAGACTAATTCTGTAGCAGAATTAGTGCTTGCTCAAGGTAGAACTGTGGGTTTATAACACTGAATTCAGAAGCCCTGGGAAGGTAAATCCCTTCCCCCTAGGGCTGAAGGCGTAGTGCTCCTGGAGAGCTGCTGGTCCTGAAGCAGCGTTCCCAGTTCCCATGTTCCCCTAATGTGTGAACCCCAAGCCCATGTTCCCTGAACCCCTGCAACCCACATTTAGCAGACCTACATACCCCAAGTCCACATTCTCCCAGGGCTCTGTTTCCCGAGCCCAGTACTTCCAGAAATCCGGCATTGCCCTACCCCTCCAGTTGCGGACTAACTCCATATGTGGGAGGGTTTAGGTGGGAGGTGCAGAGGGGCCCAAGGAATGCAGGTTCAATTTTCTGGTCCTCCCCTTTTATTAAGTTTGGAGGAGCATACCAGCTAACTTGGGGAAAGCCAAGGAAGAGAGGACAGGTGAATCTGCTGAGAGAGCCCGATTACCTAAATGCCCTGTGATAGGAAACTTGGTCTGGGAGAAGGTGGAGTCAGAAAATTAAGTAGCCACCCTGTAGCACACCTAAGGGAGAGGGACAGTAGGACATGCTTCACAAACTTCCAATAGCAAATTTAGGGTTCCTGGCAAGGGATGGGTACTCTCTCTCAAGAAATTAAGAGAGATTATTTTCTGAGGAGAGTTGGTTCACCAGGGACCCATTTGAATTTCCTACAGGAGCCCTCATACAGACTTCCTGCTGCCCTGGGAAAGAGAGAAGTAAGGAAGGGAGAAAGGGGAAAGGTCAGACTCCTAAGCAGATTATTCCAAGAGGATTCCTTGCCTAAGAACTTATCTTCTCTTTTTTGTTCGTTTGTTTTCTTGTTTTCTTGTTTTTCTTTCCTCTTTATGCCCCCATGGCCTTTTTCTTCTTCTTTTTCTCCTTTTTTTCTTGCTTGCTTTTTATTTTATTTTTTTCTTCTGCCTTTTTCTTTTTTTATATTAGATGCTGCAGGCAACATTTCTTATTTGCTGTGATTCCTCATCCTCAACTTCCTCTTTTCTGTGTGTACTGATTGTGGCTACCAAAGCTATCTCCTTTCCTTTACATCATTCTATCATCCATCATTTATAGTTTCCCTTACATTCCACCTCTCTTTGTTTAGCCCCCAATATTTCAGACTTTTTATCTCTAATACCTCTAATCTGTATTCTATCTTTTAGTTTATCTTTTATTCACTCTTTATATTACTGTCCTTTCTTTTCTCTTTCCCTCTCTCCTGACCATACTGGCCTTTTAATTTATACTATATCCCTCCCCATATTCAGTTTACTATCTCATTATAGGTACTCCACATTTTTACGGTTATAACTATACACAGCTTATATGAGTGCAATATCCATCCTCCGAGATATCACATGGTTCTTCTGCTAACATTCACTATCAATACTACTATTATATTTTATTTTCTTACCCCCTTTGCTTTCTCTGGCCCTAATATTTTCCTTCAAGGGGCCTTAGCCAGCAACAAGGAAATAGAATAAGAAGAATAAAGTGACAAAGAGAAGACTTAACACACACACGAAAACAACAACTAATTAAACCCTGAGAGGAAGAAGCTAATCAACTGAATAAATGTAACAAGGTAAAATGATGACCAGACAGCAACAAAAAATACAGACCATGCCAATAATCAGGAAAACACAGCCCAATCCAACGAACAAACTAAAAACCAGGAAGAGAAGTGGAACACGGAACAAATAATTAAACCTCTCAAAATATATATCATGGACCAATTTAATGAAGTGAAGGAAGAGATTAAGCATATTAAGAAAACACTTGGACTGGGAAGCAGACTTGGCCCAGTGGTTAGGGCATCCATCTACCACATGGGAGGTCCACAGTTCAAACCCTGGGCCCCCTTGACCTGTGTGGAGCTGGCCCATGTGCAGTGCTGATGCATGCAAGGAGTGCCGTGCTATGCAGGGGTATCCCCTGTGTAGGGGAACCCCACGTGCAAGGAGTGTGCCCCATAAGGAGAGCCACCCAGGGTGAAAGAAAGTGCAGCCTGCCTAAGAATGACACCGCCCACTCGGAGAGCTGACACAGTAAGATGATGCAACAAAAAGAAACACAGATTCCCGTACTGCTGACAACAACAGAAGTGGACAAAGAAGAAGACATAGTAAATAGACACAGAGAACAGACAACTGGGATGGGGGGGTGGGGAGGAAGGGGAGAGAAATAAATAAATAAATAAATACATCTTAAAAAAAAAAAAGGTGGCAGACTTGGCCCGGTGGTTAGGGCATCCGTCTACCACATGGGAGGTCTGCGGTTCAAACCCCGGACCTCCTCGACCTGTGTGGAGCTGACCCATGCGCAGTGCTGATGCACGCAAGGAGTGCCGTGCCACCCAGGGGTGTCCCCCACATAGGGGAGCCCCACGCACAAGGAGTGTGCCCTTGAGGAGAGCCGCCCAGCGCGAAAGAGAATGCAGCCTGCCCAGGAATGGTGCCGCCCACACTTCCTGTGCCGCTGATGACAACAGAAGCGGACAAAGAAACAAGATGCAGCAAAATAGACACAGAGAACAGACAACCAGGGGAAGGGGGGGAATTAAATAAATAAATCTTAAAAAAAAAAAAGAAAACACTTGGAGAGCATACAGATGCAATTGTAATCATGCACAAAAAGATAATGGATATGATGGGGATCAACAGCACAATCCAAGAAATAAAAAATGCAGCAGATTTGAAGAGGCAGAGGAAAGAATTAGTGATGTGGAAGACAGTACATCTGAAATCAAACAGATAGTAGAATTGATCGATAAAAAGATAGAAAAAATCCAGCAGGGATTTAGGAACCTGAATGACAATTCAAAATGCACAAACATATGCATCATAGGCATTCCAGAAGGAGGAGAGAAGGGAAAGGCGATAGAAGGTGTGTGGGAGGAAATAATGGCTGAAAACTTCCCAAACCTATTGAGGGAGATGGATGTACACGTCCAGGAAACAGAACACACCCCAAACACCATATATCCCAACAGGCCCACCCCAAGACATATACTTGTCAAACTATCCAATGTTCAAGACAAAGAGAAAATACTAAGAATACATCACATACAAGGGAGGCTCTATAAGATTATGTGCTGATTCCTCATCTGAAACCATGGAAGCAAGAAGACAGTGGTATGGCATAATCAAGGTACTAAAAGAAAAAAATTGCCAACCAAGAATACTCTAACCAGCAAAGCTAACCTTCCAAAATGATGGAGAGTTCAAAATATTCACAGAAAAACAGAAACTAAGAGCTTATGCCAGCAAGAAATCTGCTCTTCAGGAAATACTAAAGGTAGTTCTGCAGGAGGAAAGGGAAAAAAACAGGAGAGACAGAGTTGGAGGAGAGTATAAGAAAAAGCAAAATGAGAAAAAAAGAAAGAAATCAAGCAACATATGACAAACAGAAATCCAAAGAAAATATGGCTAATATAAGTAATTCCTTGAAAGTAATAACACTGAATGTCAATGGATTAAAGTCACCTGTGAAGAGACACAGATGGGAAGATTGGATAAGAAAATATGACCCATGTATATGCCGTCTACAAGAAACACATCTTAGACCCAGGGATTCAAGGAAATTGAAAGTGAATGGCTGGAAAACAATCTTACAAGCAAACAATAACCAAGAAAGGACAGGTGTAGCTATATTAATATAGATAAAATAGACTTTAAATGCAAAACTGTTGTGTCCACAGAGAAAATGTGGAATGGGTGTGGGAAGGGTAGCCATGGTGGCTGCTGGGTTTGGGGAATGGGAGGAAGAGATGAGATGTGGAGGCGTTTTTGGGACGTGGAGTTGTCCTGGGTGGTGCTTCATGGACAATTACGGGACATTGTAGATCCCCCCAGGGCCCACTGGATGGAACGTGGGAGAGTGTGGGCTATGATGTGGACCACTGACTATGGGGTGCAGTGATGCTCAGAGATGTACTTACCAGGTGCAATGGATGTGTCACGATGATGGGAGAGAGTGTTGCTGTGGGGGGAGTGGGGGTGGGGGCGGTGGGGGTGATTGGGACCTCATATTTTTTGAATGTAATTTTTAAAAATAAATAATTTTAATAAAAAAATAAATGCAAAACTATTGTGAGAGACAAAGATGGACACTACATATTAGTGAAAGAGATAATCTTTGAAGAAGAAAGAACAATCATAAACATTAATGCACCTAAAGCAGGCACCTCTAAATATGCAAGGCAACACTGGAGAAACTAAGTGAAGGAATAGATGCCTCTACAATTATAGTGGGAGACTTTAAAACAGCACTATCACCATTGGACTGAGCATCTCAAAAGAGAATAAAAAAAGAAACAAAGACTTTGAACAATATATTAGAGGATCTGAACCTAAAAGACATATTCAGAACATTACAGCAGGATATACATTCTTCTCAAGTGCACATGGATCATTCTCCAAGATAGACCACATACTAGGCCACAAAGAAAGTCTCAATGAATTCAGAAAGATTGAAGTCATACAAAATAATTTCTCTGACCACAGAGGAATAAAGCTGGAAATCTGCAAGGACCAGACACCCAGATTTGGCACCAAGATATGGAAGTGAAACAACATACTCTTAGAAAAACAGTGGGTCACGGAGGAAATCTCAACAGAAATCAGAAACTACCTTGAAACTAATTAAAATGATAACACAACATATCCAAATTTATGGGATCCAGCAATAAGTGTACTGAGAGGGAAATTCATAGCCATAAATTCATACATCAAAAAAGCAGAAAGAGCTAAAACCGAAGAACTAACTGCACTATTGGAGGAATTGTAAAAAAACAACAACAAACTAACCTGAAAGGAAGAAGAAAGAAAGAAATAACAATGATTAGGGCAGAACTAAAAGAAAAAATAAGAAAGCCCTCGATCTCTAAAAAGGAGTCTGGAGGTTGTCAGAAGGATTGCCTTTATGCACACCTGAGCAGAGTCTCAGAGACAGATAAAGTAGATACACCCCAGGTACTGGTTCTTTTGAGGGCTAAAGAGACCCACAGGTTTTATGGTCATGGCAGATGGAGTTCACTGCCATGTCAGTTGGCCCTTCTCTGGAGTTGATGTTTCTGCATGATGGAGCTGGACTCAGATGTGATCTCTTTTCACAAGCCTTTTCTGCTACTTTACTGGAATTGTAGTTGGTGCTGGGGTTTACGATATATCTAGGGGATCTGAATCTCTGGACTGATAATATGATAGCCAGGCCCTGAGCCTCAACAGACTTTAGCTCCTACACTCTGCTTTATTGGACTTACCCCACTCAGCTAACATGGAGTTGAAGAATGTCAACCATGACACCATGGAGCCTAGAGTGCCTACAACTGAAAGCAGGAGGATTGCATCCAGTATCCATGTGGAATCTAAGCCCCCTCTTGACATAGATGTGGAATGGACACAACCAAGCCAAGGTCCACAGGAAGGAGGAATACAGTAAGATTTAGAGTGGACTTAATGATATTCTATTCATGAACTATTATGGTTAGTAATTCAGAAAATGTGGCATTGGTGTGGAAAAAGTGGCCATGGTGGCTGCTGGGTGCAGGGAATGGAAGGAAGAGATGAGACGTGGAGGCATTTTCGGGACTTGGAGTTGTCCTGGGTGGTGCTGCAGGGACAATTACCAGACATTGTATATCCTCCCATGGCCCACTGGATGGAATGTGGGAGAGTATGGGCTATTATGTAAACCATTGACCACGAGGTGCAGCGATGCCCAGAGATGTACTCACCAAATGCAATGGATGTGACATGATGATGGGAGAGAGTGTTGCTGTGGGGGGAGTGGGGGGTGGGGGCGGTGGGGTTGAATGGGACTTCATATTTTTTGAATATAATATTTTTTAAAAATGAATAATAATAATAAAAAAAGAAATGAGAAAGGAGATATCATCACTGACCCTACTGAAATCAAGACTTTCATAAGCGGATACTTTGAAAAAGTATATTCCAACAAGACAGTCAATGTAGAGGAAGTGGACAAATTCCTAGAAACACATAAGCAGCCTACATTGACAAAAGAAGAATTTGATGACCTCAACAAATAAATCACAAGTAAAGAGAATCAGTCATTAAAAACCTCCCAATTATGAAAAGCTGTGGGTCAGATGGTTTCCCAGGTGAATTCTACCAAACATTCTGGAAAGAACTAACACCAATCTTGCTTAAACTCTTCCGAAAAATCAAAATAGAAGGAATATTGCCTAACTCATTTTATGATGCCTACATTACCATAATACCAAAGCCAAAGAAAGATACCACAAGAAAGGAAAAATACAGACCAATCTCTCTCATGAATCTAGACGCAAAAATTCTCAACAAAATACTTGCTAATCATATTCAGCAACACATTAAGTGAATTATACACCATGACCAAGTGGGTTTCATTCCTGGTGTGGAAGGATGGTTCAACATAAGAAAATCAATTAATGTAATACACCACATAAACAGTTTGAAGGAAAAAAATCACATGATTATATCTATAGTTGCAGAAAAAGCAAATACAGCACTCTTTCCATGATAAAAACACTGCTAAAGATAGGAATAGAAGAAAACTTTCTGAACATGATAAAGGGTATATATGAAAAACCCACAGCTAACATCATTTACAATGGTGAAATCCTAAAATCTTTCTAAGATCAGGAACGAGACAAGAATGCCCACTATTACCCCTTCTATTATACATTGTGTTCAAAGTACGTGCTTGAGCACTGAGGCAAGACTGAGATATAAAAGGGATCCAAATAGGAAAGGAAGAAATCAAAATTTCACTATTTGTTGATGACATGATTCTATACATATAAAGCTCTGAGAAGTCTACAACAAAGCTTCTAGAACTTCTAAACGAGTCCAGTAAAGTCACAGGGTATTAGATCAATGCACAAAAATCAGTATCATTCTAGTACACCAATGATGAGCCATTAGAGGAGGAAATCAAGAAAGAAATACCATTTATAATAGTCAATAAAAAAATCAAATACCTAGGAATAAATTTAACTAAACATGTAAAAGACGTATACACAGAAAACTACACAACACTGTTCAAGGAAATCAAAGAAGACCCAAATAAATGGAAGAATATTCCCTGTTAGTGGATAGGAAGACTAAATATTATTAAGATGTCTCTCCTACCAAAACTGATCTACAGATTCAATGCAATCCCCATAAAAATAAACACAGCTTTTTAAAAATGAACTAGAAAAACTATGAAATTTATTTGGAAAGAAAAGAGGCCCTGAATACCCGATGACATATTGAAAAAGAAAAATGAAACTGGAGGAATCACACTGCCAGACTTCAAATCATACTACAAAGCTTCAGTAGTGAAAACAGCATGGAATTGGCACAAGAATAGACACACTGACCAATGGAACCAAATTGAGAGTTCTGATATAGATCCTCATGTATACAATCATCTGATATTCAACAAGGCTACCAAACCCTCTCAAGTGGGAGAGAATGGCTCCTTCAACAAATGTTGCCTAGAGAATTGAATATCTATATGCAAATGAAGGAAAGAGGATTACCTTCTCACACCTTATACAAAAATCAACTCAAGATAGATTAAAGACCTAAATGTAAGACCCAAGACCATAAAGACCTTGGAAAACAATGTAGGGAAGCATCTACAGAACCTTGTAATAGGAAATTACTTCATGAACTTCACAGCTAATGCGAGAGCAGCAAATAACAAATAGACAAATGGAACTTCCTTAAAATTAAAGCCTTTTGCACCTCAAAGGAGTTTTTCATGAAAGTGAAAAGAGAGCCTACAAAATGGGAGAAAATATTGGGTATCTATTTATCTGATAGGAACTCATATCCTGCATATACAAAGAATTGTATCTTGAAAATAAAAAGACAAACAACCCATTTAAAAAATGGGGAAAAGATTTGAATGGACACTTCTCCAAAGAAGAAATACAAATGGCTACCAAGCACGTGATAAAATGCTCAAAATCACTGGCTATTAAGGAAATGCAAATCAAAACTACAATGAGATGGGAAACGGACTTTGGCCCAGTGGTTAGGGCGTCCGTCTACCATATGGGAGGTCCGCGGTTCAAACCCCAGGCCTCCTTGACCCGTGTGGAGCTGGCCGTGCGCAGTGCTGATGTGCGCAAGGAGTGCCGTGCCACGCAAGGGTGTCCCCCGCGTGGGGGAGCCCCACGCGCAAGGAGTGCGCCCGTGAGGAGAGCCGCCCAGCGTGAAAAGAAAGAGCAGCCTGCCCAGGAATGGCGCCGCCCACACTTCCCGTGCCGCTGACGACAACAGAAGCGGACAAAGAAACAAGACGCAGCAAATAGACACCAAGAACAGACAACCAAGGGAGGGGGGGAATTAAATAAATAAATAAATAAATCTTTAAAAAAAAAAAAAACTACAATGAGATACCATCTTACTCCCATAAGACTGGCACCTATCAAAAAAAAAGGAAGACTACAAGTGCTGGAGAGGATGTGGAGAAATGGGAACACTCATCCTCTGCTGGTAGGAATGCAGAAGGATTGAGCCATTCTGGAGGACAGTTTGGCAGTTTATCAAAAACTTAGCTATAGGTTTTCCATAAGACCCCGCAATTCTACTGCTGGGTAAATACCCAGAAGAACTGAAGATAAGATCGCAAACCAATACATGCACACCAATGTTCATAGCAGCATTATTCACTATTGCCAAAAGTTGGAATCAACCCAAATGCCCACCAACAGATAAATGAATAAATAAAATGTGGAATATATATACCATGGAATACTACTCAGCTATTAAAAGGAATACAGTACAAGCAATTGTGATAACATGGAGGAATCTTGAGGACCTTACGTTGAGTGAAGCAAGTCAAACATTGAAGGAGTACTACTACATGACCTCTCTCATATGAAACAAGCAAACTGAGCTGTCTCAGAGAGCTAGAGACTGGAAGGCTTAAAGGAATTTGGGGGGGAGACAAAGGTTGTCAGCTTAAACCTACATGGTTGAAGTCTATGATAAGTTGGTGGTATTTGTACAGGGAAGATAAAAGATGGGGTATAGGGACATATTTGAGTGGCGCTTTGTGGGTGTGTGGGGGGCTAGGGTTGGGAGGATGGGTCAGATGGCCCTAGAAATTGGGAGAAGATTGGGGGGAACAGTTGAATATGGGAGAATGTCAAGTACACGTTTGAAGCTATAATGTTAATAAAACTCTTGAAAATATAGTAAGGAAGGATTTTGTGTTTAAGGTGCTTAAAGGGGTGCATCTGTTACAGGGGCAAGCTTCTAGGGAGTGTGTGGGTGCTCATTTTGTCATAGTGTGTTATATCATTGGGTGGAAACCCATACAATGAGTGTGAAGGTGTACCCACATCCTGGGGAGACCTGACATTCCCGAATAGAGGGAATTGTATCTGTCGAGAGAATCGGTGGCTCCCAATTAATTAGGGTAGTGAAACCCTCAGCATCATTACAGCATCTGTAAATCAGGTCCCTCAAGTAATGATGATTGGTTGTCACTGTGGGCCCTGAGGGGAGGGGAGAGAGGTATAGAATAGATAGAAGCAGGGCAACTGGGGGACAATGGATGTGTTCCACCACATCATGCAATGATGGATATAGTACATGTTAACTTTCACCAAATGTGTATAAAAGTGTATAAGCTAAAATGTAAACCATAATGTATAACATAAGGAAGCTAAAAGTTTTGAAATTTGTACAGTATAAAATATAAACCATAATGTAAACCAAAATGCAACCATGTTTGATAGCTATGTTTCAAAGTCTGTACATCAGCTGCAGCAAATATAACATGAACATGTAAAAAGATAATTGCTGCAGAAAGGCAAAAATGGTTTGACATTGGATATATGGGATTCCCCTATATTGTGTATGTGAACTACTGTTTTATAAAACTTTTTTGAGGGAAGTGGATTTGGCTCAATGAATAGAGTGTCGACCTACCACATGGGAGTTCCAGGGTTCAAACCCAGGTTCTCCTGACCGGCTTGGTGAGCTGGCCCACTCGCAGTGCTGATGTGCACAAGAAGTGCCCTGCCACACAGGGGTGTCCCCCACATAGGGGATCCCCACACACAAGGAGTGCACCCTGTAAGGAGAGCCACCCTGCACAAAGAAAGTGCAGCCTGCCCAGTTGTGATGCCACACACAGGGAGAGCTGATGCAACAAGATGATGCAATAAAAAGAGACACAGATTCCTGGTGCCGCTGACAAGAATCCAAGCATACACAGAAGAACACACAGCAAATGGACACAGAAAGCAGACAATGTAGTGAGAGGACAGAAATAAATAAAAAATATATCTTTAAAAAATAAAATAAAATAAAACTGTTTTGAAGACAAAATTTTAAAATTAGGGGAAAAAAAGGATGTAGGCTCTGATGAAGAAATGGAAGAAAATGCCTTGCCACTGTATATACAGGGCAATACATATTACATTGATGAAAGGCAAAATGTTTGAAACAAAGCTTTCTACCATTTTTCATCTTATTAACACATCAATTTATTTTTACTTTATTTTAGTATTTCTAATTTATTATGTATTCTATTTCTAAATTTTAAACCCATCACTATATTTCAATTTCCTATTAATTGAATTTTGCAATACATTTGGCTTCATATTTGAAGAAGTTTTGGACCACAGAGGGATACAACTATGGCAGTGGAGGAACACTGGTGTGGGGTGTTACTGATTGAGGGCACACGAGTGTGGGGGGGTAGTTCTCCAGGGAATGTATATAGGGGACATAAAAATGTTCTGATATATGTTGGGTATTTTTATAGTAGTTACAGTTACAAACATCAACTGAGGGAGTGCTGAATTCCTACCTAGTGGAGGTCTGTCACATTCCCCAATGGAACAACAATAATCCCCCAAGTGCAGTGGCAAAGACCAAAAAGGAAGGATGGTCCAATAATGAACCCTTGATACTGATGACTATGCTTAGGAGCCTGTGTGCCTGAAATATAAACTAGGCCTAGAGTTGCGGGGTACCTAAGAGTTACCTCCTGAGAGCCTCCATGTTGCTCAAATGTGGCCATTCTCTAAGCCAAACTCAGCATGTAAATGCATTACCTTCCCTCCAGCATTGGACATGACTCCTGGGGATGAACCTCACTGGCATTGAGGGAATACTACCAATCACTAACTGGTGATGCAACTAGAAAGAGACCTTGAATAAAAGGGTCAACTCAGACCAGCAGAATATCTCAGCCTACATGCTGTATCAATTGTTAAAAACTGTTTTTTGATCTTGAATTAAAGGGGGAAATGGCAAAGACAAATGAATTTATATGGCTAATCATCTTCCATAGAAGTCAGGAGGTCATCCATGGGTTTATGCTTATGTACACCTTAGCAGGACCCCAAAGAGAGCCAAAGTAGATACAACCCTAGGTGCTGGTTCTCCTGAAGGCTATGGAGATCCACAGGGTATAAGGTCATGGCAGATGGATTTGGAGTTCTGTGCAATGTCTGAGGGCCCTACTTTGGAATGTGTGTTCCTGAGTGTGATGGAGCTAGACTCTGATGTCACCTTCCTACACATGCCTCTTCTGTCACTTTTACTGAACCTGTGATTGGCACTAGGGATGATGCATACTCAGGGAATTTGAATCTCTGGGCTACACATCTGTAGGCTGGGCCCTGAGCCTCAGCAGAGTTGCAACTCCTGCTCTCTGGTTCATTGGACTTACCCAGGTCAGCTATCAGGGAGGTGAAGATGGTCAACCACCACACCAGGGAATCAAGAGCACCAACAACTGCAAGCAGAGGAATTGCATCCATCATCCATGTGGAATTTTTTTTTTTAAGATTCATTTATTTATTTATTTTTATCCCCTCCCCCCGGTTGTCTGTTCTCTATGTCTATTTGCTGTGTCTTCTTTGTCCGCTTCTGTTTTTTTTAATTTATTTATTTATTTAATTCCCCCCCCTCCCGGTTGTCTGTTCTCTGTGTCTATTCGCTGCGTCTTGTTTCTTTGTCCGCTTCTGTTGTCGTCAGCAGCATGGGAAGTGTGGGCGGCGCCATTCCTGGGCAGGCTACTCTTTCTTTCACGCTGGGCTGCTCTCCTTATGGGTGCACTCCTTGCGCGTGGGGCTCCCCTATGCGGGGGACACCCCTGCGTGGGGCGGCACTCCTTGCACGCATCAGCACTGCACATGGGCCAGCTCCACACGGGTCAAGGAGGCCTGGGGTTTGAACCACGGACCTCCCATGTGGTAGACGGATGCCCTAACCACTGGGCCAAGTCCGTTTTCCCTGTCCGCTTCTGTTGTTGTCAGCAGCATGGGAATCTGTGTCTCTTTTTGTTGCATCATCTTGTGACAGCTCTCCGTGTGTGCAGCGCCATTCCTGGGCAGGCTGAACTTTCTTTCATGCTGGGTGGCTCTCCTTCTGGGATGCACTCCTTGCACATGGGGCTCCCCTACGTGGGGAACACTCCTGCGTGGCAGGGCACTCCTTGTGTGCACCAGCACTGCACATGGGCCAGCTCCACATGGGTCAAGGAGGTCCGGGGTTTGAACCGCTGACCTCCCATGTGGTAGACAGATGCCCTAACCACTGGGCCAAGTCCACCACCCCATGTGGAATCTAAGCCCCATCTTGGTCTAGAGGTGGAGTGGACATCACCATCCCTCGGTCCACAAAATGGAGGAATAAAATATGGATTAGAGTGTACTTACTGATATTCTACTATAAAACTATTGTGAGTAGTAAGAGAAGAAATTGTAGCATTGAGGTGGAGCAAATTGCCACAGTAGTTGCTGAGGGTGGGGAGAGGGAAGAAGTGATGTGATATGGGGGCATTTTTGGGACTTTGATTTGTCCTAAGCAATATTGCAGGGTCAGATGCTGGACTTCATATATCCTGCCATAACCCACTGAATGTACTGGGGGGGAGTGTGAACGACAGGGTAAACTATTATCTGTGTGGTGCAGCAGTGCTCCAAAATGTGTTCACCGAATGTAATGAGTATGCTACAATGATGGAGGTGGTTGTTGTGGGAGGAGTGGGGGGGGGTGGGCGGTTATATGGGAAACTCATGTTTTTTTTTTCATTTTTTTTCTTTATTTTCTTTTAAATTTACATTAAAAAATATGAGGTCCCCATACAACCCCAACCCCACCCAGGCCCCCCCCCTCCCACATCAACAAACTCTTCCATCATTGTGGCACATCCACTGCACCCGGCAAATACATTCTGGAGAACCGCTGCAGCACAGGGACAGTGGTCCACATTGTAGTCCACACTCTCCCCCAGTCCACACAGTGGGCCATGACAGGACACACAACATCCAGCATCCATCCCTGCAGCACCACCTAGGAGAACTCCAAATCCTGAAAATGCCCACACACCATATCTCTTCTTCCCTTTCCCTACCATCAGAAGCCACCGTGGCCACCCTCTTCACATCACAACTACAATTTCTTCCCTTACTAATCACAATATTTCCCCAGCAGAACATCAGTAAGTCCGCTCTAATCCATACTCTATTCCTCCATCTTGTGGACTGGGATGGCCATGTCCAGTCCCCCTCTACTTCAAGAGGGGGTTTAGATTCCACATGGATGATGGATGCAGTTCTCCTGCTTGCAGCTGTAGGCACTCTTGGCTCCCTGGTGTGGTGGTTGACCTTCTTCACCTCCCTGTCATATGGCCAGGGTAAGTACCAGAAACCAGAGGGTGGGAGCTGTAAGTCTGCTGAGGCCCAGGGCCTGGCCATCACATGGACAGTTCAGAGATTCAGGTTTCCTGAGTATGCACCACATGGATGATGGATGCAATTCTCCTGCTTGCAGCTGTAGGCACTCTAGGCTCCCTGGTGTGGTGGTTGACCCTCTTCACCTCCCTGTCAGCTGGCCAGGATAAGTCCAAGAAACCAGAGGGTAGGAGCTGTAAGTCTGCTGAGGCCCAGGGCCTGGCCGTCACATGGACATTTCAGAGATTCAGGTTTCCTGAGTATACACCAACCCAAATGCCACCACAGATCCGGTAAAAGTAACAGAAGACGCATGTGTAGAAAGGTTATATCTGAGTCCAACCCCATCACACTCAGGAACACAAACTCCGAAGTAGGGCCAACTGACATGGCCCTGAACTCCAGAGCCATCTGCCTTGACCATAGAACCTGTGTCGCTGCAGCCCTCAGGAGAACCAGCACCTGGGTTTCCATCTACCTTGGCTGTCTCTGATACCCTGCTGAGGCATGCATAAGCATCATCCCCTGATGAACTCCTGACTTTTTTGGAGACTCTTAGCCATATAAACTCATTTGTCCTTTCCATTTCTCCCCTTTTTATCCAAAGTAAAAAAGCAGTTTTTAACACTTGATGTTACATGTAGGCTGAGATATTCTGCTGGTCTGAGTTGACCTCTTTGTTCATGGTCTTTTTGTAGTTACATCATCAGCTGGTGCTTGGTAGTAATCCCTTGGTGCCAGGGAGGCTCTCTTATATTTTTAAAAGTAATTTTTTAAATGAATGTATAAAAAAAAATACAATTTATAAAAATGATAATGTGGGGAATGGGGTGTTTGGGAACCTCTTTTTTATGTTTTTTAATGTAATGTTCTTTTTTGATCTATTAATTTTAATAACAAAAGTGGAAAAAAAACCAAACACCAATGAAGACCTGGTTATGCACAAACCAAGAAAAGCCCTTAAAAACTTATCTTAAAAATGCTCAAGAAGATGAGGGAATATAAAGAAAAAGAATTAAAGGATATCAGGAGAAAAATTAATGAGCAGTAGGAGAATCTTATTAAAGAGATAGAAGTTTTAAACAGGAACAAAGCAAAAGTACTGGCCTGAAAGACAATAACTGAAATGAGCAATTTCCAGGACAGTTTCATGAGCAGATTGGAGCTGGCAGAAGAGAGAATCACTGAACTAGAAGATGATACACTTGAAATGAGCCAAGCTGAGGAGCAGAAAGAAAAGGGAATTCTAAAATGTGAAAATAGCTTAAGACACCTCTGCGACACCATGAAGTTTAACAATATAGGCATTATTGTAGTCCCAGAAGGAGAAGAAATGGGTAGAAGGAATATTCAAAGAAAGAATGACAGAGAACTTACCAACCTTAGCAATAGATATGAATAAGCACATGCAAGAAGCCCAGAGAACATTAAACAGAATAAATATGAAGAGAAATACACCTGATCATATTCTGATCACATTATTAATGCAAAGGACAAGGAGAGAGTTCTGAATGCTACAAGAGAAAAGCAACATGTTATGTGCAAAGGAGCCCCAGTTTGAGTGCTGATTTTCATGATGAACAAAGAACTGATATAAGAGTCAATTCACCAAGAAGACAGAACAATTTTAAACATATGTGCCTGTAATGGCAGAGCCCCAAATGTATGAAGCAAATACTGACAGATTTGAAGAAAGAAATAGATAATGTCTACATTAGCAGCAAGAGACTAAAATACACAAATTTTTAAAAATAAAATTTTATTGAAGTATATCATTCATATGTGAACTGTCATCTATCATCCATAAGTTACATTAGTTGTAATTTTCCCATGCATCACAATATTCTCAGCAGTTTGTAAAAAAAAACATTCTTATATTTATACTATTAACCACAATCTTCATCCACCACCGAAATCATTGTTATACATTTCCCAGATCATTCTCTAGTTTCCTTCAATTGACATTCACGTCCACAAACTACCCCTTTCAGCCACAATCACATTTATAAATCAGCAGTTAGTTATATTCACTGTAATATGTTACCTTCAGTTCTATACATTCCTATATTTCTACAATTAACCTTTTTGATAATGCTACATACATTAAGCATCAGCTCCCACCCTCAACTCACATTCTATTTTCCAGTAACCTATACTCAGAGTTTACCTCCATGAATTTACTCATATTTTGTTCATATTAGTGAGACCATAATATTTATCCTTTAGTGTCTGACTTATTTCACTCAACGTAATATCCTCTATATTCACCCATGCCATCATATGCCTCCCGATTTGATTTTGTTTTACTGCTGAATAATATTCCATTGTATGTATATTCCACATTTTGTTTATCCTTTCATCGGTTGATGGACACTTGTGTTGTTTCCGTATTTTAGGAATTGTGAATAATACTGCTATGAACACCAGCGTGCAAATGTCTGTTCACGTCCTCACTTTCAGTTCTTCTGAATATTTTCTTAGCAGGATTGCTAGACCATATGACTTCTGAGGAACTACCTGTCTTCTGCCTAGGCTGCACCATTTTACATTCCCACCAACGGTGCAGGAGTGTTCCCATTTCTCCATATTCCCTCCAAGACTTGTAGATTTCTGCCTTTTAATATGGCTATTATGTAAGGCATGAAATGATATCTAATTGTAGTTTTTAAAAATACCTATTTTTTATTTTTAAAAAAGATTTAGATTATATAAATGTTATATCAAAATAATAGGGTATTCCCATATACCCACCCTTCCCCCTCCCACACATTCCCACATTAACAATGTCATTCGTTAGTGTGGTATATTTGTTACAGTTGATGAACAGATATTGAAGCATTGCTACTGACCATGGTCTATTGTTTACATTATAGTTTTACACTTTGTCCCACACACTTTTATAGCTTTTGACAAAATGTGTAACGACCTGTATCTGTCATTGTGATGTCATGCAGGACAATTTGAATGTCCCAAAAATGCCCCCTTGTTACATCCATTCTTCCCTTTCCCTTCCCTCAGAACCTCTGGTGGCCTCTGACTTTATATTAATGATACAAATTCTTCCATTGATAGAATAATAATCTATTTTAGTCCATAGTTGCATTCGCCCCTTGTATTTGTTCATTCCTCAGTCTTGAGGAGTTTGGGATGGTGATGCCCTCTTTGTCTCTGATTGAGAGGGGGCTTAGATCCCATGGGGCAGATGGATGGAACTTTCTTGCTTACTGTTGTAGATACTCTCACTTTTTTGGAATGGGCATTGTCCATCATCACCCTTTTGTTAGTTGTCTTGGTTGATGGAGGACAGAAAGATGTACAGGAAAGGGGATTTTGTTGGTGGCCAAAAGCAATACACACAGGAAAGAGGAAATGGAGGATGAGCAAATACAGCAAATGTGAAGTGCTACCTGCAGCACCTAATGTTAAAAAATAAAAAAGAAGAGAAAGAAATAAAGAAAAAAAGGGGGGGGGGCAGGAACAAACAAGAAAAAGAAAAAGAGAAAAAGAAAGAGAAAGAAAAAAGGGCTTTGGGGGAATAAAGAGGAAGGAAAAACAAGAAGATAAGCCAACAAAATACTAGACAAAGTTTCAAGCTGGGAATCCTCTTTGCAATTAAATAAAATGCTTAGTAATCATCTGACATTCCTCTTTCTCCCTTCCTCACTTTCCTCTCTCCCAGGCCAGCAGGAAATCTGCCTCAGATTCAAGTGGATCCTTGTTGAATCATTTCAGCACAGAAAACAGTGACTCTTAATTTCCAGAGGGAGAGCACCCAACACTTCACCCGGGACCCCAAGTATGCTATGGGAAGCTTGGAAAGCACCTCCTACAGTCCCTCTCCCTTAGGTGTGCTACTGGAGGGCTGGTTGATTTTCTGAGTCCACCTTCTCCCAGTTTCCTATCCCAGGGCATTTAGGTAAATTAGGCTTTCTCAGCAGATTTGCCATTCCTTTCTTCCCAGGCTCTCCCCAAGCCAGTTGGTATGCACACACACACAAAGAAAAAAAGAGGGGGGGGGGGACCAGAAAATTGAACCCATACTCATTTGGCCCCTCTGCTGCACCTCCCACCGAATCCTTCCCACTGACAGAGTCAGTCCAAAACTTGAGGGCTAGGGTAATCCCGGACCTCTGGGAGCACCTGTTATGTGAAACGGAAGTCTGGATATTGCAGACTCAGGGTATGTAGGTCTGTGAAACATGGGCTACAGGGACTTAGGGGACACGGGCCTGGGGACCATGCATCTGGGGGTCATGGGGCTTGGGAACGCCACCGTACAACCGACAGTTTTCAGGGAACACTGCTGCTGCCAGTCCTAAGGGGAAGGGTCCCGCTTCCCCACAGCTTCCAACCTCTGTGCTTGTAACTCACAATTCTACCTTTAGCAATCACTACTGCTGTCACAGTCTCTCCAAATGATGTCCATACACCTCCTGCCTTGCAAGCCCTGAAAACCGCCTGCTCCAGGAAGATTCCAACCCTACTTGGCCACTTCTTTGCAGGAGAGACTGTGAGGTGCACTACCTCAGACGCCATCTTGCCCCGCCTCTCCGACTCCCTCTTTTTAAGTAAAAACCTGGCCTTTTACATTGGTCCCCTGAGGGCTTCTGCCTTGGTTACCTGCCAGCTCTGGAGAGGCCTGTCTCCCACCTTAGGTAGGTAAAGAGAGGAGCAGCTCAGAGACTTTCCTGTTGCTTGTCAATTACCTCCCTTTCTCTGTTTTTGTTTCCTGGTATGAGAAGGGCCACTGAGGTCCCATATTACTCTTAGAAATGAGCCTGCCCTTTCTCCTCTCACCCTCCTTTTTTTTTTTTTTACCCTATTAATAACCATTTTTATTTTTTCCAGTTTTTGGTGACCAAAAACAAAGCTGCTTAAATATTTGGTTGTGAGATTTTTTTCGTGGAAATAATTTCTGTTCACTTGAGTAAATATGTACAAGTGGGGTTACAGGATCATTTGTTATGTGCATGATTTACAGTAAAGGAACCTGTCATTATCTTTTTTAAAAAATGGAATATATTGGAGTCATTTAAAAACTGTATTCTACCTTACAGAAACCTACTTTCTCACCAGGGCCACATTTCCTCTCGTCCCTTCCATATATTACCTCCCATACAAAACAGATGAGTTATGTAAAAGTAAGTAATGAGAATAGAAATCATTTACAGTTTACTATGTACCTTATCAAGAGTCTACCATCCCATTTTCTTCCTCAATATAATTTTACTATTCAAGGAAACTCTTGCCCAGGAAGATAAAAGTTGCAAATAACCTTATTTTCCATTACAGCTACTTACTGATAAACATCAAGATACCCTCAATTCAAAGCCCCAAATGACATTTTTCAAATGCCAAGATTTTTTATTCCTTCTGCCAAAACCCTTTCCTTATTGTGTTCACCAATCATAAACCATTATATCATGATATCTACATAATACTAACCACATAGCCCCACATTAGGAACCCGCTTTATGGTACACTTGAAAGTCTTAAAAAAATAATCCCTTCTTAAAAGAAAAATCCCTTCTGCACTTCCATCTTTAAATCCTGCCAAGGCCCCGTCGAGGAAGTGCTGCCCCTGATCACATTATGCATTAAAGTCAGTTAATAAACCACAGGTGGTTTGGGTAATAATTGGGACAGTACAGTATATTATGATCATATTCACTGCTGTCAGTGAGTCCAGATCCTAGGACCAAAATCCCTATTTCTGAAGGATACAGCCTGAAGGACCACAGGCATATTCAAAGATTTTAGTAACCAGTCCAGAGATATAAGTGTACAACAATACAACCAAAAAATAATAATAATAATTATAAAACACGTGTGATTACTTTTATTTCCTGGTAGTAGGTAAGGTCATGGCAAGCATGACAGAAAACCGAGAAACAGAAGGAAAATAATTGGTTAAGCATATATAAAACTTGGTATTCAAATTTCTGTCCCAGAGGGTTTCTCTGAGACACAATCTTCCCTCCAACCCCAAAGTTCCTGATACCACAAGTTGGGTTGGACGGGAAGAAGAAACTGGCGCAGTGAGCCCCTGTTGGGCCACAGGAGACTCTGTACATCCGGGTCTCCGGCAGCGGGAAAACAATCGCCCCTCTGCCCACGCGGGCTCAGTGGGCACGCCCATTGTCACGCACCCGCATTGTCCAGAATCTGAGCCGAGAGTGGTGCCATCGGACCTCGAGTTCATTCTGTCGTCGTTCTTTCTCCAGTGCTGACAGTCAGCCGGTAGGTGTGCAGGTCAGTTTAAGTGTGAATGAGAATGAGGGGGAACCAGAGGACTTCAGGCAGGTCCAGGCAGGGCCCAAGGAAGGAAGGTCGTCGAAGGTCGTCATCCTTCTCCTCACGGGCGGCGGCGACGCCACCATGACCATTGGCGTCGTGGTGGGGCCGGGATGCGGGGATGGCGGGCTGAAGACGGGAAGGGGTTAGGTGAAGAGGGGTTAGTCTTGATGAGACTCTTTGAGGTTTCTTAGTCCTGAGGCACCTGGCCCTGCCACAGAGGAGAGATTCCGGCGTCCTCACCGGGCCCCTGTGGAAGGGCCAGGTGGATGGGAGGGAAAGGGCCTCATGCCTGCAAGGCTGTTGAGCTGGAACTGCATGCCTGAGACCTGTAGTGTGCCAGGCAGCCCTGCCGTGTGATGAAAGGGCCAAGGTGATCTTTATCTCAACTACTTAACTGTGCCCTTGTAGTGCAGAAACAGTCAGAGCCAATATGCAAATGAATGAGTGTGGCTATGTATTCCAATAAAAATTAATTTTAGGTACATGAAGGAGCCTAGTAATTGGGCATATGCCAGAATTAGTAATTACTCAAGTTTTAATTTTCTAGTGGTATTTTACTAAATGTCTTCATGGGGAATCCAGTTGTGAAACTAAACCTGTGTCTTTTACCATGTGCTTTAAGGTGATTTCTCTGCCAGCTTGGTCATGACAGAAACTGTTGGCTGTGCAAAGAGCCATGATTGGTGTGATCAGAAAGCATGCATCTTTACAATTACCCTGGGAAATGTTTTGATATCTTCAAATATCAAAATTTCAAAATGTTTAGATATTTTCAAAATTAAAAGATATAGACCTATCCTCTTAAGTGCATTTTCAAAATCATAATATGCTACTTTCAGTGTGAAATATGAGTGGACAATTCAGATCAACATCCACATCTGAAGGAAGAAGAGATGATCAAGACGTTCCCCAGCTGACTGGACCTGAAGTTGTGAGTGTTTTAACATTTGATGTTTTCTATTAGCAAAACCTTATATTTGAGAAGATGGTGTTGAACAAATTTACATACACTGATAAAGTGCTTTTATGCTGGTAACAGGTGATTATTGAAAGCTCATGATGGAAATATTGATAAAGGGTGGTTACACACTGTTTTCTGGATGGCCATGCGGTATGCTTCCTGGAAATATGCCCTATAATTTCCTTCTCATGCTTATTAACAACGGATGCATGCATCTATCCCAGCATAGATTAAAAAAGCTTCCAAATTCTTGAGTAGCCTCTCTATGGGAGAGTAATTTTATTAAAAATAAACATAGAATCACGTTGGAAAAATGTCTTTAGGCTTGTTTGTGATTGCATATATGTGTGATAAATAAAATATTGATATGTGTTAATAACAAAACTTTTATTTGTACACACACCCCTAGGCTGAGCAGCCCGGTGATGAACAACCTGAACAAGATGTGCCACCAACCGAAAGCCAGGATATTACACCTGGCCAAGAAACAGAAGATGAAGGAGCAGAAGCATCTCAAGGTGAAGGGAGGGTGAAGAAGAATGCCTATTGGGAGGAGTGTATGGGCGCGTCATGTATTATAACCTACCAGTAACAGGAGGCAAGACATCATTGAATAGGCATCTCAAACATTGTCTGAAAATTGGTTGGAGAAGGGAAGAAAGTATAGTTTGCAGTTGACACAAGTTCCTCAGTACAATGAATTTTCCCCTTTTCTTTGAGACTTCATTTTCTTGAAAATACAGTCCTTGCCAGAGCTCTACATTAACAAACCCAAGGAAAGTATGTTTATTTTCAGTCATAACATAGTTTACTATTTCACTAGTCAAATTTGGCCTCCTTCAGTGTTGTGTTCCCCTATTATTGTATCCAATGCTTAAGCAACTTTTACTAATATACGTAGGGTGTCAAGTCAAATTATGTCATAATACTCTTAGTAAGACTCTGGTTGTGTAGGCATGCTAACCTCATTGTATAAATGAGAAGACTAAGGCTCTGGGATTCTGTCGTAACAAAGAGTGCTAGTGACAGAATTTGAATTTTATTCCAAACTTTGGTTCTTCTTTCCATATATTGCTGTAAGAAAAAGTGAATAATTTTGCCTAAATGCTTCATGGTCACATGTCTGTACAGTATGATAGCTTGGTAGTGGCACAGGAATAAGCCCAAATCAAGGAAATAGGATAGAGACTCCAGAAATGAACTCAATTAATTATAGTCACCATTTCCTTTGATTGACAATTTTTATGAGTTAAGTTTGGTTAAAAACTAGATAGTTCAGGATACTAACATATAGTTTGCTATTTTAGGATGACTTTTAAAGTGGCTTTTAAAAGATTAAATCCTTTTATGGGTAGAAAAATGAAAAGATTACTAACCTAGGATTATTTTGAAGCAGAAATTATTTCTTCCATGCATGGTGTTTTGAAGCAAAACATTTTCATAACTCAGGTCGTGGATTATTTTAGTTTTTTGCAGTTAACAGGCTTCCAGGAGTTCACTGACAACAATGCCCATTAATTTCTTTCCACCACACTTTTCTCTTTCTCATCATCAGACAGTAATTTTGCTGTTATTCACAAAAAATTTTGCTGTTGTTTTGGTATTTTGTTCAAGGTGTTATTCCTTTAAGATAAATTACATATAGGGCATTTGGACCTAAATATGACTTTAGTATATTTTAATCATATAAGTTATATATCCTGCTAATACCCACTGACTGTACTGGGAGAGTGTGTAAACTACAATGTAAACTATAATCCATGCTGGGTAGCAGTGTTCCAAAATTTACTCATCACATGCAATATATATGTCACACTGATGAAAGAGTTTGTTGATGTATGAGGAGTGGGGGCTGTGGGGAGTGAGGGTATATATGGACCTCTTATATTTTTCAATACAGCATTTTGTGTGGTCTATGTATCTTTTGTGATAACTTGGCTTTATCACATTTCTTCTCCCTCTCCATGCCCTCAGCAACTCCTGTAGCCACTGTCTCCACATCAGTGATAAAATTTCCTCCACTGCTAGAGTCACAATAATTCTATAGTAGAATACCAGTAAGTCCACTCTAATCCATATTTTATTCCTCCAATCCTGAGCACCCTGGGATGGCGATGTATATACAAACACACACCATGTGTATATACATATATACCATTGATGTATATATGTACACACATTGGTATTGTGTTTATTATTAATAATCATTTAGAATGAATTTCAGATATTATTACCCTTCACCCAATGTGTGTTTGTACACTAAGAACAAGAAAAAAGTAATTCTCTTGTTCAGTCCCTGTATAATTAGCAAATTCAGGAAAATTACATTGAGAAATGAATCAATTTAATTTAAAGCCTGTATTCAAATATACTCAGTTGTCCCAATAAATTTCTTTACACATAAATATAAACATATATATGAGTAGATATGTATCTTTAGATAGATGTCTTTAGATATCTTGTCTGGTCTCCTTTATTCTGGAACAGTTCTTCAGTCTTTCGTTTCTTCATGACACAGACATTTTTGAAAAGTCAGATGACTTGTTTTATAAAAGGTTTATCAACATGGCTTCTTAAATATAATTTTTAAGACTTTTTATCATTCAACAATTATTGGTACCTACACATACCATGTAATATGCTAGGATCTAAGGGTATAAATGATAATGAGAGACATATTTCTGCCTTTAGCTCACAATCTAGTCAGAGATGCAAACCACTGGTTTAATGTGATAAATATAATAGCATGTAAATAAGATAAATATAAATTAAAATCACCGATTTAATATGATAAGTAGAAAGGGGGTAAATACGGTGTCTAGAGGTAGTCTTGGGAAAGGAAAATGGTAAAATTTTAAAAACCTTGCTTTCCTTTTTTCTACCAACAGACTCCTGAAATAATTCTCTTGGGATTCTAATGTATATCACATGTATTACCACACTAACCTACAGGTATTTGTTTCATAGAACTGAGGGACTGAACACTTATTTATATATTATGTTTTGCTGTTTAATTTGATAACATTATTAAAATTATTTTTTTATTTTTTAATTATCTTTTTAAAAAGTTAATAGATCACACAAAACGTTACATTAAAAAACATAAGAGTTTCCCATATACACCACTCCCCACCCTCTCACCCCCATCATTTTTCAATTGTATTTTTTTGAAGACATAGATCACAAAAAATGTTACATTAAAAAATATAAGAGGTTCCCATAAAACCCCAACCCCACCACCCCACTCTTCCCACATCAACAACCTCTTTCATCATTGTGCCACATTCATTGCACGTGGTGAATACATTTTGGAGCACTGCTGCACCTCATGATAATAGTTTACATTGCAGTTTACACTCTGCCCCAGTACATTCAGTGGGTTATGGCAGGATATACAATGTCCAGCATCTGTCCCTGCAACATCATTTAGGATAACTCCAAGTCCCGAAAATGCCCCCACATCACATCTCTTTGTCTCTCTCCCTGCCCTCAGCAAGTACCGTAGCCACTGTCTCCCCTTCAGTGCTACAATTCCTGCCATTACTAGTCACAATAGTTCTATAGTAGAATATCAGTAAGTCCACTCTAATCCATATTTTATCCCTCCATCCTGTGGACCCTGGGATGGTGATGTCCACTCCACCTCTATATCGAGAGGGGGCTTAGATTTCACATGGATGATGGATGCAATTCTCCTGCTTGCAGTTGTAGGCACTCTTGGTTCCCTGGTGTGGTTGTTGACCATCTTCACCTCCTTGTTAGCTGACCTGGGTAAGTCCTATGAACCAGAGAGTAGGAGTTGCAACTCTGCTGAGGCTCAGAGCCCGGCTGGCACATGGACAGTCCAGAGATTCAAGTCTCCTGAGTATACACCAACCCTAGTGCCAACCACAGGTTCAGTAAAAGTGACGGAAGAGGCATGTGTGGAAAGGTCACTTCTGAGTCCAACTCCATCACACTCAGGAACACAAATTCCAAAATGGGCCCACTGACATGGCACTGAACTCCAGAGCCATCTGCCAAGACCCTAGAACCTGTGGGTCTCCATAGCCCTCGGGAAAACCAGTACCTGGGGTTGCATCTACCTTGACTGTCTCTGGGGTCCTGTTGAGGTATGCATAAGCGTGACCCCTCTGATGACCTCCCCGCTCTTTTTTTGAAGACTCTTAGCCATATAAACTAATTTGTCTTTGCCATTTCCCCCTTTTATTCAAGGTCAAAAAGCAGTTTTTAACACATGATCCTACATGTAGGCTGAGATATTCTGCTGGTCTGCGTTGACCCTTTTATTCAAGGTCTCTTTCTAGTGGCATCACCAATTAGTGATTGATAGTAATTCCTCGGCTCCAGAGAGGCTCATCCCCGGGAGTCATGTCCCATGCTGGGGAGAAGGTAATGCATTTACATGCTGAGTTTGGCTTAGAGAGTGGCCACATTTGAGCACATGGAGGCTCTCAGGAGGTGACTCTTAGGCACATTACAGCTCTAGGCGTAGTTCATATTTCAGGCACACAAGCTCATAAGCATAGTCATCAATATCAAGGGCTCATCATTGGACTATCCTTCTTCACTGGTCTTTGCCATTGCACTTGGGGGATTGTTGCTGTTCCATTGGGGAGTGTGACAGAGCTCCCTTGGGTAGAAACTCAGCACACCCTCCGTTGTCTTTTGTGACTGTAACTACTCTGAAAATACTCAACATATATTTGGACATTTTTATGTACCCTATATACATGCCCTGATAATCTTACTATTTTTAAGGGCCTGACCTGGAAGATACTCTCCAGGAACTGGCTCAGCCAAAGACCGGGGGTAAGCGTGGCGATGGTCCAGACATCAAGGGGGAGATTGTATCAAATCTAGAACCTGTTAAAATGCCAGAATCAGGTATGGTATTCATTAAGAATTTAAAGGAGTGAGTTTCTGTTTTCCACAATATTTTGTCTTGAATAATATAGAGGTAAAATTATTGTTCCTTTAATAATGGAGCTCAAGTATATGGATTCTTTGAAAGGTCGCTCAGACCCCAAATGCCTGTCTTACAGTCAGGCATAGAAACACAGTGGGTCAAAGCTATATTGAATTTTAAAATATGAAAGCATTTTCTTGCTTTTGATTATAAGTCCTAATAATAATTTTCATATGCTTTTATAAAGGTCTGTTTTTGAGAAATACTCAATGTGTTTGTAATAAGTAAGCATCAGTGTGTATGATATATACTGAGGCACTGAAGTAGGTTATAGTACCAGATCGCACATAATTTGTGTGACTATGGGCAAATCCCTTAACTTATAAACCCATGTTTGTTATTATAGAAACAGTGAGTTAAAAATCAAATATATTAAAATCATTTTCAATTCTGAGTTTTGCATTCTCTATTTCTTTTTTTTTTTTTTAAGATTTATTTATTTATTTAATTCCCCCTCTCCCCCGGTTGTCTGTTCTCTGTGTCTATTTGCTGCATCTTGTTTCTTTGTCCGCTTCTGTTGTCGTCAGCGGCACAGGAAGTGTGGGCGGCGCCATTCCTGGGCAGGTTGCACTTTCTTTCGCGCTGGGCGGCTCTCCTTACGGGGTGCACTCCTTGCGCATGGGGCTCCCCTACACGGGGGACACCCCTGCGTGGCGCGGCACTCCTTGCCTGCATCAGCACTGCGCATGGGCCAGCTCCACACGGGTCAAGGAGGCCCGGGGTTTGAACCGCTGACCTCCCATGTGGTAGACGGACGCCGTAACCACTGGGCCAAGTCCGTTTCCCCTCTATTTCTTTTGAATAGAATACAAAGACAAACTGCTTTGTGTGATTTGTTTATCATAAATCATCAAACCTTAGCTTGGATCAAATTACAGCATCTGAATTGAGGTTTCATTGGTACTAATAAAATGAACATACACCCTGCTTGATACTAGTTTTTCTAAATGGAGACCTGAATATGTGTTCTTAGATTCTGTCATTTTCATAATTCTTCTAGCTCTTAAAGAGTAATTGTATATTAATTTCTTCCCCTAATGAGGGTTAAATGACTGAATCATTAAATGATGAGAGAAAATCAAGTTTCTTGATTCTGTGGCTTATTAAGTAGGAATAGTGTATGTCAGTCAGTGATGCTCAAGGTGAGTGTAAGATACAATTTCTAAGCATGCCCACTGTCTCCACAGTCAGTCATAATGAGCAACTGTTTCTAATAAAAATGGGAATACCTATAACATTACCAAAAGATGCATATTTTAAGTTTCTGCCCTAAGACATCAATGGATAGCATTTGGAGTTCAACAACCATAACCATAGTATTTCCCAAGTACTCAACTTAAGTATGTTTTATATAGATGTTTTCCAAATTTCTGATAATTAATTGCATGAACTTCTGAATTTAAAGGAATTTCATGTTTTATGAAAAAATTACCTTGTCTTAGTCTTATAAATGTTTTCACACAACGTTCCTGAACTATTCCATTAGAATACTTTGATTAAAAAATTGTTTTCAGACTACTTTCAGGTATGTATTGAACTTGGCTGAAATATACTTACAGGAACATCATATCATTAAAAAATTATTGAAAAAGAAAAGATAATTATATGAGCATCCAATATAAAAAGTAAGAAAAAAGAGCAATTAAGGGTAAAGGACAGGGGTACTTAATAACAGATAGGTAAGACTCATTCCTAAATGAGGAAAAATAACCCAATTAATAACTAATTTAAAAAGATTGCTATTTTTAAAATATCTATGAATAGAGGATCCATGAGTTTCTATAATCTTGAAGAAAATGGACAAAGACCAAGTGTACACAATAACAAATATGAACAAGACACTAATGGATATTGAGTATTTTATATAATTAAAAGGGAGTCCACTCTCAAATTCTAAACTAATACTTTGAAAGTCTGGATGAAATGGCTGATAGGCTAATAAAACATACATTATTTAACACAACCCACTAGTAACTGATTATTTATAAACAAAAGATAATCTATATATGTTTATATTTGGCTTTTGTAGTTTTTTTTCTCTTTTTCTCCCTTTTATCCTTTTCCTTTCTTTGTTCCTTCATTAATTTCTTTCTCCATTTCTTCTTGCCAGACTGAAAAAATTTACTAATTCTCCTTCACATTTTGATTTCACCTATGGTGGTAGTAATTTAAAATAGTGTGACCTTATAATTTATTATGCAAACTAGAAATATTTAAGGGTGTGAAAAGACACTGATTCATAATTACTCAAGGACAACAACTAAACTGGGCAAATGGCTACCCTGCTTAAAGCAAACACAGAAGGACTAGACTAGCCCCAAGAAACATTTTTGCACTTTTCCACAATACCGACAAAACAAATGTAATCCTGGATTTTCTATTTGCTTGAGCAGTTCCTAGTATGACATAATTACTTTAAAAATCCTGTATTCAGAATGTTATTTCAAGTCAAAACATTTAAATTATACATATCTATCTATTAATCTATATATCTTTTTATTAGAGATTTTGTTTGGATGGATTTTTACAAAAATTTTACCAAATTTTTGCCTTCTAATTAAAATCACCTTTATAAATTTCATTTTATTTAATCTGTTCTGAACTTGGACAGTCTCTTTGTTTCCTTATACCATTGGAAAGAGAGATATGTTTTTAAAAAAATTGTTACTATCCCTGAAAGTCAGCCTTCAGAGTTTATAAAGAGGCTTAACTGTCAGTAAGCCAGAGGGTCACAACTAGGGCCCTGGTTTTAGTTTATTTTATAAAATCTAAGTTTTAGTGTTCTTTGTAAATCTTTAGTATCAACTTAATAAATCTCTCCTAAGTAATGTTCCTAACTATGTCTATATTACAGGCGAAGGACAACCTCAGATTTGAAAAGAAGACAAGGTGAAACATACAGGCTTCTTATGTTGGAAATGTGACTCTTAAAAATCTCTCAGTAAAGATTTAGAGAAGAAATATTGCTCATATTTTGTTAAATTTATTTTTAGCTGTTTGATACTACTGAAAATTGAATTGTTTTGGGGAATTATAGTATTCTGGCGAGGCTGATATATAGAGATAATGTTTGCATATTGATTTTCTATCCAGCATCCTTGCTAAAGATATTATTAATTCCAAATGTTTTTTATGTAGGTCCATTTTGAAGTTCAGCGTAGGGATTATATCATTTTATTTTATTTTATATTTTAAATATTTTTTAATTTATTTTTTTAATGTTATATTAAAAAAATATGAGGTCCCCATGTATCCCCCACTTCCCTCACCCCACTTCTCCCCCCATAAAAACCTCCTCAATCATCATGAGACATTCATTGCATTTGGTGAATACATTTCTGAGCACTGCTGCACCTCATGGTCAATGGTCCACATCATAGCCCACACTCTCCCACAGTCCACCCAGTGGGCCATGATGGACATACAATGTCCAGTAACTGTCCCTGCAGCACCACCCAGGACAACTCCAAGTCCCAAAAATGCCCCCACATCACATCTCTTCCCCCCTCTCCCTACCCCCAGCAGCCACCATGGTCACTTTCTCCACACCAATGCCACATTTTATTTGATTACTAATCACAATAGTTCATGAATAGAATATCAGTAAGTCCACTCTAATCCATACTCTATTCCTCCATCCTGTGGACCTTAGAATGGTTGTGTTCACTCCACAACTATATCAAGAGGAGGCTTAGATTCCACATGGATGCTGGATGCAATTCTCCTGCTTTCAGGTGTAGGCACTCTTTGCTCCCTGTGTGGTGGTTGACCTTCTTCACCTCCATGTTAGATGAGTAGGGTAAGTCCAATAAACCAGAGTGTAGGAGTTGCAAGTCTTTTGAGGCTCAGGGCCTGGCTATCACATGGTCAATCCAGAGATTCAGGTCCCCTGGTTATACATTAAACCCCAGCACCAACTAACAGGAGAGACTTGTGGACAAAGATCACATCTGAGTACAGCTCCATCACACAAACACAAACTCCAAAATAGGGCCAACTAACATGGCACTGAACTCCAACTGCCATGACCATAGAACCTGTGGGTCTCTGTAGCCCTCAGAAAAACCAATACCCGGGGTTGTATCTACTTTATCTGTCTCTGGGACTCTGCTTAGGTGTGCATAAGGGCAACCCACCTGATAACCTTCCGGCTTTTTTTGGAGACTCATACCCATATAAACTCATTTGTCCTTTCCATTTCCCCCTTTTATTCAGGTCAAAAAGCATTTTTAACTCCTGGTATTATATGTAGATTGAGATATTCTGCTGGACCGAGTTGACCCTTTTATTCAAAGTCAATTTCTAGTTACGTCATCAGCTGGTGCTTGGTAGTAATCCCTCGGTGCCAGGGAGGCTCATCCCTGGGAGTCGTGTCCCACGTTGGGGGGAAGGCAACACATTTACATGCTGAGTTTGGCTTTGAGACTGGTCACATTTGAGGAACATGGAGGCTCTCAGGAGGTAACTCTTAGGCACCCTGCAGCTCTAGGCCTTGTTCTTATTTCAGGTGCACAGACTCATAAGCATAGTCATTAGTATCAAGGGCTCATTGTTGGACATTCCTTCTTTTTTGGTCTTTGCCCTTGCACTTGGGGACTTGTTGCTGTTCCTTTAGGGACTGTGATAGAGCTCCCCTGGCTAGGAACTCAGCACTCCCTCAATTGTTGTTTTTCATTGTAACCACTATGAAAATATCCAGACATTTTTATGTACCCTGGATATATGCCCTGGAGAACTCCCTGCCAACCATATGTCCCCTGTCAATAACATCCCACACCAGTATTCCTCCCCTGCCATTGTTGAAACTCTCTGTGAACCAAAATTTCCTGAAAAATGAAGCCAAATATATTGGCAGGTTCCATTAATAGTAAAATGGAATATAGCGATGAGTTTAAAGGTTAGATATAGAATACATATTAACTTAGAAAAATTAAGGTAAAAATATATTGGGATATCAAAAAATTTTAAAATGCAAAAGCTTTGTCTTTGATGTTTTGCCTTCCATCACTACAGTAAGTGCTGGCCCTGTATGCAAATTGGCAAGGCAATTCCGTCTTTTCTTCGGTGTCTATGTCCTTTTTCTTTTTCTTTTTCCTAATTATTAAGCTTATCTTCACAAAAGTTTTAGATCACAGTAATTCATATATACAATATACAGTACTCCCACATATCCAAAACAAAAACTTTTCCCTTCCACAGCAATAATCTTTTTACATATTTATACTATATTTACTGAAACTGATGTACAGATATTGAGACAATAGCTTTCAAGCAAGGTAACATTTGGGTTTACATTGTGGTTTATATTTTAGACTATACAATTTTCTAAATTTTTAGTTATCTTATGTTTACATTATGATTTACCTTTTAGGCTATCAGCCCCTATATATTTTTGGTGTAATTTAACATGTCTTATATACATCCTTACATACTCTTGTGGAACACCTTTATTGCCCATACAGTTACATTGGTTCCATCTATTCAATACCTCTTTGCCCCTCCCTTTAGGGCCTACAGTGACAGTCAATCTTCATTGCTTGAAGGGCCATGTTCAGAGATACTTGCAACAGTGTTGAGGCCTTGACATGCTCAACTGCCCTAATGCACTGGGAGCCACCATTTCTCTCGAGAGATACAGTTCCCTCTATTTGAGAACATCAGTCCTCCCCAGGATATGGGTATATCTTCACTCTCATTATATGGGTTTTTATCCAATGATATAACCCACTATGGCAAAATGAGCACTCACCCACTACCTAGGAGCGTGTCCTGCATGGGATTATCCCCTTTAAGCTTCTTAAACAGTTAACCTTCCTTATTATATTTTTGAAAAAGTTTTCTCAGCATTATACTCTCAACCAAGTCCCTGACAATCTCCTATGTTCATATGATGCCCCCCCTCCCCCCAATTTCTTGGGCAATATTACCCATCCTCCCATCCCTGACCCCCCTCAAGCCCACAAAGCCCCACCCAAAGGTAACCCTATGCCCCCATTTTATCCCTTCCTTGTACAAATACTTACCTCCAGCTTATCATAGATTTCACCTATGTAGGTGTCAGCTTACATCTTTCCTCCACCCCCCATTTTCCTTTAAGCCTATCATCCAGTCTCTAGCTCTCTGAGGCAGCTTGGTTTACTTATTTCATATCATTGAGGTCATGTAGTATTTGTCCTTCAGTGCCTGGGTTGCTTCAATCAACATAAGGTTCTCAAGATTCATCCATGTTATCAAGTGTGTTTGTAATGTATTCGTTCTTAAAGCTGAGTAGTATTCTATTGTATGTATATACCACATTTTATTTATCCATTCATCTGTTGATGGGCATTTAGGTTGATTCCAACTTTTGGCAATAGTGAACAATGCTGCTATGAACATTGGTGTGCATATATCGGTTTGTGTCCTTGTTTTCAATTCTACTGGGTATATACCCAGCAGTGGAATTGCTGGGTCATATGGCAAATCTATAGCTAGTTTTTTGAGAAACTGCCAAACTGTCCTCCAGAATGGCTGGATCCTTCTGCATTCCCACCAGCAGTGGATGAGTGTTTCCATTCATCCACATCATCTCCACCGTTTGTAGTCTTCTGTTTTTTTCATAGCTGCCAATCTTATGGGAGTAAGATGGTATCTCATTGTAGTTTTGATTTGCATTTCTCTAATAGCTAGATTTGGAGCATTTTTTCATGTGCTTTTTGGCCATTTGTATTTCTTCCTTGCAGAAGTGTCTGTTTAAATCTTTTTCCCATTTCTTAAATGAGTTGTTTGTCTTTTTATTTTCGAGATATAGGAGTTCTTTATAAATGCAGATTATTAGTCTCCTATCAGATATATGGTTACCAAATATTTTCTCCCGTTGTGTAGGCTCTCTTTTCACTTTCTTGACAAACTCCTTTGAGGTGCAGAAGGCTTTAATTTTGAAGAAGTCCCATTTATCTATTTCTTTTGCTGTTCATGCTTTTGGTGTCAGGTTCATGAAGCCATTTCCTATTACAAGGTCCTGTAGATGCTTCCCTACACTGCTTTCCATATTCTTTATGATCTTGACTCTTATATTTAGGTCTTTGATCCATCTTGAGTTGATTTTTGTATAAGGTGTAAGTTGGTTATCCTCTTTCATTCTTTTACATATGGATATCCAGTTCTCCCGGGACCATTTGTTGAATAAGCCATTTTCTCCCAATTGAGAGGGTTTGGTGGCTTTATCGGATATTATATGACTATATATATGAAGATCTATATCAGAACTCTCAGTTCGGTTCCATTGGTCTGTGTGTCTCTCTTTGTGCCAATACCATGCTGTTTTCACTACTGTAGCTTTGTAGTATGTTTTGAAGTCAGGGAGTGTGATTCCTCCAATTTTGTTTTTCTTTTTCAATATGTCTTTGGCTATTCAAGGCCTCCTTCTTTTCCAAATAAATTTCATAGCTAGTTTTTCTAGTCCATTAAAGAATGCTGTGTTGCTTTTTATTGGGATTGCATTGAATGTATAGATCAGTTTTGGTAGGATAGACATCTTAATAGTATTTAGTCTTCCTGTCCTTGAACAGGGAATATTCTTCCATTTTTTTAGGTCTTCTTTGATTTCCCTGAACAATGTTGTGTAGTTCTCTGTGTATAAGTTTTTTACATCTTTAGTTTAATTTATTCCTAAGTATTTGATTTTTTTATTGACTATTGGAAATGGTATTTGTTTCTTGATTTCCTCCTGAGCTTGCTCATTATTGGTGTACAGAAATGCTACTGATATTTGGACAATGATCTTATAACCTACGACTTTATTAAACTCATTTATGAGTTCTGGAAGCTTTGTTGTTGACCTCCCAGGTTTCTATGTATAGAATCATGTCCTCTGGAAATAATGAAATTTTGACTTCTTTCTTTCCCATTTTGATGCCTTTTATGTCTGGTTCTTGCCTCAGTGCTCGAGCTATTACTTCTAAGACAATGTTAAATAGAAGGGGTGATAGCCGGCATCCTTATCTTGTTCCTGATCTTAGAGAGTAAGATTGTAGGATTTCACCAGTTGTAAATGATGTTAGCTGTGGTGTTTTCATATATACCCTTTATCATGTTCAGAAAATTTCCTTGTTTTCCAATCTTTTGCAGTGTTTTTATCACGAAAGTGTGCTGTTTTTTCAAATGCTTTTTCTGCATCTATAGATATGATCATTTGATTTTTTTCCTTCAATCAGTTTATATGGTGTAATACATTGATTGATTTTCTTATGTTGAACCATCCTTGCATACCCTGAATGAATCCCACTTGGTCATGGTGTATAATTCATTTAATGTGTTATTGAATACAATTGGCAAGTATTTTGTTGAGGATATTTTCATCTAGGTTCATAGGGGAATTGGTCTGTAATTTTCATTTCTTGTGGTGTCTTTGTTTGGCTTTGGTACTAGGGTAATGTTGGCATCATAGAATGGGTTAGGCAATGTTCCTTCTGTTTTGATTTTTTGGAAGAGTTTCAGCAAGCCTGGCGTTAGTTTTTTCTGGAATGTTTTGTAGAATTCACCTGTGAAGCTGTTTGGCCCAGGGTTCTTCTTAGTTGGGAGGATTTTAGTGAGTGATTCTATCTCTCTACTTGTGATTGGTTTGTTGAGATTATCAATTTCTTCTTTCATCAATACAGGCTGCTTATGTGTTTCTAGGAATTTGTCCATTTGATTTGAATTGTCTTTTGTTGAAATATAGTTTTTCAAAGTATCCTCATGATAGTCTTCATTTCTGTGGGGTCAATGGTGATACCTCCTTTCTCATTTCTTATTTTTTTTTTTGCATCTTCTCTCTTTTTTTCTTTGTTAGTCTAGCTAAGGGTTTGTCAATTTTATTGATCTTCTCAAAGAACCAGTTCTTGGTTTTGTTTATCTTTTCAAGTGCTTTCTTATTTTCTATTTCATTTAGTTCTGCTCTTATCTTTGTTATTTCTTTCTTTCTTCTTCCTGTGGCATTCCTTTGTTGTTGTTCTTTTACTAATTCCTCCAAATGTGTGGTTAGTTCTTCATTTTTTGCTCTTCTTTTCTTCTTTGATGTATGAATTTATGGCTATAAATTTCCCTCTAAGTACTGCTTTTGCTGCATCCCACAAGTTTTGGTATATTGTGTTATCCTTTTCATTATTTTCATGGTAGTTATTAATTTCTTTTGAGATTTCCTCTTTGACCCACTGTTTTTCTAAGAGTGTGCTGTTTAGTTTCCATATCTTGGTGTGAAATCTGGGCCTCTGGCCCTTGCAGATTTCCAGCTTCAGTCCACTGTGGTCAGAAAAATTATTTTGTATAATTTCGATCTTTCAGAATTCATTGAGCCTTTCTTTGTGGCCTAGCATATGGTCTATCTTGGAGAATGATCCATGTGCACTTGAGAAAAATTTATATCCTGCTGTATTCAAGTGTAATGATTTGTATATGTCTATTAGGTCCAGCTCCTCTAATATACTGTTCAAAGTTTTTGTTTCTTTATTGATTCTCTTTTGAGAAGTTCTGTCCAAAGTTGATAGTGGTGTATTAAAGTTCCACAATATAATTGTAGAGGCATCTCTTCTTTCATTTAGTTTTTCCAGTGTTTTCCTCGTATATTTGGAGGCACCCTTGTTAGGAGCATAATATTTACGCTTGTTCATTCTTCTTGAGAGATTATCCCTTTCACTAATATATAGTGTCCATCTTTGTCTCTCACAATTGTTTTGCATTTAAAGTCTATTTTGTGTGATATTAATATAGCTACTCCTGCTTTTTTTTGGTTATTGTTTGCTTGTAAGATTGTTTTCCAGCCATTCACTTTCAACCTCCTTGAACCCCTGGGTGTAAGATGTGTTTCTTGTAGACAGCATATAGATGGGTCATATTTCCTTATCGAAACTCCCAGTCTGAATCTTTTGACAGGTGAATGTAAGCTGTTGACATTCAGTGTTATTACTTTCAAGGAATTATTTATGTTAGCTATATTTTGTTTGGACTTGTGTTTGTCATATTTTGTATGTTTGTTTTCTTCTCTTTTTGTCTGTTTTGTTGCTCTTACACTCTCCCCCAAATCTGCCTCTCTTGTTTTTTTCTTTCTTCCTGCAGAACTCCCTTTAGTATTTCTTGAAGGCAGGATTCTTGTTGGCATAATCTTTTAATTTCTGTTCATCTGTGAATAATTTTTTAAAAGATTTATTTGTTTATTTCTCTCCCCTCCCCCCCATGCTGGTTGTCTATTCTCCATGTCTATTTGCAGCGTCTTCTTTTGTCTGCTTCTTTTGTTGTCAGCGGCATGGGAATCTGTGTTTCTTTTTGTTGCGTCATCTTGTTGTGTCAGCTCTCTGTGTGTGTAGCACCATTCCTGGGCAAGCTGCACTTTCTTTTGCACTGGGCGGATCTCCCTATGGGGCGCACTCCTTGTATGTGGGTCTCCCCTACATGGGGGACACCCCTGTGTGGCACAGCACTCCTTGCATGCATCAGCACTATGCATGGGCCAGCTCCACTTGGGTCAAGGAGGCCCAGGGCTTTAACTGTGGACCTCCCATGTGGTAAATGGTTGCCCTAACCACTGAACCAAGTCTGCCACCTATCCGTGAATATTTTGAACTCTCCATCACTTTTGAATGCTAGCTTACCTGGGTAGAGTATTCTTGGTTGGAAAGTTTTTTCTTTTAGTACCTTGACTATATCATACCACTGCCTTTTTGCCTCCATGGTTTCAGATGAGAAATCAGCACTTAATCTCATGGAGCCTCCCTTGTATGTGATGGTTCTCTTTTCTCTTGCTTTTTGAATTTTCTCATTGTCTTGAGCATTGGATAATTTGACGAGTATGTGTCTTAGGATAGGCCTGTTGGGATTTATGGTGTTTAGGGTGCGTTGCACTTCCTGGACATGTACATCCATCTCACTCAGTAGATTTGGGAAGTTTTCAGCCATTATTTCCTCCACCACCCCTTCTCTCCCCTTCCCTTCTCTTCTCCTTCTGGGATTCCTATAATACATATGTTTGTGCATTTTTCATTGTCATTCAGGTCCCTAAGTCCCAGGTGGATTTTTTCTATCTTTTTATCAATTAGTTCTACTATCTGTTTGATTTCAGATGCACTGTCTTCCATGTCACTAATTCTCTACTCTGCCTCTTCTAATCTGCTGCTATTTGCTGAGAGTGTATTTTTGATTTCTTGTAGTGTTCATCACCATCATATCTGTTATCTTTTTGCATATGTCTGCAATTTCCTCTCCAAGTGTTTTCTTTATATTGTTAATCTCTTCCTTTACTTCATTAAAGTTGGTCTCTAATATATGTTTTGAGATCTTTAATTACTTGTCCAATGGTCTGCTCCCTTTCCTTGTTTTTAGTTTCTTCATTGGATTCGGCCACGTTTTCCTGATTATTGGTTTGGTTTGTAGTTTTTTGTTGCTGTCTGGTCATCATTTCATCTTGACAGGTTTAATCAGTTCCTTAGCTTCTTTGTCTAGTCTTGGGATTATTTAGTTGTTGTTCATGTGTAAGTATTATGTCTTCTTTTTGTCACTTTGTTCTTCTTATTCTTTGTTCTTGTTGCTGGTTAAGTTCACTTTAAAGGAAAATATTAGGGCCAGAGAAAGCAAAATGAGTAAGATAAGAAAATGTATAAAGTAGTATTGGTAATAAATGTTAACAGCGCAACAATGTGAGATATAGGATAATGGATATTAGACTCATGTAAGTTGTGTAGAGTTATAGCAGTAAGTAGAGTACCTATAATGAGACAGTCAACTAAATATGGGGAGGAATATAGTATGAATTAAAATGTCAGTGTTTTCATGAGAGAGGGAAAGAGAAAAGAAAGACAATAATATCAAGAGTGGATAAAAGACAGAAAAGAGAACAAAGGTATTAGAAATAAAAAGTCAGACAATTTGGGGGCCAAAGAAAGGGAGGTGGAATGTAAGAGAAACTGTAGATGATGGAGGATAGAAAGATGTAGGGGAAGGAGATAGTGTGGGTGGCCAAAATCAATACACACAGAAAAGAGGAAAGGGAGGATGAGGAAACCCAGCAAATGTGAAAAGTCCCTGCAGCACCTATTATATAAAGAAAAATTAAAAAGAAAAAGGGGAAAAAAGAGAAATAAAAGCAGGGGGCAAAGAAAGTGGGGGGGGGGGGAGGGGGGATAAGCAAGAAAAGGAAAAAGGGAAAAAAACTAAATAGATGAAAAAGGATCTTGGGGTTTAAAATGGGAGAAAAGACCAGGAGACAATGCAATAGTAGCAACCATGACAATACAAAACAAAACAAAACAAAACAAAACAAAACAAAAACCAACATTTCAAACTAGGAATCCTCTTTGCAGTTAAATAAAATGCTTAAGGATCTGGCATTCCCCTTTTCTCCCTTTCTCATTCTCTCTCTCCCAGGGCAGCAGGAAAGCTGCCTGAGAGGTCCAGTAGGAGATTCTAGTGGGCCCTTGTTGAATCAACTCAACACAGGAGACAATGACTTTTTTTTCAACATGAGAGCACCTACACCTCACCAGAAACCCCAAATATGCTATTGGAAGCTTGGATAGCACATCCTACAGTCCCTCCCCCTTAGGTGTGCTAGGGGAGGTCTAATTCATTTTCTGACTCCCCCTTCTCCCAGACCAAGTTTCCTATTCCAGAACATTTCAGTAAATTGGGCTTTCTCAGCAGATTCACCTCTTCTTTCTTCCTAGACTCTCCCCAAGTCAACTGGTACACTCCTCCAAGCTCAAGGGTAAAAAAAAAAAAAACAAAACAAAAAGCAAAAAACAAAAAATGCAGAGGGCTAGGGTAATTAAGAAACTCAGATGGACCTCAGGGCACAGTGGATTTGGGAATGGAGAGTCTGTGATATTGCAGACTCAAGGTATGTGAGTCTCTGGAGCATAGGCTATCAGGTTTTAGGGGATACAGACCTGGGAACCATGCATCCGGTAAACATGGGATTTCGGAACACTACAGCACAACCAAGATTTCAGAGATGGCCGCAGCCGGGTTACCAGCCCTAGGAGGAAGGGTTCCACTTACAACTTCTGACCTCTGTTTCAGAAACCCAAAATTCCACCTCTTGCAAGAATCTCTTCTGTCACTGTCTCACCAAATCGACATCCAGACACCTCTTGCCCTGCAAGCCCCTGAAAGAGCTCACTCAGGGTTTGGGAACACCTCAGCACAACAAAGTTTCAGGGATTGCCACAGCTGTGCCGCTAGCCCTAGGGGGAAGTGTCCCTCCCACAACTTCTGACCTCCGTGTCAGAAATCCAGAATTCTACGTCTTGCAAGAATCTCTTCTGTCACTGTCTCACCAAATCAATATCCAGACACCTCCTGCTCTGCAAGCCCCCAAAACAGCCCAGTCCAGCAGGACTCTGAAACTACTCAGCCACTTCTTTGCAGGAGAGATTATGAGATGCACTCACTCAGATGCCATCTTATCCCACCTCCTGTTTATTTCTTTTTTAATGTAAGCATTTACAGCTACAGTTTTCCCTCTCAGCACTGTCTTTGTTATATCCCAAAGGTTTCGATATATTGTGTTCTCATTTTCACTCATCTCAATGTACGTACTGATTTCTCCTGGAATTTTTTCTTTGACTCATTGGTTATTTAAGAATGTGTTGTTTGGGAAGCGGACTTGGCTCAGTGGTTAGGGCATCAGTCTACCGTATGGGAGGTCCATGATTCAAACCCTGGGCCTCCTTGACCTGTGTGGAACTGGCCCATGCACAGTGCTGATGCATGCAAGGAGTGCCGTGCCACACAGGGGTGTCCCCACATAGGGGAACTCCAAACAAAAGGAGTGCGCCCCATAAGGAGAGCCACCCAGTGCGAAAGAAAGTTCAACCTGCCCAGAAATGGCACCGCACACACAGAGAGCTGACACAACAAGATGATGCAACAAAAAGAAACACAGATTCCTGTGCAGCTGACAACAACAGAAGTGGACAAAGAAGAACATACAGCAAATAGACACAGAGAACAGACAATTGGGACAGGGGGAGGGGAGAGAAATAAATAAATAAATCTTTAAAGAAAAAAGTGTGTTGTTTAACCTCTGTACATTTTCCAGTTCTCCATCTGTTATCGATTTCCAGCTTCATTCCATTATGACCAGAGAAAGTGCTTTGCATAATTTCAATCTTAATTTTGAGACCTGTTTTGTGCCTGAACATGTTATCAATCCTGGAGAAGGATCCATGAGCATTTGAGGAGAATCTAATCCTGGTGTTTTGGGGTGCATTGTTCTGTATATGTCTGTTAGTTTTAGTCAAATTATCAAATTGTTCAAGTGCTCTATTTCCTTATTGCTCTTCCTTAATTCTATCTATTGATGTGAGTGGTGTATTGTAGTTTCCTATTTTCTTGCAGAGGTGTCCATTTCTCCTTTTGGTTTTGTCAGTGTTGTTTGCCTCATGTATTAAGGACTCCCTGATTAGGTGTCTAGATACTTATGATTATTTCTTTTGATGGATTGCCCCTCTTAAGAATCTATAATGTCCTTTGTCTCTTATAACAGTTTTGGTTTTGAAGTCATTTTTCCTATATTACTATACATACCCTAGCTTTCTTTTGGTTACTATTTGTGTGAAATATCTTTTTCCAACCTTTTGCTTTCAGTCTATTTGCATCCTTGGGTCTAAGGTGAGTCTCCTGCAGACAGCATTAGGGTGTCTCATGTTTTCTTATCTGTTCTGTCAGCCTGCGTCTTTCAATTGGGGAGTTTAATCTATTAACATACAATGGTAGTACTGTAATGCCAGAATTTGCTTCACTCATTTTGTCCTTTGGCTTTTTAAAATCAATTTTATTGATACATATTAATAAAGCATATAATACTTCCAAATTGTACAATTCATCCAAAGTGTACAATCGGTAGTATTTGGTATAATCACATAGTTGTGCATTCATCAGTTCAATCATTATTAGGGCATTCTCATTAGTCCAATAATAATAATGATAAACAAAAAGTAGACAAAGAGAACTCTACCAGTTAATAATCACCTCTTAATCTCTCTATGTTTCCCCCTCTTGTACTTTAGGTTTTGTATGTCATATCTTATTTCCACCAGTTTTTTTTACACCTTTTTGTTACTTTTATTGATAATCTTCATTTCTTGACTATTTTCTAAGCCTCTCTTTCTTGTCTTTTCCTTCGGGCTGCAGCATTTCCTTTAGTATTTCTTGTAAAGCTGGTCTCTTGGTGACTAATGGTTTCAATTTCTGCTTATCTGTGAATATTCTAAACTCACCCTCATTTTTGAAGGATGATTTTTGCTAAATATACAGTTCTTGGCTGACATTTTTTATTTCTCAGTTTCTTAAGTATATCATACCACTGCCTTCTCACCTCCATGGTTTCTGATGAGAAATCAGCACTTAATCTTATTGTGTATCCCCTGTATGTGATGAATCACTTTTCTCTTGATACTTCCAGTATTCTCTATCATTGGTGTTTGACATTCTGATTAGTATGTGTCTTGAAGTATGTCTATTTGGATTGGAGTATGTTGTGGTTTTTTGGACACAGATATCTAGGTCCTTCAAAAGAGCTGAGAATTTTTCTCCCATTATTTCCTTAAATACTCCTTCTGCCCCTTTTCCCTTCTATTCTCTTTCTGAAACACCCATTATATCTATGTTTGAGAGCCTTGTACTATCTTTCAGTTCCCTGATATCATATTCAAGTTTTTTCATTCCTTTGTCTATCTTTTCTTCTCTGTGTTCAATTTCAGTTGTTCTGTCTTCTAGCTCACTCATGCTTTTTCTGCTTCTTCAACCTTGCTACTGTAGGACTCCTAAGTTTTTAACTTCATTTATTGTGACTTTCACTCCCATAAGATCTGCTATTTTTCTTTGCACACTTTCAGATTCGTTGTGTTCACCCATGTCTTCTTAATATCCTTAATCTCTTTAGTCATGACATTGATTTTATTAGGGAGATTTGTTTGAACATCTGTGATCAGTTGTCTTAATTCCTGTATGTTGTGTGTAGGTTTAATTTATCCCTTTGACTGGGCCATATATCCTTGCTTTTTATGTATGGCTTGTAATTTTTTGCTTGAGTCTCAGCATTTGATGTTTTTTTGATGTATTTATTCTGGGCTTTCTTTTTGACTGGCTTTATGCTAAAGCTCTTCTTTGACACTTTGTTCAACTTATTTTGGAACTTTATAATAGCTCATGTCTAACCAATCATAAATTTTCAGCTCTTATTATCTGATTCTTGCCCTGAATATATGGTAGAATTTTTGAGATTGCAGTATTTGTGTACTTACTTCATTCCCAGAATAAAGCTTCCTTTCTATTACTCTTACACCTCTACACCTGGAATGTTTACCTGTCCTATTTGTTTATTTGCCTCTCTATATTTTTAACACTCCTTTTGTTTTCTCTAGCTGCTATTAACTGGAGTGCTAATTTTGATAATGGGGTCCCTCTGGAGATAATATTCCCAGATCAAATTCCCAGACAAAAAGTCCTAGGGAATCACTAAGGTTGTGTAGATCATTTCCAATGTGCCTTGGGGAGGAGACCATAAAGGACACTCAACTAATCTATTTTTTTTTAAGATTTATTTTTATTTATTTAATTCCCCTCCCCTCCCCCTGTTGTCTGTTTTCTGTGTCTTTTTGCTGCGTCTTGTTTCTTTGTCCGCTTCTGTTGTCGTCAGCCGCACGGGAAGTGTGGGCTACGCCATTCCTTGGCAGGCTGCACTTTCCTTCACGCTGGGTGGCTCTCCTTATGGGTGCACTCCTTGCGCATGGGGCTACCCTATGCGGGGGACACCCCTGTGTGGCACGGCACTCCTTGCGTGCATCAGCACTGCGCATGGGCCAGCTCCACATGAGTCAAGGAGGCCCGGGGTTTGAACCGCGGACCTCCCATGTGGTAGATGGACGCCCTAACCACTGGGCCAAAGTCCTTTTCCCTCAACTTCTCTTTGACTGCTCCCCAAATCCACACTTTACTGCTGTACCCAACAGGTGGTGCTCTTCAGCCAGTTGTTCCTTACAGCCATAAAGTAGTGTTGTGTCTTTCATTCTCAGCTGATTTAGCTTCTGTCAGGTGCATGTTTGAGGCTGAGGCTCCCACTCACACCAGGATGACACTGTTGTACAGATCCAAGAACCTGTAATCTGAAATCTTTAACCATCCGCTAACAACATGCTCTGGGCCTTTTCCTCCCTTTTCTTGGGGAAACACCACAACTTAACAAGCTGTTACAAACTGCTCCAATAGGGCACTGTATCTCTAAATTAGTCACAAACTCTCTCCTGCTGGAGACAGTGTTGAGACAGAATTTACTAATTGCTTCTGGATTTGATTGGGTTGAAACTGTCTGCAGTTATCCCTAGACAGAGATCAAACTCAGTCTTCCTTTCTCCCATTCTGGGGGTGGGATTGGTGCCAATGATGGAGGCAGTAATCTTAGACATACAGGCTGTAACTGTCCACAGTTGCCTGGACAGATGGATGAAGCTCTACCCACCTTCCTCTCCTGTCAGGGGCAGGCTTGGTGCCAAGGGTGTGGGTAGTAATCTAAGATGAGCAGTCCAAAACTTTCTGCAGTTACCAGAGAGACTGATAGCACTTCGCCCACCTTCATCCCCTTCCAGGGACAGTATTAGAATCCAGAGACTAGGCAGTACTCTGAGCCATGCAGGTTGAAACTGCCCACATTACCCCAGAAACTGATGAAGTTTTGCTCACATTTTCCCCTGCTGGGGACAAGATAGGAGCTGAGGGTGCAGTTGGTACTTTAAGCCCTGCAGGCTGAAATTGCCCGCATTGCCCCAGAAACTGATTAAGCTCCACCCATCATTCTCCCCTCCCAGGCTGGGGTTGGTGCCAAGGGTGTGGGCATTAACTTAAGTTGTTAGGTTTAAACTCTGCAGTGCCTGGAGAGACTGGTAGAGCTCTGTCCACCATCCTCCCTTGTTAGGGGCAGGGATGGAGATGAGGATGTGGGCAGCAATCTTAAGTCTGGCAGGATGAGACTGTATGCAGTTGCCTGGAGAAGCTGATAAAGTTCCACCCACCTTCTATCCCTGCTAGGGGTTAGGTTGGAGCCCAAGCTGGAAGGGTAATTTGATCTGGGTGGAAAGAAGGTGATCTCTACCATCTAGGAAGACACTGAATTTTAATCAGCCCCACTTCCACTCCTTCTGGGGACAGAGTTAAAATGGAGGCTGCTGGCTTCTTTCTGACTTGGATGGGTGTGGTAATGGTTGGGTTATTAACTTGTCTAGCAAGTTAGAGATGGTGCGAGAAAACTACACTTAAACATAGTTAAGTGGTAGAGCTTTATAATTAAGAAGAAGAAGAGGAGGAGGAAAAGAAGAAGAGGAAAGAAGAAGAAGAAGAAAAGGAGGAGGAGGAGGAAGGAGGAGGATGAGGATGAGGAAGAGGAAGAAGAAGAAGAAGAAGAAGAAGAAGAAGAAGAAGAAGAAGAAAAAGAAGAAAAAGAAGAAGAAAAGAAGAAAAAGGAGGAGGAGGAAGAGGAAGAAGAGGAAGAAGAAGAGGAAGAAAAAGAAGAAAGAAAGAAGAAGAAGAAAGAAGAAGAGGAAGAAGAAGAAGAAGAAAGAAGAGGAGGAGGAGGAGGAAGAGGAGGAAGAAGAGGAAGAAGAAGAGGACGAAAGAAGAGGAAGAGGAAGAGGAAGAAGAAAGAAGAAGAGGAAGGAAGAGGAGGAGGAGGAGGAGGAGGAGGAGGAGGAAAAAAGAATCCCCTTATTCTGAGATGTACTAGTATATATCCTTTTGGGGGTATGGCTTATGCCCAAGAATTTTTGGGTTAGACTTTAGAACTTTGTATTTCTTATCACAATGTCCAGAGGCAATGTCTGGAGGCAGGGGAGCAGGACAGTATAAACTGTTTCTGCTGAATATTGATGCCTGAACAAAGGATACACAAATCCTTGCTACTCTGTTAGTTTTTACTTCTGCTATTAAGGGCAAGGGGTAAAGCAGACAGAGCTGTTTGCAAGCTCAAGGGCTTTTGCACAAATTATAACAAACAAAATTTCATGGCTGTTTTCAGCTCACTGATGTTAGTAACAATCATAAATTTTTTATCCAACCACAGATGGGTTTAAAGTTTAGCTATACTTAGAATAGGAATGTAGCTGGCTGAATTTGTTAATACCTGTAGTTTGTGTCTGGCTGTCTCTTCCTCTCCTGATTTTGGGAAATGGAGCTTCCAATCCCAACCTTGGAGTGACTAATAAGAAGGGCTGCACTGCAGAGGTGGAGGGGGTGGGCACTGGGTTCCACAATGTGGAGGGATATCACACACATATCTTTACTGCAGATGGTCAGTCTCTTCCTTCTGTTCTTTCCTGGATGGTATATGATGTTATTCTGGTCTCCTCATCCCCCCAATCAGGAAATTTAGATAGATCCTGGCTGATTACTAACTACATTGTAGGTCAAACTGACTCTTAGAGCTTCCTACTCTGCTGCAATATTGCCCCCCCCACCACCCGCCATCAAGCAACCAACTTTTGATTTTGTTGATTCTATTGTTTTTTTGTTTTCTCTTTCATTTATCTCCATTTTAATTTTCATTATTTCATTCTTTCTGCTCACTTTGGGTTTAGTTTGCTCTTATTTGTCTAGTTCTAATATTTTGAGCTTAGGTCACTGATTTGAAGTCTTTTGTCTTTTTTAATGTAAGTGTTTAGAGCTATAAATTTCCCTCTCATCACTGCCTTCACGGCATCCCATAAATTTTCTTATGGTGTATTTTCATTTTATTTGCCTCAAGGTATTTCCTAATTTCACCTCTGAATTCCTCTTTAACCCATTGGTTGTTTAATTTCCACATATTTGTGAATTTTCCCTTTATCCCTCCGTTACTGATCTCCGGCTTCATTCTGTTGTTATCATAGAATATACATTGTATGATTTCAATATTTTTCAATTTATTGAGACTTATTTTGTGACCCAACATATGGTATATACTGTAGAATGATCCATATGCACCCAAGAAGAATATGTATTCTGTTTTCATTAGATGCAGTGCTCTAAATATATCCATCAGGTCTAGTTGGTTGAGTATATCATTCAAGTCTGTACTCCCTTATTGATTTTCTGACTAGATATTTTATCCATTATTGAGAATGGAGTGTTAAAGTCTACTACTATTAATATAGATCCATCCATTTCTCCCTTCAAATTTGTCAGTATTTGCTTCATATATTTTGGGGCTGTGCTGTTAGGCGCATATATATTTCTAATTATTATATCTTCCTGTTGAATTTTCCTCTTTATCCATATGCTATAGCTATCTTTGTCCCTTTTAGCTGTTTTTGACTAAAGTCTATTTTGTCCTTAGTATAGCCACCCCAGTTGTATTTTGGTTACTCCTTGCATGGTGTATGTATTTCAATCCTTTCACCCACAACCTATTTGTATCTATAACTGTAAGTTGAGTCTGTTTCAGACAGCATATAGTTTGATGTTTTTATATCCATTCTGCCAATCTCTGCCTTTTAACTGGAGAGTTTAGTCATTTATATTTTAAGTTACTATTGATAATACAGGGCTTTTTTAATGCCATTTTGCTATTCAGCCTTTGTAATTCTTATACCTTTCTTGTACTTCATTGCCATTAAAACCTACTTTTATATTTATTTGCTTTCTAGTGCTGTAATATATTGAGTGCATAGTATTTTCTATTCGAATATACTTTTTATGTGTTTTCCTTGTGCTTACCGTGGGGTTAAAATTTAACATCCTAAAGATGTAACAATTATATTTGGTGTGATACCAAATTAACTTCAATAGCATTCACATATACTTTTTCTATACTTCGCTGTCCCCTACCACTTTTTAAATACTTGTTAACACTTATGTATTTCCAAAAACCTAGAATTATTACTTTTTTGGCTGTTAAATGGTCCTTTATTGAAATATTTTCCTTTGTAGTTCTTGACTAGGTGGACATTCCACTGCACCACTTTAGATATCATCTATGATATCATGAGGGTGGCAGCCATCAAAATTATAGCCCACAGGCTGAGCAATCCCCAGAATCTCTTTAATGGTTCCAGAGAGTTTTCTGGCTAAAGATTGGTGCAGCATTTCTTGGGCAATGCTGATGATCTTATCAAAAGTGATATTCCCACTTGCTTATCTGTAGCAAAGAAAAATATCAAAAACACAAAAGTTTTGCCACAGCCACAGCAAGCCACATTATATCCTCCCTTATTAAGTTTTAGGCTGTTCCTTTGCTTTTGGCACAGAGTCACCCAACAACCTTCTTTCCTAAGCTGGGGTTTAGTATCAGCTCACCATTGGATTGCAACAGCCAACAGAGAACTTTTCAGGTGCAGTGGCAGGTAGCTAATATCATTAGTTGTTTTTTTTTTTTTAAGATTTATTTATTTATTTATTTCTCTCCCCTCCCCCCCCACCCCGGTGTCTGCTCTGTCTATTTGCTGTGTCTTCTTTGTCTGCTTCTGTTTTTGTCCGCTTCTGTTGTGAGCATCACAGGAATCTGTGTTTCTTTTTGTTGCGTCATCTTGTTGTGTCAGCTCTCCGTATGTGTGGTACCATTCCTGGGCAGGCTGCACTTTCTTTTGCTCTGGATGGCTCTCCTTATGGGGTGCACTCCTTGTGAGTGGGGCTCCCCTATGTGGGGGACACCCCTGCGTGGCAGGGCACTCCTTGCATGCATCAGCACTGTGCATGGGCCAGCTCCACATGGGTCAAGGAGGCCCGGGGTTTGAACCGCGGACCTCTCATGTGGTAGACAGATGCCCTAACCACTGGGCCAAGTCCGCTGCCATCATTAGTTTTTTATGCATTTGCATTTTAGCACCCCTAGTAAGTAAGAAGTGGAGTTACGTAACAAAAATACAATACAAGAATACTGAAATTTATAATTACCCAAATGGTTACTTTTACTGCAGGTTTTTTATTTGTTTATGCTGATTTCCACCACTGTATAGTTTCCTTTCCTTTCAGTTTGAAGAAGGCTCTTTATCATTATTTGCAGGGCGGATCTAGAGGTGATGTACTCCCTCAGCTTTTGTTTCTCTGAGAAAGTCATAATTTTTCCCTCATTTTTGAAACACAGTCTTGCCAGCTATGAAATTCTTGGCTGGCAGTTGTTTTCCTTCAGCACTTTAAATATTTCAACTCACTACCTTCTTGCCTCCATGGTTTCTTATTAGAAATCTGCACTCAGTCTTACTGGGACTCCTTTATACATAACACATTGCTTTTCTCTTGCAGCTTTCAGAACTCTCTCCTTCTCCTTTGCATTTGAAAGTGTAATCAGTATATGATAGATTGTATTTTTCTTCATGTTTATACTGTTTGGTGTTCTCTGAGCTTCATGAATGTGCATATTTATGTCATTTGCTAAGTTTGGGATGTTCTCTGTTATTATTTCTTTCACAATTCCTTTGGCCACTTTCTTTCTTCTCCATCTGGGACTCCCATAATGTGTATATTGGTGCACTTGATGTTGTTGCAGAGGTGTCTTAGGCTTTTTTCACTTTTAGTATTTCTTTTTTCTTTCTGCTCCTCAGCCTGAATCATTTCCAGTGTCTTGTCTTCAAGTTCACTTATTCTTTCATCTGCCAGTTTCAATCTGCTCTTGATATCCTCCTGGGCATTTTTTTTCATTTCAGTTATTGTGATCGTCAATGCTAATAATTCTGTTTGGTTTCTTTTGAAAACTTCTATATTTTTAATTAAAGTCTCATATTCATTCATTTTCCCCCCTTGTATCTTGAGTTCTTTCTCTATACTTTCCTTCCTTTCCTTGAGCATTTTTAAAGGAGGTACCAGGGATTTAACTCAGGACCTTATACATGTACCATTGAGCTACTCCTGTTCCCTCCTTGAGCATTTTTAAGATAATATTTAAAGGTTTTGTTTGGTGTGTCCACATTTTCATTTTCTTTGTTCGTGTTTTCTGTATTTTCGTCTTCTTCCTTTGGATTGGCCCCCATTCCCTGTTTCTTTGTTTGTCTTGTTCTCTTTTGTTGCACACCATATTTGTGTGTGTGTGTGTGTGTATATATATATATATTTGTCTTTATTTTTTTAATATTACATTAAAAAAATATGAGGTCCCTATATACCCCCACCCCCCTCACCCCACAACTCCCCTCATAGCAACAATCTCCTCCATCATCATGAGACATTCATTGCATTTGGTGAATACATCTCTGAGCACCGCTGCACCTCATGGTCAATGGTCCACATCATAGCCCACACTCTCCCACAGTCCACCCAGTGGGCCATGGGAGGACATACAATGTCTGGTAACTGCCCCTGCAGCATCACCCAGGACAACTCCAAGTCCCGAAAACGCCTCCACATCTCATCTCTTCCTCTAATTCCCCACTCCCAGCAGCCACCATGGCCACTTTCTCCACACCAATGCCACATTTTCTTCGATTACTAATCACAGTAGTTCATGAATAGAATATCAGTAAGTCCACTGTAATCCATATTCTATTCCTCCATTCTGTGGAACTTGGAATGGTTGTGTCCACTCCACAACTATATCAAGAGGGGGCTTAGATTCCACATGAATGCTGGATGCAATCCTCCTGCTTTCAGTTGTTGGCACTCTTGGCTCCATGGCACACCATATATTTTAATATTTTTGTATCTTAACCCTGGATTTATTCCCTGAGATGTCTGTTTCTTGGTTTTGTAACCAGCTGGTGATATTTTCTTGAGTTTTAGCCCTCCTATCAGGAAGTTCTGCCCAAGGTGAAGGCAGTGTGCAGAATTTTCCCTGTTTTTATGGGCCTCTGTCTTGTCTTGGGCTTTTGCTTGTTAGTTGTTGTTTTTTTTTTTTTTTTTTTTTATTTATATTTCTCCACTCTCCCCCCCCCCCCACCCCGCTTGTCTGTTCTCTGTGTCTATTTGGTGCATCTTCTTTGTCTGCTTTTGTTGTTGTCAGCAGCACGGGAATCTGTGTTTCTTTCTATTGCATCATCTTGTGTCAATTCTCCGTGTGTATGGCACCATTCCTGGGCAGGCTGCACTTTGTTTCACGCTGGGTGGCTCTCCTTATGGGATACACTCCTTGCGCGTGGGGCTCCCCTACGCGGGGGGCACCCCTGCTTGGCAGGGCACTTCTTGCACGCATCAGCACTGTGCATGGGCCAGGTCCACGTGGGTCAAGGAGGCCCAGGGTTTAAACCGCAGACCTCCCATGTGGTAGATGGATGCCCTAACCACTGGGCCAAGTCCACTGCCCTGTTAGTTGTTTTAGAGTTCCCCTGTTTAGAAGGCATTTGGTCATTCCTTCTGTTTCCCACAGGACAAAACCCCCTGTTCCAGGTGTTTGAGACTGTCCCAGCCTGTCTGCCTCTATAGTTTTCTACACTTCCTTCATTGCCTCATACTGCTTTTGCCTGCTGGGCAAATTCTTGGAGAGGGTCATCCTGGCATGACTTTCCCAATTTGGTCTTTCCCAGCCAATAGAGGGCCAGGAACAAAGAGTACATAGGCTGGCTTCAAAGTACCCTGTGAAGGGGGTGAGGAAGAGCACCAAAAACTTCTCAAAGTGCTTCCCAAAGCTGAGCTTTCTTAGTTGCCTAACAAGTGCAGCCCTTAGCTAACTTTCCTTCACAGCCCCAAGGGAGCCAATCTCCACCACCTCTACCCCTGTTTTGGGGAGGGTTGAAACAATAGCTGCCACTGCCTTTATCTAGGGTGAGTTGAAACAATAGCTGCCCTAAAAACTGCGATCTAGAGATCCAAATTTTCTCATTACAAGCTGAGATCAGTGAGTAGAAGTGCACACTTCTGTTCTTGAGGAAGAAGATTTTTATGCCCCTTTCAGTCAACAGCTACTAGCCAGGGACTGAACTCCTGCTATAAGAGTGGAGAATGGACACCAGTAGCTACCATGTGGAGAGAGCAATTTACAGTTCTTTACCATAATTTATCAGTCTCTTCTTCCCATTCTTCCCTGGATGCCATGTGTTCTTCTGGCCTTTGGAGTTTTAAAATAGTTGTTTCTGACATTTCCTGCCAGTTTAAGTTGTTTTGGTGGAAGGATTATGTCCTTCAGCTCTCTACCATCTTCCCCAGAAGTTCTCCCATTATTGACACATTGTCTTTTTAGTATTCTTTATCTTTTTACACATATTTTCCTTCACTTCCTTGAATTGATTTAGATTTGTTTGAACTTTTTTTATTACTTTTTCCTAATTCTGTGTCTCCTGTGAAGATTTAATTTGTTCCCTCTGCTGGGCCAGGAAGATATGCTTCCTGCTTTTCAGTATGCTTTGTATTTTTTTTGCTGATATCTAGGCATCTGATTATCTTGATGAGTTAATATGGAGGGATCATTTCTCCCTCTTGTCTAGAGCTTTATTTTTGAATGGCTTTATGTTAAGACTCTTCTTTGACACTTGGTCCAACTTAATCTCTACTTCTAAAATAACCCATGTTTGATCAGTTTTTCTCAGTTCTTCTTCATCTGCTTCTTGTCCTGGATATGTGGTAAAATTTTTAAGATCGTACTTTTGGTGTAATTGTTTCACCTCCTGGAAAAAACTTATTTTCCTCTGTTCTTTCTCTGGGGATCTTGATCTCTTTTGCTTCCTTTTATGCAGAAATTTCTCCCTAGCTCTTATGCTTTGTTTAAATTTTCTCCTTCACTCAATGTCCCATTTTTCCTACTCTTTTCAATTCTGGGACCTTACTGTCTTACAACAATTGTTTAACCCCCATCCCTCTGTGAAGCTTTTATGCCTCTCATTTCTTTCCCATTAGGGTATTCCACCCCTAGGAGAGAGAAGGAGTCAGTTCAGAAAGGTGGGTCACTTTGGAAAAGTCCCTTTTGTGTTAAGTGGTTCAGATAACAGAAACTGGATTGAGTGAGCACAGCAGTTCCAGTTCCATCTGCTGTTTTACACAGGTTTCTCTCTCTCTCTCTCCTCCCTCTCCTCTCCTTCCACCTGGGGAACCTTTTTTTTTTGGGGGGGGGGTGGAATTTTTTTTTAATTCATTTTTTAAAAATATTACATTAAAAAATTATGAGGTCCCATTCAATCCCACCGCCCCCACCCCCCACTCCCCCCACAGCAACACTCTCTCCCATCATCATGACACATCCATTGCATTTGGTAAGTACATCTCTGGGCATTGCTGCACCTCATGGTCAATGGTCCACATCATAGCCCATACTCTCCCACGTTCCATCCAGTGGGCCCTGGGGGGATCTACAATGTCCGGTCCGTGAAGCACCACCCAGGACAACTCCAAGTCCCAAAAACGCCTCCACATCTCATCTCTTCCTCCCATTCCCCGCACCCAGCAGCCACCATGGCCACTTTTCCTACACCAATGCCACCTTTTCTCTGTGGATCTTGGATTGGTTGTGTCCATTGCACATCTATGACAAGAGGGGGCTTAGATTCCACATGGATACTGGATGCATTCCTCCTTTCAGTTGTAGGCACTCTAGGCTCCATGGTGTGGTGGTTGACATTCTTCAACTCCATGTTAGCTGAGTGGGGTAAGTCCAATAAATCAGAGTGTAGGAGTTGAAGTCTGTTGAGGCTCAGGGCATGGCTATCATATTGTCAGTCCAGAGATTCAAATCCCCTAGATATTTCTTGAACCCCAGCACCAACTACAATTCCAGTAAAGTAGCATGTAAGTCTTGTGAAAAGAGATCCCATCTGAGTCCAGCTCCATCACGCAGAAGCACCAGCTCCAAAGAAGGGCCAACTGACATGGCAGTGAACCCCATCTGCCATGACCATAGAACCCGTGGGTCTCTTTAGCCCTCAAAAGAACCAATACCTGGGGTTGTATCTACTTTATCTGTCTCTGAGACTCTGCTCAGGTGTGCATAAGGGCAATCCTTCTGACAACCTCCAGACTCTTTTTTTAGAGACTCATAGCCATATAAACTCATTTCTCCTTTCCATTTCCCCCTTACATTAGGTCGAACAGCATTTTAAAGTCCTGTTATTATATGTAGACAGGGATATTCTGCTGATCAGCGTTGAACCTTTAATTCAAGGTCATTTTCTAGTTGCATCATCAGCTGGTATTTGGTAGTGATCCCTCGGTGCCAGGGAGGCTCATCCCCGGGTGTCATGTCCCACGCTGGGGGGAATGCATTGCATCTACATGCTGAGTTTGGCTTTGAGACTGGCCACATTTGAGTAACATGAAGGCTGTCAGGAGGAAACTCCCAGGCACAGTGCTGCTCTAGGCCTTGTTCTTATTTCAGACGTATAGGCTCACAAGCATAGTCATTAGTTTCAGGGGCTCACTGTTGGACCCTCATTCCTTCCTGGTCCTTACCGTTGCACCTGGGGGACTGCTGCTGTTCCACTAGGGACCACGATAGAGCACTGGGGAACCTTTTGTATGCAGCACTCCTCACCTCCTTGTGTTCTGCCCTGGGTCTCTGTAAACTTGTGTCCCTGAACCTGTGTATGCTTGGGGTTCTATGATTGCTTTGAGAGGCTATTTAGTCTGTGTTCTCAGTGGGAAGTGGGAGGAATCAGGGCCATTGCCTCTAAGCAATTTTCAAGCTGTGTGGGACTGAATTAAGGAGTGGGAGTGGACCAGTAGGTTCAGGATGCAAATTTCTTACCTGATAATATTTTCCTTCAATTCAGCATTTGTGGAGTCCTTCTCCATTTTCTACCATCTTCCAGAGTTCTAATCAAGTGGGATTTGTCCTTTCATTCAATGAATCTCTGGGGAGGTTTTTTTTCAGGGCATGTCATGTTGCCATGTTGATGATGTCACTCACCTGTCATCTCTTGTGGAGGCAATGATAGGCCTTGAGGTGGTCTTGGTTACCTCATCGAAAACACTTATCATCTACTCCATTCTGTCTGATACTCTTTTCTTTCCTGCTTTGTTTCTGGGGTTCTTTAAAAGGTTCCCTGGGTTAACAGAGTAGAGAAGGCATGGGCTCTCCATTTTTCTGCTAAAGTGGACTGATAAGACTGTGAGCAGAGGAGGAGATAGTAGATATGGTGCACTGAGATCATAGGTTCACTTGTGCTCCTAGGACAGTATGGACAGTGAATTTATTCTGCCTGACTTATTTGATCTTAATCATGAATATCTCTCTCTGGACTGGATTCCAATAGGAGGAAACACTGACTTTATGTCAAATCTGTAAGTGTTGTCTTTTGCAATCTTTTGAATGGTACATTTGTATAAATGCCCAACCTGTTTTGGTGCAAATGCTCAGTCTTCCTTATTTGCACCCCACCTCCTTACTCCTTTCCAAGATGGGAAAGGGGTGTGGCTTACAAGTGCTCCTGGTGGTGGTGTGGGCAGGGGATATCTCACCTACTCATATTTTTGTCAGTGTCCTCCATGATTTCTATTATAAGGATGACTCTGATCTCTCAGGTCTTGTTGGTGATACTGATCTCCACTGCCCTTGTCTATGACTGGTGCAACTTGCACTTTTGCCTTTCTCATCTTGTTTGGAGCCTCCTGCTTCTTGGATGATTCAGCCTTAGCTCATCTCTCCAGGTATCTGCAGAACCCTCTGAATCTGGATCTCATCCTTTATCCTGCCCCAAGTCAGGGCTGTCCACTCCAACAGTCTCAGAAACAGGGTCACCTAGCCACTTGCCACATTGGGCTTCTTTCACAGTGGAACCCCTGGCTCTGGACTCTGATACATTCTTCATTCCCCTCTAAGAGAACACAGCTTCCTAGAGTCTCACCTAGACCATAGCGTGAATTAAGATCTGCTCCAAAAAGCTTAATTCCTAAATTGCAGCCATCTCTCTGTCCAAAGAGGCTGCAGGGTCATCCTGCAATGTGAACTCTTCTGAGTTCCAAGTGTGAATTGGAAAACCCTCCTTTGCTTTGAGGAGCACATCGTCCACTTCTGTGACACAAGTCCATTGCCTGAGATGAAGCCCAGAGAGGGGAGACTGAGATGCTAATCTTACCTCTGTCATTGCCTTTCTGATGCTCATTTGACTTCTCTTTCTTGTCAACCCAAGGATTCCCATAGTATATCCAGGTCAACAAACACAGACTTTGAAACTTGTACTTTCTAGGGAACAACTGGAGAATATGTTATCACCTAATCCTTTTGATCACCCCCCAAAAAAGAAAATAAAAAGAGCAATAAAGAAGAAATTGTTCAAATGTGCCAGAGATGCTTGTGGGGTTGACTTTGAGGAGCATAGAGAAGTGTGTAAGATTAGGCAATGTGGATATTACCGGTGGCCTTGACAAGAGCAGTTTCTGTGGAGAAGTGGGGTCAGAAACTTTGAAGGAGGTTGAGGAGGGAATGTTCTCAGGACAAATTCAGGCAGTTTTGCTTTGCAAGGCAACAGATAAATGTGCAGAAGCACATATGGGAAAGGGGTGGGATATATTTCCCCTTTAGCTTGTGGAATGCTCCAATATAGGGAAAGTAACTGATGACAAAGGAGTGATTAAGAATGTGGAAGGCATGGGATCCTGAGCAGTGGTGAGGAGGTGGTTTCAGTCAGGAGCATTGTATGCAGAGGGGTGGCAGAGAATACCAGGACCAAAAAAGGTAGATTTGGTTTCCAGTGATTCGACAATTCCCACCTGATTGCTTCTGCCTTCTCAATGAATTATTAATTAGGGGAGACCATTAGACTGGAGGGGGGTTACTAGCAATTGTGCTGGAGTATTGTAGTAGTGTAGTTAGGATGAGAGTGCAAGTGAAACACAAATTTCTTACGGCCATGTACTTAAGGTAAAATAATTCTATTAGGTTTTAAGGTTTTCTCATCAATGCTTAGGTGCTAAGATACAGGAAGTTTGTCTATAGATGAGGTGTGGCCAGGAGAGTAGGGAGGAGGCGGGAAAGATGTGTTTGAGGGGGAACCTTATAGCTCTGGGTAAGTTGGGTAAGTAAGGGCCTTGTGGATGGGAGGACGTGATGTGGTCCGTGGACTAAGTTCTCATGAGATTGAAGACACTCCATGCGGAGCTTTATAGAGCATGAGCTGGAAGAATGGAGAGGCTCCTTTGTTGGCTGGGTCATCCTTGTGCACGCTGAGGTCGCCAAGAAGGGTAAGCAGAGTGAGGGTGCAGAGAAAGACATGTCTCATGGCAAACATGTTCAAAGGATGCTGGTGGGCGTGGGGGCGGGGCGTAGAGAAAGGCCAGGGCATTGACAGAATTGGCGGGAAAGCAGGGGTAACCAGGCAGCAGGGGTCCAGGTGGTGACACTTATCTCTTCTCCGACCTCTCATATAAGCGTCCTGAAGGTAACCTCCTGTGTATTAGGGAGGAAGATACGCTCCGACCACACTTGCCGTAGGTCCAGAACCCACAAATCCTGGTTCAGACCTGGTCCCACAGAGGCCAGGGGACCTCTTGAGGCCGTTGCTATGGTTCCTGCGGCGGGGCGAAAGAAGATTTCCGGTTACCTGGGCAGGTGTGCTGGGGGTCAGTTTGGCCATTCTGGCCAGTCCCTAAGCATGGTCTGGGCCTCTTTATCCCCGCTGTGGTCCCTCAGCACAGACACCAAGGGCTGGGGGCAGAAAATCAGCGGGAAAAGTTGCTTTTTCTCCCGCTCCGCTCCCGCTCCGTTTTTCTCGTCACTAGATGGCAGTGCTGCACCATAGAAGTAGGCCCTCCTCACTCCTCGCCCCGCCCTTTGTGCTCGAAAAAAAGCGTTGAGCCTACTCAGGCCTGAGTAACCAATTCCTTCTGGCCGGGCCTGAGTTCAGCAACTCCCCGCCCGCTCCCCCGCCCCCCCCTCCAAGGGAAAGGCGGGTGTCCCTCGCAGAAACTAACTGCCTCCGACAAAATCCATTTACTTTCCAATTGGCATTTCCTCCAGGGGGCCTGACTGGGCCTACGGTGTTTCTGCCTCTCAGAAAGTTCCTGTCATTCTTTTTCTCCAAATTTGTTTTTTGCATTTTACGTCTTTGTAGAACATTTGGAAGACCAAATATACTTGATAAAGTGTAATAACAAATCTACTCTTATCCACGGTCCCACACAACCCAGGGATGACCATTAATAATCTTTTGTGATATGTTTCTTGGGAGGTTTTTCATTTATAGGTAATTTTAAACATGATGAGATTCAGATTATGTCATGATTTAAACATCTGCTTTTAAACTCGAATTTAGAGAGTAAGAATCATGTGGGCTATGGGTGGGAGGCTCTTTGTCTCTTCAGAGATAACTTAAACTGTCTGTGACTTGTGGGTGTGGGACAGTCACAAAGAGGCTGCAGTCCTGCCCTTGGTGACCATGGCAATGACTCCAGTCCCAGGAAATAGTTCAGCAATGCAAACTCTATAAACTTTACATATTCAGAGAAAACGCAAACAAATGTGCTAAAAACTTATTTAGAATGTATAAGGTCCATGCTAAAACCTTACCAGGATTTGGAAGATATATGATAGTTTAAGCCTATTGAGCACTGAAACAAAGAACAATTTGACCCATCCTATCTGTACAAAAGGAACTCAAAATTCTTGCTCAGGGCTGGGGTTTGAAACAGAAAGTCCGGCTGGCAGTCAATAAATCATTTTTCCTTCTCAAAATCATTCCTGAGTCCTGGCCTTTACATACGCAAATAACTGAACTTCTCTCAACTTCTACAACAAGTCCCCAGCAATAACAGTATTGTACAGTGACTTTTAAAGATTTTTATTTTTTTTTTAAATAAAACAATGTATAGTCTGAAGTGTTAAAAAAATTAATCAATACCTGTGGTGAAAGCAGAAGCAGCCCATGACTCCCTATCTCTAAGGTAAAAATCACAGTGTAACCTTCTTAAGGACAGGAGCTATGTTTACTTTTTTTTGCTTTTGCTAGATGCTTTACTTTGAGCATATTGAAAAGAATAGTGCCTAGAAGTGCATTCACAATATATATTTGTCGAATAAATGAACAAGTACCTTATTTCTTCCAAGTACTTTTCTTTGTTAATATCATGTATCATTTCATAATATTGGAACCGTACTTGTAGTATAAACTACATGACCTTTTCTTGCCTTTCCATTTAACACTTTATTTGGAGCAATAACTATGTTATTGCAATTTAAAAAAAAGTTTTGCTGGCTGTTTAACACTCTTCCACAGTGTGTCTTTTATTTATTTCATGTAATGGAGGCAGAAAAACATCTGCAAATTAGTGTGCAATCTAGAGTGACAGACAGGGAACCTGAAAGAGAGGAACACTATTAATACTCTTAGTGCAATATATCGCAGGAAACATACTACCCATTTGTGTTGCTACAGACATTCTATGAGGATTTTTGGTTTATCATACCTTTATCAGCACTTATAAATGTCTTTAAAATAATGATTTTACTGGTTTTAACAATTATTGATATATGAAGATATTACCTCCCATTCTGTCACATACATTGCAAATACTTTTCCTGTTTTGTTTTGTTTGTTTGCTTTATGATTGTAGTTTTCTGATGCATAGTTAATGTTATTTTTTATGTAACTGAAGCTATCAAACCTTTGTTGCATAGCTTCACTCTTTGGCACAAAACTTAAAAGGCCCTTCCTAATCCACCTCTCCTGTTACTTTTTTTTTTCCTGTTACTTATTTTTAAACTATTTTTCTTTTGCTTCCAGTCCCTTGACTAAACTCCCTAGTAAAGGGCCTTAAAGACCACAAACAAATCAAAATTCACAGTAAATGCACAGGGTTAGTACTGACCTTCAACTAATTTGAAAACTCAGAGGATTTTCACTCACTACAAGGCTGATGGAAATGGCTTTATAAAACCATTAGTGTCTGTCTAGTACAGAAATGCAAGACCTATACTCCCAGGACCCTAATATGTACATTTTTCCCTGGGTATAAACTTGTTAGTTGATATATTTAGAATACTTCCCATATTCTTCTCTCCCAGTTTGGGCTTTAGCTTTCTCTTACCACAAATGTTCTATCCCAGAGAGTCTTAAAATCTCAGGAATTTTAAAATGACTTGAGAAAACCAGGAAAAGGAGAAATGAGAATTTTTAGAAAAATGAAGCTAAGTAGGAGTGAAGTAAATATGCCTGTTTGCCTTTTTTATTCCCTCTTCTCCCCCCTCTCCCACTTTTTTGGTATCTCCCCTAAGTCTTGACATACCACAAGGATTACAAAAACAACTCTAAAAGTTTGCTTTGTAAGTTCACAACTTTTGCTACACACTTAATTGTTTATGTCTGTTCATATATAAATGATATAAAGATAATAATCAGATTGGTTAGGGGAAAATACTATGTTTAGTAGTAATATTTTGACAATGCTTTTTAATCATTAGTTTAAAAAGTTTAAAAACTATGCAAGTTATTGGTGATAGAATGAGATGTTATGTGTGTTTGTTTGATGTTAAATATATTTTGTAAGTTCACAGCTATTATACATTTATTGTTTATGTATGTTTATGTATGAGTGATTAAATGTTGTAGAGAAATCGCTCCAAGAAGGAAATAAACAAGAAGGAAATTGGTTTATTTCGACTGGCTGGGCTTGGTGGACTCTTGTCCTAATAAAAAACCGAGCCCCGAATAGCCTTTTTCAGACACTTTTATACAGAGGAAATAGGATTAGGGAGACAAACGGTGGTTGTATGCAAACAGCCTTTTGGTGAGTTACTTCAGTGTTTTATCTGAGTATCAGATAGGTTATTTCCTCCAGGTAAGTTTGATTTAACACATATTCTCCACATTCCAAGCCAGCTTCGATTTAGCATATCTTCCACATTCCGTCTGGATGCAACCTTGAATACACATTCAGTCTTACATCCTTTCTGAACACTCAAAGACTGTAGGGCCTATATTACTTATTTGGACTTTTAGGAACTAGGTACACTTGGAAACAACTTTGAATTTATGCCCAGGCTATATCATATTCCCCCCCCTTTGAGGCCAAGTTTAAGTTACTAAACTTCGGCATCACTATTGTCTGAGTCCCTCTGGACTGACTGGTATGTGTATAGAGCCATGAGATGGGCGGCTGTTTGCCTTCATACCATACCATTTATTAGGGTGCGCATTCTGTTTATGATGAAAGGGAGGAGGCATGGAAGGATGGTGCATGCTCCTATGAAGAAGGCAATTATTCCCAGTAGAAGCTTGAAATTGCTTGCTATTGACTGCCAGCTTCCAAAGGAATTATTTAAATTCCAACCATTCCAGGTTTGCACTGGGACATGAGCAATTTTTACTGTTTTGCTTGTAATTTCATTGGTAACCTTTCCAGTGTTATCTAATTCAAGGCAGCAGTTAGAGAGATTGAATTTTCCACAAACTACCCCTTCAGTTGCCAAGAGATAGTCTAGGGCAAGATGGTTTTGATAGATAGCATTTCTGAATTTAGTTTGCTCTTGGGCCAGTAAGTTTAGTGCATGGGCAGTTTCATTAGTTATTATTTCTACTACAGCTTGTAGGCGGATGATTTGGTTAAGCATATAGATAGCAGTTCAATAACCCCACATGCCATCTTCTGCCCAAGTTGCTGGCCCATAGTATTGGATTATACTCTCAGGGGGCCATTCTTCACCTCCCTAGGTAGTGACAGCCTTTTTTTCTCTTATGTTTTGATGTACTGGCTGGCTTAGCTCTTTCCCTTCTGTTAAGGGAATGAGGAAGGAGGGTTTTATTGTACCAAGCATACAAGTTCCACACCAGTTTCATGGAAGTTCTCGGAATGCAACCTTCCCACAAATCCAGTAGAAACCATTTGGGACTGTAAAGGGGCCCTTTGCGGTGGAGTTCCACACTGTGATTAATTTGGGGAAAGTACGATTTATGAGAACGAGGTTAGATTTGTTCCATGTTCCCCAAGGCTCTGTTGTATTTGTGGTATAATTTTGGAATTTTCCCCCTGTACATGTTAGGTTTCCAACAGCTATAGAGGAGCTTAGGCAGGCCCTTGAAGCACAGTATTTTCCTATGACAGAAGTTTGTAAGGGCCACATACTATCTCGGGGGACAGCGAGGTCAGTTGCATTATATGGTTGGCTGTAATTATATTCCCTGGTTTCCCATGGCTATTGGTCTCCCATATTAGTACCTCCACACACGTAGCATGAGGAGACATATAAGGCTGCCCCTACTGCTACACTAAAGATTGATAATCAATCAAAACAACAAACAGCCATCCACCTCATAGCTCCAACAATAATTATGCCAAAGCTTAGCAAGTTAAACTTTGGCAAAGGGGTAAATGATGTGGGTTATGGGTGGGAGGCTCTTTGTCTCTTAAGAGATAACCTAAACTATCTGTGACTTGTGGGTGCGGGATGATAAGAGGCTGCAGTCCTGCCCTGCCCTTGGTGACCAAGGCAAGAACTCCAGTCCCAGGAAACAGTTTAATAATGCAAGGTCTATAAATTTTAAGTATTCAGGGAAAATGCAAACCAAATATGCTAAAAGCTTATCTAGATAATGCCTGAAGTCCAAGCTAAAAGCTTACCTAAGATGTGGAAGATATATATGCTAATTCAAGCCTTTTGAGAACTGAAACAAAAGGACCATTTAACCTTTACTCTCTGTATAAAAGATACTCAAAAATCTTGTTCTGGGCTGGGGATTGAAGCAGAAAGCTCCCGAGTCTGGCTGGCCATCAATAAACCATTTTTCCATATCAAAACCATTCCTGAGTCCTGGCCTCCCTATACACAAATAATTGAACCTCTCTCAAATTCTACAACATTTCTTGGGGGCTCTCCCGGGATTGCAAACAAAGGCCAGAGATGGTAGCATTTTGCTGCCCCTTCCAATTTCCCGAGGAAGCCAGGAGGACTTGGGTGAACCCCAAATCTTGGTGCCCCTGGATTAAATTTAATCCAGAAAAGATGTGGGCTCCACCAGAATCTTCCCTAGGAAAATCTAGGGCAATGGAAGGTCTGAAGAGAAAGATTCTTGGAATGAAAAAAGAACTCCAAACATGGAAGAAGGTAAGACACCTCGGGTGAGCACAGTCTGGAAAGCCCTAGCTTTAATTGCTAGGAGAGGGAGGCTGATCACCTCCCGAGAGAACCCTAGTAGCACCAGAAAATTGGGGGAAAGCCATTCTCTCTCTAGGTCTGGAAAAAGGGGAAAAACTGGGAAAAAGCCTGGTGTTTTAGATGTGTCTGACTGCATGTTAGAATCTGGTACTGGTCTCACATCCACTGAAGGAGTGGAGGCTTGATTTTAATAGGAAAGGGCTGTTTAAAGGTCGAGTCCTAATGTCCTGGAGAAAAACTGGGAAAAAGCCCTTGTGTTTTGGGTTTGTCTAACTGCATGTTAGAATCTGGTACTGATCTTATATCCACTAAAGGAGTAGAGGCTTAATTATAATAGGAAGGGCTGTTTATAAATTCGAGTCCTAATGTCCTGGAAATTGGTCTGGATTTAAAAAAAAAACAAAACTTGGTTACAGAAAAATGGATCGGCTTTTTTAGTGAAGCTTCATCTGGGTATAAAGTTAAAACAGTGAAAAAGGTCTAGCTGAAATCTTTTGTTATGGTACTAAATTGTGAATGAATTTGCTTTATACCAAATGTTAAGTGTTCTAAGGTTTGTGATGGCTGTGGGGGCAGCCATGCTGAAAATAAATATATAGAACTTGTGGGTCAGATTAGTGACCTTTGTGCTTCTGTCTGTGTCAGCTCAATGCTAGTGTTGGAATTGTGTGGTTATGTAAAGTAGAATTAAGTTGAGCTGAAACCCTCCCTTGCCATTGGCAAGGGGGTGAAATGATTATGGGGCAAAACTGAGGAGTCTGGATGTTTGCAGAGTCTAGATGTTTGTGCATGCTCTGCTGTCTTGTCTCTGGTCTGCCCCTTTGCCAGGGTTTGGAGGCCATCTGTGTCCGCGCCACACACCCAAGTTTGTTGAGGCTGCCCCAGTCAGGGTGGCTGGGTCCCCGGGAGAGTTGCCAAATTTGAGTAGGTTGTCTGCCCATTTTGGCAGAAAGCTGGAAAGGGGGGAGCAGCGTGCCCCTTTCTGGTGAGTCCACACCTTCTATTCATGAGCCACATTCCTATTTGATTGTTATGCACCGGACTGCCTGGGGGGGGGGGGGGGAGTGAAGGGGGTGAAAAACAGAATCAAAATAAATGCAGTAAAATTCCCTCCCTAGGGTGTCAAGGCCAAAATCTCCCTCTCTTTAAGACTGTAAAAATACTTTGGAATGTTTTAGAACTGTAAAATCGTCTGAAGAAAAGAGGCTATGGCTTTAAACAATAGACCGCTAATCACTTAATAGCCTTTTCAATGGTCTGGCTGGGAACTTCAGGGTTGTGAAACTACAGAGGAAGGAAAAAAAAAAGGAATGAACCGCCACTTTAAAATCTGTGTTTGGCTTTTGTCAGTTGCTGGCACCTAAGAATTCACGGTAAAAAAATAGTTTAAAATGAATCTTTAAATGCCAATACTCTCTTGCTGGTGAATTAAATGCATAACTTGCAGATGAGAATTTGGTCCATTACTAAGAAAAGGCAAGACTTCAAAGAATTGTTAATAAAATTCTTGTAGCTTAATTAATAAAGGTATCCAATTCACCTTAAGGATAAAAAAATTAATACTGTAACTGAGTTAAGATCATTTATAATTGCATTTATATTATAAAATAGTGGAAAGATAATAACTGAAATTATACCTGGGTAAATTTAGCCTGAAACTATTATTTAAGTAAAAATTCTAAACTAACCTTTCCTTTGTTTATGGTTGCTTCAAACCTAACTTCACCCCTTGCCTTTGCCTATGGTTATCTCATAATAGCTTCTGCCCCTACAGTCCAGAGAAGAGCTGGGACATCCCTGTCTCCTATCCTGGTATTAATAACCCTATCTCTCATGAATTCAAGTGTAAACTAAATAAATTGCTGTCTGATGGAATAAAGTTAAACGACCACTGCAGTTTTATTATCTCCAAAAACTGGGCCAAAAAAAAAAGGGGGGGGAGGGGGGAGAAGTCTCCTGCCTTGAAGGTCAGTGTTCCTAAAAGTGGCAATTCATGAGAGAAACCAGTCTCCCTCCCTTAGGCTTCAAATAGCCTCAGTTAAATATACATAGAATTAATCTTGTTGCTTATCCAAAATTCTGCTAAATTCAAAATATAAAGTCCTGAAACAAAAGAGAATTATGTTGGAGCATTGGGACCATTTTGGTTACAAGCCATTAGTTAAGAAGGAAAATTCTTGTGTAAATCTGCATGGTCATAGTGTAAAACTGCACAGTCATAGTGCAAATTAAGAAAAGTTTCAGGAGTCTTTGAAATGTTTTGCAGTCACACTTATTTTGTAAAACAATGGAAGTTTTAAGTAACTAAAGTTATATTTTTTGTGTCAAACTATTCATGCCTGCCTATTTGCTCAAATTGTTGAAGTTAAATATGCAGTTATATAAGTGATATATATTTCTGAAGCCCAAATTAAGCTAAACAGTATATAAAATAATGCAAATTATAAGTAACATCAATGAGTTGTTGTAGTGGAGAAATTCGGATAGGCGCGGTTTCGAAGGACAGGACACGAGAGTACCGAGAAGGAAGTTGGTTTATTTCGACCGGCCGGGCTCGGCGGACTCTTGTCCTAATAAAAACCGAGCCCCGAACAGCCTTTTACAGACCCTTTTATACAGAGGATATAGGATTAGGAAGACTAACAGTGATGGTAAACAGACCTTTGGTTAGGTTCTTCAGATCTTAGTATCAGATAGGTTATTTCCTCCCGGTGAGTTACATATTCTCCACATCCAAGCCAGTTTGGATTAGCATATCTTCCACATCGTCTGGAGGCAGCCCTGAATACACATTCAGTCTCACATCCCTTCTGAACATTCAAAGACTGTAGGGCCTAAATTACTTATTTGACCATCTTGGAGACTAGGTACTCTTGGAAATAATTTTGTTTTAATGCACAGGCTATATCATTGTGTTTCTGTGTCTGTGTCTGCCCATTTGCTCAGTGTATGTCTTCATCAGGATGATAGTATCAAATTAACAAGTGAGAATTCTTAAAAGAGCTCTATTCAAATTGTTAAAAATTAAATATGCAGTTATATATGTGAATAAATATTCTTGGATCCCAAATTACACTAAGCAGGATGAAAAAGTCATATAGAAATCTAATTATAGAAACTGTTGGGAAAGGGCCTCCTCTTTGCAAGAGCTTTGAAGGCAAGACTAGGTGTGGCAGATTAAACCAAATCTACAAGGGTAAGGAATTAAGAATCAGTTTGCCCTGTAATTTCTCAGTTTAAACCTTTTGTCAGCCATAAAATGTAAAAAACAAAGATTAGGTTAGTTTTCACATAAAGGAAGAAAATATTGATTAAAGTAACCTGGCAGCCTACTGCCTCAGTCTCCCACTCCCAGGTTAAACAGCAGCAAAGGAAACCATCTTAAGCCAGTCCTATAGGCAATACAAGGATGCCCAAGAAAGAGTTACATCAATACCAATTCAGCACTAAATTCCATTCCTTATTTGACGAAGGGGAGCAGGTAAAAACTAAAAATGATTGGAATGTGATAGAGAAAGCAGTTAAATCACAAACTTTTGTGGGGGAAAGTTAGATCTCAAATAAGCTGTAACTTCTGAAGTATCCAATCTATAGAGAAACAAAAGAAGAGCTTGCCTGCTAGGCTTAAGGGTATAAATTGTGTAATTTTTTTTTTTTGGGGGCGCCAGCCATATCTGGTTCTGCGCCCCTTCCTGCAAGATTGAGAATAAATTCTTTTCTTCTCCACAATGGGGTGAGCCTTACTTTCTTCCAGAAGAAACTTTCCGACAAAATAAAAGTAATTAGTGGCTCTGTTGACAAATTTCAGTAAGTAAATTCCATAAAAACTATGGAGAAATCTTTCCTGGATTATGATTAAACAAATTAAGTAATTGTGTAATGTGTTTTAAAACCTGGTAGTCAGTATGCTTTTAAATTATTCATTTTCATAACTTAAACAAAGAAAAGAAGTTTTTAGCTTCCTGTAAGGAAAGAAGAGAACATTCCTTGTATAACCTATAATGGTTTCAATTTTATTTAACTTGAGTGTAATCTCCCATAGTTAACTTATAAACTAAATTAATGTTATATGTACAAAATCTTTAGAGTAATGGAAATTATAAGTTCACATTGGTGAAATTAGACTAAGGAAAAAAGATTGTATATATGCTCTCAAATAAATAAAGTGAATTTCTTTGGTTGGTAATTGTAATTTAATAAGTTTATTTAAACATGAGGTGGCTAGTCAATGTGGTTATAGTCAATTATAAAGAGTTTGTAAAACATCTTACAAACTGAAAATGTTTAAATAGTTCTAGTTCTAGAAGTCATTGTTACCTAAAAACTTAGACTGGTATTGGTTGCAAAAAATAACTTCGTGGTAATAAAACCTGTCTGATGGCCACCACAAGGCTCATATTTAAGTAAATGGTAATAAAAAGTTATCTTGATTCTATTGGGAATCTTCTGTTTTCATTTTAACAATGAAAAATGAATTTTTCCCTCTATTACTAAAGTACCTACTGTTACCTTCATAGTAAAATTGTGTAAGTAAACAGTCATTTAATATATGTGTTGCATTAAATTGTTTAAAATATATATAAAAACAAGGAATAAACTTTAACATTGTCAAACTCTTTTGTGCATTCAAACCAGGCCTTTAATACTTAAATTGCAGGTTGCCTCTCCATGTGAGTTATTGGCTAGGCTGGTCACTGACCCCTCAATTAAAAATACTTGCTATATCAGCTTCTGGTTCTGCTCCTGAAGTCGATAGAAGCTACGGTGCAGTTTCAAGCTCCTGCAGCAGCCAATGAAATACATTAGTTAATGTTAAGTGCTGTACTTTTATCCTGTACTAAATATATGCCTAATAATTATAACATTATCTTTTTTATTTTGAATCAAGTGCAAAGGTATATTAGACATGTGAGATTCCTAGTAAATTCATTTTCTAAACAGTTAATAAACATGTCTATAGAATAAGGTGGCAGTCTCAGCCAGGCTCAGTCAACTTACTATTCTACTGTACTTTACTGTGTAGCAAAATGAGGCTTGCTTGCTAATAATGAGTCACCTATTGAACAAGTCAAAATTACCAGAAATTGTACAATTTAAACCTTTATTCTGTAGTTCTGATCACTCCCACAGCTAAAAACTAAGAAAATTCCACCTTGGTGTTCTAATCCTGAATGAAACCAATTGCCCAAGGGGTGCCAGTTCACCAGGAGCATCTGACAGAGCACATGAGTGCCAGTCATTAAACAGCTTGAAATGTGTCTTCAAACAAAGCTAAATATCTATTGCAATTTCTCTCTAAAAAGAAATAACTTAGAGAGAATATATATACTGTTCCCACCGGCTTTTAAAAATAAAGGGGGGGGTGCTATCTTTATAGGCACCTATCCTTGTCTACCTCTGTAATCCAATGTCCTCTTCTAAAAATGGGTATTCCAAATTTTTAATTAAGTTTGTTTCTTTCAGAGTGAACATCTTATTAACCATATGAAAACTTCATCCAACTTCATACAGAATGCCAGATCCATCTTCCTCCAGTTAAAATAAAATAAGGGGTTTACACCTTGTTAGGCAATGACTACAGCCCATGGCCAGCAGGAAGCAGTTACAGAAAAGAGATCATCTCTCTTCAGCATCCCTTTTAGATTAAAGGTGTAAACTCTTTAAAGGTAAAACAAAATTAATAGATGGATCTGGAACCTGACTGGAAATCCATGTGTGTGCCAGTGGCCCCAGGATGACTGCAGGGGGGCCCCGCCCCAGGATTCTGCTCTCCAGAATAAAAACTTCTAAACTTCTAAAAACAAAGTCCTGGATGCTACACTAAAGATTGATAAATAATCAATCAAAACAACAAACAGCCATCCACCTCATAGTTCCAACAATAATTATGCCAAAGCTTAGCAAGTTAAACTTTGGCAAAGGGGGTAAATGATGTGGGCTATGGGTGGGAGGTTCTTTGTCTCTTAAGAGGTAACCTAAACTATCTGTGACTTGTGGGTGTGGTGACCCATGGTGAGGACTCTAGTCCCAGGAAACAGTTTAACAATGCAAGGTCTATAAACTTTAAGTATTCAGGGGAAATACAAACCAAATAAGCTAAAAGCTTACCTAGATGTGGAAGATATATATGCTAATTCAAGCCTATTGAGAACTGAAACAAAAGGACCATTTAACCTTTACTCTCTGTATAAAAGACACTCAAAAATCCTGTTCTGGGCTCGGGATTGAAACAGAAAGCTCCCAAGTCCGGCTGGCCTCAATAAACCATTTTTCCTTCTTGAAACTATTCCTGATTCCTGGCCTCTCTATATGCAAATAATTGAACCTCTCTCAAATTCTACAACACTACCACTTCAGCCAGGCTTATAAAGAGGTTTCTTGCTGCTTGTGGGATGGAAAAGGGCTTTTCCATTTCTTCATAAAAGGAGTGGCTTTACTTGTGAGTGGGTATTCCCGATACCCAACCCAAATGTAGGCTCCTGGGTCTATTCCTTTATCATCAATGCAGGGGCCCATTTGGACTCCCTGAGTCTGCCAGGATTCAGGTTTAAGGCTGATGAGGTTTAAGGGGTTACATTGACCACGTGGACAGTTAGCCGGGGCCATACCCTTGGTGAGGATAGCTGTTTGTTTAGCTATGTCTGTGTTCCAGGTGGCCCAGGTGACACAAGGCCAGTAGGGGCAGTAGTATGCACCTATGTATTTGCACCAAAAGCCCCCCCCCCTTGGGCTGCACTTCCCATTTCTAGAGCGCTCATAGACTTATTGTTAGAATTATGAGTATACGTTTGCTCCCAGCTGAGCCCTCCACAATCTGTGTTCCATGGTATCCCAGAGTCTATAACTTGACATGCGTCAAATAGGAGGGCTACTCATTGGTTCTGGCTAGTGACTGAGGTGGAGGAAAGTAGCTCCCCATTTTGATCAAGCACTCTTAACTTCCCATTTACAGGAGACTGTTGGGGGTCTAGGGTTATAGCAGGTTGTTTGGCCAGATGCGTTACAGACACTATAGGAGATTCCCTGAAACTGACAGTTGGTTATCTTGCCCTTGCAGGTGTAATGACTATGATATATTAATGTGGTGTTGACATGGGCCCCTGTATGCACCTTTTGAATACATGGCTCACACTCTGGTGTCGACCTGGGGCCAAGGGAGGGTTAGGGCTAGAAGTAGGAAAAATAGCTGAAGGGGCATTGTAATGGATTGAACTGGATTCCTAATTTTTGGCTGTGCATAGACCAATCAGCTTCCAGGGTGTGATTGGAGCAGAGCTCGGTGTTCTGTCCTCAATCTTCAGCCTCTTCAGCCATGCGTGGACCAGTCAGCTTCCAGGGTGTGACTGGAGCAGGGCTTGATGTTCTCCTTTTTTACAAGATGAGTTTGGTTGAGCTGTGGATATCTGGAGTACAGGTCCAGGACTCTGGAGCAGCTCGCTTGACTCGGCAGCTGTGGTGTATCCATGGGGTGATTTCAGCTACTTTAACTGCAGTGGGGGTGGATAAAATGACAAGATAGGGTCCTCGCCATTGAGGGGTTAGTGGAGCTGACTTCCAGTCCTTGACCCAAACTGCATCTCCTGGCTTGTACGGATGTACAGAGCTGCTTAGGCTAATGGGGGCCCTTTCTTGGACCCAGTGATGCAAGTTATGTAGGGTTTTTCCTAAGCTGATTATTTGCTGAGCTATTGATAAGTTTCCTCTTTCTCTGAGATCCCCTTCTATATTTCTGATTAAGGGAGAAGGCCTCCCAAAGAGGATTTCATAAGGGGTTAGGCTTAGTTTTTGGCTAGGGCTGGCTCAAATTTGTAGGAGAGCACTTGGAAGTACCTGTACCCATGTTAGCCCAGTTTCTTGGCAAATCTTGGCAATATAAGTCTTTATTGTATGGTTCATTCACTCTACATTTCCTGAGCTCTGAGGATGGTAAGTGGTGTGCAGTTTCCATTGGATGTGCAGTGCCTTTGCAATCTTTTGAGTGATTTTGGAGACGAAGGCAGGTCCTTTGTCAGAGCGAATCGAGAGCGGTAGCCCATAGCAAGGAATAATTTCCCTGAGGAGAACTTTAGCTACTTCTTCAGCTTTTTCTGTTTGAGTGGGAAAGGCTTCCACCCAGCCTAAAAAACTGCAAACAAGGACTAGGAGATATTTATAGCCTCCCCATGGTGGCATTTCAGTGAAATCAACTACTAGATCTTCAGGAGACATACTGCCAATTCTCTGGATGCTTGGGGCTCCTGTGGGCCCCTGGCGAGGGTTATTCTTTGCACATGTCACACACCATTGGCATATAGCATGGGTGGTAGTGACTAGACTTGGGATGTAGAAGAATCTTAACACTTCCTTAAATTGGATTTTCCCCAAGTGTGTGTTTTCATGGTAATCTTGAACTACAGTTGCTGCAAATATTTGTGGCACAACTATTCTGTGATCAGGCAGTGCCCACCATCCATTTTCTCTTTGTGTCCCGCCTTCAGAGAGTATCCACTCTCTCTCAGCTTGAGTATATTGTGGCTCTCGGTGACTCAAAGGCTGCGGGGCGAGAGCAGGCAGTGTATACTGGATGTTCTGATAATTAAGAGGTTGAGGAATGAGAGTGGTGGCCAGGTTTTCAGATAGGGATCCCTCCCATGCCACTCTTTTTGCTTCAGTGTCTGCCCTCTGATTTCCTTGGCAATGGGGCTGTGGCTTGTCTGGTGTCCCTTACAGTGCAATACAGCCACTTTGACAGGCTCCCAAACTGCTTCTAGTAGCTCTAGAATCTGTGTGCCATATTTAATGCTCTTCCCTCCCGAGTTAATGAGTCCGTTTTGTTTGTATAAGGCTCCGTGTGCATGCAGGTAAGAAAGGCGTATTTGGAGTCTGTCTAGATGTTAACTTTGGCTCCAGCTGCAAGTTGCAGGGCTCAGGTTAGGGCAATGAGTTCAGCTTTCTGCGCTGATGTGTTATCTGGGAGGTGCTGTGCCTCTACTGTGGTTTCAGATGTTACTACAGCATATCCTGCTCACCAGTTGTTGCCCTGCATAAAGCTACTCGCATCTGTGAAGAACTCCATGTCAGGATTTCCCAGTGGCTAGTCTTGAAGGTCTGGTCGGCTGGAATCACTTCTTGCAATGTTTCCAGGCAGTTATGGGCTGGAACCCCTGGCTCCACGGGTAGCAGGGTGGCTGGATTTAGGGTTTTTACAAGTTCCAACTGGATGGATGGATTTTCGCATAATAGGGTTTGATATTTAACCAGGCGGCTGTTAGTAAGCCAATGTGTTCCTTTGGCTTCTAAGATTGTGATTACTGCATGTAGAACCCGGACAATTATAGGCTGCCCAAGATTTAATTTTATAGCTTCTACTGTAAGCATGGCTGCAGCTGCTATGGCTTGCAAACATGAGGGCCATCCCTGGGCTACAGTGTCCAGTTGTTTGGATAGATATGCTACAGGTCTTTGCTAGGAACCGAGGTATTTAGTGAGTACTCCTACTGCGATGCTTTGGCAGTTGTTTGGCAGTTGTGAACGTAGAGGTAGGTAGAACGGCTTAGTGAGGTCTGGAAGTCTGAGGCTTGGTGCTTCCATTAGAGCTTGTTTGAGAGCAGTGAAAGCATTTTTCTGTGGGCTTTCCTAGAGCAGGGGATCATGATCTCCCCCTCTTTGTGACTTCATATAAAGGGGGTGTGAGGACCCCAAAATTGGGGATCCAATTGTGGCAGAATCTAGCTGCCCCAAGGAAGGAACTCTCACAGCTTCCAGCATGTGTTGGGCTCAGGGAGACTACAGATTGCTTCCTTTCTTTCAAGTCCCAATTCATGGCACCCCTGCATTATTTTATAACCTAGATATTTGACCCTGAGGTAGGCAGATTTGGGTTTTTTTCTTAGACACCCAATAGCCCTTTCACTGTAGATGTTTTAAAAGAGCATGGGTTCCACCAGCACAGTCTTGATAGGTGGGACTTCTGAGAATGAGGTCATCTACATATTGGAGAAGAAAACAGTTATGGCTTTCTGCTTTAAAGGATTTGAGATCACTGGCCAGGGTTTGTCCAAAAATAGTGGGTGCATTTTTAAATCCCTGAGGCAAGTGCGTCCATGTCAGCTGCTGCTTTTAACCTGAGTTTGGATTTTCCCATGTAAAGGCAAAAATTGCCTGGCTCTGGGGTGCTACCTGAATGCAGAAGAAGGCATCCTTAAGATCTAGGCATGAAAAGTAGATTGCCGATGAGGGTATTAAGCTGAGAAGAGTATAAGGATTAGAAACTGCAGAGTGAAGGGTTATTACTGCTGAATTAACTGCTCATAAGTCCTGGACTGGGCTGTAATCTCCATCAGCCTTTTTAATTGGGAAGAGTGGTGTGTGCCACGGAGACTGGCACAGCTTCAATATGCTCTCATTCAGCAATCTCTGACTATGTAGCTGGACCCTTTCTTGCGCTTCGCGTGGAACTGGATATTGCCTTATGCTTACTGGACTGGCCGTAGGCTTTATTTCAATAATAATTGGAGGAATGTCATGTGCCATTCCTGTTGGGCTACCCTCTGCCCATACTTCAGGCACATCTTCAAAGGGGAGCTGCATGGCCATGGATTGGACAGTCTCACTGAGGCAAAACAGTCTCCATTCCTCCTGCAGAGGAAGGGTTAACGCTACTTTCGGAGGGTCTTGTGGCCCCAGTGTCAGTGTGGATTGCCCTGTGGCATTAAAGGTAATTTGTGCCTGTAGTTTAGACAGCAGGTCTCGGCCCAGGAGGGGGACTGGGCACTCTGGAAGATAGAGGAATTCATGAGTGACTTCCTTTCCCCCAATGTTGCAGGTCCTGGCTTGAAGGAAGGGCTGTTGGTCACTTTTTCCAGTTGCCCCTATGATAGTGGCTTGTCTTTTTGATAGAGGCCCAACTGGCTTGGTCATTACAGAGTGTTGAGTTCCAGTGTCAACCATCATATTTATGGTGCGGCCCCCAATTTGGACTCTGACCATAGGCTCCGTGGGGCCGAGAGAATAGGAGCCCGGTCTGTCGTAATAATCTCTATCAGAGTCCTCCATTCCTGCCAGTCCAATGATCTGATCTGCAGGTTTTTTCACTGAACCTTTAATGGACCCAGCGTTTGGGTTGTGGTGCCCCACTGGCTTTTCTGGCTAATGTTTTGGCTGCAGAGGTTGGGTCAAGTGGCCAGCTAGGACATTCTTGCTTCCAATGCCCATCCTATTATCAGTATGCACACTGATTTCACCCTAGATGTGGGCCTTTCCCTCTCCTTGGGGCTGAGGCTTGCCAGGTTACCTTCCTTGACACAGGAATGGATTTTTCCAGAATTGCCATTGCCAGAAGATCTGCCTTTTTTTTTGTCTTTCATTTTTCTATTTTCTTCCCTTTTTGTTTCTACATCGTGGTTGACATAGACCTTAGTAGCTACTTCCATGAGCTGATAGATATCCATTCTAGCAAACCCATCTAATTTCTGCAGCTTTTTTCAGATGTCAGTCTGTGATTGGGCAACAAATGCTACATTTATCATTGTTTGGCTCTCAGGAGCGTCTGGGTTAAAGGGCGTGCATACATGGAACGCTTCACACAGTCTCTCATAGAATTGGGCAGGACTCTCATCCAGAGCCTGTAGAATTTGACTGGTCTTTGGCATATTCACTGCCTTGCGGCTCCCTGCCTTGAATACTTCAACTAATACCTTATGGAATGTCTCTAGTCGGATCCCACAGGGGGTCCTCTTCTGGGAACTGCAAAGCGGGCATATTGATCACTGTCCAAAGTTCCCTCAGGTGGGTGCTCTCTAAGCCAGGTTAGCGCTCCCTGCGTGACATGCATTCTCTCTTCAAAGTTCAATAATGTCATTGTAAGTTGTTTACAATCAGCCCAGGTGGGTTTGTGGGTCTGTATAATGGACTAGAAAAGGTCTATCATGGCCTGAGGCTTCTCCGAGAATGGTGGGGTGTGGCTTTTCCAGTTAGAGATTCCTTGTCATAAAGGGCTGAGAGATGAATGTGCAGTTTCCCCCCTGAACCTGGACATCTGCATCGTAAAAGATTGGAGTCCGGGCTCCATGGAGAGGGAGCTGGAAGGCAGCCTTTCTCTCTGCTTCCTCTGCCCCCACGGCTCCCTGTGGTTTGGGTTGCCACCTCTCAGCATCTCCTTCCTGACTGACTGACGGCAGCCCTGCAGCAGCGTTGCCAGGGGCAACTGGCTGTAAAAGCACCTGGTCTGCATTTTCCCTTGTGGAAGGTGCCAAAGACCACTGCGGGACGTAAAAGCTGCTGTGGGGATGGCTGTGGGGATGGTGTAGGGCTCTCAGGTGCAAATGGCAATAAAGGTAACTGCAGGGATGGTATAGGTGCCCTCTCTAATGGCGATAAAAGCAGCTGCGGGGATGGTGGGGGATGGTGTGGGTGTCACACTTCCCTACGCAGATGACAACGGGGCACTGCTTAGGGAGACTAGCTCATTTTCATTCCTCACTACTGCCGGGGTGGGAGTCATCACATAAGGCGGCGGAAATTCATATTCGTATGGCCCTTCTAAAATGGGCAGATTAGCACTGAACTTGGGACACACTTTCTCTGTGCCAGTTGCACAATGATTGTTTGGTCTGGTCCCTGGGATGGCACTCCTCTGTTTCTGCATTAAGCAAATTCTAGTTTCCTTAGGCACGGACTTCCCTAACCAAGGTGGGTTTTGGCTCACAGCATTTTCCCAAGCATCGATGTAGGGGAATTGGTCTGGATGCCCTGGATTTCCAGTTACTGCATCATGGACTTTACCGATGATCTGGGGATCCAAAGTGCCCTCCTGGGGCCAGCCCACGCTGAAAGTTGGCCATTCTAATTCACAAAGCATCCTAAGCTTTCCTGGCTGAAACCTTATGCCGTACACATCTTCACGGAATGCACGGGGGAAGTTTTTCAGCATACAACCTAACGGGGTTTTACTGTGTGTTTCCCATTTCCACCCTGTGCTGATGGTGCACAACAGTAACTCAAACCTTACACTTCGTCCATCTCTGGCCACGTCCCTTGTGGGAGCTTTCAGCTCCTCTTCACCTTAGCGGATTGGTTTAAGCCCCCGATACGGAAGAGGGTTCCTTTGCAGGGGCTCCCCAGACTGCCCTTGATCGTATGAGGTCACCACGGAACCCCAGATCAGGACTCCACACTCGCCCTGCAGAAGTGATTTTCTGCATCTCACTCAGTCGCCACAAGCACACGCACACAACCACCCCCCTTTCCCTTCCTCAGACCTGGAGAGGAGATGGCTTCCTCCTCTATTCTCAGGAGTACTAGGGCCTCCCCTTTGAGAGTTGATCAGGCTCCCTCCTAATTTTAGAATTAGGCTTTTCCTGCACTATGCCCCCGGGGGTCTTACCAGTCCCACGTGAGGAGCTCCTTGCTTTGTTCTCTGGGTCTCTCAAACCTTCCGGTGCCCCCTGCTCATCCGGGAGGGCTCCAGCGAAGACTGCAACCTCTTTCTGGACGCAAATATGGTGTCCAGGGGCACCCAGGGCTGGGTTTCACCCGGGCCCTCCCAGCCTCCCCGGAGATGTCCGGGAGGGGCAAACAACTGTTGCCGCCTCTGACCTTCACAGCGCAAGTCCCGCCAGAGTCACCAGAAATGTTGTAGAGAAATCGGGTGTTTGCTGTATTGAAGGCCAGGACACGAGAACTTGGACAAGAAATTTGGTTTATTTTGACCATCCGGGATCAGCGGGCTCTTGTCCTAATAAAAAACTGAGCCCCAAATAGCCTTTTTTGGACCCTTTTAAACAGAGGAAATAGGATTAGGGAGACAAACGGTGGTTGTATGCAAACAGCCTTTTGGTGAGTTACTTCAGTGTTTTATCTGAGTATCAGATAGGTTATTTCCTCCAGGTAAGTTTGATTTAACTCATATTCTCCACATTCCAAGCCAGCTTCGATTTAGCATATCTTTCACATTCCATCTGGATGCAACCTTGAATACACATTCAGTCTTACATCCTTTCTGAACACTCAAAGACTGTAGGGCCTATATTACTTATTTGGACTTTTAGGGACTAGGTACACTTGGAAACAACTTTGAATTTATGCACAGGCTATATCAATATATTTCAATAAATTTTAAAAAGGAAAAAAAGTACAGTTTTGAAAGCTATAGGCATGATATAGCATCAAGGATTCAAGCAAGAGGCTTGAAATAGTGGAACAAACATAGCTGTTAATGCCAAAGAAAACTGCAAACTGGAAGAGAACATGGACTCTTACCCAATCTTGCTTCAATTCTGGGATGTATCTGATCTCAAGTTGCTCACTGATAGGCATCGCTGAATACAATTTTTAATCTCTATTTGAGTTACTTTAACTATATATTCTTTTCCTCAACAGCATGATGTCTTGACAAAGATTGGGTATGAATGATCCCTTGGACCTGCTAAGGTTTTAGACAAGGACAGAGAAAGCTGAGAATCCCTTGCTTCCTCCCTTCTATGGACTGCTATCAGACCCTCTTCTCTGGTGTTTAAGTTTTCCCTCCTAGCATTAGAATTGTAGGCTTTGATCCCTTAGAAATGGTTTAACTTTTTCTCTGAAGTCACAGCCTTTCTTTTCTTTTCAACTTTAGGATTTCTCTGGCCCAGTGGAAAATTAGATGATGGTCCTATTGTAAAACAAGGCCCTTCTTTCTTATATCTATCTCAAACCTTTTTTACTATCCATATCTATGCAACCCCTGAACAGACCCTGCTGGTATATTTTTGGCCACTATGGTCTTATTTATTAAATTCCTCTCTGTGACAGTTTGAATTTTGTTAATCCCAGAAAAGATGTTCTTGAATTAATACATTCCTGTGGCTGTGTGGCCCTTAATTGCATTAAATTCAGTTAAGGTACTTTTGATTAGATCACTTGATTATATTGCTTTAGGGTGTTTGATTTGACTACATCAGTGAGGCATAATCAGGTTGGGTCTCTGTTCTGTTGCTGGGTCTTATTTAAACTGAGAACACATACAGAAGAGACATGGAGGGGAAGGCAGGGACTTCAGCAGAAAGCAGCCACCATCTTGCTTTGCCAGTGGCAAGATGCCAGGATCATCAGTAGCTGACCTTGGTGAGAAAGCATCTCTGATGGTACCTTGATTTAAATGATTTCATGGCCTCAGACCTGTAAGATATTTCCCTAATAAAAATTCCCATTATAAAGGCCAATGTGTTTTTGTCATATTGCATTGGAAGCCCTGTGGCAAACTAAAACACTCTTAGGGGACTGACTTCAGAACAGAAAATCTTGAATTGCAGTGACCCCATGGTGCGGCGGCTTGCTCAGTCGGTAGAGGTGGGGTCTGGCTGCGGACGAGGGGTCGGTCCAGCTCTGGACGAGGGGTCGGACCCGCTTGGGACGAGGGGTCAGTCCCACTTGGGACGAGGGGTCGGTCCGGCAGCAGACGAGGGATCGGTCTCACAAGGGGTTGCGCGGTTCGGCTGACGGGGTCGCCCGGCGAAGCCGGCGACGAAGGGGTCGCCCGGAGAAGCAGGCGACGAACTGGGGACAAGGGAGGCCAGGCCCTTGTCGGGGGCTCTCAGGACTGGAGGGCGCACGGCAGAAGAACTACCGCGGAGACAAGGTAAACACGCAAGTCCACTTTACTGAGGGAGAGGCAACAGTTTTATAGGGGCTGGGGAAGGCTGATTGGTCGAAGCCATGCCCTGTTCTGATTGGTTGCCAGCGAAAGGTCAGTGGGCGGTACTGGACGGGGGAGGGGTGGTGGTTAGGGATTGGCTGTCGCTGTTGCTGGGGGAAGGGGCAGGGTTTAGGGATTGGTGGCTGCTGTTGCTGGGGTGGAGGGCAGACTTGAGTTTCCCGCCCACGCCTGGCTGTTGCTGCTGTCGGGGGAGGGGAAAAGGGCGGGCTGGATTTTTCCGCCCACACCTGGCTGTTGCTGCTGTCGGGGGAGGGGAAAAGGGCAGACTGGAATTTTCTGCCCTGCGCCTGCGCAGGGAGAAGGAAGAAGAAGGGTGCCGCCCCACAGGCATCGTGTGGCGCCATCCGGGAGGAGGGGCGGCCGCGGAAGCATGGCTGCCGAGAAGGGGAGACCCGAGGGCACTCTGCGCCCATGCCGAGCTTCCTTCAGGGGTGGCGGTGGGCCCGACCAACCACCCTATTATGGGGGCAGCGGAATTAGGCCTACCGCGGCCGCTCCCCTGCCAGGCCAGCAAACCACACTTCAGCCCGAGGGGTGACCGCACCATGGGTCTTTTGGGACATGTCAAAAATTGGGCATTTGCTAGGCACCTTAGAAAAAACAGAAAATAAAATAGCTAATGTACACCATATGCCTTTCTTTAATGGGTATGAAAAAGCTACTGAGAAAAAGAATAATTTTTCAGGCAGACTCCAATCTATGGCGGTCTCTCAAACAACTTCAGCCTTCTCTCTCTCTAAAGACTTCTACCTCTCTAACTCTGTTTCTGTACTTTATAAATGTAATTCCCTCTTTTCTGGATCCCTGCCCTCCTTCGTTCTCTTCTTACCTTTCCCCAGCTCCTTCCCAAGAAGCTCATGATTCTGATCCCATGCCTCAACTACAAGTCACTTTCAAATCCTGGTCTCTTCTTATTGTGATTCTAGCAATGGAAGAAAGTACATCACTGATGTGGAGGCATTGGCCACTGGAGATTCTGAGGGCAGGGAGGGGGAAAAATGTGAAATACAGGGACTTTTTAGGGACTTGGGAATTATCCTGAATGACATTGCAATGACAGATGCAGGCCATTATATATCTTTTATTTCCCATTCTATTTTTTTAAAATGTTACATTCAAAAAATATAAGAGGTCCCCATATGCCACCCACCCCCTCACCACACTCTTCTCACATCAACAACCTCTTTCATCATTGTGGGACTTTCATTGCATTTGGTGAATACATTTTGGAGCACTACTGCACCACATGGATAATGCTTTACGTTGTAGTTTACACTCTCCCCCGGTCCACCCATTGGACCATGGCAGAACATACAATGTCTAGCATCTGTCCTGCAGTACCACCCAGGACAACTCCAAGTCCTGAAAATGCCCCCACATCATATCTCTTACTCCCTCTCCCTACCCTCGGCAGCTACTGTGACCACTTTCTCCACATCAATGCTACAATTTCTTCCACTACTAATAACAATAGTGCCATAGTAGAATATCAGTAAGTCCACTCTAATCCGTACTCTATTCCTCCATCCTGTGGACCCTGGGATGGTTATGTCCACTCCACCTCTGTATCAAGAGGGGGCTTAGATTCCACATAGATGATAGATGCAAATCTCCTGCTTGCAGTTGTAGGCACGCTTGGCTCCCTGGTGCGGTGGTTGACCTTGTTCACCTCCCTTTAGCTGGCCGGGGTAAGTCCAATAATCCAGAGGGTAGGAGATTGAAGCCTGCTGAGGCTCAGGGCCTGGCTGGACAGTCCAGAGATTCAGGTCTCCTGAGTATACATCAACCCAGTGCCAACCACTGGTCCAGTAAAGTGACAGAAGAGGCATGTGCAGAAAGGTCACATCTGAGTCCAACTGCATCATACTCAAGGAAACAAACTCCAAAGTAGGGCCAGCTGACATGGCACTGAACTCCAGAGCCATCTACCATGGCCATAGAACCTGTGGAGCTCTGTAGCCCTTAGGAGAACCAGTAACTGGGGTTGTATCTATTTAGGCTGTTTCTGGGACCCTGGTGGGGCATGTGTAAGGGCGATGCCTCTGATGACCTCCCGACTCTTTTTTGGAGACTCATAGCCTTATAAACTCATTTGTCCTTTCCATTTCCCCCTCTTATTCAGGGTCAGAAAGCATTTTTAACACCTGCTATTACATGTAGGCTGAGATATTTTGCTGGTATGAGTTGACCCTTTTATTCAAGGTCGTTTTCTAGTTACATCATCAGCTGGTACTTGGTAGTAATCCCTCAGCACCAGGGAGACTCATCCCTGGTAGTCTTGTCCCACACTGGGGGGGAAGGTAATGCATTTACATGCTGAGTTTGGCTTCCAGAGTGACCACATTTGAGCAACATAGAGTCTCTTAGGAGGCAACTCTTCGGCATCCTGCAGCTCTAGGCCTAGTTTTTATTTCAGGTGCACAGGCTCACAAGCATAGTCATTAGTATCAAGGGCTCACTGTTGGAGTGTCCTTCTTTATTGGTCTTTGCCATTGCACTTGCAGGATTGTTGCTGTTCAATGGGGAAAGTGATAGAGCTCCACTGCCTAGGAACTTAGCACTCCCTCAGTTGTCATTTCTAGCTGTAACTATTATGAAAATATCCAAATATTTTTATGTACCCTGTATACATGTCATGGAGAACTCCCTGCCAACCATGTGCCCCCTTATCAATAACACCCCACACCAGTGTTCTTTCCCTGTCATAGTTGAACCACTCTGTGCTCCAAAACTTCTTAAAAAAGGAAGCCTAATATATTGCAAAGTTCCATTAATGGTAAAATGTAATGTAGTGATGGGTTTAATAGTTAGATACAGAATACATACTAATTTAGAAAAGTTAAGTAAAGAAAAAAAATTAGGGTGTCAAAAATAACAAAGTGAAAAAGCTTTGTTTTTGACGTTTTCTATTTCATCACTGCAATAGGTGTTGCCATGTATGGACAATGGCAAGGCAATTTCATTTCTTCCTTAGTGTCAACATCCTTTATTTTTTTCCCCTAATTATTTTTTCTTCACAAAAATTTTAGATTACAGTAATTCACATATACAGTATAGGGCACTCCCACATATCCAACATGAAACACATGGTCCCTTACCCAGCAGTGATCTTTTTACAGGTTCATATTATATTTGCTGCAACTTATGTACAGATATTGAAACAAAGCTTTCAAACATGCTTCCATTTGGGTTTATGTTATGGTTTATATTTTAGACTATACAATTTTCTAAATTTTTGTTATGTTTTATATTATGGTTAACATTTTACCCTATAGACTTTTATACATTTTTGGTTTAATTTAACATGTCCTATATCCACCATTGCATGATCTTGCAGAACACTTCCATTGCCCCCACAGTTACACTGGTTCCTCTATTCAATACCTCTCTCCCCCTTCCCTCAGGGCCCAAAATCACAGTCAATTTTCATTACTTAAAGGGACATATTTACAGATACTTGCAACAATGTCATGGGCTTAACAAACTTGACTAACCTAACCCATTGGGAGCCACCAGTTCTCTAGAGAGATACATTTCCCTCTGTTTGAGAACATCAGTCCTCCCCCAGATATGGGTGTACCTTCACTCTCATTGTATTGGTCTCCACCTAATGATATAACCCACTATGACAAAAAGAGCACTCACACACTCCCTAGAAGCCCACCCTGTGTCAGACGCCCCCCTTTAAGCATGTTGAACAGATAACCTTCCTTATTAATATTTTCTAAAGAGTTTTCTCAACATTATAGTTTCAAACACATATCTGACAATCTCCTTTGTTCAGATGTTCCCCCCTCTGTCCTCTGAATTTCTTGGGCCATCTGACCCATACTCCCATCCCTAGCCTGTCTCAAATCCACAAAACCCCACCCAAAGGTACCCCTATGCCCCCATTTTATCCCTTCCCTGTACAAATACTTACCTCCAGCTTATCATAGATTGCACACATGTAGGTGTCAGCTCACAACCTTCCTCTACCCCAGTCTCTAGGTCTCTGGGACAGCTTGGTTTACTTATTTCATATCGGAAACATCATGTAGTCCTTCAGTGCCTGGGTTGCTTCATTCAACATAAGGTCCTCAAGATGCATTCATGTTATCACATGTGTTTGTACTGTATTCCTTCTTATAGCTGAGTAGTGTTCCATTGTATGTATATACCACATTTTACATATCCATCTGTTGATGGGCATTTGGGTTGATTACAACTTTTGGCAATAGTGAATAGTGCTGCTATGAACATTGGTGTGCATGTATTGGTTTGTGTCCTTGTTTTCTGTTTTATTGGGTATATATCCAGCAGTGGAATTACTGGGTCATATGGCAAACCCAGAGCTAGTTTTTAGAGAAACTGCCAAAATATCCTCCAGCATGGCTGGATCCTTCTGCATTCCCACCAGCAGTAGATAAGTGTTCCCATTCCTCCACATCCTCTCCAGCACTTGCAGTCTCTTTTTCGGATAACTGCCAGTCTCATGGGAGTAAGATGGTATCTCACTGTAGTTTTGATTTGCATTTCCCTAATAGCTAGTCATTTGGAGCATGTTTTCATGTGCTTTTTAGCAGTTTGTATTTCTTCCTTGGGGAAGTGTCTCTTCAAATCTTTTTCCAATTTTTAAAATGGATTACATGTCTTTTTATTTTCAAGATATAGGAGTTCTTTATATATGCAGGATATAAGTCTCCTATCAGATATATAGTTACCAAATATTTTCTCCCCTTCCATAGTGTAGGCTCTTTTTTCACTTTCTTGACAAACTCCTTTAAAGTGCAAAACGTTTTAATTTTTAGGTAGGCCCATTTATCTATTTGTTCTTTTGCTGCTCATGCTTTTGGTTTGAAGTTCATGACGTCATTTCCCATTACAATGTCCTGTAGATGCTTCCCTACATTACTTTCCAAGGTCTTTATTGTCTTGGCGCTTATAGTTAGGTCTTTAATCCATTTTGAGTTTATTTTTTTATGTGGTGTGAGTTGATAATCCTGTTTCATTCTTTTACATGTGAATATCCAGTTATCCAGGCATTTGTTGAAAAAGCCGTTCACTCATAGTTGAGTGGGTTTGGTCATTGTTGAATATCATATGACTGTAAATTTGAGGACCTATATCAGAACTCTCAATTCAGTTTCATTGATTAGTGTGTCTATCCTTGTGCCATTACCATGCTGTTTTCATTACTGTAGCTTTGCAGTATGTTTTGAAGTCAGGTAGTGATTCCACCAATTTCATTTTTCTTTTTCAATATGTCTTTGGCTATTTGGGGCCTCTTTCCTTTCCAAATAAATTACATAGTTAGTTTTGCTAGTCATTAAAGAATGCTGTGTTGCTTTTTATTGTGATTGCATTGAATTTTTTGATCAGTTTTGGTAGGATAGACAGCTTAATAATATTTAGTCTTCCTATCCATGAACAGGGAATATTCTTCCTTTCATTTAGGTCTTCTTTGATTTCCTTGAACTGTGTTGTGTAGTTTTCTGTTTATAAGTCTTTTACATCTTTAGTTAAATTTATTCCTAGGTATTTCATTTTTTTATTTACTATTGTAAATGGTATTTGATTTTTGATTTCCTCCTCAGATTGCTCATTATTGGTGTACAGAAATGCTACTGATTTTTGCACATTGATCTTGTAACCTGCGACTTTACTGAACTCATTTATAACTTCTAGAAGCTTTGTTGTAGACTTCTCAGGGTCTTCTATTTATAGAATCATGTCATCTGGAAATAGTGAAATTTTGACTTTTTCCTTTTCAATTTGGATGCCTTTTATGTCTGGTTCTTGCCTCAGTGCTTGAGCAAGTACTTCTAAGACAATGTTAAATAGAAGGGGTGATAGTGTGCATCCTTGTCTTGTTCCTGATCTTAGAGGGAAAGATTTTAGGATTTCACCATTGTAAATGATGTTGACTGTGGGTTTTTCATATATACCATTTATTATGTTCAGAAAGTTTCCTTCTATTCTGATCTTTTGCAGTGTTTTTATCAAGAAAGGGTGCTGTATTTTGTCAAATGCTTTTTCTGCATCTGTAGATATGATCATGTGGTTTTTTCCCCTTCAATCTGTTTATATGGTGTATTACATTAATTGATTGCTTTATCTTTTTTTTTAACGTATTTATTTCTCTCCCCTTCCCACCCCCCCCACCCCAGTTGTCTGCTCTCTGTGTCTATTTGCTGAGTCTTCTTTGTCTGCTTCTGTTGTTGTCAGCGGCATGGGAATCTGTCTTTCCTTTTTGTTGCATCATCTTGTGTCAGTTCTCTGTGTGTGCAGCGCCATTCCTGGGCAGGCTGCACTTTCTTTCATGCTGGGCGGCTCTCCTCACGGGGCGCACTCCTTACGCGTGGGGCTTCCCTACGCGGGGACACCCCGCATGGCACAGCACTCCTTGTGCATATCAGCACTGCGCATGGGCTAGCTCCACACGGGTCAAGGAGGCCCAGGGTTTGAACCGCGGACCTCCCATGTGGTAGACAGATGCCCTAACCACTGGGCCAAGTCCACCACCTGATTGCTTTATCTTGAACCATCCTTGCATACCAGCAATGAATCCCACTTGGTCATGGTGTATGATTTGTTTAATGTGTTATTGAATACCACTATCAGGTATTTTGTTGAGAATTTTTGCGTCTAGTTTCATTGGAGGGATTGTTCTCTAATTTTCCTTTTATGTGGTGCCTTTGTTTGGCTTTGGTATTAGAATAATGTTAGCCTCATAGAATGAGTTAGACAATGTTCCTATTGTTTTGATTTTTTTGGAAGAGTTTAAGCAAGATTGGTGTTAGTTCTTTCTGGAATGTTTCATAAAGTTCAACAGTGAATCCTTCTGGCCAAAGGCTCTTCTTAGTTGAGATGTTTTAAATGACTGATTCTATCTCTTTGTTTGTGATTGGTTTGTTGAGATCGTCAATTTTGTCTTTCAGCAATGTAGGCTGCTTAAGTGTTTCTAGGAATTTGTCCATTTCCTCTAAATTATCCTTCTTGTTGGAATATAGTTTTTCAAAGTAGCTTCTTATGATAATTTTGATTTCTGTGGTGTCAGTGGTGATATCTCCTTTCTTATTTTGCATATTTGCATCTTCTCTCATTTTTCTTTGTTAGTCAAGCTAAAGGGTTTGTCAATTTTATTGATCTTCTCAATGAACTTCCTTGGCTTTGTTAATTTTTTAATTGCTTTCTTATTTTCTATTTCATTTAGTTCCACTCTGATATTATTTATTTATTTCTTCCTTTGGGTTTTGTTTGTTGTTTTTTTTTTTTTTTTACTAATTCCTCCAATTGTGCAGTTAAATCTTCAATTTTTCCTCTTTCTTCTTTTTTGATGTATGAATTTATGGCTCTAAATTTCCCTCTCAGTACGGTTTTTGTTTCTTCCCATAAATTTTGATATGTTGTGTTATCATTTTCATTAGTTTCAAGGTAGTTATTGATATCTTTGGATATTTCCTCCTTGACCCACTGTTTGCCTAGTAGTGTATAGTTTAACTTCCATATCCTGGTGCCCAATCTGGGTCTCTGTTGCAAATTTCCCGTTTCATTCCACTGTGGTCAGAGAAATTATTTTGTATGATTTCAGTCTTTCTGAACTCATTGACATCTTTTCTGTGGTCTAGCATGTGGTGTATCTTGGAGAATGATCCATGTGCACTTGAAAAATATATATCCTGCTGTATTTGGGTGTAATGATCTGTGTATGTCTATTAGGCCCAGCTCCTCTAATATACTGTTCAAAGTTTTCTTTTCTTTATTGATTCTCTTTTGAGATGTTCTGTCCAAAGTTGATAGTGGTGTATTAAAGTCCCCCACTGTAATTGTAGAGGCATCTATTCTTTCACTTAGTTTTTCCAGTGTTTGCCTTACATATTATGTTAGGAGCATAAATGTTTTTAATTGTTCTTTCTTCTTGAAAGATTAGCCCCCTTCACTAATATGTAGTGTCCACTGTTGTCTCTCACAATTGTTTTGTATCTAAAGTCTATTTCGTCTGATAGTAATAAAGCTACTTTTACCTTTTTATGGTTTGTTTTCTTGTAAGATTGTTTTCCAGCCATTCACTTTCAACCTTCTAGAATCCCTGGGTCTAAGATGTGTTTCTTGTAGACAGCATGTAGTTGGGTCATATTACCTTATCCAATCTTCCAGTCTGCATCTCTTGACAGGTGAGTTACTTCATTGTCATTCAGTGTTATTACTTTCAAGGAATTACTTATATTAGACATATTTTCTTTGGATTTGTGTTTGTCATATTTTGATTTTTTTTCTTTTTTGTTCTTTTAGTTGTTCTTAGACTCTCATCCAACTCTGTCTCTCCTGTTTTTTTCTTTCTCCATGCAGAACTCCATTTAGTGTTTCTTGAAGGGCAGGATTCTTGTTGGCATACTCTCGTAGTTTCTGTTTATCTCTGAATATTTTGAACTCTCCTTCATTTTTCAAAGCTAGCTTTGCAGCATAGAGTATTCTTGTTTGGAAATTTTTCTCTTTTCATACCTTGACTGCGTCATACCAATGCTTTTCTTACTCAATGTTTTCAGATGAGAAATCAGCACTTAATCTTATGGAGTTTCTTTGTATGTGATGGTTCTCTTTACTCTTCCTTCTTTTTGTATTTTCTCTTTGTCTTGAGCATTGGATAATTTGACAAGTACATAACTTGGGGTAGGCCTGTTGGGATTTATGCTGTTTGGGGTGTGTTGTGCTTCCTGGACATGTACATCCATCTCCCTCAGTAGGATTGGGAGATTTTCAGCCATTATTTCCTCCAACACCCCTTTTGTCCCCTTTCCCTTCTCTTCTCCTTCTGGGATGCCTATAATGCATATATTTGTGCATTTTGCATTTTAATACAGGTCCTTACATCTCATCTGGATTTTTTCTTATTTTTTTATTGTTCATTTCTAATATCTGTTTTATTTTAGATTTACTGCCTTTCACTTCACTAATTCTTTTCTCTGCCTCTTCAAATCTGTTATTTGCTGAGAGTGTATTTTTCATTTCTTGGATTGTGCTGTTCATCACCATCAAATCTGTTATCTTTTGGGGTATGATTATAATTTATTCTGTGTGCTTTCCAAGTGTTTTCTTAATATCCTTAATCTCTTCGTTTATTTCATTAAATTGGTCCATGATATATGTTTTGAGAGCTTTGATTAGTTGTTCAGTGTTCTCCTTGTGTTCCTTTTTTTTACTTTGTTCATTGGATTGGGCCATGTTTTCCTGATTATGGGTATGGTTTGTAATTTTTTGTTGCTGTCTTGTCATCATTTTATCTTGATGCATTTATTTAGTTGATTATCTTCTTTGTCTAGTCTTCAGGTTTATTTAGGTGTTGTGTTTGTCTGTGTGTTATTTCTTCTATTTGTCACTTTTTCCTTCTTATTCTATTTCCTTCATGTTCACTATGTTCCCTTGAAGGAAAGTATTAGGACCAGAGCAAGCAAAAGAAGTAAGAAAAGAAAATGTATAATAGTAATATTGATAGTAAATGTTAACAGAGGAACTATGTGAGAGCTAGAAAAATGAATATTAGACTCATGTAAGCTGTGTAGAGTTATAACGGTAAGAAAAGTATAATACCTATAATGAGAGAGTAAACTGAACACAGGGAGGGATATAGTATGAATTAAAAGTGTGTTCAGGAGAGAGGGAAAGAGAAAAGAAAGAACAATAACATAAAGAGTGAATAAAAGATAGGAAACAGAATAGAGGTATTAGAAATAAGAAATCTAAAAAATTGGGAGCTAAACAAAGAGGTGGAATGTAAGAGAACCAATATACTATGGAGAATAGAAATATGTAAAGAAAAGAGGAGAGCATTGGTAGCCAAAATCAGTACAGACAGAAAAGAGGAAATCGAGGGTGAGGAAGCACAGCAAATAAGAAACACTGCCTGCAGCACCTAATATTAAAAAAGAAAACAGAAGAAAAGTTTAAAAAGGGATTTAAAAAAAGCAAGTAAGAAAAGGAAAAAGAAAAAAGGGCCATGAGGGGATAAAGAGGAAGAAAAAACAAGAAAGCATGCCAACAAAAAAGACCAGATAAGGCCTCATGCAAAGAATCCTCTTTGCAATTGAGTAAACTGCTTAGGAGTCTGACCTCCCTTTTTCTCCCTTCCTCACTTCCCTCTCTCCCAGGACAGCAGGAAAGCTGTGTGAGGGCTCCCCTTGGAGATTGAAATGGGACTGTGGTGAACCAACTCACCACAGACAGAAATGACTCTTAATTTCTTGTGAGATCACCCACGCCTTCCCAGGGACCCTAAATATGCTATCGGAAGCCTGCAAAGCACGACCCACTGTCCCTCTCCCTTAGGTGTGCTACAGTGGGGGCTTGTTAATTTTCTCACTCCACCTTCTCCTAGACCAGCTTTCCTTTCCCAGGGCATTTAGGTAAATTAGGCTCTCTCAGCAGATTCACCTCTCCTCTCTTCTTAGGCCCTAAGCCAGCTGGTATGTTCCTCCAAGCTCATAAAAAGGGGGGACCAGAAAATTGAACCTGCAGTCCTCAGTCCCCCCTACACCCCCCAGCAAAACCCTCCCACTCCCAAAGTTAGTCCAAGACCAGAGGGCTAGAAAAATGTGGTAATTTGAGGAGTGCTGTGTTTAGGGAATGGAGTCCTGGGAGAATGAAAACATGGGGTATGTGGCTCTGGGGAATGTGGGTTATGGAGGTTCAGAGAACACAGTTTTGAGGATCACACATTTGGGGAGCACGGGGCTCAGGAACACCACCATCCAAATAGCAGTGTTCAGGGAATGCTGCAGCCCTCTGTCCTAGGGGGAAGAGGTTTGCCTTCCCACAACTTCCAGTTTCAGTGTTAGAAACCAGCAGCTTTACCTTGAGCAAACACTACTTTTGTTTCAGTCTCTCCAGATCGACGTCCAGACAACTCCTTCTTTGCAGGTTCCCAAAACAACCCACTCCAGCTGGATTCCATCACCACTCAGCTGGTCCTTTTCAGGAGAGATAAACGAGGGTGTACTCACTTGGACGTCATCTTGCCCCACACTTTCTTCATGTCTAATGTATTTTTAATCTCATCCAGTGTGTCTTTCATTCTCATTACTTCTGTTGCTTTTTTGTGCAGGCTTTCAAATTGTTCTTTATGGTCACAGAGTGCCATGCTAATATCCATTATTTCTTTCATCATATTTTCCTTCAACTCCTTAAATTGATTAAGGAGATTTGTGTGAAAATCAGTGATCAGTTTTTTTAAAATCTAGTGTCTCATCTAGATTCTTGATTTGTTGCTTTGGTTAGGGTCATATCTTCCTGTTTCTTAATATGCCTTGTAATTTTTTGTTAATATCTAGACATTTGTGTGGGTGATTTTACTCTGTTGATTAATTTCTCTCTCTTGTGTAGTGCTTTTATTTCTCAGCTTTTCTTTGATATTTGCCTGATTATTTTTCCCTAAAAGTTTAAGATTGCCCTGTTTCAGTTATCAAAACAAGATCAAGAAGCCACTAATAGAGTGCAGGCCAGATATACAGTACCTGAGAAAAAAAACAGGAGGGACAAGATTTGTCTTCCTTAATGTTCCCAACTGGTCAGCACATTATGCTCTTTGGTAAACCTTTCCATGGTGATGAATCCTTCAGTTTCCACTGACCTGATCTTCTGAGCCAGTGATTCAAAAGTGGGTTGTTGGTGGGGAAGGGGGAAAAGGGTGAGGATGTTGGGTATATGGGAGTCTCCTATATTCTGTATGTGACTATACTGTGACCTAAAACTTCTTTGAAGACATAATGGGGAAAAAAAGAGAGAGATGAGACACTGAGGAAGAAATTGAAGAGACTGCCATGACATTGCACATACAGTATATATTAGTTAGGGTTCTTAAGGAAACAGAATCAACAAGAGATATCTGTCAACAGTATGTGATTTTTAAGAGTCTCTCTTGTGATCATGGAGATGCACAAGTCCAGGTTTGGCAGGCAGGCTGCAACCCGGGGCTCCAATGAAAGGCCAGTAAAGGCCCTTGATGAGTTCTGGGAGACGCTGGCTGTCCAAAGATTAGCTGGGAAATTCTTACTCAACGCTGGAATCACTTCCCTTTTATGTCGTTCAACTGATTGGATAAAGTGTCACTCATTGCTGATGGCAATCTCCCTCATTGATGTAATTATAATCAGCTACCTATGATTTACAACTGTAGTAAAGTCAGTGGTGACTAAAGTCCATACATACCCTTGTATTACATTTAGCCCAGTGCTTACTTGACCTAATAGCTGAGCACAGTTATCTGGCCAAGTTGACACAATAGCCTAACCATCACAGTCCACCACTTGTCAACTCAGAATCCATGCACATTACCTTAAACTATACTTAGTCTCTAAAGAAAAACAATAACAAGCATGCATATATACATATATATATATTTCTGCCTAACAACATTCAACTCTCCTGCATACAAGTGGAAATGCACTAATTCCATACAGAATAGGGTGGAAGTTCTTGGGTAATATTCACTCTCAAACTTGACATCCTCATGAAACTGATGCAACTTATTATATGGTAAGGGAAAGTTTGGGGAAGAAGACAAAGAAATTCATTTTGTGTACATATACAATCATCATCATAATGAAACAAGGAAGAAAGATTCATAAGCATTATAGTCCTTATTTCTGTAACTGGTCACATGGTCGAACTTCATATTTATCATTGCCTTCTTCCACTACCCACTCCATGTTTCCATTATCTTCAGCAAGCACTTCAGCTGACTGGTTCGTTGTCTTGTAGGGTGACCCAAACTTTCATTCCTGAAGATTGTTGACTATTGTTAGAACTGCTTGGATTGGGTTGTTGCAATTTTCTATTGACTTTAATCAAAGAACACGGCAGTACTAGGAGATACCCTAGAGGATTTCCTGTATTCCAGGCAAACTCCTTTTTATCCCCATTATGTAGAGGCAATCTTATTTCCCCTTGATAGTTGAGATCAGTCACCCCAGCCAGTACAGTAGTTCCCCCTTTGACTGTTGATTCAGAAGTTAGAGGAGATCAAAGTGACCAGGTGGAAGTTATAACTTCCATTTGAACAGAATCACTGTTGTGTTTCCTGGTGACAAAATTCCTCCTTTTGGGACTAAAACCTGTAGACCATCAGAGTTGGAGTTTGCATGGCAGGAAGCAAAAATTTTCCTACTGGACCACTAGGGGTAAGAGTGAGTGATGCCGCTCCCATTTCCTCCCCTTGATTCCTGAAACCATGGATCCTGATCATGGGAGAAACAGCACCATAGAGTGGATGCTGATTTAGAGCATACACAGCATCCTGGAGAACATTGCTCCAGCCCAGCGGGATATTACCACCTATTTGGGGCTGTAATTGAGTCTTCAAAATGCCATTCCACCATTCTATCAATCCAGCTGCTTCAGGGTAATGGGGAAAGGGGTATGACCAGTCAATTCCGTGGGCATGTGCCAATTCTCACACATCATTAGCTATGAAATGGGTTCCTTGATTAAAGCAATGCTGTGTGGAATGGAATGGAGGTAGATAAGACATTCAGTAAGTCCATGGATGGTAGTTTTGAGAGAAGCGTTGCATGTAGGAAATGCAAACCCATAACTAGAGTATGTATCTATTCCAGTTGAAACAAATCACTGCCCCTTCCATGGTGGAAATGGTCCAATGTAGTCAATCTGCCACCAGGTAGCAGGCCGGTCACCTCAGGGAATGGTACCATATTGGGGGCTGAGTGTGGGTCTCTGCTGCTGGCAGATTGGGCACTCAGCAGTGGCTGTAGACACGTCAGCCTTGGTAAGGGGACGTCCATGTTGCTGAGCCCATGCATAACCTCCATCCCTACCTCCATGGCCATTTTGTTCATGAGTCCCCTGGGCAGTGACAGGAGTGGCTGGGGAAAGAGGCTGAATATTAGCCATTGAGCATGTTATCTTATCCTCTTGATTATTAAAATCTTCCTCTGCTGAAGTCACCATTGGGTGAACATTCATGTGGGACACAAACGTTTTAATGGTTTTTGCCCATTCAAAAAGGTCTATCTACATACCTCTTCCCCAGACCTCTTTGTCACCTAATTTCCAATCAGGTTCCTTCCAATTCCCTGACCATCCATCAAAACCATTGGCAACAGCCCATGAATCAGAGTACATATGCACCTCTGGCCATTTCTTCTTCCAAGAAAAATGAACAACCTGGTGTACTGCTCGAAGTTTGGCCCACGGGGAGGATTTGCTCTTACCACTGTCCTTCAGGGATGTCCCAGAAAGGACCTGCAGTGCTGCAGCTACCCACTGTCAGGTGGTACCTGCATATCATGCAGAACCATCTGTAAACCCCCCCTGAGTTTTCTCTTCCTCAGTCAATTGATTGTAAGGAACTCACAAAGAGGCCAAAGCTGTGGACTGGGCAAGAGATGGTAACAGGGCAAGGGTGGTGACCATGGGCATTTGGGCTACTTCCTCATGTAACTTACTTGTGCCTTCAGGACCTGCGTGAGCTCTATCTCATATATACCACTTCTCTTTATTACAGAGTGCTGCTGTGCATGCCCAAGTTTATAGTTTGGTGGTTCAGACAATCCAGCTCATGATAGGCCAGTCAGGTCTCATGGTAACTTAATGGCCCATGGTTATGCGTTCAGTCTCTACTAAGGCCCAGTAGCAGGCAAAAATCTATTTCTCAAAATGTGGCATTGGTGTGGAGAAAGTGGCCTTGGTGGCTGCTGGGGGTAGGGAGTGGGAGGAAGAGATATGATGTGGGGGCGTTTTTGGGACTTGGAGTTGTCCTGAGTGGTGCTGCAGGGACAGTTACTGGACATTGTATGTCCTCCCATGGCCCACTGGGTGGACTGTGGGAGAGTGTGGGCTATGCTGTGGACCATTGACCATGAGGTGCAGTGGTGCTCAGAGATGTATTCACCAAATGCAATGAATGTCTTATGATGATGGAGGAGGTTGTTATGGGGGGTGGGAGGTAATGGGGACCTCATTTTTTGAATGTAACATTAAAAAAATAAAGACAAAAAATTAAAATTAAAATAAAAAAAAATGGGATTAGTTATCTGAAGAGGATGTCAGCCCTTTGCTCCAAAACCCTAAGGGTCTGCATTATGATTCTCCTATAGGGGCCTGCCAAAAGCTCCAGAGATCAACTCTATTGCCACTGAAACTTCCAGTAGCATTGGATCTGCTGGATCATATGACCCAACTGGTAGTGCAGCTTGCACAGTAGCCTGGACCTGATGGAGGAGCTTGTCTTTTTCTGGTCCTCAATAAAAACTAGCAGCTCTTCTTGTCACCAAGTAAATGGACCAGAAGTGTAGCACACACAAATGAGGAATGTGTTATCTCAAATCCAGACACCTATTAAGCATTGTGCCTCATTTTCCATCATAGCAGTGGCTAGATGCAACAGCTTATCTTTCACTTTGGTAGGGATGTGATGACATGCCCCACATCACTGGACACCTAGAAATTCCACTGAGGTGGAAGGACCTTGTATTTCAGTTGGATTTATCTCCCATCGTATCTTATGTGAATGCCTTATTAATAAGTCTAGTGTCTTTGCTTCTTCTTGCTCACTAGGTCCTATTAACATGATATCTTCAATAATAATGGATCAGTGTGATGTCTTTTTTTTTGGGGGGGGGGAGGGAGAGATGATCAAGGTCCCTGTGGACAATATTATGACATAGGGCTGGAAAGTTGATATACCCCTGAGGCAAGACAGTGAAGGTATACTGCTGGCCTTGCCAGCTTAAAGCAAACTGTTTTTGGTGGTCCTTACTAATAGCAATAGAGAAAAAAAGCATTCACCAAATCAACAGCTGCATACCAGGTACCAGGGAATGTTGATTTGCTCAAACAATGATACCACATCTGGGACTGCAGCTACAATTGGAATCACCACCTGGTCAAGTTTATGATAATCTACTGTCATCCTCCAAGATACATCTGTTTTCTGTACAGGCCAAATAGGAGAATTGAATGAGGATGTTTTGGGAATCACCACCCTTGCATCCTTCAAATTCTTGATGGTGGCACTAATTTGTGCAGTTCCCCCAGGAATCTGGTATTGCTTTTTGTTTACTGTTTTGCTAGATAGGGGCAGTTCTAGTGGGTTCCACTTGACCTTTCCAACCATAATATCCCTCACTCCATGAGTCAGGAATCCAATGTGGGGATTCAGCCAGTTACCGGGTATGTCTATTCCAATTATACATTCTGGAACTGGGTAAATAACAACAGAATGGGTCCAAGGACCCATTGGACTAACGGTGAGATGGACCTGTGTTAAAACTCCATTAATCACCTACCTCCATAAGCCCTACTCTAACTGGTGGACCACAGTGATGTTTTGGGTCTGACGGAATTAATGTCACTTCTGAGCCAGTGTCTAATAATCCCCAAAATGTCTGATCACTTTCTTTTCCCCAAAGCAATTACTCTGGTAAAAGGCCATAGATCTTCTTGGGGAAATGTGGGGGGAAGATTAACAGTATAAATTTTGGGCAGTTTAACAGTGTTCTTCCCAATGTAGACATGGCTCTGTCCTTCTTCTCATTCAAGGGGCTCAGGATCTGGAAACTGTCTCAAGTCTGGGATTGATTAAGGGGTCATGATTCTCTACATCTGTAATTTGAGTTAGGGTTTTTTTTCACTCAGCCTAGAATTTTTCTGTTTACATGGATCCTGAAGAAATTTACTAGTCTGCCCATGTATTTCATTTCCAGGTACCCCATTATGTATTAGCCAATGCCATAACTCTATGCGACTCAGACTATTTTGAGTGCTTTTTTGAATCTGACTTTCATTGTGGTAGCCACGCCCACCTTGACTTTGGCCATAAACTGCTGATACTTGACATTTACCAAACAGAATCCAATCACACCCATAATGTTTAAGGATTCTAATTCCATTACAGCCCTCCCTATGGTAATATCTGGTTTACAGAGAAGAGCAACCATGGAACACTTCAGGGAAGGTGGAGTTAGTCTTACAAATTTATTTCTCACAGTCCTGGTTAAAGGTGTGTCCTCTGGACATTCCTGGGGTGGGTGGGCAGTTCTCAAATGGTAAATCCATTCTCTCATTTCAATCTCCCTAAGTCTTTAAATTCCCTCTTCTACTGTGTACCAGGGCAAATCAGGCATCTCAACTTCAGACATGCTAGGTCATCTTTTGGTCCATGTTTCAATCAACCCCTCAAATAAACTGTTAGAGCCCTTGCTAACACCTTGAGCTACAGCTTTGAATCCAGATTTCTGCTTGGTGGGCCTATATCAATAAATTCAGCCTTATCCAACTTTATATTCCTTCCACCATTGTCCCATACCCTTAGTACCCATTCCCACACGTATTCCCCTGATTTCTGTCTATACAAGTTGGAAAACTCATGCAGTTCTTTCTGGGTATACCTTACTTCCTCCTGAGTCACAGTTTGTATTTCTCCTTTGGGGGCTTGTTGTGATTTTAGTCTAATAATAGGTTTCAAAGACAAGAGAGGTGGAAGGGGTGGGTAAGAGGAGGATTAGAAATACTACTGACCCCACAGCTTTCCCTTGGATTTTCTTCTGGTGAGACAGGGTTAATCTCTTCTGGCAGGAGGAGGAAGGCAGTTTCCTCAGGGCAGACTGGAGGCTAGGCAGTGCATGGTTCAGTTTGGCTGGTACATGCCTCAGGGCTGGGAGGAGATCCAGACTCCCTGGGATAGGCAGGCCAGAGGCTGGGCAAGACAGGCTTCAGTTTGGCTGGTACCCACCTCAGGGCTGGAAGTTGTTTCAGATTCCCTGGGACAGGCTGGGGGCTGATGATACAAGGTTGACAAGGTCTGGTCTGGAAAGGGAAGGCAATTGCAAGCTTATCTGGTAAAGTCTCAGCAGAATTCAGGGTTCCAATGTCTCCATCAATATTATCATCTCTTATGTCTCCATCCCAATTCTCTGGATTCCACTCTTTTCCAATCAATGCCTTCACTTTAACTGCAGAAACCCTGTGGGGTTGATATTTTAGTTTCCTTTGTAACTCTGCTACTCATACAATGTAAGTCTGAGTTCAGTTCTCAGATATTTTGAGCCTGTAGCTACAGGAGATAAGATTTTCTTTCAGAGCACAGATAGAAACTTTTGCATCATTCATGCATTGTTTAAGTTTAAAATTTGAAGCCTTTAACTCATCTCTTTTCTAACAGTATCCAGAGCATATAGGAGGAGCCAGCTAACATCAAATACCTTTTGACTCCAAAAAACTCTGTTAAGGTGTTGAAAACTCTCTCACCCAGATCCTTGCTTCTTATTAGCATGGAAGTAGGGGAATCCAGTGATGATATTTTGCATGTCTCGATTGCCAACTTGTGCCATTCACTGTTAGCAGTCCCTTCTTATTGGAAAGGGAAGTGTCAGTACCCTTGAGTCCAATTAGAGTAGAGAGCCAATTGCAGCACTCCCAGAACCACCTCAGCCACCCCATGTTTAAGACTGTTCCCCAAGAACCACTCCCAGTACCCAGCTGTATATTAGTCAAGGTTTTCTAGGGAAACAGAATCAACAAAAGATATCTGTCAATAGTATGTGATTTAATAAGAGTCTTTCATATGATTGTGGGGATGCACAAATCCAGGTTCTGCAGGCAGGCTGCAACCAGGGGCTCCAATGAAAGGCCAGTGAAGACACTTGATGAGTACTGGGAGATGTTGGCTATCCAAAGATGAGCTGAGAAATTCTCACTCAATGCTGGAATTACTTTCCTTCTATGGCATTCAACTGATTGGATAAAGCATCACTCCTTGCTAATGGCACTCTCCCTGATTGATTTAATTGTAATCAGCTACCTATGATTTATGACTGTAATAAAGTCAATGGTGACTAAAGTCCATACATACCCTTGTATTACATTTAGCCCAGTACTTGCCTGAACAAATAGCTAGTTCCAATTACCTGACCTAGTTGACACAATAGCCTAACCATCACACATGACAGCACCTATTACAGTGATAAAAGACAAAACATAAAAAAAAATCTTTTATAGTATTTTTCATTTTTAATACCCCAATTTTAAATCTATTTTAGTTTTTCTAAATTGTGTATTTTATTTCCAATGTTTAAACCTATCATTTGTATTTCATTTTCTTATTAATTGAAGTTGGCAATGTATTAGGTTTCATTTTTTAAGAAGTTTTGGATCATGAGGGTTTCAGTTATGGCAGGGGAGGAGCATTGGTGTGGGGTGTCACTGATGGAGGATGCATGGGAGGGAGTTCACTTGGGCATGCATATAGGGTATATGAATATGTTTGGATGTTCACTGGATATTGACACAGTGGGTAGAGAATCGCACAACAACTGAAGGAGTGCTGGATTCCCAATCTGGGGAGCTCTGCCACGTTGCCTAATTGAACAGCAACAATCCTCAAGTGCAAGGGCAATGACCAGTGAAGAAGGATGGTCCAATGATGAGCCCTTGATACTGATGACTATGCTTACAAGCCTTTTGTGCATGAAATTTCAACATGGCCTAGTGTTGCATGGTGCCTAAGAGTTACATCCTTACAGCCTCCATGTTGCTCAAATGTGGCCACTCTCTAAGCCAAATTCAGCATATAAATGCATTACCTTCCCCCCCCCAGCATGGGAAATGACTCCTGGGGATGAGCCTCCCTGGTGTCGATGGATTACTACCAAGCACCAGCTGGCGATGCAACTGGAAAAAGATCTTGAATGAAAGGGGGATTGATAAAAACAAATGAGTAATATGGCTAAGAGACTTCAAAATAAGTGTGGAGGTCATCAGAGGGGTCATGCTTTTGCATGTCTCAGCAGGATCCCAGACATAGCCAAAGTAGATACAACCCCAGGTACTGGTTTTTCTGAGGGCAATGGAGAGACCCAGGTCCTACAGTCATAGCAGATAGTTCTGGAGTTTAGAGCCTTGCCAGTGGGCCCTACTTTGGAATTTGTGCTCCTGAGTGTGATGAGTTGGACTCAGATGTAATTTCTCTATGCATGCCTCTTCTGTCCCTTTTATTGAACTTGTGGCTGGTGCTGGGGTTGGTGTATGCTCAGGAGACCCAAATCTCTGGACAGTCCATGTGCCAGCTGGGTTGTGAGCCTCAGCAGTATTGCAGCACCTACTCTCCAGTACATTGGACTTAACCCAGTTCACTTGACCAGGAGGTGAGGATGAACAACCACCACACCAAGGGAATGAGAGACTCTACAGCTGTGGGCATGAGAGTCCCATCCACCAGCCTTTTGGGATCAATGTTCCCTCTCTATTGAGAGGTGGAGTGGGCATCACCACCACAGTGTCCTGAGGATGGAGGAATAAAATATGGACTATAGTGGATTTAATGGTATTCTATTATAGAATTATTGTGACTCTAGCAATGGAAGAAATTGTATCATTAATGTGGAGACAGTGGCCACTGGAGGTGCAGAAGGCAGGTAGAGGGAAATGGAGGTGTGATATTGGGCATTTTTGGGACTTGGAGTTGTACTGAATGATATTGCAGGGACAGATGCAGGACATTACATATTCTGCCATAACCCACTGAATGGACTGGGGGAGAGTATAAACTACAACATAAACTATAATAATACATGCTGTGTAGCAGTGCTCCAAAATGTGGGAAAAGTGAGGGTGTCAGTAATAGGGCATATGGGGGCCTCTTACGTTTTTTAATGTAACAATTTGTGTGATCTATATATCTTTTAAAAATAAATAAAGATATATATATTTTAAAAAACTGTGTTGTGCTGGTTAAAATCACTGAAGAGATACCACACTCAGCCCTCCCCTACACATTCCCTCTTTTGAGTGAAGACTAAGTCTTTTTCCTCTCCACTGACTACTTATCCACAGGTTTTACTGAGGCTGTTCACCTTGAGGGTGGGTGATGGGTGCTGTTCCCACCACAGGGGTCCAGCAACTCATGGTTTTTCCTTTTGGCCTCTTTCTCTCTCCATCCCCAATCCTTCCTGGATGATGTAAGTGACACTCTCCTGGTCTGCAGATCCCCAAAGCAAGTCCCTCAGGTTAATTTGACATTTCTTCCCTATTTTGTAGAAGAACAGTGCCTTGCCTGAGCTACTCCAATGCCATCCTCCTGTTATTCTTGTTATTTTTTTCATTATTAGAGAAGTTGTGGGTTTACAGAACAATTATGCATAAAATACAGTATTCGCATATACCCCCCCCCACTACCAACAAATTGCATTGGTGTGGAACATTGGTTACAATTGCAAATAGCTCATTTTTATAATTTGCTATTAACTAATGTCGATGGTTTAATTTAGTGTTCATTATTGTTTGTGTAGTGTGGTTCTGTGAAATTTTTAAAATTTTTATTCTATTACCATAGATACAATTGAACATTTCCCTCATTTTAATCATATTCAGGTATATATTTAAGTGCTATTAATTATATTCACAATGTGTTGTGTTAGCATCACCAACATCCATTACGAAAATATTTTCATCCTTCCAAATAGAAACCCTGTGCATTTTAAGCCTTAACTTCCCATTCCCTACTCCTTCTGGTATGCCCATTCCATGTACTTTATGGTATTACATTTTTCTCCAAGTCTTTGTTTTCTTTATTTTTTTTCTCTCTCTTCTTCATACTATATAACTTCTATTGATCTGTCTTCCAGGTTGCTAATTCTTTCTTCTGACTGCTCAAATCTACTGCTGTACACTTCTACTCCATTTTTATTTGAGTTACAGTACCTCTCAGCTTCAGAATTTTCTTTTGTATCTTTTTATAATTTTGAACTATTTATTGATATTCATTTTACTGAAACAAGGTTGTCTTACCTTTCTTTAATTCTTTAGACATAGTTTCCTTTAATACTTTGAACATATTTATAATGGCTGTTTTGAGATGTATTTCTCCTAAGTCCAAATCTGTGTCTCTTCAAAAGCAGTTTCTATTGTCTGCTTTTCCTCCTGTGTGTGAGTCACACTTTCTTGTTGAATTAAAAAGCTCATTTTTTGTTGTTGAAAACTGTAAATATTAGGCAATATATTGATATTGTAGCAATTACATATACTGATTCTTTTATCTTGGGCTTCTGAGAAATATGGGTTTTATCAAAATTCAGGTTTATTGGGAAAGCTAAAGGACAGTGGGAGACAGAATAAGAAATATTAAAGAAGACTGAAGAGAGATCTACTACTATGCTCAATCTGGAAGTAAAGAAGCCAGGATATTTGGGTCAGGGACCTCAGGGAAACATGTGCATATTATGGAATTTATAGTCCTTTAAGTCATATGCATAGAGGTACCTGCATCCATTAGTATATTTTACCTGGAAGATAGGAGTGATGCAGACTCTGCTACTAAGAATGAGTAAAGGGCGGTGGACTTGGCCCAGTGGTTAAGGTGTCCGTCTACCACATGGGAGGTCCCCAGTTCAAACCCCAGGCCTCCTTGACCCATGTGGAGCTGGCCCATGCACAGTGCTGGTGAGCGCAAGGAGTGCTGTGCCATGCAGGGGTGTCCCCCATGTAGGGGAGCCCCATGTACAAGGAGTGCGCCCCGTAAGGAGAGCCCCCCAGCGTGAAAGAAAGTGCAGCCTGCCCAAGAATGGCAGTGCCCACATGGAGAGCTGACACAACAAGATGACACAACAAAAAGAAGCACAGATTCCTGTGCTGCAGAAGCGCACAAAGAAGACGCAGCAAATAGACACAGAGAACAGACAACCGGGGTGTGTGTGGGGGAAGGGGAGAGAAATAAATAAATAAATCTTTTTAAAAAAAGAATGAGTAAAGGTCTTAGCTATGAATTCTCCAACAATGCATCATAGTTTCTCCAATGCTTAGGGTTTTAGGGAACCCTGGGGCAACTTAAACAGTTATTATGGCATCAATATTGAATTGCAAAAGTTCTATATCTTTTATCTGTGGATGATTAAATTGTAGTGTCATATGTGTGTGCATGTATTTTTCTCTTTGTTTAACATGCTCTCTTCAAAACGCTGGGGCAATTACTGTAATTCATGGGTGGGTGTGGTCTTCCAGCCCATTTTAGGCTTCTGAACTATATCTGATATTTCAGGGTTAAAGCCATTAATAAAAAAGGTGGGGATTTCCAAGGTGGAATCAACATTAATGCCAACCATGAACATTCCTTAAAATGGACTCTAATACTCACTCAAGTTAGAGAAATATTAATCTCCTTTCTATCAACAGGGTTGAATTGTTACCCAGTCAATGTGTGTGTGTGTGTGTGTGTGCATGTGTGCATGTGAATGTGTAGGGAGGATGTGAAATTCAGGGAAAGCCTTTAAGAGATTTTTTCTATCTCTAGGGCTTTTACATATTTGGAACAGATGTTGTTTCTATTCGGGTTAGCTAAATCCTCACTCATGATGGCCCATATGGCGTTGTCAAACAAGGTTTGGGCATCCCCTAGTCTTACTAAAATGTATGCTAAGTAATATATATCAAAGAGGCTTAGAATCATATGCCCTCAAAATTATCCCAAATTGCTCAATATATTTTTCCCTATGCTTTCAAGGATTTGAAAAACTTTTAACTATGGCATGGAAGATGTCCTAAGGGATGAGGATTTTTTTCTACTTTTTAAAACATACATAGATTATACAAATGGCACATAAAAAATGTAGGGGATTTCCATATGCCCTGCTCCACACACCACACACCTCCCACATTTTCCACATTAACAACATCCTTCATTAACTGATGTATATTCATTGCTATTAAAGAACACATTTTGGAGCATTGCCACTAAGTGTGGATTAAAGTTTACATTGTATTTTACACTCTCTCCCTCCCAATTCTGTAGGTTATGGCAAGATATATAATGGGAGGAGGCGGGGTAAGATGGCATCTGAGTGAGTACACCTCATAACCTCTCCTGTAGGAAAGAGGTGGCTGAGTAGGGTTGGAAACTTGCTGAAGCTGTATCGGGACTTGAAAGGCAGGAGGTATTATGGGAATTGCGAGCTACTAGCACAGAGGTCAGAAGTAGTGGGGAGGTAGAATCCTTCCCCCTAGGACTTGCGGCCACAGTGTTCCCTGAAAACTGTCGGATGTGCAGCGGTGTTCCCAAGCCCCAGGTTCCCCAGATGCATGGTCCCTTAAGCCCCAATGGCTCATGTACCAAAGAACCACATATCCTCAGTCTGCAATATCACAGAATTCCCTCTTCTGAATCCAGCATTCCCTGTGGTCCAGGATTACTCTAGCCCTCTGGTTTTGGACTGACTCTGCCAGTGGGAGGGATTTGGTGGGAGGTGCAGATTCAATTTTCTGGATCCTCCTTTTTTTTTTTTTTTTTGAGCTTGGAGGAGCATACCAGCTGGCTTGGGGAAAGCCTAGGAAGAAAGGAGAGGGGGAGTCTCTGCTGAGAAAGCCCAATTTACCTAAACACCCTGGGATAGGAAAGTTGGTCTGGGAGAAGGTGGAATCAGAAAATCAACTAGCCCTCCTGTAGCACACCTAAGAGAGAGCGACTGTAGGACGTGCTTTCTAAGCTTCCAATAGCATATTTGGGGTCCCTGGTGAGATGTGGGTGCTCTCTCTCTGGAAATTAAAAGTTGTTGTTTCTGTGCTGAGCTGGTTCACCAAGGACCAATTTGAAATTCCTACTAGAACCCTCATGCAGCTTTCCTGTTGCCCTGGGAGAGAGGGAAGTGAGGAAGGGAGAAAGGGGGAAAGTCAGACTCCTAAACTTTTTATTTAACTGCGAAGAGAATATTTTTGCTTGAAATTTTGTTGGGTCTTTTCTGTTGATTGGTTTTCTTCTTTTTCCTTCCTCTTTATACTCCCATGGTACTTTTTTCTTTTCTGTTTTCCTATTTTTCTTCTTGCTTCCTTCCCCCCTTGTTCCCCTTTTTTCCCTTTCTTTCTCTTCTTTTATATTAGGTATTGCAGGGAGTGCTTCACATTTGCTATATTTCCTCATTTTTGATATCCTCTTTTCTGTGTGTATTGATATTGGCTACCAACACTATCCCCTTTCCTCTACATCTTTCTATCCTCCATCATTTATTGTTTCTCTTACATTCCACCTTTGTTGGACCAAAATTTTTCCAACATTTTACTTCTAATACCTTTGTTCTGTTTTCTGTCTTTTATTCACTCTTTATGTTATTGTCCTTTCTTTTCTCTTTCCCTATCTCCTGACCATAAAGCCTTTTAATTCATATTATATTACTCCCCATATTCAGTTTACTGTCTCATTATAGGTACTCCACTTTTCTTACTGTTATTACTCTACAGAGTTTACATGAGTCTAATATCCATTCTCTTAGAATTCACATGGTTCCTCTGTTAACATTTGCTATCAATACAACTATGACACATTTTGTTGTATTACTCCTTTTCCTTCCTCTGGCCCTAATATTTTTCTTAAAGTGAACTTAGCCAACAACAAGGAAATAGAGTAAGAAGAACAAAGTGACAAAAAGAAGACTTAATATGCACACAAAAACAACTAATTAAAGCTCAAGACTAGAAAAAGAAGCTAAGCAATTGAACAAATCTGTCAAGATAAAATGACCAGACAGCAACAAAAAACTACAAACCAAACCAATAATCAGGAAAACATGCCCAAATACAATGAACAAACTAAAAACCAGGAAGAGGAACAGAACATTGAACAAGTAATTAAAGCTCTCAAAACATATATTAGGGATTGATTTAATGAAGAGAAGGAAGAGATTAAGAATATGAAGAAAATACTTGGAAAGAATACAGAAGAAATCACAATCATATTCAAAAAGACAATGGGTATGATGGTGATTAATGGCAAAATTCAGGAAATGAAAAATACACTCTCAGAAAATAACTGGAGACTCAAAGAGGCAGAGGGAAGAATTAGTGATGTGGAAGACAGTTCATCTGAAATCAGATAGTAGAACTGATCAATAGAAACATACCCAGAAATGTACTCACCAGATGCAATGGATGTGTCATGATGATGGAGGAGAGTGTTACTGTGGGGGGAGTGGTGGGGTGGGGGCAGTGGGGGTGAATGGGGACCTCATATTTTTTGAATGTAATATATTTTTTAAAATGAATGAATAAAATAAAATAAAAAAACATAGAAAAAAGCCAACAGGGATTTAGGGACCTGAAAGACAATGCAAAATGCACAAATATATGCATTATACACATCCCAGAAGAAGAGAAGAGAAATGGGACAGAAGGGGTGTTGGAGGAAATAATGGCTGACAACTTCTCAAACCTATTGAGGGAGATGGATGTACATATTCAGGAAGCACAATGCACCCCAAACAGCATAATGCTCAAGACAAAGAAGAATTACTAAAAGCAGCAAGAAAAAAGAGAATCATCACATACAAAGGAGGCTTCATAAGATTAAGGGCTGATGTCTCATATGAAACCATGGAGGCAAGAAGGCAGTGGTATGAAATAGTCATGGTACTAAAAGAAAAAAATTTCCAACTAAGAATACTCTATCCAGGAGAGTTAGGGTTCAAAAATGGAGAGCTCAAAATATTCACAGATAAACAGAATTGAAGAGAGTATGCCTCCAAGAATCCTGCCCTTCAAGAAATAATAAATGGAGTTCTGCAGGAAGGAAGAAAAAAACGAGAGACAAGAGATGGAGGAAAGCGTAAGAACAATTAAAAAGAAAAAAAGAAAAAATCAAACAAATTATGACAAACACAAGTCCAAAGAAAACATGGCTAATATAAATAATTCCTTGAAAGTAATAACACTGAATGTCAATGGATTAAACTCACCCATCAAGAGACTCAGACTGTAAGATTGGATAAGGAAATATGACCGATCTACATGCTGTCTACAAGAAACATACCTTAGACCTAGGGATTCAAGGAAGTTGAAAGTGAATGGCTGGAAAATAATCTTACAAGCAAACAATAACCAAAAAAGGGCAGGAGTAGCGGTACTAATATCAGACAAAATAGACTTTAAATGCAAAAGAATCATGTGAGACAAAGATGGACACTACATATTATTGAAAGGGATAATCTTTGAAGAAGGAAGAACAATCAAAAACATTTATGCTCCCAATAAGGGCACTTCAAAATATGTGAGGCAAGCACAGGAAAAACTAAGTGGAGGAATAGATACCGCTACAATTATAGTGGGAGACTTAGTACACCACTATCAACTTACCCTAATACCAAAGCCAAACAAAGACAATACAAGAAAGGAAAATTAAAGACCAATATCTCTAATGAGCCTAGATGCAAAAATCCTTAACAAAATACTTGCTAATCATATTCAACAACACATTAAATGAACTGTAAACCATGACCAAGTGGGATTCATTCTTGGTATGCAAGGAAGGTTCAATATAAGAAAATCAGTTAATGTAATACAGCATTTAAACAGATTGAAGGGGAACAATCACATGATCATATCTATAGTTGCAGAAAAAGCATTTGACAAAGTACAGCACCCTTTCTTGATAAAAATACTGCAAAAGATTGGAATACAAGGAAACATTCTGAACATGATAAAGGGTATATGTGAAAAACCCACAGCCAACATCATGTACAATGGTGAAATCCTAAAATCTTTCCCTCTAAGACAGAAACACGACAAGGTTGCCCACTATCACCCCTTCTATTTAACACTGTCTTAGAAGTACTTACTTGAGTACTGAGGCAAGAGCCAGTCATAAAAGGCATCCATAATTGGAAAGGAGGAAGTAAACTTTCACTATTTGCAGATGACATGATCCTATACATAGAAAACCCTGAGAAGTCTACAACAAAACTTCTAGAACTTATAAATGAGTTCAATAAAATCACAGGTTACTAGATTAATGTGCAAAAATCAGTAGCATTTCTGTACACCAATAATGAGCAATCTGAGAAGGAAATCAAGAAACAAATACCATTATACAACAGTAAATTTTAAAAATCCAATACCTAGGACTAAATTTAACTGAAGATGTAAAAGACTTATACACAGAAAACTACACAACACAGTTCAAGGAAATCAAAGCAGACCTAAATAAATGGAAGAATATTCCTTGTTCTTCTATAGGAAGACTAAATATTATTAAGATATCTATCCTACCCAAACTGATCTACACATTCAATGTAATCCCAATAAAAATCAACACACTATTCTTTAATGAACTATAAAAACTATGAAATTTATTTGGAAAGGAAAGAGTCCCTGAATAGCCAAAGATATATTGAAAATGAAAAACAAAATTGGAGGAATCACACTACCTGACTTCAAAATATACTGCAAAGCTACAGTATTGAAAATGGCATGGTATTGCCACAAAAATAGACACACTGAGCAAGGAAACCGAATTGAGAGTCCTGATATATATCCTCCTATATACAGCCATATGGTATTCGACAAGGTCACCAAACCCACTCAACTGGGAGAGAATGACTTCTTCAACAAATGGTACCTGGAGAACTAGATATCCACATGTAAAAGAATGAAAGGATTACCAACTCACATCTTACACAAAAATACACTCAAGATGGATCACAGATCTAAATATAAGGCCCATGATCATAAAGACTTTGGAAATTGAAGTAGGCAAGCAACTACAAGAACTTGTAATACAAAATGGAGTGGATTTTTGAAGATGGCATCTGAGTGAGTGCACCTCAGAGTCTCTCCTGCAAAGAAGTGGCTTGGAGTCTTGCTAGAGTGGGCTGTTTTGGGACTTGCAAGGCAGGAGGTATATGGACATCATTTTGGGAAGAGAGTGATAGAAGTAGTGCTTGCTAAAGGTAGAATTGTGGGTTACAAGTACAGAGGTTGGAAGCTGTGGGGAGATGGGACCCTTGCCCTAGGCCTGGCAACCACAGTGTTCCCTAAGAACAGACACTTCTCCAAAGAAAATAAACAAATGGCTAAAAAAACACATGAAAAAATGATCAAAATCACTAGCTTTTAGGGAAATGCAAATCAAAACAGCAATGGGATACAATTCCACTGCTGGGTATATAACCACCCAGTAGAACAGAAAACAAGGACACAAACAGATATATACACAACAATGTTCATAGCGGCATTATTCAGTACTGCCAGAGTTGGAATCAACACAAATGCCCATCAACAGATGAATGGACAAATAAAATGTGGTATATACACACAATGGAATACTATTCAGCTATAAGAAGGAAGAGATATGATGTGGGGGCATTTTTGGGATTTTGAGTTGTCCTTAATGATATTGCAGTGTCAGATGCTGGACTTTATATATCCTGCCATAACCCACTAAATTTACTGGAGAAGAGTGCAAGTTACAGCATAAACTATTATCTGTGTAGTGCAGCAGTTTCCCAAAATGTGTTCACTGAGTGCGATGAGTGTGCCGCAATGATGAGGGAGGATGTTGGTGTGGGAGGAGTGGGGTGTGGGGGTGGGGTGTATGCAGGAACCTTTTATATTTTTTAGTGTAACATTTTTTTTGTGATGTATATATCTTCAAAAATATAATTTACAAAAATGATGTGGTTACGGGTGGGGAGTGGGTTATATGGGAACCTCTTATATTTTTTGTTTTTTAATGTTTTTTTAATGTAAAATCCTTGTGATCTATTAACTTTAATTAAAAAAAAAAGAAGTGAAACCGGTATAAAAAAATAGAGTGTTCTTCTACAAGGTGTTCAGAATATGATACATGGGAAAAATACAACTAATTTAACTTATAGACTATAGTTAACAGTAATATTGTAAAATTTTTGTAGTAAAGGCAAAGAAAGTACAATTATCAATGCTAAAGGTCCAAAAAAGAATAGGGGGTTTAGTTTTATGAGATTTGAATTTGATTAAGATATTTTTCTCTTTTTGTTCACCAGCAAGATGACTCTAGCCATTTCATTTAACTAATCTCTGATCATTTATGTATCTCTCTGAACACTGGACAAACAATTGAACTTGTTTAGGTGCCTGGATGGAAGTTTTTTAAAGTAATTCTTCCAAAATTTGATAAGCTACCCTTTGCCTATTATTTTTATCAGTTTAAATGAAGTTTTATAAAAGAAAAAAGTAATAAAAACTCTTCTAAGTTTATTTTCCATCTGGTTAGCAGGTATTAGAATGAAAGAAATTAGTGCTACAAATAATTTACATTATGCATTTAAATAAATGCTATGCTTTTTGCAAAAAGTTCAGGAGAAATTTAAACAAATACAAATTTTCATGTTTATAATACATATAATTATGGTAAAATCATTATTAACAGTAATTACTGAAAACAATTTTGTCATCACAAATAGCCGCCTCAATTCTCATTTTTCCCTTAAATTAAACTAGTTTGGGCTTGACCACTTTGCATAGGGAACAGCAAATTTCCTAACTAAGAAAAATTTTGCAGTAATTAATGGTTGATACCAAATAATATAGGTCTCTCTTAGGGCAAAGAGTGGAGGTCATATACTTTTATTAAAAAAGAAATTGTATTAAAGTTTATCATTCATCCATGAACATACATAAACAATTGTGTATAGTAAAAGTTTTGTGAGGTTACCAAACAACCATGCATAACATCATACATGTCTCCTATATATTACCCTACCATCAAAAACTTACATTGATGTGAAATAATTACTTTTTGAATTTGAGCTGTGTATATGTATATATAAATTTGGCTATGATCCACAGTTTTTTCCTATTTATTTTTTAATTGTATTTTTAAAAAGATACATAGATCACAAAAAATGTTACATTAAAAATTATCAGAGGCTCCCATATACCTCACACCACACCCCCCCACTTCTCCCACATCAACAACCTCTTTCATCATTGTGGCACATTCATTGCATTTGGGGAATACATTCTGGAGCACTGCTGCACCACATGGATAATAGTTTACATTGTAGTTTCCACTCTCCCCCAGTACATTCAGTGGGCTATGGCAGGATATCTAATATCCAGCATCTGACCCTGTGATATCATTTAGGACAACTCCAAGTGCAGACAATGCCCCCACATCACATCACTTCTTCCCTCTCCCTGTCCTCAGGAATTCCCATGGCCCCTGTCTCCACATTAATGATACACTTTCTTCCATTGCTAGAGTCACAATAGTTCTGTAGTAGAATACCAATAAGCCCACTCTAATACATATTTTATTTCTCAATCCTGTGGACCCTGGGATGGTGATGTCCACTCCACCTCTAAATCAAGAGGGGGCTTAGAGCCCACATGACTGATGGATGTAATTCTGCTTGGAGTTGTAGGCACTCTCTGTTCCCTGGTGTGGTGGTTGACCATCTTCATTTCCCTGTTAGCCAACCTATGGAAGCCCAACAAACTTGAGAGTAGGAGTTGTCACTCAGCTAAGGCTCAGGGCCAAGCTAGCACATGGCCAGTCCAGAAAATAAAGTTTCCTGCATATACACCAACCCCAGCACCAACCACAGGTTCAGTAAAAGTGACAGAAGAGACATGTTCAGAAAGTTCATATCTGAATCCAACTCCATCACACTCAGGAACACAAATTCCAAGGTAAGACCCACTGACAGGGCACTGAACTCCAGAGCCAACTGCATGATCATAGAACCTATGTGTCTCCATAGGCCCTCAAGAGCACCAGTTCCTGGGGTTGTATCTACTTTGGCTGTGTCTGGAATCCTGCTGAAGTGTGCATAAATACCACCCCTCTGATGACTTGCCAACACTTTTTTGAAGACTGTTAGCCATATAAACTCATTTTTCTTCACTATTTCTCCCTTTTATTCAAGGTCTTTTAATAATGGCATCACCAGTTAGTGATTGGTAGTAATTCCTTTATGATAGGGAGGCTCATCCTAGGGAATCATGTTCCTACCAGGGGGAAGGTAATGCTTTTACATGCTGAGTTTGGCTTAGAGAGTGGCCACATTTGAGCAACATGGAGGCTTTCAGGAGATAACTCTTAGGCACCCTGCATCTCTAGGTCTAGTTCAAATTTCAGGCACACAGGCTCATAAGCATAGTCATTAGTATCAAGGCACCCTGCAGCTCTAGGCCTAGTTCAAATTTCAGGCACACAGGCTCATAAGTATAGTCATTAGTATCAAGTCCTCATCTATGGAACATCATTCTTACTGATTTTTGCCATTGCATTTGGGGGATTGTTGCTGTACCATTGAGGAATGTGACAGAGCTCCCCTGGCTAGGAACTCAGCACTCCCTCAGTTGTCATTTGTAACTGTAACTACTATGAAAATACACAATGAATATCCAAATATTTTTATATACTCTATAGACATACCCTGCAGACTTCCTCCCAACCATGTGTCCCCCATCAATAACACCCCACAGCCATGTTCCTCCCCTGCCATAGTTTAAACTCTGTCATCCAAAACATCTTCAAAAAATGAAGCTTAATATATTGTCAAATTTAATTAATAGGAAAATGAAATAGTTATAGGTTTAAAGATTAGAAATAGAATAAACAGTAATTTAGAAAAACTAAAAGTAAAAATAAATGGGTATTAAAAAATGAAAAATATCATAAAACTTTGTTTTTGATATTTTGCCTTTCATCACTGTAATAGTGGTGCCCTGTATGCACAGTGCCAAGGCAATTTCTTTCATTTCTTCCTCAGTGTCTACATCCCTTCTTTTTTTCTTCTAATTTTTAATTTTTAATTTAGAAAACTTTCAATCACAGTAAAATCACATATACAATATAGGACTGCCCTAACGCATAGGGAGCCACCATTCCTCTCAAGAGATACAATTCCCTCTATTTGAGAACTTCAGTCCTCCCTAGGATATGGGTATACTTTCACTCTCTCATTGTATGGGTCTCCATCCAATGATATAACCCCCCTATGATAAAATTAGCACTCACACACTCCTTAGAAGCCTGTCCTGTATCAGATTCTCCCCTTTAAGAATCTTAAACAGATAACCTTCCTTATTATAATTTAGAAAAAGTTTTCTCAATATTATACTCTCAACCACATACCTGATAATCTCCTATGTTCATATGTTCCCCCACCCTCCCCCCAATTTCTTCGGCTACATTACCCATCCTTCCATCCTTAGCCCCACCCAAAGGTATCTCTATGCTCCCATATTATCCCTTCCCTGTAGAAATACTTACCTCCAGCTTATCATAGATTTCACCCAGGTTGTTTTCAGCTCACAACCTTCCTCTATCCCCCAACTTACTTTAAGACTGTCGTCTGGTCTCAAGCTCTTTGAGGCAGCTTGTTTTACATATTTCATATCACTGAGGTCATGTAGTATTTGTCCTTCAATGCCTGGGTTGCTTCACTCAACATAAGGTTCTCAAGATTCACCCATGTTATCACGTGTGTTTGTAGTGTATTCATTCTTAAAGCTGAGTAGTATTCTATTGTATGTATATACCACATTTTATTTAGCCATTCATCTGTTGATGGGCATTTGGGTTGATTCCATCGTTTGGCAATAGTGAACAATGCTGCTATGAACATTGGTGTGCACATATCAGTTTGTGTACTTGTTTTCAGCTTTACTGGGTATATACCCAGCAGTGGAATTGCTGGGTCATGTGGCAAGTCTATAGCTAGTTTTTTGAGAAACTGCCAAACTCTCCTTCAGAATGGCTGGATCCTTCTGCATTCCCAGCAGCATTGGATGAGTATGTCCATTCATCCACATCATCTCTAGCACTTTTAGTCTTCTGATTTTTTCATACCTGCCAATATTACAGGAGTAAGATGGCATCTCATTGTAGTTTCGATTTGCATTTCCCTAACAGCTGGAGATATGGAGCATTTTTTTCATGTGGTTTTTAGCCATTTGTATTTTTTCTTTGGAGAAGTGTCTGTTTAAGTCTTTTTCTCATTTTTAAAGTGGGTTGTTTTTCTTTTTCTTTTCAAGATATAGTAGTCCTTTATATATGCAGAATATAAGAATATAAGTCTCCTATCAGATATATGGATACCAAATATTTTCTTCCATTGTTTAGGCTCTCATTTCACTTTCTTGACAAACTATGTTCAGGTGCAGAAGGTTTTAATTTTGACAAATTCCCACTTACTGACTTTTTCTTTTGCTGCTATTGCTTTGGTGTGAAAATCATGAAGACATTTCCTATTATAAGGTCCTGTAGATCGTTCTCTTCATTCCTTTACAAAGTCTTTATGGACTTGGCTCTTATATTTAGGTCTTTTATCCATCTTCAGTTGATTTTTGTGTAAGGTGTGAGTTGGTAATCCTCTTTCATTCTTTTACATATGATATCCAGTTCTCCAGAGACCATTTGTTCAAGAGGCCATTCTCTCCCAGTTGAGTGGTTTTGGTGGCCTTGTCAAATATAAATATTATATGACTGTATATATGAGGATCTGTATTAGAACTCTCAATTCAGTTCCCTTGGTCAGTGTGTCTATCCTTGTGCCCATACCATGCTGTTTTCACTATGGTTGCTTTTTAGTATGTTTTGAAGTCAGTTAGTGTGATTCCTCCAATTTCACTTTTCTTTTTCAATATGTCTTTGGCTATTCGGGGCCTCTTTCCTTTCCAAATAAATTTCATAGCTAGTTTTTCTAGTTCATTAAAGAATGCTGTGTTGATTTTTATTGGGATTGCATTGAATGTGTAGATCAGTTTTCGTAAGATGGTAGACATCTTAATAATATTTAGTCTTCCTATCCATGAACAGGGAATGTTCTTCCATTTGTTTAGGTCTTCTTTGATTTCCTTGAACAGTGTTGTGTAGTCTTCAGTGTTTAAGTCTTTTACATCTTTAGGTAAATTTATGCCTGGGTAGTTGATTTTTAATTTACTATTGTAAATGGTATTTGTGTCTTGGTTTCTTCCTGAGATTGCTCATTATTGATGTAGAGAAATGCTACTGATGTTTGTGCATTGATCTTATAACCTGCGACTTTACTGAACTCATTTATGAGTTCTGGAAGCTTTCTTGTAGACTCCTCAGGGTTTTCTTTGTTCAGGATCATGTAATCTGCAAATAATGAAATTTTGACTCCTTCTATTCCAATTGGATGCATTTTGTTTCTGGTTCTAGCCTCAGTTCTCGAGCAAGTACTTCTAAGACAATGTAAATTGGAAGGGGTGATAGTGGTCATTCTTGTCTTGTTTCTGATCTTAGAGGGAAAGATTTTAGGATTTCACCATTGTAAATGATGTTGGCTGTGGGTTTTTCATATATACCCTTTATTGTATTCAGAAAATTTCCTTATATTCCAATCCTTTTGCAGTGGTTTTATCAAGAAAGGGTGCTGTATTTTGTCAAATGCTTTCCCTGCATCTATAAATATGATCATGTGATTTTTTTCCTTCAATCTGTTTATATGGTGTATTACATTGATTGATATTCTTATGGTGATCCATCCTTGTATTCCCAGAATGAATCCCATTTGGTCATGGTGTATAATTCATTTAATGTGTTGTTGAATACAGTTAGCAAGTATTTCATTGAGGATTTTTGTGCCCAGGTTCATTAGAGAAATTGGTCTGTAATTTTCCTTTCTTGTGGTGTCTTTGTTTGGCTTTGCAACTAGGGTAATGTTGGCATCATAGAATGAGTTAGGCAATGTTCCTTTTGTTTTGATTTTTTGGAAGAGTTTCAGCAAGTTTGGTGTTAGTTCTTTCCGGAATGTTTTGTAGAATTCAACTGTGAAGCCATCTGGCCCAAGGCTCTTCTTATTTGGGAGGTATTCAATGAATGATTCTATCTCTTTAATCATGATTGCTTTGCTGAGCTCATCAACTTCTTTCATCAATATAGACTTCTTATGTGTTTGTAGGAATTTCTCCATTTCCTCTAAATTGTCCTTGTTGGAATATAGTTTTTCAAGGTATCCTCTTATGATAGTCTTTATTTCCATGGGATCAGTTGTGATATATCCTTTCTCATTTCTTACTTTGTGTATATGCATCTTTTTTTCTTTGTTAGTCTAGCTAAAGGTTTGTTAATTTTATTGATCTTCTCAAAGAAACAGCTCTTTGTTTTCTTTATCTTTTCAAGAACTTCCTTATTTTCTATTTTATTTAGTTCTGCTCTCATCTTTCTTATTTCTTTCTTCTTCCTGTGGGGTTACTTTGTTGTTTTTTTACTAAATGCTCCAAGTGTGCAGTTATTTCTTCAATTTTATCTCTTTCTTCTTATTTGATGTATGAATTTATGGCTATAAATTTCCTTCTCAGTACTGCTTTTGCTGCATCCCATACGTTTTGGTATTTTGTGTTATCATTTTCATTAGTTTCAAGGTGTTTATTAATTTCTTTTTGAGAATTCCTCCTTGACTCATTTTTTTTTAAGAGTGTGTTGTTTAATTTCCATATCTTGTTGTGAAATCTTGGCTTCTATCCCTTGCACATTTCAGCTTCACTCCACTGTGGTCAGAGAAATTATTTTGAATGATTTGATGTTTCTGAATGCATTGAGACTTTCTCTGTGGCCTAGCATATGGTCTACCTTGGAATATGATCCATGTGCACTTTAGAATAATGTATATTCTGTCATATTTGGGTGTAATGTTCTGTATATGTCTATTAGGTCTAGTTCCTCTAATACACTGTTCAAAGTTTTTTTTTCTTTATTGATTCTCTTTTGAAATGTTCTGTTGACAGTCAATAGTGGTGTATTAAACTCCCTCAGTATAATTTTAGAGGCATCTCTACCTTCACTTAGTTTTTCCAGTGTTTGCCTCATGTATTTGTAGGTCCCATTGTTATGAGCATAAATATTTATGATTGTTAGTTCTTCTTGAAAGATTATTCCTTTCACTAATATGTAGTGTCCATCTTTGTCTCTCACAATAGTTTTGCATTTAAAGTCTATTTTGTCAGATATTGATATAGCTATTCCTGCCTTTTTTTGTTTTATATTGTTTGTTTGTAAGGTTGTTTTCTAGCCCTTCACTTTCATCCTCCTTGAATCCCTGGGTCTAAGATGTGTTTCTTGTAGACAACACATAGATGGGTGATATTTCCTTATCCAGTCTTCCAGTCTGAACCTTTTGACAGGTGAGTTTAATCCATTGACATCCAGTGGTATTATTTTCAATGAATTATTTATGTTAGCCCTATTTTGTTTGGACTTGTGTTCATCATATTTTGGTTTTTTTTCCATCTCATTTTCTTTTTAGTTGCTTTTACAGTCTACGTCATCTCTGCTTCTTCTTTTTTTTTCTTTTTCTGCAGATCTCCCTTTAATATTTCTTGAAGGGTAGGGTTCTTGTTGGCATATTCTCTTAATTTCTGTTTATCTGTGAATATTTTGAAATCTCCATCATTTTTGAATGGTAGCTTAGCTGAGTAGAGTATTCTTGGTTGGAAATTTTTTTCTTTTAGTTCCTTTACTATTTCATACCACTGTGTTCTTTCCTCCATGATTTCAGATGAGAAATCAGCACTTAATCTTATAGTGCCTCCTTTGTATGTGATGGTTCTCTTTTCTCTTGCTGTTTTTAGAATTTTCTCTTTGTCTTGAGCATTGAATAATTTGACAAGTATACGTCTTGAGGTAGGCCTGTTGGGATTTATGTTGTTTGGGGTGTGCTGTGCTTCCTGGACATGTACATCCATCTCTCTCAGTAGATTTTGGAAGTTTTCAGCCATTATTTCCTCCAAACCACCTTCTGTCCCTTTTCCCTTCTCTTCTCCTTCTGGGATGGCTATAATGCATATGTTTGTGTGTTTTGCATTGTCTTTCAAGTCCCTAATTCCCAGCTGGATTTTTTCTATCTTTTTATTGATCAGTTGTAATATCTGTTTAATTTCAGATGTACTGTCTTCCACATCACTAATTCTCTCCTCTGCCTCTTCAAATCTGCTGTTATTTGCTGAGAGTGTATTTTTGATTTCTTTAATTGTACTGTTCATCACCATCATATTCATTATCCTTTTGTGTATGATTGCAATTTCTTCTTTGTTCTAAGTGTTTTCTTCATATTCTTAATCTCTTTCTTCATCAAATTTGTTGCTAATATATGTTTCAAGAGCTTTAATTACTTGTTAAGTGTAATGCTCCTCTTCCTGGTTTTTAGTTTGTTCATGGGATTGGGCCATCTTTGCCTGATTATTGGGTGTTTTTGTAGTTTTTTTTTTTTAAAGATTTTTATTTATTCATTTCTCACCCCTTCCACCGCCATCCTGGTTATCTGTTCTCTGTGTCTATTCACTGCATCTTCTTCTTTGTCCGCTTCTGTTGTTGTCAGAGGCACGGGAATCTGTGTTTTTTTTTTGTTGTTGTTGCATCATCTTGTTGTGTCAGCTCTATGGGTGTGCAGTGCCATTCCTGGGCAGGCTGCACTTTCTTTTGCACTGGGCAGCTCTCCTTACAGGGTGCACTCCTTGTGTGTGGGGCTCCCCTATGCGGGGATACCCCTGCGTGCCACAGCACTCCTTGCATGCATCAGCACTGTGCATGGGCCAGCTCCACATGGGTCATGGAGGCCCGGGGTTTGAACTGCGGACCTCCCATGTGGTAGACGGATGCCCTAATCACTGGGCCAAGTCCACCACCTTGTAGTTTTTTTGTTGCTGTCTTGTCATCATTTTATCTTGACAGGTTTAATCAATTTCTTTGTTTCTTTGTCTAGTGTTGGGCTTTAATTAGTTTTTGTTTTTGTGTATGTGTTATGTGTTCCCTTTGTCACTTTTTTCTTCTTAATCTATTTTCTTGTTGCTGGCTAAGTTCACTTTGAAGGAAAATATTAGGGCTAGGGAAAGAAAAATGAGTAAGAAAAGAAATATATAATAGTAGTATTGATAACAAATATTAACAGAGGAACCATGTGAGATCTAGGAGAATGGATATTAGACTCGTGTAACCTGTGTACAGTTATAAGAAAAGTAGAGTACATATAATGAGACATTCAACTGAATATGGGGAGGTATATAGTATGAATTAAAAGGCCAGTGTTTTCATGTGAGAGGGAAAGAGAAAGACAGACAATATTATCAAGAGTGGATAAAAGACAGAAAACAGAACAAAGGTTTTAGAAATAAAATGTCAGACAATTTGGGGACCAAATAAATGGAGGTTAAATGTAAGAGAAAGAATAGATGATGGAGGTTAGAAAGATGCAGAGGAAAGGGGATAGTGTTGGTGACCAAAATCAATACACACAGAAAAGAAGAAATGGAGGATGAGGAAACACAGAAAATGTGAAGCACTCCCTGCAGCACCTAATATATATAAAAAATAAATGCAATAAAAAAGAAGAGATAGGAAGAAAATGAGAAAAAAAGTTGGAGTGACCATAAAAGAGAGGGAACAAGCAAGAAAAAGAAAAGAGAGGAAAAACAGCCTTGGAGGGATAAAGAAGAAGAAAAAACCTGAAGACAATGCAGAAATAAAAACAACGACAACAACAAAAAAGAAACCAAAGTTTCAAGCTAGGAATCCTCTTTGCAGTTACATAAAATGATCAGGGATCTGACGTTCCCCCTTTCTCCCTTCCTCACTTCCCTTTCTCCCAGGGCAACAGGTAAGCTGCATGAGGTGTCCAGCAGGAGACTGAAGTGGGTCCTTGGTGAACCTACTCAACACAGGAGACAATGACTCTTTATTTACATCGAGAGAGAACCTACACCTCACCAGAACCCCCAAATATGCTATTGGAAGCTTGGAAAGCACATCCTACAGTCCTTCCCCCTTAGGTGTGCTAGGGGAGGGCTAATTGATTTAGTGACTCCACTTTATTCCAGACCAAGTTTCCTATCCCAGGCTGTTTAGGTAAACTGGGCTTTCTCAGCAGATTTCCCTTTTCTCTCTTCCTGGGCCTTCCCAAAGCCAACTGGTATGCTCCTCCAAGCTAAAAAAAAAAAAAAAAAATGCAGAGTGCTAGGGTAATCATGGACCTTAGACAGACCTCATGGCATGGTTGATACAGGAATCAGAAGTCTGAGGTATTACAGACTCAAGGTATGTGATCCTGTGGAGCCTGGGCTATGGCGGTTTAGGGGACATGGGCCTGGGAACCATGCATCTGGGAAACACATGGTTTTGGAATGTTGTCACACAACCAGCAGTTTCAGGAATTGCTGTGGCCACTAGACCAAGGTCGAAGGGTCCTACCCACAACTTCTGACCTCCGTGTCAGAAACCCAAAATTCTACCTCTTTCAAGAACCTCTTCTGTCACTGTCTTACCGAATTGAAGTCCAGGCACCTCCTGCCCTGCATGCCCCCAAAACAGCCTGCTCCAACAGGGCTCCAGCCCTGCTCAGCCGCTTATTTCCAGGAGAGATTATAAGGTGCATTCACTCATACACCATCTTGCCCCATCTCTCCTGTATAGATATTTAAACATAGCTATCAATCATGATTCTTTTGTAGAAGTTGAGAGAGGCTCAGTTATTTGCATATGAAAAGGTCATTACTCATAATAATTTTGGGAAGCAAAAATTAATTTATTTACAGCTGAACAGATTCAGGATCTTTCTGTCCAAAACCTGAGCCCCAAACAAGATTTTCGAGTTCTTTTTAATACAGAGGAAGGACCAAATGGTCCTTTGTCTCGGTGCTCAAGAAGTTTGAATTAACATATATCTTCTACATTTTAGGTAAGCTTTTATAATGAACTTCATATATTGTAGGCAAGCTTTTGCCATGGATTTCATACATTCCATGTAAGCATTTACCATAGACTTCATACATTCCACGTAAACTTTTAGCATATTTGGTTTCCGTTTTTACCGAATATTTAAAATTTATAGAGTATGCATTGCTAAATTGTTCTGGGACTGGAGATGTTGCCATGGTTACCAAGGGTAGGACTGCAGTTCTTACTGTCCCACACGCACAGCTCAGGACACAGCTCAGGTTATCTATGAAGAGAGGAACAGCCTCACACACATAGCCTACATCAGTTCCATTTAGGTTTACATTATGGTTCATATCTTAGACTGTAAAAATTTCAAAATTTTTAGTTACCTTATGTTTTACATTGTGGTTTACATTTTAGTCTATAGACTGTTATGCATTTTTGTGTAATATAACATGTCCTATATCCATCATTGCATGATCGTGTTGAACACTTTCATTGCCCTCCAGTTACTTTGCTTCCATCTATTCTATTTCTCTCTCCCTCTCCCCTCAGGGCCCACACTGACAGTCAGTCTTCATTGCTTGAAGGACAAGGTTCACAGATAATTGCAACAATGCTGAGGGCTTAACATCCTAGACTGTCCTCTCCCATTGAGAGTCAAAAATTCTCTTGAGACACAATTCCTTCTGATTGAGAACATGAAGCCTCCCGTGGATGTGGGTGCATATTCCCACTCATTGTATGGGTTGCCACCCTATGATATAACACACTATTATAAGGCGAGCACTCACACACTCCCTGGAAGCCTGCCCCTATGCCAGATGACCTCCCTTAAGCTCATTAAACAGGTAATTCTTATTATATTTTCTAAAGAATTTTCTCAACATTATAGTTTCAATCACATACCTGACAATCTCCCATGTTCAACTGTTCCCCAGCCCCCCCCCCCAATTTCCTGGGCCATCTGACCTATCCTCCCAACCCTAGCCCCCCTCAAGCCTGCAAAGCCCCACCCAAAGGTATCCCTATGCCCCCATCTTATCACATCCCGGTGCAAATACTTACCTCCACTTTATCATAGATTTCACTTATATAGGCATCAGCTCACAAACTTCCTCTCTCCCCCAATTTCCTATAAGCTTACCTTCCAGTCTCTAGCTCTCTGAGACAGCTTGGTTTGCTTATTTCATATCAGCGAAGTCATGTAGTATTTGTCCTTCCATGTCTGGCTTGCTTCGCTCAACATAAGCTCCTCAGGATTCATCCATTTTATCCCAAGTGTTTGTACTTTGTTACTTCTTATAGCTGAGTAGTATTCCATTTTATGTATATACCACATTTTGTTTATCCATTCATCAGTTGATTCCAATTTTTGGCAAGAAAGAATAATGCCACTAAGAACACTGGTGTGCATATATCTGTTTGTGTCCTTGTTTTCATTTCTTCTGAGTGTATACCCAGCAGTGGAATTGCTTGGTTATATGGCAAATCTATAGCTAGCTTTTTGAGAAACCACCAAACTCTCCTCCAGAATGGCTGGATCCTTCTACATTCCCAGCAGCATTGGGATGAGTGTTTCCATTCCTCCACATCCTCTCCAACAATTGTAGTCTTCTCGTTCTTTTGATAGCCACCATTTTTTGGGGGTAAGATGGTATCTCATTGTAGTTTTGATTTGCATTTCCCTAATAGAAAGTGATTTTTAGCATTTTTCATGTGCTTTCTATCCATTTGAATTTCATTTTTGGAGAAGCATCTGTTCAAATCTCTTGCACATTTTTAAATGGGCTGTTTCTCTTTTAATTTCTGAGAAGCAGGATTTCTTTATATATCCTGGATATTATTCTCCTATCACATATGTGGTTACCCATTTTTTTCTACCATTGGGTAGGCTGTCTTTTCACTTTCTTGACAAATTCTTTTGAGGTGCAAAATGCTTTAAATTTGAGGAAATCCCATTTATTTCTTTGTTCTTTTGCTGCTCATGCTTTGAGTGTGAAGCTAACCAAGCCATTTCTTATTAAAACATCCAGTAGATGCTTCCCTACATTGTTTTCCAAGGTCTTTATGGTCTTGGCTCTTATATTTAGGTCTTTGATCCATCTTGAGTTGATTTTAGTATAAGGTGTGAGTTTGATCCATCTTGAGTTGATTTTTGTATAAGGTGTGAGATGGTAATCCGCTTTCATTCTCTTACACATGGATATTCAATTCTCCAGGCACCATTTGTTGAAGTGGCCATTTTCTCTTAAACAAGTAGACTTGGTGACCTCGTTGAATATCAGATGACTGTATATATGAGGATACATATCTGAAATCTCAATTTGTTTCTATTGTTTACTGTGTCTATTCTTGTGCCAATACCATTCTGATTTCACTACTGTAGCTTTGTAGTATGTTTTGAAGTCAGGTAGTGTGATTCTTCCAACTTCATTTTTCTATTTCAGTATGTCTTTGGCTATTTGGGGCCTCTTTGTTTTCCAAACAAATTTCATACTTAGTGTTTCTAGTGCATTAAAAAATGCTGTGCTGGTTTATTGGGATTGCATTGAATCTGTAGATCAGATTGTGTAGGACAGATACCTCAATGATATTTAGTATTCATATCCATGAACAGGGAATATTCTTCCATTTATTTAAATTTTCTTTGATTTCTTTGAATAATGTTGTGCAGGTTTCTGTGTATAAGTCTTTTTAAATCTTTAGTTAAATTTGTTCCTATGTATTTGATTTTTTAAAGTTTACTGCTGTAAGTGATATTTGCTTCTTGATTTCCTCCTCAGAATGCTCTTTATTGGTGTACTTAAATGCTACTGATTTTTGTGCATTAATCTTATAACCTGCCACTGTACTGAACTCGGTTATAAGTTCTAGAAGCTTTGTTATAGACTTCTCAGGGCTTTCTATATATAGGATCATGTCGGCTGCAAATAGTGAAATTTTAACTTCTTCCTTTCCAATTTGGATGCCTTTTATAGCTGGTTCTTGTCTCAGAGCTCGAGCTAATACTTCTAACACAATGTTAAATAGAAGGGGTGACAGTGTGCATCCTTGTCTTGTTCCTGATTTTAGAGGGAAAGATTTTAGGATTTCACCATTGTAAGTAATGTTACCTGTGGGTTTTTCATATATATACTTTATGTTGTTCAGAAAGTTTCCTTCCATTCCTATCTTTTGCAGTGTTTTTATCAGGAAATGGTGCTGTATTTTGTCAAATGCTTTTTATGTATTTATAAATATGATTATGTGACTTTTTTTTCTTTTGATCTGTTTATGTGATATATTACATTGATTGATTTTCTTATGTTGAACCATCCTTGTATACCATGGATGAAACCCACTTGGTCATGGCATATAATTCATAAAATGTATTGTTGAATATGATTAAAAAGTATTTTATTGAGGATTTTAGCATCTAGGTTCATTAGAGAGATTGGTCTGTAATTTTCCGTTCTTGTGGTGTCTTTGTTTTTATTTATTTATTTATTTTTATTTTCTTTTAAATGTTACATTAAAAAAATATGAGGTCCCCATATAACCCCCACCCCACCCAAGCCACCCTTCCCATATCAACAAACTCTTCCATCATTGTGACATATCCACTGCAACCAGCAAATACCTTCTGGAGAACTGCTGCAGCACATGGACAGTGGTCCACATTAAGTGCACACTCTCCCCCAGTCCAGCCAGTGGACCACGACAGGACACAAAACATCCAGCATCCCTCCCTGCAGCGTCACCTAGGACAACTCCAAATCCTGAAAATGCCCCCACATCATATCTCTTCTTCCCTCTCCCGACCATCAGCAGCCACCATGGCCACCCTCTCTGCATCACTACTACAATTTCTTCCCTTACTAATAACAATATTTCCCCAGCAAAACACCAGTAAGCCCACTGTAATCCATACTCTATTCCTCCATTTTGTGGACCTGGGATGGTTATGTCCAGTCCCCCTCTACATCAAGGCGGGGTTTAGATTCCACATGGATGATGGGTACAATTCTCTGCTTGCAGCTGTAGGCACTTTTTGCTCCGTGGTGTGCTGGTTGACCCTCTTCCCCTCCCTGTCAGTTGGCCAGGGTAAGTCCAATAAACCAGAGGGTAGGAGCTGCAAGTCTGCTGAGGCCCAGGGCCTGGCTGTCACATGGACAGTTCAGAGATTTAGGTCTCCTGAATATACACCAACCCAAATGCCAACTACAGGTCCAGTAAAAGTAACAGAAGAGGCATGTGTAGAAAGGTTATATCTGAGTCCAACTCCATCACACTCAGGAACACAAATTCCAAAGTAGTGCCAACTGACATGGCCCTGAACTCCAGAGCCATCTGCCTTCACCATAGAACCTGTGGGTCACTGCAGCCCTCAGGAGAACCAGCACCTAGGTTTCCATCTACCTTGGCTGTCTCTGACACTCTGCTGAGGCATGCATAAGCATCACCCCCTGATGACCTCCTGGCTGTTTTTAGGAGACTCATAGCCATATAAACTCACTTGTCCTTACCATTTCCCCCTTTTATTGAAGGTCAAAAATGCAATTTTTAACACCTGATGTCACATGTAGGCTAAGATATTCTGATGGTCTGAGTTGACCTCTTTGTTCATGGTCTTTTTGTAGTTACATCAATAGCTGGTGCTTGGTAGTAATCCCTCAGTGCCAGGGAGGCTCATCCCTGGGAGTCACATCCCACATTGGGGGGAAGGCACTGCATATACACACTGAGTTTTGTTTAAAGAGTGGCCACATTTGAGCAACATAGAGGCTCTCAGGAGGTAACGCTTAAGCATCCCACAGCTATAGGCCTAGTTCATATTTCAGGCACACAGGCTTATAATCGGAACCATCGGTATCAAGGGCTCATTGTTGGACCATCTATCTTTATTGGTCTTTGCCTTTGTACTTGGGAGATTGTTGTTGTTCCATTGGGGAATGTGATAGAGCTCCCCTGGTCAGGAATTCAGCACTCTCTCATCTGTCATTTCCAACTGAAACCACTATGAAAATATCCAAAACTTTCTATGTACCTTGTTTACATGTCCTGGAGAACTCTCCCAACCATGTGCCCCCCACTAAAGACACCCCACACAAGTGCTCCTCCCCCACCATAGTTGAACCCCTCTGTAGTCCAAAACTTCTTCAAAAAGGAAATCCAGGTTTCCATTAATAGAAAAATAGAATATAGTAATGGGTTTAAAAGTTAGATATAGAATACATAGAAATTTAGAAAAACTAAATAAAGGAAAAATAAATTGGGGTATGAAAGAAATGAAAAAAATGAAAAAGCTTTGTTTTTGACATTTTGCCTTCCATCACTGCTACAGGTGTTGCCCTGTATGTACAGTGGCAAGGCAATTTCTTCCATTTCTTCCTCAGTGTCTACCTCCTTTCTTTCTTTTCTTTTCTTTTTTTCCCCGTAATTATTAAGTTTCTCTTGACATAAGTTTTCGGTCTCAGTAATTCACATATACAATATACGGTACTCCCACATATCCAACATCAAACCCTTTGTCCCTTCCCCAACAGTGATCTTTTTACATTTTCATATTATATTTGCTGTAGCTAATGTACAGATACTGAAATGATAGCTTTCAAACATGTTTCCATTTGGGTTTACATCATGGTTTATATTTTAGACTATACAATTTTCTAAATTTTTAGTTATCTTATGTTTTACATTATGGTTTACATTTTAGCCTGTAGAATTTTATACACTTTTGGTGTAATTTAACATGACCTATATCCATCATGGCATGATCCTGTGGAACACTTCCATTGCCCCACAGTTACCCTAATACCATGTATTCAACACCTCTTTTGCCCTCCCCTCAGGGCCCACCATGACAATCAATCTTCATTACTTGAGGGACCGTATTCAGAGATACTTGCAAAAATGTTGAGGGCTTGACATACTTGACTGCCCTAACCCATTAGAAGCCACCAGTTCTCTCAAGAGATTATAATTCCCTCTGAGAACATCAGTCCTCCCCAGGATGTGGGTATACCTTCACTCTCATTGTATGGGTCTCCACCCAATGATATAATCCACTATGACAAAATGAGCACTCACACACTCCCCTGAAGCTTTCCCTGTGTTAGATGCCCCCCCTTAAGCATCCCAAACATGCAACCTTCCTTATTACATTTTCTAAAGAATTTGCTCTGCACCTCAATTTCAACCACATACCTGACAATCTCCCATGATCAAATGTTCCCCTCACCCTCTCCCCAATTTCTATAAAGCCTATACAGCCCCACCCAAAGTTATCCCTATGCCACCAGTTTATCCCTTCCCTGTACAAATACTTACTTCCAGCTTACCATAGATTTCACCCAAGTAGCTGCCAGCTTACAACATTCCTCTACCCTCCAACCCCCTTAAAGTTTATCATCCAGTCTCTAGCTCTCTGAGGCAACTTGTTTTACTTATTACATATCAGAGAGTTTATGTAGTATTTGTCCTTCAATGCTTGGGTTGCTTCACTCAACCTAAGGTTCTCAAGATTCATCCATGTTATCCAGTGTGTTTGTAATGTATTCATTCTTAAAGCTGAGTAGTATTCCATTGTATGTATATACCACATTTTATTTATCCATTCATCTGTTGATGGGCATTTGGGTTGATTCCAACTTTTGGCAGTAGTGAATAGTGCTGCTATAAACACTGGTGTGCATATATCAGTTTGTGTCCTTGTTTTCAGTGGTGTCTTTGTCTGATTTTGGTATTAATGTAATGTTGGCATCAGAGTTTAAGTTAGGTAATGTTCCTTCTATTTCGAGTTTTTGGAAGAGATTAAACAAGATTGGTGTTAGTTCTTTCCAGAATATTTGGTGGAATTCACCTTTAAAGCATCTGGCCCAGTTCTCTTCTTAGTTCGGAGGTTTGTTTTTGTTTTTGTTTTTTTGTATTTTTTAAAATATTACATTCAAAAAATATGAGGTCCCCATATACCCCCCACCCCCCTTGCCTCACTCCTCACCCCATAACAACAATCTCCTCCATCATCATGAGACATTCATTGCATTTGGTGAATACATCTCTGAGCACCGCTGCACCTCATGGTCAATGGTCCACATCATAGCCCACAGTCTCCCACAGTCCACCCAGTGGACCATGGGAGGACATACAATGTCCGGTAATTGTCCCTGCAGCACCACCCAGGACAACTCCTAGAGTTGTTTTTAATGTTTTCTGTCCTGTTTTTAATGTTTGTTTCTATCTCTTTCCTTGTGGTTGATTTGTTGAGTTCATCAATTTCTTCTTTCATCAACATAGGGTGCATGTGTGTTTCTGGGAATTTTTCCATTTCCTCCAATATGTCCTTTTTGTTAGCATATAGTTTTTTGAAGTATCCACTTATGATTTTCTTTATTTCTGTGGGTCTGTGGTGATATCGCCTTTCTCATTTCTTATTTTGTGTATTTGCATCTTCTCTCTGTTTTCTTTGTTAGTGTAGCTAAAGTTTTGTCAATTTTATTAACTTCTCAAAGAACCAGCTCTTGGTTTCATTAATTTTTTCTAGTATTTTCTTCTATTCTATTTCATTTAGTTCTGCTCTGATCTTTGTTATTTCTTTCTTTCTTCTTCCTTCAGGGCTAGTTTGTTGTTTTTTTTACTTGTTCCTCCATGTGTGCAGTTAGATCTTTGTATTTAGCTCTTTCTTCTTTTTTGATATATGAATTTATAGCTATGAATTTCCCTCTTGGTACAGCTTTTGTTGGATCACATAAGTTTTCATATGTTGTGTTGTTATTTTTATTAGTTTCAAGGTAGTTACTGATTTCTTTTGAGATTTCCTCCTTGACCCTCTGTTTGTCTAAGTGAGTGTTTCTTAACTTCCATATCTTGATGTCCAATCTTTGTCTCTAGCCCTTGTAGATTTCCTGCTTCATCTCACTGTGGTCAGAGAAGTTGCTTTTTATCATCTCACTCTTTCTGAATTCAATGAGACTTTCTCTGTGGCCTAGCATGTGGTCTATCTTGGTGAATGATCCCTGTGCACTTTAGAAAAATATATATCTTGCTGTATTTTGGTGTAGTGTTCTGTATAAATCTATTAGGTCCAATTCCTCTTATATGTTATTCAAAGTCTTTGTTTCTTTATTATTTCTCTGTTGAGATGTGTACAATGGTGTACTAAAGTCCTCCTATAGTTGTAGGAGCATCTATTCCTTCACTTAGTTTTTCAAGCGTTTGCTTAACGTATTTTGATACACACTGATAAGGTGCATAAATGTTTAAGATTTTTCTTCTTGAAAGTTGACACTTTTTATTATATGTAGTGTCCATCTTTGTTTCTCAATGTAGTTTTGCATTTGAAGTCTATTTTGTCCAATATTAGTATAACAACTCTTGCTCTTTTGTGTTTATTGTTTATGTTTAAGATTGGTTTTCATCCATTCACTTTCAACCTCCCTGACTCCCTGGGTCTAAGTTTGGTTTCTTGTAGACAGCATATAGATGGATCATATTTTCTTTTTAATTCTGCCAATCTGTCTCTCTTGACAGGAGAGTTTAATCTATTATCATTTAGTGTTAGTACTCTAAAGACTTACTTATATAACCCATGTTTTCTTTGGATTTGTGTATGTGATATGTTGTTTTTATTTCTATTTTTGTCTTTTTGGTTGTTATTACACTCTCTTCCTACTCTGTCCCTCCTATTTTTTTCTTTCTTCCTGCAGAACTCATTTTAGTATTTCTTGAATGGCAGGTTCCTTATTGGCATAGTCTCTCCGTTTCTGTATATCTGTGAATATTTTGAACTCTCCATCATTTCTGAAAGCCAGTTGTGTTAGTTGGAATTTTCTTGGTAATTTTTTCCTTTTAATACCTTGACTCTTGCATACCACTGCCTTCTTGCCTCCTTGGTTTCAGATGAGAAATCTGTTCTTAATCTTATTGAGCTAACCCTTGTATGTGATGTTTCTCTTTTCTCTTGGTGCCTTCAGTATTTTCTCTTTGTCTTGAGCATTGGATAATTTGATAAGTGTATGTCTTGGGGTCAGCCAATTATGATTTATATTGTTTGGGGTGCATTGCACTTCCTGGACATGTACATCCATCTCCCTCAATAGATTCAGAAAGTTTTCAGCCATTATTTCCTCCAGCACCTTTTCTGTCCTGTTTCCCTTCTCCTCTTCCTCTGGGATGCCTATAATGCACGTTTGTGCATTTTGCATTGTCATTCAAATCCCTAAGTTACTACCAGATTTTTTCTGTCTTTTTATCTATCAATTCTACAATGTGTTTGATTTCAGATGTACGTTTTCCACATCACTGATTCATTCCTCTGCTTCTTTACATCTGCCATTGTTTGGAAGTATATTTTTGATTTCTTGAATTGTGCCATTCATCACCATCACCTCCATTACCTTTTTGCATATGTTTCCAATTTTTTCAGTTTTCTCCCCAATTTCTTAATAACCTTAGTCTCTTTCTTCCCTTCATTAAGTTGGTCCTTGATATTTGTTTGGAGAGATTTGTTTAGTTGTTCAAAGTTCTGCTCTTCTTCCTGGTTTTTAATTTGTTCATTGGACTGGCCCATGTCTTCTTGATTATTGGTATTGGTATTGTTTGAATTTTTTTTTTTTTGCTGTCTGGTTATCATTTTATCTTGGTGGGTTTGTTCAGTTGATTAGCTTCTCCCTGTAGTCTTGGTTTTTTCTGGGTGCTGTTTTTGTTTGTGTATCAAGTTTTCTCTTTCACATTTTGTTCTTATTCTATTTCCATGTTGTTGTCTAAGTTCCATTGAAGTAAAAAGATCCTTAATATTAATGCATGTAGCTATGAATTTTATTCTTCAAAAATTGAAACTTAGTGGTTACCATAAACTCCTGGGGAAGGGGAGGAAATCATATAATAGATGGAAAAGAGGGCATTTTTAGATCATTGGAATTGTTCTTTATGATCTTGCAATGATGGATACAGGCCATTAAAAATTGTGTCAAACCTATAAAAGTATATTTTGAAAAATGTCAACCATAATGTAAACCATTGACCATAGTTAGTAGCTTCAATATTTTTACATCAATTGTAAAAAAATGTAATATACACATGTAAAATGTTATTAATAGGGGAGAGTGTGACACAGAGAGAGGGCTGGATATATGGGAATCCCCTATATTTTCTATGTGACTTTTCTATAACTTAAATCTTCTCAGAAAACAAATTAAAAAAGATGCTGGGGGAACATACAGAAGAAATTGTCAATATACATAAAAGATAATAGCTTGTGTGGTGATGAAAGGCACAATGTCGGACTTCCAGGAAAATGGCTTCAGAGTAGGTAGGCAGAGCCCAACTCTCTCACAAAAAAGAATGGAGAAAGGGCAAAAATCTATCTGAGGGAGCTGTTTTGGATATATATATATATACAATGGAAAAGTGTTCCATATATCCAGGACAGAACTAGACAGATAAGACAAAGAAAAATGGTGAATTACTTTCCCCTGTTGCTGGAAAGGTGAATATACCCCACCCTCAAGGCAAATAGTCTTGGTAAAGCCCTTGACTTTCTGCAACCAACTGAGTGGGAGGGAGTATTCCTTGAGAAGAAGTAGGGCCTGGCAGAAGATGGAAAGTGGTTTCTTTTCTGTGATTTGATGACCTGAATCCTCTTTGAATCATGGAGGGGACCCCAAATGGCACTGAGGCAGCTACAGGGAGAGTGATGGGGGAATCTGTTCAAGCAACCTATCACATCTAGCCAACCAGGAAGAGAGTGGAACTAAGAGAGGGAGTGGAGGTGGACACCTAACCAGCCCAGCTTGGCAAATATTAGAAGCCTAACTCGCCTTAGGGAATGTAGGCAGGAAGACTCATAAGCTTTCAGAAGGACACCTAAGATGTCTAGCCAGTGTAGCTCAGGGGAGAAAGTCCTGCTTTGCATATACAATGTTCCTGGTTTGACTCCCATGTGTCCTTAAAGAAGTGATCCAGAGAGTGATTCATTTGGTTATCGGCACTAAGCTGGTACCCAGTAACAAGGAACACAGAGACAGTTTTCTTTTTTTTTAGGTTTTCTTGGATCTGTTATTTTTTTCAGTTCCTTTTTTTTTCTTTTTACTTTATTTCATTTGCTAAATATCTGTACGTCACTTGTGGAGGGTACGCAGAAGGGTGATTGTTTGATTAGCACCTGCAGACTGAGAAGATCCTTAGGGGCTGAAGAGGGAAGGTTGCTTTTCCTGGGTTGGTTTTTTGCTTGTTTGTTTCTTGTTGTCTTTACCCTTTCTTTGTTTCTTTTTATTCCTTGTTTTTTCAACTGACTTTATTTCTTTTCTGTCCTTCATTTCTTTCTATCTTCAGTTTTCTATTGTCTTTCTCTCATTCCACCTCTTTTAGTTTGGCATTCATTTTAAAAATATTTCTCTCTTTTTATTCTTTTCCTTTTTTCCTCTCTTCTCAACATTCCAGCCTTTTAATTCATTCTTTTTTCCTTCTATTGGTCCTTGTTTCATTTATTTCTATTCCACCTTTATGATTCTTATTCCTTTGTAATTTTTTTTTCATTTTTAACTTGCATTTATTTTCCTAGCTCTTTTATGGTTCTTCTACATTTTTATTATTATTATTATTACTTTCATGCTTTTACTCTTCTTACCTCATTCTTTTTCTCTTGTCCTAATTTTTTTTTAAAGGAAACAGACTCAACTGTCAGGATATAGAATAAGAGGTACAAAGTGTCAAAAGGACCATTGCCACACACACATACAAGCAAAAAATAAAATAAAAATCTAGAGTAGAAAGAGAAGCATAAAAACCCCATCAAGACAAACAGATGGCTAGATACCAACAAACATTACAAGCCATACTAAGAAACAGGAATACATGGCCCAGTCGAATGAGCAAACTAAAAAAAAGGAGGAGATGGAGAACATGGATATTAAGAAGACAATGGGGGAAAAAACTGAAGAATTTGTAAGCATACTTAAAAACATAATGGATCTGATGGTGCTGAATGGCACAATGCAAGAAATGAAAAATAAACCAAAGGCACGTAACAGAAGATTTGAACAAGTAGAGGAAAGAATCAGTGATGTAGAAGACTGCATATCTGAAAATCTGAAATCAGACAGAAGAGATATGCAGAAAAAGCATTTGAGAAAATACAGCACCTTTCTTGAAAAAACACTGCTAAAGATAAGAATAGAAGGAAACTTTTTGAACATGATAAAGGGAAATATGAAAAATCCACAGCTAAAATCATTTACAATGGTGAAATCCTAAAATCTTTCCCTCTAAGATCAGGAAAAAGACAAGGATGCCCACTATCGCCCCTTCTGTTTAACTATGTCTTAGAAGTATATGCTCAAGCACTGAGGCAAGAACAAGTCATAAAATGCATCCAAATTTTAAAGGAAGAAGTCAAAATTTCACTATTTGCAGATGACATGATCCTATACATTGAAAATCCTGAGAAGTCTACAACAAAGTTTCTAGAACTTATAATTGAGTTCAGTAACAGTGCAGGTAATATGACCAATGCACAAAAATCAGTAACATTTCTGCACACCAATAATGAGCACTCTGAGAAAGAAATCAAGAAAGAAATACCATTTACAAAAGTAAATAAAAATAATCAAATACCTAGGGTTAAATTTAACTGAAGATGTAAAAGATTTATATAGAGAAAACTACACAACACTGTTCAAGGAAATCAGAGAAGACCTAAACAAATGGAAGAACATTCCCTGTTCATGGATAGGAAGACTAAATATTATTAAGATGTCTATCCTACCAAAACTGATCTACAGATTCAATGCAATCACAATAAAAATCAACACAGCATTCTTTAATGACTAGCAAAACTAACTATGTAATTTATTTGGAAAGGCAAGAGGCCCCAAATAGCCAAAGACATATTGAAAAGGAAAAATGAAATTGGAGGAATCACACTACCTCACTTCAAAACATACTGCAAAGCTACAGTAGTGAAAACAGCATGGTATTGGCACAAAGACACACTGGTCAATGGAACCAAATTGAGAGTTCTGATATAGATCCCCATATATACAGTCATATGATATTTGACAAGGCCACCAAACCCACTCAACTGGGAGAGAATGACCTCTTCAACAAATGGTGCCTAGAGAACTGGATATCCATATTTAGAAGAATGGAAGAGGATTACCATCTCACACCTTATACAAAAATCAACTCAGATGGATAAAATACCTCAATATAAGAGCTAAAACCATAAAGACCTTGGAAAGCAATGTAGGGGGAAGCATCTACAGGACCTTGTAATAGGAATTTTGCATGAATTTTACACCAAAAGCATGAGCAACAAAAGAACAAATAGATAAATGGGACTTCCTCAAAAGTAAAGCCTTTTGCACCTCAAAGGAGTTTGTCAAGAAAGTGAAAAGTGAGCCTACCCAATCAGAGAAGATATTTGGTAACCATATAGCTTATAGGAGACTAATATCCTGCCTATATAAAGAACTCCTATATCTCGAAAATAAAAGGAAAAGCAACTCATTTAAAAAATGGGCGAGAGACTTAGACACTTCTCCAAAGAAGAAATACAAATGGCTAAAAATCACATTTAAAAGTGCTGAAAATCACTAGCTCTTATGGAAATGCAAATCAAAACTACCATGGGATACCATCTTACTCCCATGAGACAGGAAACTATCAAACAAAACAAAACAAAACAAGACTACAAGTGCTGGAGAGGATGTGGAGGAATGGGAACCCTCATCTACTGCTGGAAGAAAAGCAGAAGCATCCAGACATTCTGGAGGATCGTTTGGCAGTTTCTTAAAAAACTAGCTATAGCAGAATTGCATCCATCATCCTTGGGGAATCTAAGCCCTCTCATGATGTAGAGTGGGACTGGAAATAAACACCCCAGGATACACAGGATGGAGGAATAGAGTATGGATTAGAGTGGACTTACTGGTGTGCTGCTGGGCAACTATTGTAATTATTAATAGAAGACATTGTAGGATTGATGTGGAGAAAGTGGTCACAGTAGCTGCTGAGGGTTGGAAGAAGGAAGAAGACATACAATGTAGGGGCATTTTCAGGATTTCGAACTGTCCTTGGTGGTGCTGCTGGGACAGATGCTGGACATTATGTGTCCTGCAGTGGCCCACTGGGTGGACTGGGGGAGAATGTAGACTACAATGTAGACCACAGTCCATGAGGTGCAGCAGTGATCCAAAATATGTTCATCAGGTTCAGTGAATGAGCCAGGATGATGGAAGAGGTTGTTGATGTGGGAGGACTGGGGCAAGGGGGGTGGGCATATATGGAGACCTCATACTTTTTTTTGTCTTTATTTTTTTAATGTTACATTCAAGAAATATGAGGTCCCCATATACCTCCCCCCACCCCGCTCCTTCTGTTTTGATTTTTTTTGAAGAGTTTTAGCAGGATTGGTGTTAGTTCTTTCCGGAATATGTTGTAGCATTCACCTGTGAAGCCATCTGACCCTGGGCTCTTCTTAGTTGGGAGATTTTTAATGACTGGTTCTATCTGTTTACTTGTGATTGGTTTGTTGAGATCGTCAATTTTTTCTTTCATCTATATAGGCTGCTTATGTGTTTCTAGGAATTTGTCCATTTCCTCTGAATTGTCATTTTTGTTGGAATATAGTTTTTCAAAGTATCCTCTTATGATAGTCTTTATTTCTGTGGGGTCAGTGGTGATATCCTTTTTCATTTCTTATTTTGTGTAAGTGCATCTTCTCTCTTTTTCTCTTTGTTAGTCTTGCTAAGGGTTTGTCAATTTTATTGATCTTCAAAAGAACCAGCTCTTGGTTTTATCTTTTCAAGTGCTTTCTTATTTTCTATTTCATTTAGTTCTGCTCTTATCTTTGTTCTTTCTTTCTTCTTCCTGTGGGGTTACTTTGTTGTTTTTCTTACTAATTCCTCCAAATGTGGAGTTAGTTTTTCAATTTTTACTCTTCTTTTTTGATGTATCAATTTATGGCTATAAATTTCCCTCTCAGTACTGCTTTTGTAGCATCCCGTAAGTTTTGGTATGTTGTGTTATCATTTCCTTAGTTTCAAACTAGTTATTAATTTCTTTTGAGATTTACTTTTTGATCCACTGTTTTTCTAAGAGTGTGCTGTTGTATATGGATGTGAAATCTGGGCCTCTCGCCCTTGTAGATTTCCAGCTTCACTACACTGTGGTGAGGCTCATGGATCCTCCCTTGTATGTGATGGTTCTCTTTTCTCTTGCTGCTTTTAGAATTTTCTCTTTGTCTTGAGCATTGGATAATTTGACAAGTATATGACTTGTGGTAGGCCTGTTGGAATTTATGGTGTTTGGGGTGCATTTTGCTTCCTGGACATCTACATCCATCTCCCTTAGTAGATTTGGGAAGTTTTCAGCCATTATTTCTTCCAACACCCCTTCTGTCTCCTTTCCCTTCTCTTCTCCTTCTGGGATGCCTATAATATGTATGTTTGTGCATTTTTGCATTGTCATTCAGGTCCCTAAGACCCAGCTGGATTTTTCTATTTTTTTAATCTATCAGTTCTGCTATCTTTTTTATTTCAGATGTACTGTCTTCCATGTTGCTAATTCTCTCCTCTGCCTCTTCTAATCTGCTGCTATTTGCTGACAGTGTATTTTTGATTTCTTGAACTGTGGTGTTCATAACCATCATATCTGTCATCTTTATGCATATGTCTCAATTTCCTCTCCAAGTGTTTTCTTCATATTGTTAATCTCTTCCTTTACTTTGTTCACTGGATTCAGCCATGTATTCCTGATTACTGGTTTGGATTGTAGTTTTTTGTTACTGTCTGTTCATTGTTTTATTTTGATGGGTTTAATCAGTTCCTTAGCTTCTTTGTCTAGTCTTGGGGATTAATTATTGTTCATGCATAAGTGTTATGACTTCTCTCTGTCACTTTGTTCTTCTTACTCTATTTTCTTGTTGTTTGCTATGTTTGAAGGAAAATATTAGGGCCAGGGAAAGCAAAATGAGTAAGAAAAGAAAATGTATAAAGTAGTATTGGTAATTAATGTTAACAAAGCAACAATGTGAGATCTAGGAGAATGGATATTAGACTCATGTAAGTTGTGTAGAGTTTATAGCAGTAAGTAGAGTACCTATAATGAGGCAGTCAACTGAATATGGGGAGGATTATAGTATGAATTCAAAGGCCAGCATTTTCATGAGAGAGGGAAAGAGAAAAGAAAGACAATAATATCAAGAATGGATAAAAGACAGAAAAGAGATCAAAGATATTAGAAATAAAAAGTCAGATAATTTGGGAGCCAAAGAAAAGGAGGTGAAATGCCAGAGAAACAGTAGATGATAGAGGATAGCAAGATGTAGGGGAAAGGGGATAGTGTAGTTGGCCAAAAGAAATACACACAGAAAAGAGGAAATGGAGGATGAGGAAACACATCAAATGTGAAGCGCTCCCTGTAGTACCTATTATATAAAGAAAATTAAATAAAAATAAGAAAAATAGAGAAGTTAAAAAGGGTGGGGCAAAAAAAGGGAGGTTACAAAGCAAGAAATAGAAAAAGAGAGAAAACCCTAAATAAATGAAAAAGAACCTTGCGGGATAAAATGGGAGAAAAGACCAGGTGACAATGCAATATTAGGTACTACAACAGAAATAAACAAACAAAAAAAAGAACCAACGTTTCCAGCTAGAAAGCTTAGGGATCTGACCTTCCCCCTTTCTCCCTTCCTCACTTCTCTCTCTCCCAGGGCAGCAGCAAAGCTGCCTGAGAGGTCCAGTAGGAGATTCAAGTGGGTCCTTGTTGAACCAAATTAACGCAGAAGACTATGACTCTTTATTTCCAGTGTGAGAGAAGTTTGGATAACATGTCCTATAGTCCCTCCCTCTTAGGTGTGCTAGGGGAGGTCTTCTGACTCCACCTTCTCCCAGACCAAGTTTCCTATCCTAGGATATTTAGGTCAATTGGGCTTTCACAGCAGATTTGCCTCTCCTTTCTTCCCAGAGTCTCCTCACGTCAGCTGGTACACTCCTCCAAGCACAAGGAGAGAGAGGAAAAAAAACCAAAAACAGAAAACGCAGAGGGCTAGGTTAATGAAGGATCTCAGATGGACCTAATGGTGTGGTGGATTCAGGGATGGGAAGTCCATGATATTGTAGGCCCAAGGTGTCTGAGTCTCTGGAGCATGGCCACCAGGGCTTGGGGGATACAGACCTGGGAACCACGCATCTGTTTAACACGGGACCTGGGAACACTGCAGCACAACAAAGCCTTCAGGGATTGCAGGGGCTCTGCCGTCCACCCTAGGGGGAAGGGTCCCACCCACACCTTCTGACCTCCATGTCAGAAACCCAGAATTCCACGTCTCACAAGAATCTCTTCTGTCACTGTCTCACCAATCAACATCCAGACACCTCCTGCCCTGCAAGCCCCCAAAACAGTGCTCAGGTTTTGGGAACACTTCACCAAAACAAAGATCCCAGGGATCGCCTCGGTCCGGTAGCCAGCTCTAGGTGGATGCACCTAACATTTAAAAGAAAATAAAGAAGAAAAAAATTAACTGCTAAAACAGTTAAAACTCTGATGAATACTCAGTGAATTACACTGAATAAAAATGCCAATCCAAAAGAGTTACCTGTTGAATGTTTCCGTTTATGTAACATTCTTAAAATGAAAAAATTATAGAAAAAGAAATCTAATTAATGTTTGCCAGAGATTAAGAATGATCGGGGTGGAAGTCATGAGGAATGTGGATGTGGCTGTAAAAGAACAACACTACATCCTGCTTCTAATATTGTATTCTTATTTAAGAAGATTTACATTTTGTGGAAACTGGGTAAAGAGTGCATGGGATCTCTCTGTATTATTTCTTAAAACTGTATGTGAGTCTACAATTATATTCAAAATAAAATAGTTAAAAAAAATATATATATATAAAATGGAAAACAAAAAACTAGCTATAGATTTGCCATATGACCCAGCAATTCCACTTCTGGTTATACACCCAGTAGAATTGAAAACAAGGACACAAACCACTATATGCACACCAATGTTCATAGCAGCTTTGTTCACTATTGCCAAAAGTTGCAATCAACCTAAATGCCCATGAACAGATGAATGGTTAAATAAAATGTGTTATATACATACAATGGGATACTACTCAGTTATAAGAAGGAATACAGTACAAACACGTGATAAACATGGATGAATCTTGAGGACCTTATGTTGAGTAAAGCAACCAAGGCATGGAAGAACAAATAGTACCTGACTTCTCTGATATGAAATACGGAAACCAGGGTGTCTCAGAGAGCTAAAGATTTGATGATAGGTTTAAAGGAAGTTGGGGGGATAGAAAGGTTGCAAGTTGATACCTACATGGTTGAAATCTTTGACAAAGCATAGATAATTATTTGTAGAGGGAAGGATTAAAATGGGAGCATAGGGAAACCTTTGAGTGGAGCTTTGCCGGCTTGAGGGGGCTAGGGAATGGAGGATGGGTCAGATGGCCTAAGAAATTGTGGGGAGGTTGGGGGAACTTTTGGACATGGGAGATTGTCAGGTATGTGGTTGAAACAATAATGTTGAGAAAACTCATTAGAAAATATAAGGAAGTTTACCTGTTTAAGATGCTTAAAGGGGGACATTTGACACAGGGCAGCCTTCTAGGGAGTGTGTGAGTGCTCATTTTGTCATAGTGGGTTATATCATTGGACGGAGATCCATACAATGAGAGTGAAGATACATCCACATCCTGGGGAGGACTGATGCTCTCAAACAGGGGAAATTGTGTCTCTCAAGAGAATTGGTGGCTCCCAATGGGTTAGGGCAGTCGAGTATGTCAAGCCCTCAACATTGTTGCAAATGTCTGTGAATAAGGTCCTTCATGTAATGAAGATTGATTGTCACTGTGGGCACTATAGGGACGGGGAGAGAGGTATTGAATAGATGGGATCAGGGTAACTGTGGGGCAAGATCATGGAATGATGGACATAGGACATGTTAAATTATACCAAAAATGTAAAAAATCTATAGGATAAAATGTAAACCATAATGTAAGACATAAGATAAATAAAAATTTAGAAAATTGTATAGTCTAAATTAAACCATAATGTAAACCAAAATTGAACCTTGGCTGAAAGCTATGTTTCAATATCTGTATACCCGCTGCAGAAAATATATTATGAACATGTAAAAATGTCATTTCTGGGGAAGGGACAAAGTGTTTGATGTTGGATATGTGGGAGTACCCTATATTGTACATGTGAATTACTGTGATCTAAAACTTTTGTGAAAACAAAACTAATAATTAGAAAAAAAAAAGAGAAAGGATGTTGACACTGAAGAAGAAATGAAAGAAATTGCCTTGCCACTGTACATACAGGGTAACACCATTGCAGGGATGAAAGGCAAAACATCAAAAACAAAGGTTTTTCATTTTTTTGTTCTTTGATACTCCAATTTATTTTTACTTTATTTATTTTTCTAAATTAGTATGTATTCTACATCTAACATTAAAACCCACCACTATCTTCCATTTTACTATTATGCTTATGAGCATGTGCACCTGAAATATGAAGTAGACCTAGAGCTGCAGGGTGCCTAAGAGTCACCTCCTGAGAGAAACCATGTTGATCAAATGTGGCCGCTCTCTAAGCCAAACTCACCATGTAAATGCATTACCTTCCCCCCCAACGTGGGACACGACTCCCGGGGATGAGCCACCCTGATGCTGAGGGATTACTACCAAGCATCAACTGATGATATAAATAGGAAAAGACCTTGAATAGAAGGGTCAACTCAGACAGGCAGAATATCTCAGCCTTCATGTAATATCAGGTGTTTAAAATTGCTTTTTGACCTTGAATAAAATGCGAAATGAACAAATGAATTTATATGGCTATGAGTCTCCAAAAAAGAGTCGGGAGGTCATCAGAGGGGTCACACTTATGTACACCTCAGCAGGGTCTCAGAGACAGCCAAAGTAGATGCAACTCCAGGTATTGGTTCTCCTGAGAGATATAGTGACCCACAGGTTCTATGTTCATGGCAGATGGCTCATGATTTCAGTGCCATGTGATCTGGCCCTCTTTAGAATTTGTGTCCCTGAGTGTGATGGAGTTGGACTCTCTACATACACCTCTTCTGTCACTTTTACTGGACCTGTGGTTGGTGCTGGGGTTGGTGTATATTCAGGAGACCTGAATCTCTGGACTGTCCATGTGACACCAGGCCCTGAGCTTCAGCAGATTTGCAACTCTTACCATCTGGTTTAGTGGACTTACCCCAACCAGTGAAGAGGTAGGTGAAGAAGGTCAGCCACCACACCAGGGGGCCAAGAATGCCTACAACTGCAAGTAGAAGAATTGCATGCACCATCCATGTAGAATCTAAGTCCCCTATCGATATAGAGGTAGAGTGGACATAACCATTCTAAGGTCTATAGGATGGAGGAATAGAGTATGGATTAGAGTGGATTTACTGATACTCTACTGTGGAACTATTGTGATTAGTAATGGAATAAATTGTAGCATTGATGTTGAGTAAGTGGCCATGGTTGCTGTTGAGGGTAGGGAGAGGGAAGACGAGATATGATGTGCCATCATTTTCAGGAGTTGTTGTTGTCCTGGGTGGTACTGCAGGGACAGATGCTGGACATTGTATGTCCTGCCATGGTCCTCTGCGTGGCCTGGGGGAGAGTGTAAACTACAATGTAAGTGATTATCCATGTGGTTCAGCAATGCTCCAAAATGTATTCACCAAATGCAATGAATGTCCCATGATGATAAAAGAGGTTGTTGATGTGGGAGGTGTGGGGTGAGTGGGGTGGGTGGTATGTGGGGGCCTCTTATATTTTTTGAATATAACAGTAAGAAAAATAAAGAGAAAAAAAGCTTTTTCTCCCTTTTTTAAAAGATAGTCTCTTTATTGTAGAGTTGTATGATCTTATGTTAATATATCATGGAAATTAAACACTTATCAGATGTGTAACTGCCAAATATTTTCTCCCATTGGTTGGCTGTCTTTTCATCCTTTGACAAAATCCTTTGAGGTGCAATAGTGTTCAGTTTTGAGGAAGTCCCATTTATCAATTTTTTATTTTATCTCGCCTATTTTGGGTGTAAGATTTAAGAAACTACCACCTACCACAAGATTTTGAAGATATTTTCCTACATTTTCTTCTAGAAGTTTTATGGTTGCTGTTTTTATATTTGGGTCCTTGATTCATTTTGCATTAATTTTTGCATAAAGTGTTAGTTAGGGGTCTTCTTTCTTTCTTTTGGATATGGCTACCCAGTTCTCCTAGCACCAGTTGTTGAATAGACTATTCTGTCCCAGTTGGGAGTGCTTGAATGCCTTGCCCAAAATCACTTGACTGTAGATGTGAGGGTCTATTACTGATTTCACCATTCAGTTCCATTGGTAAATGTGTCAGTCCTTTAAAGCAGTACTATTCTGTTTTATCACTGTAGCTAAGTAATATACTTTTTAGTCCAAAAGTGAGAGTCCTCCAGCTTGGTTCTTCTTTTTAAAAGATCTTTCTGACTACTCAGTGCCCCTTACCCTTCCAAATAAATTTGATTAATTGCTTTTCATTTTTTGCAGAGAAAAAAAAGGCTGGTGCAAATTTTATTGTGATTGCATTGAATCTGTAAATCTTTTTTGGAAGAATTAGCATCTTAACAATATTTAGTCTTCCAATCCATGAACATGGAATGTCCTTCAATTTATTTATGTGTAGTTCAGTTTCTTTTAGCAAAGTGTTGTGGTTTTCTGAATATATGTCCTTGGGTAAGTTTATTCCAAAATATTTGATTATTTTAGTTGCTATTATAAATGGAATTTTTTTCTTATTTCCTCCTCAGATTGTATATCAGTAGTGTATAGAAACACTGTTGATTTTTTGGTATTTATCTTGTATCCTGCCAGTTTGCTGACCTTGCTTATTAGTTGAGTAGCTTTGTTGTGGATTTTTAAGCATTGTCTCTATATAGGATATTATCAGTGAATAGTTTTACTTCTTCCTTTCCTGTTTGGGAGACTTTTACTTATTTACCTAGACAAATATCTCTAGCTAGAAATTCTAGCACATTATTGAACAACTACGTGGACAATGGGCATCCTTGTCTTATTCCTGATCTCAGGGTGAGAGCTTTCAATCTTTCTCCATTGAATACAATGCTCGCTGTAGGTTTTTCATATATGCCCTTTACCATACTTAGGAAACTTCCTTCTATTCTATCTTTTGGAGTGTTTTTATCAAGAAAGTATGTTGTGTTTTGTAAAATGCTTTTTCTGCATCAATCGAGAGCATCATGCGATTTTTCTTCTTCAGTTTATTAGTGTGGTTTATAACACTAATTGATTGTCTTATGTTGAGCCACCCTTGCATGGCTGGGATAAAACCCACATGATCATGGTGTATAATTCTTTTAATGCATTTTGGATTCTGTTTGCAAGTATTGAGGAATTTTGCACCTATATTCATTGATTATTTTTGGCAGAAATTTTCTCTTTTTTGTATTATCTGGTTTTGCTATTAGTGTCATGCTGGCTTCATAGAATGACTTTGGTAATATTCTTTCCTGTTCTATATTTTGTACGATTTTGAAAAAGACTGGTATTACATTGTCTTTGGATGATTGGTAAAATGCTTCTGTGAAGCCATCTGGTCCTGGGCTTTACATCTTTGGGAGGTTTTTCATGATGGTTTCAATATCTTTAATTGTGATTGGTTTATTGAGGTCTTCTGTATTTTTCTGGTCTGTGTAAATGTTCATGAATTTCTTGGAATTAGTCCATCTCACCTACATTGTCTGTTATTTTGGCATGAAGTTGTTCATAGTATCCTCTTATGGTCTCTCTTATTTCTGTGGTGTCAGTGGTAAAGATCCATTTTCATTTCTGATTTTATTTATTTGTGTATTCTCATTTTTTTCTTCATCAGTCTAGCTAAGCAATTGTCGATTTTGTTGATCTTTTTAAAGAATAAACTTTTGTTTCTCTTGATTTTCTCTATTGTTTTTTTGTTCTTGATTTCATTTATTTCTGTTCTGATCTTTACTATTTCTTTCCTTTGGCTTGGTTTGGGATTATTTTGCTGTTCTTCTAATTCCTCCAGGTATGCAGTTAGATCTTCAATTTTAGCTCTTTTTAAAATGTTAATTAGAGGGTTATAAACTTATCTCTCAGCACTGCTTTTGCAGTTTCCCCATAGGTTTTGATATGTTGTGCTCTCATTCCCATTCTTCTGAAGATATTTGCTGAATTCTCTTGTAATTTCTTCTTTGGCCCCCTGATTATTTAAGAGAGTATGTTTTTTAATCTCCATATATTTATAAATTTTTTATTTTTCTGTCCACTATTATTTCCAGCTTCATCCTGTTATGATCAGAGAAAGTGTTTTGCATAATTTCAATCTTTAAAAATTTTTTGAGTCTTGTCATGTGACTGAACTTATGTATCTATCTTGGAGAAGGATACATGAGTACATGTAAAGAATGATGTGCCTTTAAAAATTTTAAAAATCTATAAAAATTAAAAAGTCATTAAAAAATGTATGTCCTTATGCTTTGCGGTGCAATGCTCTATAGATGTGTATGTTAGGTCTAGCTCATTTATCATATTATTTAAATTCTCCCTTTATTTATAGGTTTTGATGAAATGTGTAATGGCATGTGTCTTTTATTGCAATATCACACAGAACAGTTCCAAAGTCCCCAAAATGCCCCATGTTGCTCTTATTCTTCTCTCCCCCATCCCTCAGAAACTCTGATGACCACTGTCTTTATCTCAATGTTGCAATTTTTTGGTTACTACAATAATAGTAAGTCTACTTTATTCCATAGTTACATTCCCGTCTTATGTTTATTAATTCTTCACACTTGAGGATTTTGGGACGGCCAGCATCATTTTTTTTAGGCTTGTTATATTCAAGCAATTCTTTATTACAGAAGTAGCAGTTTTACATAAGAATCACACTGAAATTAGAGTTCCGGATACTCACTTCCCACTCAAAGTTTTCTCTGTTATTAACACTTTGTATTAATGTGTTAACTTTATTAAAATTGATGAAACATACAAAAATTCATGGCAGATGGATCTGGAGCTCAGTGCCATGTCAGTTGGCCTTACTTTCGAGTTTGTGTTCCTGAGTGTGATGGAGTTGGACTCAGATGTGACCTTTCTACACATGCCTCTTCTTTCACTTTTACTGGACCTGTGGTTGGTCCTGGGGTTGGTGTATTCTCAGGAGACCTGAATCTCTGGACTGTTCATCTGACAGCCAGGCCCTGAGCCTCAGCAGACTTGCAACTCCTACCCTCTGGTTTATTGGACTTACTCTGGCCAGCTAACAGGGAGGTGGAGAAGGTCAACCACCACACCAGGGAGCCAAGAGTGCCTAAAACGGCAAGCAGAAGAATTGCATCCATCATCCATGTGGAATCTAAGCCCCCTCTCGATATAGAGGTGGAGTGGACATAACCATCCCAGGGTCCGCAGGATGGAGGAATATAGTATGGATTAGAGTGGACTTACTGATATTCTGCTATGGAACTATTGTGATTAGTAATAGAAGAAATTGTAGCATTGATGTGAAGAAAGTGACCACGGTAGCTGCTGAGGGTAGGGAGAGGGAAGAAGAGATATGATGTGGGGGCATTTTCAGGAGTTGGAGTTGTCCTGGGTTGTACTGCAGGGACAGATGCTGGAAATTGTATTTCCTGCCATGGCCCAAATTGGGTGGACTGGGGGAGAGTGTAAACTACAATGTAAACCACTGTCCATGTGGTGCAGCAGTGCTCCAAAATGTATTCACCAAATGCAATGAAAGTCCCACAATGATGAAAGAGGTTGTTGATATGGGAGGAGTGGGGTGAGGGGGTAGGGGGTATATGGGGACCTCTTATATTTTTTTAATGTAACATTTTAAAAAATAAAGAGAGAAAAAATTTCGATTAACTAGAGTCCTGAGTTTACATTAAGATTCACTGTGTTGTATAGTACTACATTTTGTTTTTTATATTTTCATTTTAACAATACATATACAACCTAAAGTGTTCTCTATTAACCACATTCAAATATGCTAGTCAGTTTTACTAATTACATCCACAATGTTGTGCTACTTTTTTCACTGACTGTTACCAATAATTTTCCATCACTGTGAACAGAAATCCTGTACCAATTAAATGTTAATTCCCAATTCCTTAAACACACCCTGGTCCTTGGTAATCAGGGTTCCAGGTTTTGACTTTTGATATTTATTTTTAAATATCTTCAAGGTTCATTCATGTTGTTGCATGCATCAGAATTTCATTCCCTTTTGGTTCTTATCTTTAAGTCTTTGATCCATTTTGACTTAATTTTTGTTTATAGTGTGAGGTTGTATTACAAATTTGTTCTTTTGCATATGGATATCCAGTTTATCCAGCACCATTATTCAAAAGTCTATTCTTTCCTCATTGAGTGGACTGGATACTCTTGTGAAAAATCAATTTGCCATAGATTTGAATGGGTTACTTCTGAACTCTCATTTCAATTCTATTTGTCTATATGTCTGTTGTTTTGCCAATACCATGCTGTTTTGATTACTGTAATAAGTTGAAAATCAGGAAGCTTGAGTCTTATTAAGTTTGTTCTCCTTTGTCAATGTGGTTTTAGCTATTCATGTTCCCTTATACATTCCCAAAACTTTGGTGATTAGCTTTTCCATTTCTGCAAAGAAATCTGTTGGAATTTTGAATAAGATTGCATTAAATCTGTAAATTGCTTTGGGTAGAATTGATATCCTAACAATAGGTTAGTGTTCCAATATACAAAAAAAGAATGCTTTTCCCTTTATTTCAATCTTCTTAGATTTTATCAGCAATTGTTTTTGCAACTTTCTGAGTCCTTAACATCCTTGCTTTGACTTCTTCTTAGATATTTAATTCTTTTAGTGGCTATTTAAATTTTTTTATTTTTAAAAAAGCTTTAGATTACATAAATGTTACATAAAAATGATAGGGGATTACCATATGCCTTACCCTATCCCCCTCCCACACTTTCCCACTTTAACAACATTCTTCATTTGTGTGGCACATTTATTACAAATTATGAAACATATTGAAGCATTGCTACTAACTGTGGACTATAGTTTATATAGTTTGCACTTTGCCCCACACAATTTTGTAAGTTATGTCAAAATATATAATGGCTTATATCTATCATTTCAATGTCTTTAAGAGCAATTCCAATATTCCCATTTTACACCTATCCTTCCCTCTCCCTCCTTCAGAACCTCTGGTGGCCACTGCCTTTATATCCATGATAAAAGTTCTTTCATTGCTAGAACAACAATAAGTATATAGTAGAAAAATAGTAAGTCTACTTTAGTCCATTTTTCATTCCCCAATCTTGAGGAATTGGGGATAGTGATGGCACTCTGTTTATAATTGTGGGGGGGGGGCTTAGATCCTATGGGGCAGATTGGTATAACTATCTTGTTTGCAGTTGTACACACTCTCTGTTCCTTGGTATAGACATTGTCTATCATCATCTCCTTGTTAGTTGATCTGGGTGAGTCCAATGAACAGGAGAGTAAGTGGTGCAACTGAGCTGAGATTCAGAGGTCAAATGGCACATGAATGGACCAAAGATTTAAGCCTCTGGGACATATATTTGACAAGTATAGTTCTCATTAAAGGTTCAAATAAAAGATGCAGAAGTCATGAGTAGAAAAACTATAAAGGAATCTAACTTTGTTATACTGGGGGGCATAAATTCTAAAGTAAGGCCTCCTGACAGGATGCCAAATTCCTGAGCTTGTCTGCCCTGCCTATAGTGTCTGAATGTGTCTAGAGCTCTACAGATCCCCACTGTTTGAAGCACTGTTTACTGTGGCAGTCAATGTGATCCTGCTGAGATATGTATAAGTGTAACCTCTGGAATGACCTCCTGACTCACTTTGAAATCTCTTAGCCACAAAAACTCATTTTTATTTAATTTTCCCTCCTTTTGGTCAAGGTCTTTTTCCTGATGCATTGCTAATTGGTGCTTGGTAATAATCATTCAGTGCCAGGGAAGTTCAGCCCTGGGAGTCATGTCCCACTCTGGGCATCATGTCCCACTCTGGGCAGAAGGTAGTGCATTTATATGCCGAGTTTGGCTTATAGAAATGTCATGTTTAAGCAACGAGGGACATCTAGTTGCTATTTTAATGATTTTTTTCTTAATTTCCATTTGAAATTTTTCATTGTTGGTCTAGAAAAATATTACTGATTTTTGCATGTTAACCTGTATCTCACTTGTGATGGATAAGTTCATGTATATACTTGGTCAGGTTTTGGTGTCCAGTTGTTTGTTGAAGCAAGAAATGGCCTGACTCTTATGAAAGGACACTTCAAGGGCTTAAATCATCAGTCCATTGATTGCATCTATGGCTGTTTACATCTACAATCAACTGAGGAGATTGGCTTCAACTATGAGATTTAAAAGGAGAAGTAATGATTTCAGCAGTCAGAAGAGATAATTCCCATCTCTATTTCAGACAGCCAGCTTCTCCTGGGGAATTCATCAAAACTTTCATAGGAGTTCTCCACTCATGGCTTGCCTATGGAATTTGGACTTGTGAATCTCCACAGTCATATGAGACAATTCTTATAAAATCTCATATTATTTACATATATTGTCTGCTGATTCTGTTGCTCTAGAGAACCCTGACTAATACACCTTTGGTATCAGGAGTGAGATAATTGTGGATGGCATACAAAGTTGGATCAGGCTGAATTTATTGATATGGGCCTACTAAAAAGAGATTCTGAATTCAATGTTGTAGCTTTGGGGATTAGAAAGGGCTCTCATAGTTTGTTCCAAGGACTAGCTGAAACATGAACCAAAAGGTGGCCTGCATTACTTGAGATGGAAATATCAGTACTACTCTGGTATCATGTAGATGAGGCAATCCAAATGCTTAGAGGGACTGGAATATAAGAATGAATTCATCATGTAGGACCTGCTCACCCACCATAGGAATGTCCAGAGGACACACCTTTCAGCAGGACTGTGAGGAATAAATTGTGAGACTAACTCCATCTTCCATTAAGAACCCCTTGGTTATGCTACTCTGTAGGTCAGAAATGAAATAGATGAGTAATCTTACTAAATTCTTACTTCGTTTCTATAAGCAGAAGAGGGGAAGTGAACAAAAGTCTAATTTGAATTACAAAAACAGAGAGTCATGGCCCATAATCAATTCCCAGGCTTGAGACAAGTTTATACGCCAAAAGTCCCTTGAATGAAGGGAAGGCCAGGTCCTCATGGGGAAGGACCTTGTTACACTGCCAAATATTTTTATTCTTAATCTTCCTCCCTGCATACCACAAAGAGCACTATAGCCTTTACCAGGGTAACTGTGCACTGGGGAGAAGAAAATGAGCAAAAGTTTCAGAGATTAGTAGGCACTGGCTCAGTAATGATATTGATTCCTGGAGGCCCAAAACATCACTTTGGTTCAAAGTCAGTAGGGGCTTAGAGAGGTCAGGTGATCAATTCAGTTTTAGCTCAGATCCATCTCACATTGGGTCCAGTGTGCCCCCCAGACCCATTCTGAGGTTATTTCCCTAGTTTGTGAATGAATAATTAGAATAGGTATACTCAGCAATTGCCGGATTCCCCTCATTGGTTCCCTAAACTGTGGAATTAAGACTACTATGGTAAGAAAGGCCATGTGGAAACCACTAGAACTGTCTCTACCTAAAAATAGAGTAAAACAAAAGCAATACCAGATCCTGGAAGGAGTGCATAGATTAGTGCCACCATTAAGGACTTGAAGGATGCAAGGATGATAATTCCCACCACATCCCCATTCCACTCACTTATAAGATCTATGCAGAAAACAAAAGGATCTTGGAGGATGACAGTGGATTATTGTAATCTTTACCAGGTGGTAGGTAACTCCTATTACAACTACTGTTCCAGATGTGGTATCATTGCTTGAGCAAATCAACACACCCCTTGGTACCTGGTATACAACTATTGATCTGGCAACATTATTTTTCTTAATTGCTGTATTAAACAGTATTTTCAGCTGGCAAGGCCAACGGTACACCTTCATGGTCCTACTTCAGGGATATATCAACTCTCCAGACCTATGTGATAATATTGTCTGCAGGAACCTTGGTCTCTCCCTCCCACAAAACATCATACTGCTCCATTATACTGATGGTATCATGTTGTTTAGACCTAGTGAGCAAGAAGTAGCAACTACTTCAGACTCATTGGTAAGGCATTTTTGAGAGAGAAGGTAAGAGATAAATCTCACAAAAATCCAGGGTCCTTCCACCTCAGTGAAATTTCTAGGTGTCCAGTGGTATGAAGCATGTTGAGATATCCTTTCTAAAGTGAAGGATACACTGTTGCATCTGATGCCTCCTATGGCTGAAAGAAGAAGCACAATGCCTAGTTGGCCTCTTTGGATTTTGGAAACAACACATTCCTAATTTGGGCACGATACTACAGCCCATTTACTGAGGGAATAGTAAAGCTGCTATTTTTGAGTTGGGACTGGAACAAGAGGAGGCTCTGCAACAGGTCCAACCTGCTGTGCAACCTACTTTGCCACTTGCCCACAGGATCCAGTGGATCAGATGGCGTTGGTAGTAGTGGCAAATAGAGATGTTGCCTGGAAACTTTGGCAGGCCCCTTTAGGAAAATCACAACACAGATCCTTAGAATTTTGGAGCAGACTTACCATCTTCTGCAATTAACTAGTCTCCTTTTAAGACTCAGAAGTTGTCTTGCTACTAAGCCTTCATAGAAATTCAACACTTAACCATGGGCCACCAAGTTTCCATGAGGCCTGAGTTGGCTATCATGAACTGGATGTTGTCCAATCTCCCAGGCCATAAAAATTTTGGGTGTGCACAGCAGCACTCTCAAATGAAAGTGGTATATATGAGATAGGGCTTGAGCACATCCTGAAGGCACAAGTAAGTTACATGAAGAAGTATCCAAACTGACCATGGCCCCCACTCCTACCACATTACTTTCTCTTTCCCAGTCCACAGCTATGGCCCCTTGGGGAGTTCCTTACAATCAGTTGACTGAGGAAGAGAAAATTCAGGGTTGGTTTACAATGGTTCTGCATGATATGCAGGTACAACCTGGAAGTGGGGAGCTGTAGCACACCAGCCCATTTCTGATATATACTTGAAGAATTGTGGTAAAGGTGCATCATTCCAATGGGCAGAAAATTGAGCAGGTCACCTGGTTGTTCATTTTGCTTGGAAGGAGAAATGGCTAGAGTGTGTTTGTATACTGATCCATTGGCTGTTGCCAAATTGATTGGCTGGATGGTCAGGAATTTGGAAGGACTTTGATTGCAAAATTGATAACAAAGCGGTCTGGGGAAAATGCATGTGGATTGATCTTTCTGAGTCATCAAAAAACCATGAATATATTGGTCTGTCATGAATGCTCACCAGAGAGTGATTTCTGCAGAGGAAGATTTTAATAATCATGTGGATAAGATGACATGCAGTAATCAATGGTATTTATATACACTAGTGATGAACAATCTCAATAGGAAATTAATTTAAAAATCCATTAAAATAGCAACTAAAAGAATCAAGTATCTAGTAAAAAAATTAACCAAAGATGATGTGGACTTATACTCAGAAAACTACAAAACATTGCTGATAAAATAAAATATTATTTAAATAAATGGAAGGACATTCCCTTGTCATTAGAGTGGAAGACTAAATATGGTTATCAATTCTACTCAAAGCAATAGTCAAAACCATCTGAAAAAAAAAAGAATGAACTTGGAAGACTCACACTTCCTGATCTTAAAACTTAGTAAAAAGCCACAGTAATTGAAAAAGCATGCTGATAAAATGAAAGAAGACTTAAATAAATGGAAGGGCATTCTGTGCTCATATACTGTAATACTAAATATTTTTAAAATATCCATTCTACCCAAAGCAATTTACAGATTCAGTGGAATCTCATTCAAAATTCCAACAGACATCTTTACAGAAATGGAAAAGCTAATCACCAAATATTTATTGATTTATAAGGGGTTCTGAATAACCAAAACCATCTTGAAAAGGAAGAACAAAGTTGGAGAACTCACACTTCCTGATTTAAAAACTTACTACAGTAATCAAAACAACTTGGGGAGAGGGTATATCTCAGTGGTTGTGTAAGTGCTTCATATGACTGAGGTCCCAGGTTCAATCCCAGGTACCTCCTATATATAGTGTTGGCATAATGACAGACATATAAACCAATAGACTCAAATTATGAGTTTAGAAACAACACATTCGAATCTGTGACCAACTGATTTTTCACAAATGTACACAGTACACTCATGGGAAAGAATATTCTCTCTAACAAATGGTGCTAGGAAAACTGGATATCCATGTGCATAATAAAAAATGTTGCCCACAACCTCATACCGTAAGCAAAATTTTACTCAAAATGGATCAAAGAACTAAACATAACAGTCAGTGAAGTTCTGATACATGTGACAATATGGATAAACCTTGAAGAGATCATGTTCTGTGAAATAAGCCATGCAAAATATTGTATGATTTCACTTTTAAGAAAGAATTAGAATAAGCAAATTCATAGTCAGAAACTAGAATACAGTTACCAAGGACTGGAGTAGGGAATGTAGAGTTAAATTTAAGGTGGCAGCTCTGGAAATCACATTCTCAACCAATCTCCAGGGTATGTTCTTGCTGCTTGTCATGGGCTAACATTGCTTAGCGACTTTTCTAAACTATTTTTGTAACATCTGTTTTCTTTGTCATATTTGGCCATGAAAGTCTGTGGTTATGCAGGGCTTGACTGTTTCCTGAAACACCTGGAGTCAAAAAAAGAAAACAAGAAAATAAAAAGTAAAATTAAAAGTAAAAGAGAAAATAATAGTGTTCCAGTCTTTGCAGTTTTGCTCTGTGTTCAGGACTTCCATGCTTAGAGAGTCTATTTACAACTCTGCCTTAGTCTTCATTTCCTGCTTACATGGAGTCTGAAGGTGAGCAGGAGGTGAAAATTTAGGGTCATCTCAGGCCTTTCTGAGCATGGATCCAGCCCTTGCAATAAACTTGAACTTGCCAATTCCATGGCATCCATGGGAGCTTTTTTAAAAAATACATTTTTAATTTATTTTAAAAGATTGTTAGATTACATAAAATGTTATATAAAACATATAAAGTATAGTCATATGCCCTGCCTCCCACACTTCCCATTTTCTCCAAATTAACAACTACTTTCATTAGTCTGGTGCATTCATTGCAACTGATGAACACATTTTGCCACTAAGCATGGATTACAGTTTACATTGTAATTTATACTCTCTCCCACTCAATTCTATAGGCTATGGGAAGATATATAATGGCCGGCATTTTTCATTGCAATATCATTCAGGACAATTTCAAGTCCTGAAAATGCCCTCATATACACCTCTTTTCTTTTTTTTTCCCTTCTTTATTTTTTTGATGTTACATTAAAAAAATATGAGGTCCTCACTTACCTCCCATCCCCCTCACCCCACTCCTCCCACATCAACAACCTCTTTGATCATCGTGGCACATTCACTGTGTTTGGTGAATACATTTTGGAGCACTCCTGCACCACATGGATAGTGGTTTAAACTGTAGTTTACACTCTCTCCCAGTCCACCCAGTGGGCCCTGGCAGGATATACAATGTCCAGCATCTGTCCCTGCAGTACAACCCAGGACAACTCCAAGTCCTGAAAATGTCCCCACATCATATCTCTTATTCCCTCTCCCTACCCTCAGCTGCTTCTGTGGACACTTTCTCCACATCAATGCTACAGTTTCTTCCATTACTAATCACAATAGTTTCATAGTAGAATATCAGTAAGTTCACTCTAATTTATACTCTATTCCTCCATCCTGTGGACCCTGGGATGGTTATGTCCACTTCCCCTCTATATCAAGAGGGGGCTTAGATTCCACATGGATGCTGGATGCAGCTCTCCTGCTTGCAGTTGTAGGCATTCTTGGATCCCTGGTGTGGTGGTTGACCTTCTTCACCTCCATATTAGCTGGCCAGGATAAGGCCAATAAACCAGAGGGTAGGAGTTGCAAGTCTGTTGAGGTTCAGGGTCTGGCTGTCAGATGGATAGTGCAGAGATTCAGGTTTCCTGAGTATACACCAACCCCAGCGCCAACCATAGGTCTGGTAAAAGTAACAGAACAGGCATGTGTAGAAAGGTCAAATCTGAGTCCAACTCCATCACACTCAGGAATATAAACTCCAAAGTAAGGCCAACTGACGTGGCACTGAACTCCAGAGCCATCTGCCATGACCATAGAATCTGTTGGTCTCTGTAGCCCTCAGGAGAAACAGTACCTGGGCTTCCATCTACTTTGGCTGTCTCTGGGACCCTGCTGAGGCATGCATAAGTATTACCCCTCTGATGACCTCCCGACTCTTTTTTGGAGACTCATAGCCATATAAACTCATTTGTCTTTTCCATTTCCACCTTTTATCCAAAGTCAAAAAGCAGCTTTTATAACCTGATATTACATGTAGGCTGAGAGATTCTGCTGGTCTGAGTTGACCCTTTTATTCAAGGTCTTTTTCTATTTACATCATCAGCTGGTGCTTGGTAGTAATCCCTCGGTGCCAGGGAGGCTCATCTCCGGGAGTCATATTCCACATTGGGGGTGGGGGTGGGGGGGAGGAGAGAAGGTAATGTATTTACATGCTGAGTTTGGCTTAGAGTGTGGCCACATTTGAGAACATGGAGCCTCTCAGGATGTAACTCTTAGCCACCCTGCAGCTGTAGGCCTATTCATATTTCAGGTGCACAGGCTCATAATCATAGCTATCAGTATCAAGGGCTCATTGTTGGACCACCCATATTTATTGGTCTTTGCCATTGCACTTGGAGGATTTTTGCTGTTCCACTGGGGAATGTGATTCCCTATCCCTGACTTCAGCACTTTCAGTGGCTACTGTCTACATATCAATGATATAATTTCTTCCATTGCTAGAATCACAAAATGTCTATAGCAGAATACCAGTAAGTCTTCTCTAGTCCATATTCTATTTCATGGGAGCTTTTAATAGCCCTTATTACTCACACATTTTCTTTCTCAACCTGTTTCACCCCAGGCTTTTTGGTCTGCCTATTTTTTCATCACAACCAGTGTCCTTTGCACAAGGCTGCTGTAGCTAATATTTGTACCTTAAAATGCTTTCAGCAAAACTACTGATGAAGTTGCCCAACTCTGGGACTGCTCCAAGTTGTATGAAACAAAGGCAAGCCAGAGCATAGCTCCTTCAGATAGCCACATGACAGTTCAAAACCACAACCATGTTCCTTTGAAAATAAGATCTGGATTGCTCCTTCAGGTTCTAGGAGCCTCTCCAGGATTGCAGGTTGTCATCTTCACATCTGCAGATCTGGGATATGGAAGAGGGCGAGCTGGCAATTTAAAGCACTCCAGCATTCTTTCACCACAAAGCAGCAACTTTATTGTTTAACAAGTATTCCCATGACTGTTGTAAGTTTTTTTATTAGATGCCACTTGAAAAAGTCAACTATGACAGTTTTTTTCAGCTTATAGATGTTTTTGTGCATGTTTGGAGACTTGGAGTTTCCTACAGTGCCATTTTTGGTTATATCATCCCATTTTTTATTTTTAATTTGTTATATTAAAATAAATTTTCTGAATAAGGAACTTACATTCAGAAGTCATGAAAATGTTATATTATCACCTTTAACCATTAAATGTCCAGGTAAATGTCAAAACAAAAGCTCCAAGATGGTGTTAATGTTTCTGAAATATATATTGTGTTATAATTCACCATGAGCAAGTACTGTTAACATAAGTGGATATGATTTTAGCCAAGGTTTTCAGTTATCAGGTAACCTGAAATGAAACGGTGTTCCCCAGACTGACAGCACTTTACTACAGCAGTCTTAGATTTGCCATGAAGTCTCCCATTTTCCCATTCTTCCTTCGTGAGCATGTATTGAGGAGTACTTAGTTTATGACCACTCCAGTGTTCAATTTGAGTGACAGCACCATGTGATATGGGTGTGACCTCACTAGTGGATTTATTTTGGAAGAGCAGAGGAATGAAGGCATGACCAGTGCCTATAAGAACAGATAATTGATTTTCCAGTGGCAGAGAAACAGTTGTGGAACAGTTTCAGTGTAGGAAAGAATAAAGAGATTAATCCACCTGTTCTCTTGGAGGCGTATTTGGAAACTGATCACCAAAGTGAATCTTATCCTATTTTGACTATGCTCATATTATCAGTTTAAATGGTCATTTAAATATGAACTTTTATGCAATGGAAAATATATTAAATATATATTGGTAAGTGGTGGCAGTGTCACATGTCATTTGGGATACCACTCAAGAAAAGAGAAAACTTAAAATATGCAACTTATTGATTGCTGAAAGGCATTTCTCAAAAGAGCAGCATGTGTTGTCTATTTAAAGGCAATTGTAATTGAGTGGAGAAAGTGGCCATGGTAGCTGCTGGTGGTAGAGAGAGGGAAGAAGAGATATGATGTGGTGGCATTTACAGGATTTGGAGTTGTCGTGGGTGGTGCTGCAGGGACAGACGCTGGACATTGTGTGTTGTGCAATGATGGTCCACTGGGTAGAATGGGGGAGAGTGTAGACTATACTGCAGACCACTGCCCATGTGGTGCAGCAGTGCTCCAAAATGTATTCACTAAGTACAGTGAAAGTGCCACAATGATGGAAGAGGTTGTTATTGTGGCAGGAGCGGGGTGGGGGCTATATGGGGACCTTATGTTTTTTGAACGTAACATTTAAAAGAAAATAAAGAAGAAGAAGAAAATACTATGCAGAATAAAATAAAAAAATAAAGACAATTGTAAAATGTGATGTACATATAATAATATTTGCAAAGAAAGCCAATATTAAATATATGGAAGGAAACTCTTTATTTTGTCTTTTTTTTAATGTTACATTAAAAAAATATGAGGTGCCCATATACACACCACCCCCCTTACCCCACTCCTCACCCCATAACAACAACCTCCTCCATCACCATGAGACACTCATTGCATTTGGTGAATACATCTCTGAGCATTGCAGCACCTCATGGTCAATGGTCCACACCATAGCCCACACTCTCCACAGTCCACCCAGTGGGCCATGGGAAGACATACAATGTCTGGTAACTGTTCCCACAGCACCACCCAGGACAACTCCAATCGCTGAAAATGCCCCCACATCACATCTCGTCCTCCCACTCCCTACCCCCAGCAGCCACCATGGCCACTTTCAGCACACCAATGCCACATTTTCTTCGATTACTAATCACAATAGTTCATGAACAGAATATCAGTAAGTCCTTCATATTCTATTCCTCCATCCTGTGGACCTTAGAATGGTTGTGTCCACTCCACATCTATATCAAGAGGGGGCTTAGATTCCACATGGATGCTGGATGCAATCCTCCTACTTTCAGTTGTGGGCACTCTTGGCTCCCTGGTTTGGTGGTTGACCTTCTTCACCTCCATGTTAGATGAGTGGGGTAAGTCCAATAAACCAGAGTGTAGAGGTTGCAAATCTGTTGAGGCTCAGGGCCTGGCTATCACATGGTCAGTCCAGAGATTCATTTCCCCTGGGTATACACTAAACCCGAGCACCAACTACAGATCCAGTAAAAGTAACAGGAGAGGCTTGTGAACAAAAATCACATCTGAGTCCAGCTCCATCACACAGATACACAAACTCCAAAATGGAGCCAACTGCCATGGCACTGAACTCCATCTGCCATGACCACAGAAGCTGTGGATCTCTGTAGCCCTCAGAAGAACCAATACCTGGGGTTGTATCTACTTTACTGTATTTGGGACTCTGCTCAGTTGTGTATAAGTGAAACCCCTCTGATAACGTCCCAGCTTTTTTTTGAGACTCATAGCCATATAAACTCATTTATCCTTTCCATTTCCCCCTTTTATTCAGGTCAAAAAGCATTTTTAACTCCTGGTATTATATGTAGACTGAGATATTCTGCTGGTCGGAGTTGACCCTTTTATTCAAGGTCATTTTCTAGTTACATCATCAGCTGATACTTGGTAGTAATCCCTCAGTGCCAGGGAAGCTCTTCCCCTGGAGTCATGTCCCACACTAGGAGGAAGGCAACGCATTTACATGCTGAGTCTGTCTTCGAGACTGGCCACATTTGAGCAACACAGAGGCTCTCAGAAGATAACTCTTAGGCACCTTGTAGCTCTAGTCCTTCTTCTTATTTCAGGTGCACAGGCTTACAAACATAGCCATTAATATCAAGGGCTCATTGTTGGACCTTCCTTCTTTTTTGGTCTTTGCCATTACACTTGGGGGATTGTTGTTGTTCCTTTAAGGACTGTGATAGAGCTCCCCTGGCTAGGAACTCAGCACTCCCTCAGTTGTTGTTTTTAATTGTAACCACTATGAAAATATCCAAACATTTTTATGTACCCTAGATATATGCCCTGGAGAACTCTCTGCCAACCATGTGTCCCCTGTCAATAACATCCCACACCAGTATTCCTCCCCTGCCATTGTTGAAACTCTCTGCGATCCAAAACTTCCTGAAAATTGAAGCCCAATATATTGCCTGGTTCCATTAAGAGTAAAATGGAATATAGTGATGAGTTTAAAGGTTACATATAGAATATATATTAATTTAGAAAAACTAAGGTAAAAATAAATTGGGGTATCAAAAAATTAAAAAATGCAAAAGCTTTGTTTTTGATGTTCTGCCTTCCATCACTGCAGTAAGTGTTGCCTTGTTTGCAAATTGGCAAGGCAACTTCTTCTGTCTTTTCTTCAGTGTCTATGTCCTTTCTTTTTCTTTTTTTCCCCCTAATTATTAAGCTTATCTTCAGAAAAGTTTTAGATCACAGTAATTAATATATACAATATACAGTACTCCCACATATCCAGCATAAAACCCTTTTTCCTTCCACAGCAATCATCTTTTTACATATTTATAGTATATTTACTGAAACTGATGTACAGATATTGAGAAAATAGCTTTCAAACAAGGTAATATTTGGGTTTACATTGTGGTTTATATTTTACACTATACAATTTTCTAAAGTTTTAGTTATCTTATGTTTTACATTATGGTTTACATTTTAAGCTATCAGCCCCTATATATTTTTGGTGTAATTCAACATGTCTTATATCCATCCTTGCATAGTCTTGTGGAACACTTCTATTGCCCACACATTTACATTGATTCCATCTATTCAATACCTTTTTCCCTCTCCCCTTAGGGCCCACAGTGACAGTCAATTTTCATTGCTTGAAGGGCCATGTTCAGAGATACTTGCAACAGTGTTGAGGCCTTGACATGCTCAACTGCCCTAATGCACTGGGAGCCACCATTTCTCTCGAGAGGTACAATTCCCTCTTTTTGAGAACATCAGTCATCCCCAGGATGTGGGCATACCTTCACTCACATTATATGGGTTTCTTTCCAATGATATAACCCATTATGGCAAAATGAGCACTCACATACTCCCTAGGAGCCTGTCCTGTGTTAGATTATCCCCTTTAAGCATCTTAAACAGATAACCTTCCTTATTATATTTTTGAAAAAGTTTTCTCAGCATTATACTCTCAACCAAATACCTGACAATCTCCTATGTTCATATGTTCCCCCACCCATCCCCAATTTCTTGGGCAATATTACCCATCCTCCCATTCCTAGCCCCCCTCAAGCCCACAAAGCACCACCCAAAGGTAACCCTATGCCCCCATTTTATCCCTTCCTTGTACAAATACTTACCTCCAGATTATCATAGATTTCTCCCATGTAGGTGTCAGTTTACATCCTTCCTCTACCCCCCAATTTCCTTTAAGCCTATCATCCAGTCTCTAGCTCTCTGAGGCAGCTTGGTTTACTTATTTCATATCATTGAGGTTATGTAGTATTTGTCCTTCAATGCCTGGGTTGCTTCACTCAACATAAGGTTCTCAAGATGTTATCACACGTGTGTTTGTAGTGTATTCGTTCTTAAAGCTGAGTAGTATTCTATTGTATGTATATAGCACATTTTATTTAACCATTCTTCTGTTGATGGGCATTTGGGTTGATTCCAGCTTTTGGCAATAGTGAACAATGCTGCTATGAACATCAGTGTGCATATATTGGTTTGTGTCCTTGTTTTCAGTTCTACTGGGTATATACCCAGCAGTGGAACTGCTGGGTCATATGGCAAATCTATGGTTAGTTTTTTGAGAAACCGCCAAACTGTCCTCCAGAATGGCTGGATCCTTCTGCATTTCCACCAGCAGAGGATGAGTGTTCCCATTCCTCCACATCCTCTCAAGCATTTGTAGTCTTCTGTTTTTTTAATAGCTGCCAGTCTTATGGGTGTAAGATGGTATCTCATTGTAGTTTTGATTTGCATTTCCCTGATAGGTAGAGATTTGGAGCATTTTTTCATTTGCTTTTTAGCCATTTGTATTTCTTTTTGGCGAAGTGTCCGTTTAAATCTCTTTCCCATTTTTAAAATGAGTTGTTTGTCTTTTCTATTTTGAAGATATAGGAGCTCTTTATGTATGCAGGTTATAAGTCTCCTATCCAATATATGGCTACCAAATATTTTCTCCCATTGTGTAGGCTCTCTTTTCACTTTCTTGACAAACTCCTTTGAGGTGCAGAAGGCTTCAATATTGAGGGAGTCCTATTTATCCATTTGTTCTTTTGCTGCTCATGCTTTTGGTGTGAAGTTCATGAACCCATTTCCTATTACAAGTTCATGTAGGTACTTCCCTACACTGCTCTCCAAAGTCTTTATGGGTTGGCTCTTATATTCAGATCTTTGATCCATATTGAGTTGATTTTGCATAAAGTGTGAGATGGTAATCCTCTTCCATTCTTTTACATATTGATATCCAGTTCTCCAGGCACCATTTTTTAAATAGGCCATTCTCTCCCAGTTGAGAGGGTTTGGTGGCTTTATCGAATATTATATGACTATATATATGAGGATCTATATCAGAACTCTCAATACGATTCCATTGGTCTGTGTGTCTCTCCTTGTGTCAATACTATGCTGTTTTCAGTACTGTAGCTTTGTAGTATATTTTGTAGTCAGGTAGTGTAATTCTTCCAATTTTGTTTTTCCTTTTCAATATGTCTTTGGCTATTCGGGGCCTCTTTCCTTTCCAAATAAACTTAATAGTTAGTTTTTCTAGTCTATTAAAGAATGCTGTGTTGCTTTTTATTGGGATTGCATTGAATGTGTAGATCAGTTTTGGTAGGATAGACATCTTAATAATATTTAGTCTTCCTATCCTTGAACAGGGAATATTCTTCCATTTATTTAGGTCTTCTTTGATTTCCCTGAACAGTGTTGTGTAGTTCTCTGTGTATAAGTTTTTGGCATCTTTAGTTAAATTTATTCCTAGGTATTTGATTTTTTTATTTTCTATTGTAAATGGCATTTGTTTCTTTAATTTCCTCCTGAGTTTGTTCATTATTGGTGTACAGAAATGCTACTGATTTTTGCACATTGATCTTATAACCTGCGACTTTACTAAACTCATTTATGAGTTCTAGAAGCTTTGTTGTAGACCTCTCAGGGTTTTCTATGTATAGGATCATGTCATCTGCAAATAATGAAATTTTGACTTCTTCCTTTCCAAGTTGAATGCCCTTTTTTCTCGTTCTTGCCTCAGTGCTTGAGCATGTAATTCTAAGACATTGTTAAATAGAAGAGGTGATAGTGGGCATCCTTGTCTTGTTCCTGATCTTAGAAGGAAAGATTTTAGGATTTCTACTTTGTAAATGATGTTGGCTGTGGGCTTTTCATATATACTCTTCATCATGTTCATAAAATTTCCTTGTATTCCAATCTTTTGCAGTGTTTTTATCAAGAAAGTGTGCTGTATTTTGTCAAATGCTTTTTCTGCATCTACAGGTATAATCATGTGATTTTTTTTCCCCTTCAATCTGTTTGTAAGATGTATTACATTGACATATTTTCTTATGTTGAACTGTCCTTGCATACCTAGAATGAATCCCACTTGGTCATGGTGTATAATTCATTTAATGTGTTGTTGAATATGGTTAACAAATATTTTATTCAGGATTTTTGCATCTAGGTTCATTAGGGAAATTGATCTGTAATTTTCCTTCCTTGTGGTATCTTTGTTTGGCTTTGGTACTAGGGTAATGTTGGCATCATAGAATGATTTAAGTAATGTTCCTTCTGTTTCGATATTTTGGGAAGAGTTTCAGCAAGATTGACATTAGTTCTTTCTGGAATATTTTGTAGAATTCACCTGTGAAGCCATCTGGCCCTGGGCTCTTCTTAGCTGGGAGGTTCTTAATTACTGATTCTATCTCTTTACTTGTGATTGGTTTGTTGAGATCATCAGTTTCTTCTTTCACCAATATAGGCTGCTTATGAGTTTCTAGGAATTTGTCCATTTCCTCTGAATTGTCATTTTTGTTGGAATGTAGTTTTTCAAATATCCTCTTATGATAGTCTTTATTTCTGTGGGGTCAGTGGTGATATCTCCTTTCTCATTTCTTATTTTGTGTATTTGCATCTTCTCTCTTTTTTTCTTTGTTAGTCTTGCTAAAGGTTTGTCAATTTTATTGATCTTCTCAAAGAACCAGCTCTTGCTCTTGTTTATCTTTTCAAATGCTTTCTTATTTTGTATTTCAGTTAGTTCTGCTCTTATCTTTGTTCTTTCTTTCTTTCTTCTTCCTGTGGGGTTACTTTGTTGTTTTTTTTTACTAATTCCTCTAAATATGCAGTTAGTTCTTAAATTTTTCTCTTTCTTCTTTCTTGATTTATGAATTTATGGCTATAAATTTCCCTCTCAGTATTGCTTTGGTGCGTCCCATAAGTTTTGGTATGTTTTGTTATCATTTTCATTAGTTTCAAGATAGTTATTAATTTCTTTTGAGATTTCCTTTTTCACCCACTGTTTTTCTAAGAGTGTGCTGTTTAATTTCCATATCTTGGTGTGAAATCTGGGCCTCTGGGAAGGTATCTCTTAGGCACCCCTGAACTATAATACATGCTGAGTGGCAATGCTGTAAATATGTTCACCATTTGCAGTGAATGTACCAAACTAATGAACGAAGTTGTTAATGTGTGAAAGAGTGGGATGTGGGATATATGAGAATCCCTTATATTTTTCTGTGTAATCTAAGTATTTTTTAAAAAAATACATTGAAAACATGTCTTGAAGTTGGTATGGGAGATGACCTGAAATGACTACCTCTAAATATTAGAGGGACAATTGGAAAATCCCTTAAATAAATGGATTAGTTTGGATAGTCTAAATGTGAAGGTTGATCTCCTGAGAAATAAAGCAAGGCCTAACTAAGCCCAACCTGCTTACTGGGAGACTAGTTTAAGAATCAAAACAAGCTTCTTTGAAACTGGTGATGGTGCATGAACTCTTGATGGAAACGAAAGACGTGGGGAAATTGGAATATAGAAGGTCATGACCAGTGCTTTCATCAACGGACATTTTACCTTATCTTTTTTTTAATTTTAATTTTAATTTTTTAATATGTTTTTTTAAAAGATACATAGATCACACAAAATGTTACATTAAAAATTATAAGAGGTTTCCATATATTCGCACTCTCCACTCCCCCACATACTTTCAAGGATCATTTCTATAGCTCATTACCTTATCATTTTGCATACTTATAAAGGAGTATTTTCTTTTGCATTTAATGTAGTTAATGTGTAGTCCACATTATCATTGACCTAAATTTCTGATATTTGATACAATGAAACAAATATGAATTAGCCAAATGTTAATAGTTACTATCCACTAGGTACAGCTGAGGTTTTAGAATATCATACTTGTAAGACACCTAAGCAGACATTGTCGGTACAAAGCAAATCTCACACAAGGTTTAATTGTGTTATTTTGAATTTTTCCATCAATAAAGTTTCTGTAATAACATTAACTTTATTCAAAGTGTATTATGCCTTAGCAACAAACAGTGATGATATTCAGATGTAAGCATGCCATTGTAAACATGATGTGCTAAATAAAGCATATTGAGGTCAAAGCCTTTCTGTAGAGGGAATTTAATTGACATTCTTTCAAGCATAGTGGATAAAGAGATCAAAAATAGTTTTATAAGAAACAGTATTTAACATTTTAAAAATAAAAATACTTTAAAAATCAGTTTTGATGTGATTAAATTTATTTTTAAAAAATCTTCCCTTAGAATGAAATGTATATTTCTCACTTCCAGCATTTCTCCATTTTTCCAAATTGTTCCTTTAACTAAAACAGCCAGCATAACCACCACCCCCCACCCTTTTCTATTATTTATAAAGTAGTGCAAGACATTGTGGCAATTTCAACCAAGCTTTATTCCCTGTGTTATTCTATTATAGAACTATTGTGACAAGGAATGGAAGAAACTGTAGCATTGATCTGGAGAAAGTGGCCAAGGTAGTTGCTGAGGGCATGGAGAGGGAAATAGAGATGAGATGTGGGGGCATTTTCGGGACTTGGAGTTGCTTTAAATGATATTGCAGGGACAGATGCTGGATATTATGTATCATGCCATAACTCACTGAATGTACTGGGAGAGAGTGTAAACTGCAGTGTAAACTATAATCCATGTGGCGCAGCAGTGCTCCAAAATGTATTCACCTAATGCAACGAATGGCCCACAATGATGAAAAATGTTCTTGATGTGGGAAGCGTAGATGGTGGGAAGTGGGGTATGTGGGAACCTTTTATATTTTTTAATGTAAAATTTTTCATGTGATTTATGTATCTTTAACAAAAAAAGAGACAAATTATTATTTAAATAAATAAATAAATAAAAAACAAAAAACAAATCAGGGGAGTGAGACATTCTCAACAAATGATTTCTCACTCTACAAGTATACTCCTTTTTAATGTGCTAAGGAGTTAGGTACAAAAATGACCAGGTGAGTCTTGGAAATAAAATTTTAAGTGTAGATTCTATGGTAAGGAGTGAAACATTTTTAAAGGTAAACACTCTTTTCATGAGGAGTTTATTTTACAGGAGAGGTTTTCATGCATTCTTATTATGAAGAATGATTATTTTTCATATCACTTAACCCACTGAATTCTCTTCTACATTAAAATTAACACTAATAACAAATACCATAGTATTCATTAAAGCATTTTAGTAACCTAATTAAAAAGTAAACAATTTTTCTGTGAGAAAACTTGAGTATTAAATTTGTTTGGATGCACAAAGGCATAATCCAACACCAGAAGCAACATATCTAGTTTGCTAGTATTTTGACAATTGGACAGGTTTGCTAATTTGCTAACACAATATAAATTAAGTAGTTATCTTTTATGTATGTTTACAGTTTCTTCTGTATGTCCCCCCATGTCTTCTTATTTTTTTTTCACTTTGTTTTGATAAGCTTTAGGTTACAGAAAAGTTATATAAAAAATATAGGGATTACCATATATTCCACACCCACCCTTCTCACATTTACCCCATTAATCGCATCTTACGTGAGTGTGGTACATTTGTCACAATTGAGGAACACATATTGAAGCATTGTTACTAACCATGTTCAAAAGTGTATATTATGGTTTACACTTTGCAATGTACAATTTTATAGGTTTTGACAAAATGTATAATGGCCTGTGTCTATCACTGCAAAATAATGATGAACAAATCCAATGCCCTAAAAATGCCCTATGTTCCAATTATTCTTTCCTCCCCCACTCCTCAGAACCTATGACAACCACTAAGTTGCAAATTTTCAAGAATAAGGTTCATAATTCAATGCATTAATATTGATGGCTTGATATAATAGTCTTTTCTTTTATTAGGCACTGCCCATGTATGCAAAAGATTCTTGCCCCTCTGTTAGAGAACGTAGCAGGAACTCCCAGGAGAGGAGTTTAATATTTTCTTATTTATTGTGCATTTTCACCCACTATGATAACACCCTATGCCAAGATGAGCACATTCATATTCCATAGAAGCATGCCACCAATGCACTCTTTCCCATACATGCCCTACCACTGAAACCCTGCACCAGTGACCCTTCCCTTTCATATTCACCAAAAGAACCATAATGTAAACCATTTGCCATTATTGGTAGCAATGCTTTGACATTTGTTCATCAATGTAACAAATGCACAATATTCATGTATGATGTTATTGGTAGGGGAGGATGTAGAGGAGGTATATGGGAATCCTCTATATTTTCTATATGACTTTTCTGTAACCTAAAGCTTCTTAGAAAATAAAGTGAATAAAAAGAGAACATTTATAGGGGCATTTTTGGTACATTTTATTTGTCCCGAGTGACATTGCAGTGATGGTTACAGGCTATTGTATATTTTGTCATACCTTACAAAATCGTGTGGGACAGCATGTAAATTATAATGAAAACTGTAGTTCATGGTTAGTAACAATGCTTCAATATGGGTTTATCAATTGTAACAAAGTTACCACAATAATGAAGGATGCTGTTAATGTGGGAGAGTGTGGAAGAGGGAGTGGGGCATATGAGAATCCCTTATATTTTGTATGTAACAATTATAAAACCTAAAGATTCTTTAAAAAATATTTTAAAAAAAGAAAAAAAAGAACATAATGCACAACGAGGAATTTCTCAATATTGAGGAATGAGCAAGCATAAGGGTGGAATGCAGCTGTGGGCCAAAATAGACTCATTACTATACTAGTAATGAAAGAACTTGTAACACTGGTATAAAGATAATGGCCACCAGATGTTCTGAGAGATGGAGAAAGACATTTTTTGGAATTATTCTGCATGATATTGAAATGACAGATACAGGCTATTATACATTTTGTCAGAACCTATAAGTGTATGGTGTAAAATGCAAACCATAGTGTAAGCTATAGACAATGGTTAGTAGCAATGCTTCAATATTTGTTCATCAATTGTAACAAAGGTACCACACTAATTAAAGATATTAATAGAGGAAAATGTAAGAGGGAGAGGGGTGGAGTATATGAGAATTGCCTATATTTTCAATGTAACTTTTCTGTAATCTAAAACTTCTATAAAAATAAAGAAAAAAGTACAAAAAAGAGAGAAGGGACCCAGTAGGAATGTTATAGGAATTCCAATAGGATGAATGTGGTCATTATCTTGACTTTGTTGATGTTTTCAAGGTTACATACAAATTTGAATACTTAGCAACAGGCACATGCTATGTGAAATTTATTATATGACAATTGTTCATTAATAAAACTATTTTAAAGAAGTGAAAAATTTAAGTAGTGGTAGGTATAAAAGTTCAGATAGGCGATCATTTATAAATCTGGAAAACAGGGATTTTAAGGTTTTAGATGGAATAAGAGATACCTTGAAAGTTTTCTTTATAGAATTTCTGTGTTGAAGATTCTCTTGAGGGAATGAAGGTACCTTCATTCTTCTTCTTAAAACCAGTCTTGCCATATCTCAATAATTTGCAATGAAGTGAATTTCAGGATCTGAATTCAGAATCTATGTTAAACTGAAATGCCCCCATTCCATAATTCAGGTTTTGGGATTTCTTAAAATGTATACAACAGAAAACTGTAATGGATTAATTTTCAAATAAAGAACTTATATTTCCCTGATATTATCAAGAAGTAGCTCCATGTCAATAATAACAGAAAAAGCCAAAATGCCAGTCAAAAATTCTGTATCCAGCAAAATTATCCTTCAAAAATGACTTTCAGCTTTTTTTTTGAGGAAAACGCAGTCGCTGTAGCAGCCGTGCTTCAGCTCCGCAGTCCACCTGACTCACTGCTATTCACTCTCTCTGAAGAACAAGTAGGTCAGGAAGCCACACCGCAGCCATGGCTTTTAAGGACACGGATGGACACCTGTGGAACCAGAGGTGGTGATTCACCGAATTAGAATCACCCTGACCAGCTGCAATGTGAATTATCTAGAGAAGGTGTGTGTTGACTGGATTAGAGGCGCAAAGGAAAAGAATCTCAAAGCGAAGGGACCGGTTCGCATGCCTACCAAGACTCTTAGAATCACTACAAGGAAAACTCCTTGGTGAAGGTTCAAAGATAGGGGATCGTTTCCAGAAGAGGATCCATGAGTGACTCATTGACCAGCACAGTCCTTCTGAGATTGTTAAGCAGATTACTTCTATCAGTACTGAGCCAGGAGTAGAGCTGCAAGTCACCATTATAGATGCTTAAGTCAATTATTTTAATAAATATTATCAGTTGCTTAAAAAAAAAAAAGACTTTCAGGGAGCAGATGTGGCTCAAGTGACTGAGCTCCCACCTCCCACGTGGGAGGTACCAAGTTCAGTTCCCAAGCCTCCCAAAACAAACAAACAAACAAGCAAAAAAAAAAAACAAAAACAAAAACGAGCAACAAGCAAACCAAATGAAAAAACAACTCAGGAAAGGTGCCGTGGTTCAGTGGTTGAGCCCTGTCTTCCTACATATGAGGTCCCAGGTTCATTCCCTGGCCCCAGGTACCTCAAAAATAAGACATTATGTGTGACTTTTCTGTAACGTAAAGCTTCTTTGAGGATACAATGAAAAAATAAAACCCTGGAAGAACGTATGGAAAAAATTGTCACTTTACATACATGATAATATATTTTCCAGTCATGAAAGACAGAATGTATAAAAATTTTTATTTTATTTCAATTTTTTTAGGTTTTTAAAATTTTCTTTTTAAAAAAAGGTAATTAGGTCACAAAATGTTACATTAAAATACAAGAGGTTTGTATATACCCCACTACTTCCACTCCGCTCCTCCCACATCAACATCCCCTTTCATCAGTATGGCACATTCATTGCATTTGGTGAATACATCCTGGAGCACTGCCACATCATATGGACCATAGTTTATATTGTAATTCACACTCTCCCCCAGTCCATCCAGTGGGTTATGGCAGGATATATAATGTCCTGCATCTGTCCCTGCAATGTCATTCAGCACGATTCCAGGTTCCGAAAATGTCCCGTATCACACCTCTTCCTCCCTCTTCCTGCCCTCATCTCCAAATCAATGATACAATTTCTTCCATTGCTAGAGTCACAACAGTTCTATACAGAATATCAGCAAGTCCATTCCAATCCATATTATATTCCTCCATCCTGTGAACCCAGGGATGGCAATGTCCACTCCACCTCTAAGTCGAGATGAGTCTTAGATCCCACATGACTGATGGATGCAATTGTCCTGCTTGCAGCTGTAGACACTCTGAGTTTACCGATGTGGAGATTGACCATTCTCATCTAACCATAAGCTGACATGGATAAGTCCAACGAACTGGAATATAGGTGTTGAAACTCTTCTGAGGCTCAGGGCCCACCTGGCATATGGATAGTTCAGAGATTTAAGTCTCCTGAGCATACACAAACCTGAGCACCAATCACAGGTTCAATAAAAGGGACAGAAGAGGCATGTGTAGAGAGGCAACATCTGAGTCCAACTCCATCAAAATCAGGAGCACTAATTCCTAAGTAGGGTTCATTTGCAAGGCAAGAACTCCAGAGCCATTTTTCATGAACATACAACCTGTGTGTTTCCATAGCCCTCAGGAGCACCAGTACCTGGATATGTATCTACTTTGGCTGTCTCTGGGATCCTGCTGAGACATGCGTAAGCATGACCCCTCTGATGACTCCTGACTCATTTTGATGTCTCTTAGCCACATAAATTCATTTGTCTTTACCATTTCCCCCTCTTATTCAATGTCTTTTTGTAGTTGCATCACTGGCTGGTGATGGAAGTAATGTCTCAGGACCACAGAGTCATGTCCCATTCTGGGGGAAGGTAATGCATTTACATGTTGAATTTGGCTTAGAGAGTGGCCACATTTGAGAAACATGGAGGCCCTCAGGAGGTAACTCCTAGGTACCCTACAGCTCTTGACATAGTTGAAATTTCAGGCACACAAGCTCATAAGCATAGTCATCAGTATCAAGGGCTGATCATTGGACCATTCTTCTTTACTGGTCTTTGCCTTGGACTTGGGGGATTGTTGCTGTTACATTGGGGAATACGACAGAGCTCCCCAAGATGGGAACTCAGTACTCCCTCAGTTGTCATGTGTAACTCGATCCACTATGATAATACCCAACAAACTACGAACATATCTATATACCCTATACGCATGCCCTGGAGAACTGCCTCCCACTCATGCATCCCCCATCAATGACACCCCACATCAGTGCTCCTTCCCTGCCATAGTTTACCTCCTCTGTGATCCAAAACTTCTTCAAAAGTGAAGCCTAATATGTTGCCAAACTCAATTAGTAGGAAAATGAAATAGTATTGACAGGTTTAAAGATTAGAAATAGAATACATAATAATTTCAAAAAACTAAAATGAAGTAAAAAATAAATTGGGGTATAAAAAATGAAAAATATAAAAAAACTTTTTTTTGATGTTTTGCCTTTCATCACAGTAATAGGTATTGCCCTGCATGTAAAGTGGCATGGCAATCTCTTTAATTACTTCCTCAGTGTCTATATCCTTTTTAAAAAATTTAAAATTTTGACTTCTAAAAAGTTTTAGATCACAGTAAAATCATGTATACAATAAAGGAAACTCTTTTCATGTGCTTCTTAACCATTTGTATTTCTTCTTCAGAGAAGCATCTGCTCAAATCTCTTGCCCACTTTTTGAATGGGTTATTTTTATTTTTAAGATATAGAATTTCTTTATATATGTCAGATATTAGGCTCCGATAACATATATGGTTACCAAATATTTTCTCCCATTGGGTAGGCTGTCTTTTCACTTTCTTAATAAACTCCTTTGAGGTGCAAAAGGCTTTAATTTTGTTGAGATCCCATTTATCTATTTTTTCTTTCATTGCTCTTGCTTTGGGTGTGAAGCTCAGGAAGCCATTTCCTATTACAAGGTCCTGTAGATGCTTCCCTACATTGTCTTCCAATGTCTTTATGGTCTTGGCTCTTATATTTAGATCTTTGATCCATCTTGAGTTGATTTTTGTGTAAGATGTGATATGGTTATCCTCTCTCATTCTTTTGCATATGGATATCCACTTCTCAAAGCACCATTTGTTGAAGATGCTATTCTCTGTCATTGAGTGGGCTTGGTGGCCTTGCTGAATATCATATGACTGTACATGTGAGGATCTATATTCAGATTCTCAATTCAGTTCCATTTCTTATCCATGTGTCTATCGTTGTGTCAATACCATGCAGTTTTGATGAGTATAGCTTTGTAGTATATATATGTATACATATACGTATACATATATATTTTTTTACTGGAGATTGCATTTATTGAAGCTTGAAAATCTGCAAAACTCATCTATGATGTTAGGTTGCTGCTTAACTTTTGGGGAGGGGGAGAGGTTTTGCTTTTGTTTGTTTGTTATTACATGGTAGAGGTTATAGAAGACGGGCTTTCTGAGGGTGCTGGTGATGTTCTATTTCTTTTTTATTATTTTTATAGCATATTTCCTTTTTAATTGTCTTTTAAAAAGATACATATATCATAAAAATGTTACAGTAAAAAATATAAAAGATTCCCATATACCCCATACCCCACTCCATTCCTCCCACATCAACAACCTCTTTCATCATTGTGGCGCACTCATTGCATTTGGTGAACACATTTTGGAGCACTGCTACACTGCATGGATTATAGTTTACATTGTGGTTTACACTCTCCTCCATATATTTTTAAGTCAGGTAGGGTGTTTCCTCCAATTTGGCTATTCGGGGCCTCTTTCCCTTCCAAATAAATTTCATAGTTAGTTTTACAAGTTCAGTAAAAAATGCAGTGTTGATTTTTATTGGGATTGCATTAAATATGTAGACAGTTCCATAGGGTAGATATCTTAATGATATTTAGTCTTCCTATCCATGTCCAGAGACTATTCTATTTATTTGTCTTCCTTTTCTTCCTTTAACAGTGTTGTGAAGTTTTCTGTGTATAAGTCTTTTACATCTTTAGTTAAATTTTTTCCTATGTATGTGAACTTTTTATTTATTATTGTAAAGGGTATTTTTTTCTTGATTTCCTCCTCAGATTGCTCATTATTGGTGTACAGAAATGCTACTGATTTTTGCACATTGATATTATAACCTGCCACTTTATTAAACTCATTTATAAGTTCTAGAAGCTTTGTTGTAGATTTCTCAGGGCTTTCTATGTATAGGATCATGTTGTCTACAAATAGTGAAATTTTCACTCCTTCCTTTCCAATTTGTATACCTTTTATATCTGTTTCTTGCCTTAGTGCTCAAGCTAGTACTTCTAACACAATGTTAAATAGGAGGGGTGATAGTGGGCATCCCTGTCTCATTCCTGATCTTAGAGGGAAGGATTTTGGGGTTTCACCATTGTGAATGATGTTAGCTGTTAAATTTTCATATATATTCTTGATCATATTCAGGAAGTTTCCTTGTATTCCTATATTTTGTGGTGTTTTTGTGAGGAAAGGGTGCTGTATTTTCTCAAATACTTTTTTTTGCATCTACATATACGATCATGTGATTATATTCTTTTGATCTATTTATGTGGCTTATCACATTGATTGATTTTCTTTTGTTGAACCATCGTTGCATGCCAGGGATGAAACTCACTTGATTGTGGTGTGTGATTCATTTGATGTGTTATTGAATATGATTAGCAAATAATTTGTTGAGAATTTTAGCCTCTAGGTTCATTAGAGACATTGGTCTGTCATTTTCCTTTCTTGTGTTGTCTTTGTTTGCCTTTGGTATTAGGTACTTTGGCATCATACAATGACTTAGGCAATGTTCCTTCATTTTCAACTTTTGGAAGAGTTTGAGCAAGATTGGTGTTCTTTCTGGAAAGTTTGGTAGAATTTACTGTCATGGGAATGAAAGACTCACACACCAAACTCAAATGCAGGGAGGGCCCTGTTTGATTTATTTCTCTTGTTTATATATCATGTATTTTTGCATTTGGCCAAGGACTGTGGTTAAAGTTAAATTTCTCGAGGATGTTTTGTCTTGGAGCAAAAAGCTTGTCCCTAGTCTCACATCATGTCTAGTGGCAGAAAATGCAAGAAGAAACTGTTTTCAAACTTCAGGCAAAAAGAGACATCTTGTGTAGAGATAAGCAAGAACAGAGTTATTTTTGCTCTGAAGCAAGAACTGATGAGCTTTTATAAATCATTTAACCATACCCTTGCCGAAGTGGTGGAACTAATCCCCACATCTCCCCCGTTCTTTCAAGAGCAGGTGGTTTTATTTGAGTAGCAGTATCTATGGAGCCCAGGTACTCATAGCATTGTATTGTACATTGCCATAGTTGGAGGAAGCACTGGCATTCTATAAATACAAGAAGACAGAGTAAAATTATTCCTCTTATTGTTGCCCACCATTTAAAATTTAGATTGGAAAATCATGTTGGAGAATTCAGCCAATAACTGTTTGGCTAAGATTTTTAGTGTGGTTTGTTGAGTTTGAGATTTTAAGTTCCATAATTGTCACTCTAATTGGAGATAGAGAGCCTCCACTTCATCTGATACATAAGTGAGAAGTAACTTTGCAGGTGTTCTTTTATTTCATTTCAATTATGTTGGGTGTCATTCTATTTTAAAGGAGTGACACAAATTCTAGAATGCTTCAAGTTAATTTCATTTATTAGAGGCCCTGCAGGAGGAATCCAGAATTCTCCTGTCCATGTTGAATCATTTGAAGATAATGGGGTCTCATGATTCCACCAGGGGTGAGAGCAAATAGGGGTGGATCTGTTATATTGGCCCAATAGGTCTGATTAGCAGTGCAGGGGTTAAAAGACATAAGGATAAGAAATACGTACTTGTTCCATGTTCCCACCTTTTTAGCAAAAGCAGTAGTGACTACTGCCAAATAAGCTAAAAAAGTATTTTTAGGCATCTTAGGGTACCTATCTCATGCCATAAGAGCTTGTACTTGGTTGTCCAATTTTTTAAGACTCCCCCATGTAACCGGTTCAACTCTTTGGATAGTCCTCAAAGGGGTGTTGATCAGTTGCAGGTTGAGTGCTTCCAGGCTTGGTATCGGGTGGTGCTGCAGATTCCACCAGGCCATGGTATTGTTTTACATGCTTTGCTGGATGCCAAAGAGGTTCTCTTGGGGAGAGAACAAATGCAAACCCTCTTCCCCATGTTAGTAAATTTACTGGACCAGGGCAATAATCATTAGCTTCTTGACCACCCAGGGGTTCGTATAACACTTTAGGATAAATTTTTATAATTGGTATTTGAAAATGTCCTTCTACTGCTGTATAACCATCTTCACTGCGATTTAAAAAATTTTAAGTATATAAGGCTATTTGTATGATGTCCTTTGGACTGGTTAGCCCTAACACCTTATTCCCCCTTTTTTTGTTTTGTAAGCATAGTTTTAAGGTGGAGGGAGATTATTCTGTAAAAAAATTATTTGTTAACGTAATATTAATATTATGAAAGAGGATTAAAACTACTGTTTGTTTATACAGTTAGATTTTTTTATTGGGTTAGGATAGATGATTGGGTTATACACACAGCTTTGGGAAATCACTGTAAAATTTACTATTGATTTGTTCACATATGAATGCAGGCTGGCTTGACTTGCTTATGGAGATATTAGAGAAAGCTTTGCAAGTTTTAAAATAAAGTGATAGTGGTGAAATTGGATATTAGTTTTTGTAAAAAACTAACAATATTTAGGATTCCTGCACACAACAGTGGTGTTACTTTAATTTATGATAGCTTATTGTGTTTTTTTTACATTTTGTTATTTTATTTTTTGTCTTTATTTATTTTTAAAATATTTTGTCTGTATTTATTTTTTAATATTACATTAAAAAAATATGAGGTCCCCATATACCCCCCACCTCCTTCGCCCCACTCCTCCCCCCATAACAACAATCTCCTCCATCATCATGAGACATTCATTGCACTTGGTGAATACATCTCTGAGCACTGCTGCACCTCATGGTCAATGGTCCACACCATAGCCCACACTCTCCCACATTCTACCCAGTGGGCCATGGGAGGACATACAATGTCCAGTAACTGTTCCTGCAGCACCACCCAGGACAACTCCAACCCCCAAAAATGCCCCTACATCACATCTGTTCTGCCCATTCCCTACCCCCAGCAGCCACCATGACCACTTTCTCCACACCAATGCCACATTTTCTTCAATTACTAATCACAATAGTTCATGAATAGAATATCAGTAAGTCCACTCTAATCCATATTCTATTCCTCCATCCTGTGGACCTTAGAATGGTTGTGTCCGCTCCGCATCTATATCAAGAGGGGGCTTAGATTCCACGTGGATGCTGGATGCAATTCTCCTGCTTTCAGTTGTAGGTACTCTTGGCTCCCTGGTGTGGTAGTTGACCTTCTTCACCGCTTATTGTTATATATCATTCAGTGGCAGCTATCAATGAAAATTGGACAAGTATGAGTTAAAGCATCTGTCTTTTGATTTTTAGGTAGGGAGGATTTTTTTATGATACACATTCTTTTTAACAGTAATTAAAATTATGATTAAGAACATATTTTTATTTAATATTATGTTGACACATTATTAAATTTTTTAGAAATTTTATATACTTTTTAACTATTCATATAAAGTTTTTACTCATACAACTTTAACAGAGGGTTAAAGAATCCCTTTTAATTTTATAACACTTGTAAATATTGTTCATTTAACTTGTAACATATTAAATGACCTTAACAGTTTTATTACTTTATTTTTTCAAGGTAAAAGAACAAATCCTTTACAATAGCCTGAAATAAAAGATACCTTTTAGGATTTGGCTTTGAGAAAGCATGTTTGGACATTATGACCCTTTAAAATTCATACGACTTGCCTTTTAGACCCATCAAATCTTACTCAACTTTATCTACAAAAATTGCTGTTCTTCACACTTCTGCACTTTCTGTATTTATTCGGGTTTTGTCCTAAATTTTACTCTTTCTTAATAACTGGTCAGTTTATCTTAGGACAAAATTATTTTCTGCTTCCTTAAAAATAAACTCACATTCTATACACCCTACATACATATGTTACCAAAATTATTTTGGAAACTGTCTCCGAGCAAACATTTTACAATATGCAATTACCATCAGCACTAAACAAACTTGTAAAAATAATGCGTCAATTTGGTTATATGCAAATATAACTTTTCCTGATTTCAAATACCTAGTAGCATGCAATACTAGAAACAGTTTTTTAGAAACATGTTGGCAGAGGGAGGCTGGCTGCTCATAAATTTTCCTGTTATGAAGTTACTTTTTGTTGTTATAATCAATAAGTTTCTGTTTAATAATGACTTCTTGGAATTAGCTATTTAAGCACTTCAATTCAAACAATGTTTCTACAAATTTCTTATAATTATTCATAACCACAAAGAGTATAATTATTTTATCTTAAGACAAATTTTACCTACATGGAACACATTCTCTTACTAAATGCTACCACAATACTTTTTAAAACTTGGCTTATGCATTCAAGTTTTGTCCTGCATATTTCCATTTTGATTTTATGAAATATAGCCATTTTATTTTAGGGCAAAACATACTTTTTTTAAACAAATTTATCAAATTTCAGTTGGTATTCTCACAAACTTTTTACCTTTTTAAATGTTCATTTAAATTTTACATCCTTGATTTTGTCCTGTGAAGGAAAAAAGCTATTTATTTCAATTTAGGCAAGAACTATGTTTTATGAAGAAACTTGTAACTTCATTAATCAATACTTACAATATTTATCATTGTAGACATCTTATTAGTATTTATACTTACGTATTATTATTAGCATTTATACTTGTGTATTAATATAAACACATTTATTTATTGGCCATTTGAATAGGGTTCTTTTGGGGTTTTATTAGTTTATATTACATCCGGAGGTATTAAAATATACACTGATACTGAACAAATAGAAAAACACTAATACAATTATAACACACCAACAGAAACAAAAAGTTTACAATTTGACCAATAATTCAAGGTCTAGAGTTCCCATAATTCAAAATCTAAGGTTCCCTCATCGGGGAAGTACTAACAAAATGTCTGTACTAGTTGAAACAATGTAGTAATTTGTTCTTCTTTCACTTTACAATTAGCTGCTTTTAATAGTTGTTGTAAAGAACTGAGATAGATCTGTTGCTTTGATAATGTATTTCCCATATGATACTATCGTCTGTCATCAGCTTACCTCTCTCAGGGCAGCTGATGCCCTGTCTTTGTAGGATGCATGGTCTGGACCAGTTTCACTATGCATACATGTTCCTGGGGGCCCTCCCTAAAAATTCCCTTCAGTTAAGGAGAAAATCAGTTCCCCATATTGGGCGCCAATTGCCACAGAAATGATAGATTTGCACAACAAAACTCAAATACAGGGAGCGGCCCCTTTGCTTTATTTCTCTTGTTTATATATCACATATTTTTGGATTTGGCCAAGGGCTGTAGGTAAAGTTAAATTTCTCAAGGATGTTTTGTCTTGGAACAAAAAACTTGTCCCTAGGGTCACAACCTATATAGTGGCAGAAAATGCATGAAGAAGCTGTTTTCAAACTTCAAGTGAAAAGAGACATCTTGTGCAGGGATAAGCAAGGACAGAGCTATTTTTGCTCTGAAGCAAGAACAGATGAGCTTTTATAAATCATTTAACCATGCCCTTGCTGAGGTAGTGGGACTAATCCCCACAATTCACTTGTGAATCTGTCTGGCCTGGAGCTCTTTTTAGCTGGAGGTTTTTAATGAGTGTTTCTATATCTTGTGATTGTTTTGTTGAGATCATTAATTTCTTCTTTCATCATTGTAGGCTGCTTATGTGTTTCTAGGAATTTGTCCATTTCCTCTAAATTGTCCTTCTTGTTGGCATATAGCTTTTCAAAGTATCCTCTTATGATACTCTTTATTTCTGTGGGGTCAGTGGGGATATCCCTTTTCTCATTTCTTATTTTGTGTATTTGCATCTTCTGTCTCCTTTTTTCTTTGTTAGTCTAGCTATAGGTTTGTCAACTTTATCGATCTTCTCGAAGAACCAGCTCTTGGTTTTACTTATTTTTTTCTAGTGGTTTCTTATTTTCTGTTTCATTTAGTTTTGCTCTTATTTTTGTTCTTTCTTTCTTTCTTCTCCTTTGGGGTTAGTTTATTGTTTTTGTACTGAATCCTCTATGTGTGCAGTTAAGTCTTTGATTTTAGCTTTTACTTCTTTTTTGATGTATGAATTTATGGCTATGAATTTTCCTTTCACTACAGCTTTTGCTGCATCTCATAAGTTTTGATATGTTGTGTTGCCATTTTCATTAGTTTCTGGGTAATTACTGATTTCTTTTGTGATTTCCTCCTTGACCCACTAATTGTCTAATACTATGTAGCTTAACTTCCATATCTTGGTGCCTAACCTGGGTCTCTGACCCTTGCAGATTTCCAGCTGATTACAGTGTGGTCAAAGAACTTATTTTGTATGATATCAATCTTTCTGAATTCATGGAGACTTTGTCTGTGATTCAGCCTGTGATCTCTCTTAGAGAATGATAAATGTCTGCTTGAAAAGATTGTATATTCTGCTGTATTTTGGTGTAGTGTTCTGTGTATGTCTATTAGGTCCAGACCCTCAAATATATTATTCAAGGTCTTTGGTTCTTTTTTGATTTTCTGTTTAGATGTTCTGCCTAATTGTGATAATGGTGTATTAACATCCCCCAGTATAATTTTAGAGGCATCTATTCCTCCACTTAATTTTTCCAGTATTTTCCTCATGTATTTTGAGGTCCCCTGATTAGGTGCATAAATGTTTATAATTGTTCTTTCTTCTTAAAGGATTACCTCTGTTACTAATACATAGTGTCCACTTTTGTCTCTCAAAGTAGTTTTGCATTTAAATTCTATTTTGTCAGATATTATTAATATAGCTAATCCTGCCTTTTTTTGTTCTTATTATTTACTTGTAAGATTGTTTTCCAGCCATTCGCTTTTAACCTCCTTGAATCCCTAGGTATAAAGTGGGTTTCTTGTGGAAAGCATATTGATGGGTCATATTTTCTTATCCATTGTACTAATCTGCGTCTCTTGACTGGTGAGTTTAAGCCATTATCATTTAGTGTTATTACTTTCAAGGATTTACTTACTTTAGCCATATTTTCTTTGGATATGTATATGTCATATGTTGTTTTTATTTCTCTTTTTGTCTTTTTAGATGTTCTTACACTCTCCTCCATCTGTCTCTCCTGTTTTCTTTTCCTTTCCTCATGCAGACCTCCTTTTAGTATTTCTTGAAAGGGCAGGTTTCTTATTGGCATGGTTTCTGTTTGTCTGTGAATATTTTGAACTCTCCATTATTTTTGAATGCCAGCTTTGCTGGATAGAGTATTCTTGGCTGGAAATTTTTTTCTTCAGTACCTTGACTATGTCATACCACTGCCTTCTTGCCTCAATGGTTTCAGATGAGAAATCAGCACTTAATGTTATTGAGCTTGCCTTATTTATGATGTTTCTATTTTCTCTTGCTGCCTTCAGTATTTTCTATTTGTCTAGAGCATTTGAAAATTTCACAAGTACATGTCTTGTGGTAGACCTATTGGGATTTATACTGATTGGGGTGTGCTGCACTTCCTAGACATGTACATCCATCTCCTTCAATAGGTTTGGGAAGTTTTCAGCCTTTATTTCTTCCAAAACCCCTTATCTCCCCCTTTCCCTTCTCTTCTCCATCTGGGATGCCTATAATATATATGTTTGTACATTTTGTGTTATCATTGAAATCCCCAATTCCCTGCTGGGTTTTTTCTATCTTTTTATCTCTCAGTTCTACTATCTGTTTGATTTAAGATGTACTGTCTTCCACGTCATTGTTTCTTTCCTCTGCTTCTTCAGATCTGCTGTTATTTGCTGATAGGGGATTTTTTTTAAATTTCTTGAATGGTGCAATTCATCACCATCATATCCATTATCTTTTTGCTTATGTTTACAATTTCTTCAGTATGCTTTCCCAGGGTTTTCTTCTTATCCTTAATCTTTCCCTTCATTTCATTAAGTTCATCCATGATATTTGATTTGCAAGTTTTGATTAGTTGTTTGAGATTCTGCTCCTCTTCCTGATTTTTATTTTGTTCATTGGACTGGGAGATTTCTCCCTGATTATTGGCTCAGTTTGTATTTTTTTGTTGCTGTCTGGTAATCATTTATCTTGCTGGGTTCTTCAGTTGGTTAGCTTCTCCCTCTAGTCTCAGGTTTTTTTAGGTGCTTTTTTTTGTGTGTGAATTTTTCTATTTGACACTTTGTTCTTCTTATTCTGTTACCTTGTTGTTTCCTAAGTTACCTTGCAAGAAAAAAGTTATGGTCAGGGAAAGTAAAAGAAGTAAGAAAAGAAAAAACATAATAGTAGTATTGGTAGTAAATGTTAGCAGAAGAACTGTATAAGACCTAGAAGAATAAATATTATGATCATGTATGCAGTATATAGTTATAGGAATAAGAAAGTGGAGTACCCACAGTGAAATTGGAAACTGAATATGGAGAAGAATATAGTATGAGTTAAATGGCTAGCATGATCGGGAGAGAGGGAAGAGAAAGAAAGGACAATACAAGAAAGAGTTAATTAATTAAAGATTAAAAATAGAAGCATTAGAAATAAAAAGCTAGAAAAATTGGGGGCTAATCAAAGAGAGGGAATGTAAGAGCAACAATAGAAGGTGGGATGTAGGAAGGAAAAGAGATAGCATTGATAGTCAAAATTAGTACACACTGAAAACAGGAGTTTGAAGATGAGGAATCAGAGCAAACAATAAACAAGCCGACAGCACATAACTGGAATAGGGGGGAAAAAAGAAAGATATATAAAAAGGGAGGGAGTATAAAGAGGAACTAAGACAAGATAACATGAAAAAATAAAAATAAAAAAACACAAGATCTAAGGTTAGGAGTCAACTAAACAATAAAAAAACCAGACTTCCCTGTTAAGCTCTTATTTAGGGAAAATAGGAGACCCTAGGGAAGATAGTACAAGTATATTATCTATGTTTTCTCTGTCTCAGAGTATCAGCTAATATCCCAGTGCATCACTGGGATATCCTAAGAGGATCTGTGAACTGAACCAGGGATCTTGCACATTCAAGGCTGAAACTCCTCCACTGAGCCAAACCCTCTTTCAGGGTCAACCTGCCACTCAAAAAACTCCCTTTCCAGGAGTAGGATAGACTCTTTGCAATTGAATAAACTGCTTAGGAATCTGCCCTTCCCCCTTTCTTCCTTTTCTCCCAGGGCAGCAGGAAGCCTGTGTGAGAGCTCCCCTCTGAAATTCAAATGGGACCCCTGGGAACCAAATCACCATGGAAAATAATGACTATTAGTCTCTTTGAGAGAGAGCACCCACACCTTCCTGGGAACCCTAAATATGCTCTTGGAAGCCTACCAATCACTTCCTACTGTCCCCCTCCCTTAGGTGTGTTGCACAGAATTAGTTTAGTGCCTGGCTCCACCTTCTCCCAGACTTAACTCACAGAGGTTAGGTGAATCAGGCTGCCTCAATAGATTCATCCCTCCCCTCTTCCTGTTTTCGCCTCAAGCCAGCTGGTATGCTCCTCAAAGCTCAAAAAGGGGGTCCAGACAATGGAACCCACACTCATAGTATCCCTCTCCACCCTTCACCAAAACCCTCCCACTCTTTGAGTTTTTCTCCTCTGGCTGTGTGACAGGTGAGGTTCCGGGAAAGCCACAGCTTCTTGCTCTTGGGGAGGGGCAGAAACCTGTGGTTTTACCTTGAGTTATCACTCTTCTTGCCACACTCTCTCTGGATCATGTCCTCCTGCTTTGTGGGTTCAGGCAGGATTTTGTTCCCACTCAGTCTTTTATTTGTAGGAGCAATGATATGGGTGCTCTTATTCTGATGTCATCTTGCCCCACCCTCTGAAATTATTTTTTATTTTAGTATTTTGTTATTTTTAAAAATATTATTTTATTATTAATTTTATTTTTTTGGCTTCATTTCTGGAGAGGGTTTGGATCAGAGAAGGGTCACAACTGGGTCAGGGGAGGATCACTGACTTTGGGTGTTTTCCTTTCTACACTCTCCTCCATACTTCTCTTTCTTGTTTTTTCCTTTCAACCTGAAGAACTCCCTTCAATATTTCATTTTTAATTTTTTATCTTTTTTTAAGGAGACATGGATCACACAAAATGTTATATTAAAAAAATAAGAGGTTCCCATATACCCCATTCCCCACCCCCCACTCCTCCCTCATCAACAGCCTCTTTCATCAGTGTGGCACATTCCTTACATCAGTGTGGCACATTCATTGCCAATTGACTATATTTTGGAGCATTGCTACACAGCATGGAATATAGTTTACATTTGATGTGGGCTATGGGTGGCAGGCTCTTTGTATCTTCAGAGATAATCTAAACTATCTGTGACTTGTGGGTGTGGGATGATGAAAGGCTGCAGTCCTGCCCTTGGGGAGCAGGAAACAGTTTAACAATGCAAGGTCTATAAACTTTAAGTATTCAGGGGAAATGCAAACCAAATATGCTAAAGGCTTATCTAGAATGTCTGGAGTCCATGCTAAAAGCTTACCTAAGATGTGGAAGATATATATGCTAATTGAAGCCTATTGAGAACTGAAACAAAGCGACCATTTGGCCTTTCCTTGCTGTATAAAAGACATTTGAAAATCTTGTTCAGGGCTCGGGATTCAAACAGAAAGCTCCCGAGTCCGGCCGGCTGTCAATAAACCATTTTTCCTTCTCAAAATCATTCCTGAGTACTGGCCTCTCTATACTCAAATAATTGAACTTCTCTCAAATTCTACAACACATTGTAGTGTACACTCTCTCCCAGTCCATTCAGTTGATTATGGAAGGATATATAATGTCCTGCATCTGTCCCTGCAATATGGTTTCTTTTTGATAAACTCTTTTAATTTCAGTTTGCTAATATTTTGACCTCTCTTTCATTTTTATTTTTTATTTATAATATGTTTTATTTTGCTTTGGCTCTCACAGGCATAAAATAGTTTTATTCTCATTAGTTCTACACATAGTGACAGTTTTGGCTTTCCTGTGTGTTTTTTTTCCTTCAAATTCTACTCAATTTATTCATTTTAAAAAATATATTACATTAAAAAAATATGAGGTCCCCATTCACCCCCACCACCCCCACCTCACCACTCCCCCCACAGTAGCACTCTCCCCCATCATCATGACACATCCATTGCATCTGGTGAGTACATCTCTGGGCATCGCTGCACCCCATGGCCTATGGTCCACACCATAGCCCACACTCTCCCACATTCCATCCAGTGGGCCATGGGAGGACATAGAATGTCCGGCAATTGTCCCTGCAGCACCACTCAGGACAACTCCAAGTCCCGAAAATGCCTCCACATCTCATCTCTTCCTCCCATTCCCCGCCCCCAGCAGCTACCATGGCCACTTTTTCCACACCAATGCCACATTTTCTTGATTATTAACCACAATAGTTCATGAATAGAATACCATTAAGTCCACTCTAATCCTTACTGTATTCCTCCTTCCTGTGGACCTTGGCTTGGTTGTGTCCATTCCACAACTATGTCAAGAGGGGCCTTAGATTCCACATGATGCAATTCTCCTGCTTTCATTTGTAAGCACTCTAGGCTCCATGGTGTGGTGGTTGACGTTCTTCAACTCCATGTTAGCTGAGTGGGGTAAGTCCAATAAATCAGGGTGTAGGAGCTGAGGTCTGTTGAGGCTCAGGGCCTGGCTATCATATTGTCAGTCCAGAGATTCAAATCCCCTAGATATATCGTAAACCCCAGCACCAAATACAATTCCAGTAAAGTAGCATGAAAGGCTTGTGAAAAGAGATCCCATCTGAGTTCAGTTCCATCACGCAGAAACACCAGCTCCAAAGAAGGGCCAACAGACATGGCAGTAAACTCCATCTGCCATGACCATAGAACCTGTGGGTCTCTTTAGCCCTCAAAAGAACCAGTACCTGGGGTTGTATCTGCTTTATCTGTCTCTGGGACTCTGCTCAGGTGTGCATAAGGGCAATCCTTCTGACAAGCTCCAGACTCTTTTTTAGTGACTCATAGCCATATAAACTCATTTGTCCTTTCCATTTCCCCCCTACTTTAGGTCAAGCAGCATTTTTAACTCCTGTTATTATATGTAGACAGGGATATTCTCCTGGTCCACGTTGAACCTTTAATTCAAGGTCATTTTCTAGTTACGTCATCAGCTGGTACTTGGTAGTGATCCCTTGGGGCCAGGGAGGCTCATCCCCGGGTGTCATGTCCCACGCTGGGGAGAAGGCAGTGCATTTACATGCTGAGTTTGGCTTTGAGACTGGCCACATTTGAGTAACACAGAGTCTGTCAGGAGAGAACTCCTAGGCACAGTGCTGCTCTAGGCCTTATTCTTATTTCAGGTGTATAGGCTCACAAGCATAGTCATTAGTATCAGGGGATCACTGTTGGACCATCATTCCTTCCTGGTCCTTGCTGTTGCACTTGGGGGACTGCTGCTGCTCCCCTAGGGACCACAACAGAGCCCCCTAGAATTAAATTTTGAAGGCATCTTGTCCTTGGCTTGTCTTACTTGGGAGGCTTTTGATGACTGATTCAATCTCATTACATGTTATTTACCTGTTGAGGTCTTCTACTTCTTCTATCACCAGTGAATGTTGCTCATGCATTTCTTGAAATTCATCCATTTCTTGTATGTTGTCCAACTTGTTGGCATACAGTTTTTCATGGTATCGTCTTATGTTACTTTTTTTTTTTTTCTGTGTGGTCAATAGTGATGTCTTATTTCAAGTTTCTATTTTATTTGTTTTCTATTTCTCCCTTTTTTTCTTCATTATTCCAGCTAAGGTTATGCAAATTTTATTAATCTCAAAAAACCACCATTTGGTTTTAATTCTCTTTGTTGTTTTTAATTTTCAATTTCATTTAATTCTGCTCAATGTTTGTCATTTCTAATCTAGTTATTTCTTTTTCTAGTTCTTCCAGGTATGCAATTATGTCTTCAATTTTAGCTCTTTCTTCTCTTTAAGGACTATGAATCTCCCTCCCAGCATTATCTTTGCTGCATCCCTTAAGTTTTGATATATTCTGTTCTCATTTTCACTTACTTCCAGATATTTACTGATTTCTCTTGCAGTTTCCTCCTTGACCCACTGACTGTTTAAAATGTGTTGTTAAACTTCCATAAATTTGTGAGTTGTCCAGCTCTCCATCCCTTATTGATTTCCAACTTCATTTCATTGTGATCAGAGATAGTACTTTGTATAATTTTAAACTTTCTAAATTTGTTGACAGTTTTTCTTTGACCTAGCATGTGGTCTATCCTGGAGAATGATCCATGACTATTGGAGAGGAATGTATATCTTGCTGTCTTAGAGTGCAATTTTCTGTATAGGTCTATTAGGTCTAGTTCCTTTAAGGTGCTATTTAAGATACATTTATTGAACCTCTGTTTAGATGTTCTCTTTATTACTGAAAATGGTACATTGAAGCCTCCCATTGTGATTATAGAGGCATCTGTTTCTCCCCTTCCTTTATCTAGTATTTGCCTCATATATTCGGGGTTCACTGGTTAGGTGTATAAATATTTTTACCTGTTCTTTTTTTCTGGTAGATTTCCCTTTTAATTAATATATAGTGTCCTTCTTTCTCCTTTATAACAGTTTTGCATTTAAAGCCTTTTTTGTCAGATGTTATTATAGCTAACCTAGCACTTTTTGGGTTACTCTTTACATGGAAAATCCTTTCCAACTTTTCCTTTGCAACCTATTTGTGTCCTTGGTCTATGGCAATTCTCTTGTAGACAGCATATAGATGTTTCATATTTTTATCTATTTTACCAATCTGTGTATCTTAATTGGGGAGTTTAATCCAGTAACATTCAATGTTATTACTATAAAGGCAGTACTTACTTCATTCTTTTTACTTTTGGCTTATATATGTCATATTTCATTTTGTTTCTCTTTTTACCCTTTTAGTTACCCTTACTATACTAATTGTAAGTAGGTCAGTTTCCTTTTTGTGAAGAGGGTTTTGTTTCTTTTTGTGTTAACATTCTTCTTTGATCCTTTTTTCCCCTTATTCTAAATATTTAGGATTGTCTGAGTTTAAGTGCCCTTACTAATCAAATATGTCCAAACGAATATACTAAATCAATGCAATGTGATGAGGGAAGAACGAACAGCTATAAGAGGACACTGGATGAACATACAGAAGAAATTGCACAGATACATAGAAATTATAATTCTTGTGGTAATGAAAGGCACAAAGGGAGAAATTTTTAAAAATACACTAGAATCACACAAGAGCAGGTTTTAACAGGCGGAGGAACAAACTAGTGAAGTGGAAGATTGGACATCCAAAGTCCCACAAATGGTAAAATAGACAAAAAAATAGAAAAAGTTCAGCAGGAACACAGAAAATTGAATGACAGAACAAAATGTACAAATATATACATTATGGGTGTCCCTGAGTGATAGGATAAAGAAAAAGGGTGAGAAGAAGAGTTTAAGGAACTAATGGCTGAAAATATCCCAACTCCTTTGAAGGATATGGATGTAAATTTCCACTAAATGCAGTGTACTCCAAACACAATAAATCCTAGCAGTCCAACTATGAGACACATATTAATCACATTGACAAATGCCAAAGATAAAGAGAGACTACTAAAAGCAGCAGAAGAAGAGAGATCCTTAACATGTAAGGGTTACACAATATGATCAAGTGTTGATTTCTCATCTGGAACAATGGAGTGGTATGACATAGTTAAGACACTGAAAGAAAGACTAGCATTCAAAAATGAAAGAGGGAGAAGGGGCTGGCAGGAGAGCGTGCAGGCTGCGGCTGCTCTGGCTGCTGCCTCTGCTGGTCTCAAAAACAGTTTTTTGAGCATTAGAAATTCTTCAGGACCAGGCTGTTTTGGGATTTTAAAGGTCAGGAGGTGTCTGGACATCAATTTCGTGGGAAAGTAATAGAGAAAATTCATGTTAAAGATAAAATTGAGGCTCGCTTACACTGAGGTGGAGGCTGCGCGCAGGACGCTCCCTCCTGGGGTGGGCAGAGCTGCGGCACTGCGCCCATGATTCCTGGAGGCTCTGTAGTACTGGGGAATTCATAAGCCCTGAGCGGGCTATTGGGGGGCTAACAGGGCAGGAGGCCTTCACAGACCGATTTGGGGAGATAGACCGGAGTTTTATTGTGAGGCGGGGAATTTTTGATTGGGGACACAAATAATCGTGCCTCTGGCTAGAGCCTCACCCTCAAGGCTGGCTGCTGATCTGCAGAGGCCTTAAATCGCTGGCAGCAAAGAGACATCACCAGGAGGCTATTTTCGGGGTTGACAGGGTGGGAGGTGGCTGGAAACCGATTAGGGGAATTTTTTGCGAGGGGTGGGATTTTTGATTTCGGACACTGATACAGCGCTTCCGGCTAGAGCCCCGCCCCCTAAGCCTAGCTGTGGATCTACAGTATCTTTAAATTGACTGCAATATAGAGGCACTTCCAACTGGCTGTTTCAGGGGCCTGCAGGCCAGGAGGTGTCCTGAAGTTGAATTGGTGATACAGCCACACAAGAGACCCTAGTGAAAGGGGGAATTGCGGGTTTCGGAAACATAAAGCAGAGTTTGCGGACGTGACCGCTCCCATAGGGCTGGCACCCAGCTGGGGGGATCCCTGAAGGCTGTGTTGCACTGCGGTGCTCCCAGGCTCCCTGTTAACCAGATTTGAGGTTGCCAGGTCTGTGTTCCTTAAACCCTGGTGGCCCACACCTCAGAGACTCACACCTCTTGAATCTGCAATATCACAGACTTTCCATCCCTGAATCCAGATGCCCTGGGGTCCTTGATTGTTCTAGCCCTCAACATTTGCGTACTTTTTTTTTTAATTTTTAATTTTTAATTTTTTATTGTCCTGGATGCTAATATTGCATTATTTCCTAGTCTTTTCTCCCATTGTATCCCCCAAGGTCTTTTTCTTTTTTCATTTATTTAGGGGTTTTTTGGTGTTGCTGCTGTTGGTGTTCTATATCTCCTTTTCTTTTCCTTACTACCTTCCCTTTTCTTTACCCACCCCCCCTTTTTCTTTCTTTCTTTCTTCTCTCCCTTTTTCTTCTCTCTTTCTCTTGTCCCTCCCTCATTTTCTTCTTATTTTATTTTATCTTAATTATACAATAAGTGCTGCAGGAAACACCTCACATTTGCTGTGTTTCCTCATCCTCCGTTGCCTCATTTCTGTGTGAATTGATTTTGGCTACCTACACTATCCCCTTTCCCCTGCATCTTAATATCCTCCATCATCTACTGTCTCTCCTATATTCCACCTCCCTTTCTTTGATCCCCAAAGTGTCTAACTCTTAATTTCTAATACTTTATTTTGTTTTCTGTCTTTTATCCACTCTTGAAACTATTGCCTCTCTTTTTTCTTTCCCTCTCTCTTGAAAACACTGGCCTATTAATTCATAATATATTCCTCCCATATTCAGTCAACTACCTCATTATAGGTACTCTACTTACTGCTATAACTCTACACAACTTACATGAATCTCCATGATCCTCCCAGATCTCATATTGTTGCTCTGTTAACATTTATTACCAATACTACTTTAAACATTTTCCTTTCTTACACAATTGCCTTTCCCTGGCCCTAATACTTTCCTTCAAAGTGAAATCAACCACAATAAGAAATTAGAATAAGAACAAATTGACAAAGAGAACATATAATACTTATGCAAAAACAACAGCTAATTAATCCCCAAGACTAGACAAAGAAGCTAAGGAATTGATTAAACCCGTCAAGATAAAATGATGACCAGACAGAAACAAAAATCTAGAAACCAAACCAGTAATCAGGAAAACATGGCTGAATCCAATGAACAAACTAAAAACCAGGAAGGGGAGCAGAACTTCGCACAAGAAATTAAAGATCTCAGAACATATATCACAGACAAATTTAATGAAGTAAAGGAAGAGGTTAACAATATGAAGACAACACTTGGAGGGGAAATTGCAGACATATGCAAAAAGATAACAGATATGATGGGAATGAACACCACAGTTCAAGAAATCAAAAACACACTCGCAGCAAATAGCAGCAGATTAGAAGAGGCAGAGCAGAGAATTAGCGATATGGAAGACAGTACATCGGAAATCAAACAGATAGTAGAATTGATCGATAAAAAGATAGAAAAAATCCAGTTAGGACTTAGGGACCTGAATGACAATGCAAAACGCACAAATATACTCATTATAGGCATCCCAGAAGGACAAGAGAAGGGAAAGGGATCAGAAGGAGTGTTGCAGGAAATAATGGCTGAAAACTTCCCAAATCTACTGAAAGAGACAGATGTACATATCCAAGAAGCGCAATGTACCCCAAATATCATAAACCCCAACAGGCCCACCACAAGACATATATTTGTCAAATTATCCAATGCTCAAGACAAAGAGAAAATTCTAAAAGCAGCAAGAGGAAAGAAAACCATTACATATAAGGGGAGCTCCATAAGATTAAGTGCTGGTTTCTCATCTGAAACCATGGAGGAAAGAAGGCAGTGGTATGATATAGTTAAGGTACTAAAAGAAAAAAATTTCCAACCAAGAATACTCTATCCAGCTAAACTAGCATTCAAAAATGATGGAGAGTTCAAAATATTTATAGATAAACAGAAATTGAAAGAGTATGCCAACAAGAAACCTCCCCTTCAAGAAATTCTAAAGGGAGTTCTGCAGGAAGAAAGGAAAAAAGAGGACAGACAGAGTTGGAGGAGGGTGTAAGAGCAACAAAAAAGACAAAAAGAGAAGAAAAAACAAACAAACAAAATATGACAAGCACAAGTCCAATCAAAATATGGCTAACATAAATAATTCCTTGAAAGTAATAACACTGAATGTCAACTGATTAAACTCACCTATCAAAATATTCAGACTGGGACACTGGATAAGGAAATATGACCCATCTATATGCTGTCTACAAGAGACACATCTTAGACCTAGGGATTCATGGAGCCTGAAAGTGAACGGTTGGAAAACAATCTTACAAGCAAACAGTAACCAAAAAAAGGCATGAGTAACTATATTAATATCAGTCAAAATAGACTTTAAATGTGAAACAATTGTGAGAGACAGAGAAGGATACTACATATTAGTGAAAGGGAGAATCTGTCAAGGATAAACAATCATAAACATTTATGGTCCTAACAAGGGCGCCTCTAAATACATGAGGCAAATGCTGGAAAAACTAAGTGAAAGAATAGATGGATCTACATTTACAGTGGGGGGTTTTAATTCACCACTATCAACTCTGGACAGAACATCTCAAAAAAGAATCACTAAAGAAATAAAATATTTGAACAGTATATTAGAGGAGCTGGATCTAATAGACATATACAGATCATTACACCCAAACACAGCAGGATATACATTTTTTTCAAGTGCACATGGATCATTCTCAAAGATAGACCAGATGCTAGGCCACAAAGAAAGGCTTAATGAATTCAGAAAGACTGAAATCATACAAAATAATATCTCTGACCACAGTGGAATGAAGCTGGAAATCTGCAAGGTCCAGAGGCCCAGATTTCACACCAAGATATGGAAATTAAACAGCACACACTTAGAAAAACAGTGGGTCAAAGAGGAAATCTCAAAAGAAATCAATGACTACCTTGAAACACATGATAATGATAACACAACATACCAAAATTTATGGGATGCAGCAAAAGCAGTGCTGACAGGGAAATTTATAGCCATAAATTCATACATCAAAAAAGATGAAAGGGCAAAAATTGAAGAACTAACTGCACATTTGGAAGAATTAGAAAAAAAAACAACCAAGTAATCCCACAGGATGAAGAAGGAAGGAAATAACAAAGAGCAGAACTAATTGAAATAGAAAATAAGAAAGCACTTGAAAAGATAAACAACACCAAGAGCTCATTTTTTTAGAAGCTCAATGAAATTGACAAACCTTTATCCAGACTAACAAAGAAAAAGAGAGAGAAGATGCAGTTACACAAAATAAGAAAAGAAAAAGGAGATATCACCACTGACCCCACAGAAATAAAGACTATCATAAGAGGATACTTGGAAAAACTATATTCCAACCAAAAGGACAAGTCAGAGGAAATGGACAAATTCCTAGAAACACATAAACAGCCTATACTGATGAAAGAAGAAATTGAAGATCTCAACAAACCAATCACGAGTAAAGAGATAGAATCTGTCATTAAATATCTCCCAACTAAGAAGAGCCCAGGGCCAGACAGCTTCACAGGTGAATTCTTCTAAGCATTCTGGAAAGAACTAACACCAATCCTGCTGAAACTATTCCAAAAAATCGAAACAGAAGGAATATTGCCTAACTCATTCTATGATGACAACATTACCCTAGTACCAAAACCAAACAAAGACACCACAAGAAAGGAAAATTACACACTAATTTCTCTAATAAACCTAGAAGCAAAAATACTTAGCAAAATACTTGGTAATCGTATTCAACAACACGTTAAATGAATTATACACCACGACCAAGTGGGATTCATTCCAGTTATGCAAGGATGGTTCAACATAAGAAAATCAATCAATGTAATATACCATATGAGCAGATTGAAGGAAAAAAATCACATGATTATGTTTTATAGATGCAGAAAAAGCATTTGACAAAATACAGCACCCTTTCTTGAGAAAAACACTCCAAAAGATCGGAATACAAGGAAATTTTTTAAACATGATAAACAGTATATATGAAAAACCCACAGCCAACATTATTTACAATGGAGAAATCCTGAAATCCTTCCACCTAAAGTCAGGAACAAGACAAGGATGCCCATTCTCTCCCCTTCCATTTAACATTGTCTTAGAAGTACTTGCTCGAGCACTGAGTGAAGAACCAGATACAAAAGGCATCCGAATTGGAAAGGAAGAAGTCAAAATTTCATTATTTGCACTTGACATGATCCTATACATAGAAAACCCTGAGAGGTCTACAACAAAGCTTCTAGAACTCATAAATGAGTTTAGTAAAGTTGCAGGTTATAAGATCACTGAGCAAAAATCAGTAGCATATCTGTACACCAATAATGAGCAAGATCAGGAGGAAATCAAGAAACAAATACCATTCAAAATATTAAATAAAAAAATCAAATATTTAGCAATAAATTTAACTAAAGCTGTAAAATACTTATACACCAAGAACTATACAAGACTGTTCAAGGAAATCAAAGAAGACCTAAATAAATGGAAGAATATTCCCTGTTCATGGATAGGAAGACTAAATATTATTAAGATGTCTATCCTACCAAAACTGATCTATACATTCAATGCAATCCCAATAAAAATCAACACAGCCTTCTTTAAGGAACTAGAAAAACTAACTATGAAATTTATTTGGAAAGGAAAGAGGCCTCGAATAGCCAAAGACATATTGAAAAAGAAAAACTAAATTGGAGGAATCACACTACTGGGCTTCAAAAGATACTAGAAAGCTACAGTAGTGAAAACAGCATGGTATTGGCATAAGGAGAGACACACAGACCAATGGAATTGAATTGAAAGCTCTGATATAGAGCCTCATATATATAGGCACATAATATTCGATAAAGCCACCAACCCCTCTCAACTGGGAGAGAATGGCCTATTCAACAAATGGTGCCTGGAGAACTGGATATCCATATGTAGAAGAATGAAAGAGGATTACCATCTCACACCTTATACAAAGATCAACTCAAGATGGATCAAAGACCTAAATATAAGAGCCAAGACCATAAAGACCTTGGAAAGCAGTGTTGGGAAACATCTACAGGACCTTGTAATAGGAAATGGCTTCATGAATATCACACCAAAAGCATGAGCAACAAAAGAACAAATAGATAATTGGTACTTCCTCAAAATTAAAGCCTTCTGCACCTGAAAGGAGTTTGTCAAGAAAGTAAAAGGGAACCTACACAATTGGAGAAAATATTTGGCAACCATATATCTGATAAGAGACTTATAGCTTGCATATATAAAGAACTCCTATATCTTGAAAATAAAAAGATAGACAACCCATTTAAAAAATGGGAAAAATATTGAAACAGACACTTCTCCAAAGAAGAAATACAAATGTCTAAATAGCACATTAAAAAATCCTCCAAATCATTAACTATCAGGGAAATACAAATCAAAACAACAATGGGATACCATCTTACTCCCATAAGATTGGCAGCAATGAAAAAAACAGAAGAATACAAATGCTGGAGAGGATGTGAAGAAATGGGAACACGCATCCACTGCTGGTGGGAATGCAGAAGGATACAACTATTCTGGAGGACAGTTTGGCAGTTTCTCAAAAAACTAACCATAGATTAGCTGTTTGACCCAGCAGTACCACTGCTGGGTATATACCCAGCAAAACTGAAAACAAGGACACAAACTGATATATGCCCACCAATGTTCATAGCAGCATTGTTCACTATCAACAAAAGTTTGAATCAACCCAAATGCCCCTCAACAGATGAGTGGATCAATAAAATGTGGTATATACATACAATGGAATACTACTCGGCTTTAAGAACAAATACACTACAAAGTACACATGATAACATGGATGAATCTTGAGAACCTTATGTTGAGTGAAGCAACCCAGGCATTGAAGGACAAATACTACATGACCTCAATGATATGAAATAAGCAACCTTCCTCAGAGAGCTAGAGACTGGAAGGTAGGCTTACAGGAAGTCGGGAATTAGAGGAAGAATGTAAGCTGATATCTACATGAGTGAAATCTATGATAAGCTGGAGGTAAGTATCTGTAAAAGGAAGGGATAAAATGGGCCATAGGTTATCTTTGGGTGGGGCTGTGGGTGTTTGAGGGGGGCTAGTGATGGGTGGATGGTAATATTGCCCAAGAAATTCAGGGGAGGGTGGGGCAACACATGAACATAGGAGATTGTCAGGTGTTGGTTGAGAGTATAATGCTGAGAATACCTTTTCAAAATATAATTAGGAAAGTTTCCTGTTTAAGATACTCAAAGGGGATATCCTGACACAGGACATACTCCTAGGGAATTTGCGAATGCTCATTTTGCCAGAATGGGTTATACCATTGTGTAGAGACCCATATAATGAGAGTGAAGGGAGACCCTCAACCTGGGGAGGACTAAGGCCATCAAATAGAGGGAACTGTATCTCTCAAGAGAAATGGTGGCTCCCAGGGCATTAGGGCAGTTGAGCGGGTCACACCCTCAGCACTGTTGCAAGTATTTCTGAACGTGGCTCCTCAGGAAATGAAGATTGACTGTCACTGTGGGGCCCAAGTGGAGGGGGAAATAGATATTGAATAGATGGAACCAGAGTAAATGTGGGGGCAAAGGAAGTGTTTCACAAGAGTACACAAGGATGGATATAAAACATGTAATATTACACCAAAAACATAGAGGGGAAGACAGACTAATAATGTAAACCATAATGTAAAACATAGGATAACTAAAAAGTTTAGAAAACTGTATAGCCTAGCGTATAAACCACAATGTAAACACAAATGTTTCCTTGTTTGAAAGCTATTGTCTCAATATCTGTACATCAGTTTCAGTAAATATGATATGAGTAAGTTAAAAGATTATCTCTTTGGAAGGGAAAAGGTTTCATAATGGATATGTGGGACTACTCTATATTGTATATATGAATTCCTATGATCTAGGGCTCTTGTGAAGAGAAGCTCAATAATTAGGGGAAAAAGGAAAGAAAAAGATAGGATGCAGAATTTTTCCAAATCAATATATATTCCATATCTAACATTTAAACTCATTGCTCTATTCCATTTTTCTATTAAGGGACCCTGACATTATATTGGGCTTCACTGTTCAGGAAGTTTTGGATCACAGAGTGGTTCAATAATGGCAGCGGAGGAATACTGATATGGGAAGTTATTGAGAGGGGACATATGGTTGACAGGGAGTTATACAGGGCATTTGTCCAGGGTGCAAGGCAATGTTTGGATATACTCATAGTGGAAATAATTAAAAACAACAGCTGGGGGGAGTACTGGGTTCCTGGCTGGGGGGGGGGCCTCTGTCATGGTCTGTAGGGTAGCAGCGGCAGTCCCCCAAGTGCAACGTGAAGGACCAGGAAGGAATGAGGGTCCAAAAGTGACCCCCTGATCCTAATGACTATGCTTGTGAGCCTATACACCTGAAATAAAAACAAGGCCTAGAGCAGCACTGTGCCTAGGGGTTCCCTCCTGACAGCCTCCGTGTTACTCAAATGTAGCCAGTCTCAAAGCCAAACTCAGCATGTAAATGCACTGCCTTCTCCCCAGCGTGGGACATGACACCTGGGGATGAGCCTCCCTGGCACCGAGGGATCACTACCAAGTACCAGCTGATGATGTAACTAGAGAATGACCTTGAATTAAAGGTTCAACATGGACCAGCAAAATATCCCTGCCTACATTTAATAACAGGAGTTAAAAATTCTGTTTGACCTAAAGTAAGGGGGAAATGGAAAGGAGAAATGAGTTTATATGGCTATGAGTCACTAAAAAAGAGTCTGGAGCTTGTCAGAAGGATTGCCCTTATGCACACCTGAGCAGAGTCCCAGAGACAGATAAAGCAGATACAACCCCAGGTATTGGTTCTTTTGAGGGCTAAAGAGACCCACAGGTTCTATGGTCATGGCAGATGGAGTTCACTGCCATGTCTGTTGGCCCTTCTTTGGAGCTGGTGTTTCTGCATGATGGATCTGAACTCAGATGGGATCTCTTTTCACAAGCCTTTCATGCTACTTTACTGGAATTGTATTTGGTGCTGGGGTTTACGATATATCTAGGGGAATTGAATCTCTGGACTGACAATATGATAGCCAGGCCCTGAGCCTCAACAGACTTCAGCTCCTACACCCTGATTTATTGGACTTACCCCACTCAGCTAACATGGAGTTGAAGAATGTCACGCACCAAACTATGGAGCCTAGAGTGCTTACAAATGAAAGCAGGAGAACTGCATCATGTGGAATCTAAGCCTCCTCTTGACATAGTTGTGGAATGGACACAACCAAGCCAAGGTCCACAGGAAGGAGGAATACAGTAAGGATTAGAGTGGACTTAATGGTATTCTATTCATGAACTATTGTGGTTAATAATCAAGAAAATGTGGCATTGGTGTGGAAAAAGTGGCCATGGTGGCTGCTGGGGGCGGGGAATGGGAGGAAGAGATGAGATGTGGAGGCATTTTCGGGACTTGGAGTTGTCCTGAGTGGTGCTGCAGGGACAATTGCCAGACATTCTATGTCCTCCCATGGCCCACTGGATGGAATGTGGGAGAGTGTGGACTATGGTGTGGACCATAGGCCATGGGGTGCAGCGATGCCCAGAGATGTACTCACCAGATGCAATGGATGTGTCATGATGATGGGGGAAGAGTGTTACTGTGGGGGGAGTGGTGGGGTGTGGGTGGTGGGTGTGAATTGTGACCTCATATTTTTTTAACATAATATTTTTTAAAAAATGAATAAATTGAGTAGAATTTGAAAAAAAAATAGTATTCAAATTAAAAAATTTAATTTTATACATCATTTTGAAAAGAAACAATACCTGTCATGCTCAAAGTCTTCCAAAGTATTGAAGACAAGGCTATATAACCTAACTGATTTTAGGACATCAAAATCACCTTAATACCAAACACACACAAATATGCCAGAAGAAAAAAAAGTTACAGACCAATCTCTCAAATGAACTTAGATGCATAAATTCTCACCAAAATCTTGCAAATCAAATCCAGCACTATATAAATGAGTTGTATGCTATGTTTTGTCTGAGGTATGCAAGGATTGTTCAATGTAAGAAAATCAATTAATGTAATGGACCAGATTAACAGTTTGAAGGAGAGAAATTATACAATCATCTCTATTAATACAGAAAAGGAATTTGGCAATATTCACCATTCATAATAAAAACACTTTAAAAGATAGGAGTAGGAGGAATTTTCCTCAACAGAATAAAGGACTTATTTTTAAAAAACCCAAAGCTAACATCTCATACTTAATGGAGAAAGGTTAACAGCTTTCCTCTAAGATCTGGAACAAGACATGGATAACCACTGTAAACACTCTGATTACACACTGAGTTAGAAGTTCTTGCTAGAGGACGTAGGCAAGAAAAATAAATGAAAGGCATGAAAATTGGAAAGGAAGATGTAAAATTTTCAGTATTTGTGGATGACGTGATCCTATATAAAGAAAGTCCAAGAAAAATCTAGAACACATTTCTCAGAAGATGGCATCAGAGTAGGTTGGAAGAGTTCAATTCCCTTACAGAAACAACAGAAGTTAAAATGGTGTCTGAAACACCACACCGAGGAACCAAGAGAATCTACAGTTGTGGGCATGAGAGTTCCATCAACCAACCATGTTGGCTGAAGCCCCCTCTCAATTGAGAGTAGGATTTGGCATTGCCATCCCAGGGCCCTCAGGATGGAGGAATAAGATATAGATTTGAATGAGCTTATTCTACTATAGAAACAAAGAAATTATGTAATTTATGTGGAGACAGTGGTCGCTGAAATTGCTGAAAGCAGGGAGAGGGAAAAGGCAGTGTGATATGGGGGCATTTTCAGGACTTGGATTTGTCCTGAATGATATTCCAGGGACAGATGCAGGACATTATATATCCTGCCATAACTCACTGAATGGACTGGGAGAGAGAGTAAACTACAATGTAAGCTATAATCCATGCTGTGTAACAGTGCTCCAAAATGTATTCAATAAATGCAATGAATGTACCACACTAATGAAAGAAGTTGTTATTGTGGAAAAGTGAGGGGTGTTTGGAGTGGGGCATATGGGAATCTTCTACACTTCTTTTTTTGGTTCTGTTATTTATTGATATGTGTAAAATATTAATGATAAATTCTTTTTTCATTCCCTATTTTGTACTGACTTCCTATTTTTTTCTCTCTCTCTTTATTATTTTTTAAATGCTACATTCAAAAAATATGAGGTCCCCATATACTCCCCACCCCCCTCACCCCACTCCTTCCACATCAACAACCTATTTCACCATCGTGGGACATTCATTGTATGTGGTGAATACATTTTGGAGCACTGCTGCATCACATGGACAATGGTTTATATTGCAGTTTACACAGCTGGATATATACCCAGTAGAATTGAAAACAAGGACACAAACCGATATATGCACACCAATGTTCATAGCAGCACTATTCACTATTGCCAAAATTTGGAATCAACCCAAATGCCCATCACAGATGAATGCATAAATAAAATGTGATATATACATACAATGGAATACTACTCAACTTTAAGAAGGAATACTGTACAAACACATGTGATAACATGGATGAATCTTGAGGACCTTATGTTGAGTGATGCAATCCAGGCATTGAAGGACAAATACTACATGACCTTGAAGTAGGCTAATAAGATAGGGAATTTTTAAAAAAAGATTTATTTATTTTATTTCCCCCCTCACCCCCGGTTGTCTGTTCTCTGTGTCTATTTGCTGCATCTTCTTTTTCCACTTCTGTTGTTGTCAGCAGCTTGGGAATCTGTGTTTCTTTTTGTTGCGTGCATCTTGTTGTGTCAGCTTTCTGTGTGGGCAACACCATTCTTAGGCAGGCTGCACTTTCTTTTGTGCTAGGCAGCTCTCCTTACAGGGCGCACTCCTTGCACGTGGGGTTCCCCTACTCGGGGGACACCCCTGCGTGGCATGGTACTCCTTGCTTGTATCAGCACTGTGCATGGGCCAGCTCCACACGGGTCAAGGAGGCCCAGGCTTTGAACTGCGGACCTCCCATGTGGTAGACAGATGCCCTAATCACTGGGCCAAGTCTGCTTCCCAAGATAGAGAAATAGTAGATGGATCTGGAACCTGTCAGAGTCCACATGGACATCTGAAACCCCCAAGATGTCTGCTGGAGGAACCGCACCCCCCAGTATTCTATTCCCTGGAACAAAGAATTCTTCCTGGGAACAAGGAAAAGCACGGATGTTCTCTAGGAACGTTATCATTGGGTCCTCACTAAGGAATTGATGGGTGGGGTCCTCCACCACATGGCCACACAGGTAACCCTGGGGACTTATAATCTATAATGGGGAATTTTAGCTCGCAAATTAGCCCTCTTCATCCCCTTGCTCACCACCTGGTACCCCTGCTCTGTTATTTTCTCCCATTTCCTTCCCTCCCTATCTGAGTAAATTACTGACCTAACTCACCCGGTGTGCTCTTGAAATTTATTTCTGCAGCATAGCCAAGAACCTAGATAGAATCCAGTAACAACCTCTCTGATATGAAATACGTAAATCTCCTATACTTCTTTTTTTTTTTTTTTTTAAAGATTTATTTATTTTATTTAATTTCCCCCCCTCCCCTAGTTGTCTGTTCTTGGTGTCTGTTTGCTGCGTCTTGTTTCTTTGTTCACTTCTGTTGTCGTCAGCGGCACCCGCTTCTGTTGTCATCAGCGGCACGGGAAGTGTGGGTGGCGCCATTCCTGGGCAGGCTGCTCTTTCTTTTCACGCTGGGCGGCTTTCCTCACGGGCGCACTCCTTGCGCGTGGGGCTCCCCCACGCGGGGGACACCCTTGCGTGGCACGGCACTCCTTGCGCGCATCAGCACTGCGCATGGCCAGCTCCACACGGGTCAGGGAGGCCCGGGGTTTGAACCGCGGACCGGCCCGGGGTTTGAACCGCGGACCTCCCATATGGTAGACGGACGCCCTAACCACTGGGCCAAAGTCCGTTTCCCTCCTATACTTCTTAATGCAACATTTTGTGTGATTTGTGTATCTTTTAAAAATAAATAAAATATATTTTAAAGAATGCTTTCTGAGGGAATTTCTTTGGGGATCTGCAGACCAGGAGAGGGCTATGCATTGTCCAGGGGGAAAAAGGACAGGGAGACAAAGAGGGTGATGTGAAATACTTGGGTTACTAGCCCCTGCTATTATGAATAGCACTCATCCCCCACCTTAAAAGCTAACAGCCTGGGTACAATCCATGGCTTATTGCAGTCATTTGATAGGTGAATAGACATCTTCCTCCCTAAAAGGAAGGACAGTGAAGAGGAGGACAAGGGCACAGAGTGGTTTCTCATTGTTGAATGTGCTTAGTGGAACCCATGTTGTATCTCAACACTGGCCAGACCAGAATCACGAGTAGAGTTTGAGACACCTCCCAAGGACACCAAAGACTGCCATCTGCTGGCAGACCAGGAACCTGCAAGAGGCCAAAAAGCTTTTTGGAGTCTCTCATGTCCAGACACTGTTGGATTTCATCTGTGCACCATTAGTGGGCTCCTAGCCTTGTCTTGATAATTTAAGTTAGGCAGAATTATAGAATCATAATAAGTTGAACCACAAATTAAGGAAAAGCTGTGAAATAAAACAACTTAGGAAAGAGAGAGGAAAAAACCTTTAGATTAAATTCACCAACATAATCAGATGCCTAGAAATCAGCAAAAAATTACAATCCATACTGAATAGAAAGCAGGAAGAGATTACCCAGCCAATGATGAAATAAAAAATTCTGATGATAGCAAGGATTTAAGACATCTAATTAATGATGTTCACACAAATCTCCTAGGTCAATTCAAGGAGTTGAAGGAAGATATGGCAAAAAAGAGAAAAGATATTAAGAAGACACTGAGTGAGCATAAAGAAGAATTTGATAGGCTGCATAGAAGTGTGACAGAACCTATGGGAATGAAAGACATGATGGATAAGCATAAAAATACATGAGTGGGGGGGAGTTCTCCAGGGCATATATATATGGGATATAATAATGTTCTGATATATGTTGGGTATTTTTATTATAGTTACAGTTAAAACATCATCTGAGGGAGTGCTGAGTTCCTGCCCAAGGGAGCTCTGTCCCATTTCCCAGTGGAACAACAATAATCTCCCAAATGCAACAGCAAAGACCAACAAGGAAGGATGGTTGAATAATGAACCCTTGATACTGATGACTATGCTTATGAGCCTGTGCCTGAAATATGAACTAGGCCTAGAACTGCAGGGTACCTAAGAGTTACCTCCTAAAAGCCTCCATGTTGCTCAAATGTGGCCACTCTTGAAGCCAAACTCAACATGTAAATGCACTACCTTCCCCCCCCCACCCCAGCTTGGGATATGACTCCTGGGGATGAACCTCCCAAGCATGAAGGGATTACTACCAACCACTAACCAGTGATGCAACTAGAAAGAGACCTTGAATAAAAGGGTTAACTCAGACCAGCAGAATACTTCTGCCTACATATTGGATCAAGTGTTAAAAACTGCTTTTTTTTGTCTTTATTCATTTTTTAAATATTACATTAAAAAAATATGAGGTCCCCATATACTCCCCACCCCCCTCACCCCACTACTCCCCCCATAGCAATATTGTCCTCCATCATCATGAGACATTCATTACATTTGGTGAATACATCTCTGAGCATCACTGTACCTCATGGTCAATGGTCCACATCATAGCCCACACTCTCCCACATTCCATCCAGTGGGCCATGGGAGCACCTACAATGTCTGGTAATTGTCCCTGCAGCACCACTCAGGACAACTCCAAGGGGCGAAATGGCAAAAACAAATGAGTTTATATGGCTAATCATCTTCCAAAAAGAGTCTGGATGTCATCAGAGGATTCATGCTTACACTGCAGCAGGACACCAGAGAGACCCAAAGTAGATACAGCCCTAGGTGTGGGTTCTCATGAAAACTATGGAGATCCACAGGGTATATGGTCATGGCAGGTGGATTTGGGGTTCTGTGCCATGTCAGAGGGCCCTACTTTGGAATTTGTGCTCCTGTGTGTGATGCAGCTGGACTCAGATGTGACTTTCCTAGACATGCCTCTTCTGTCACTTTTACAGAACCTATATTGTAGTTGGTGCTATGGATAGTGCATACTCAGGGGACTTGAATCTCTGGACTTCCCCTGTGCCAGCTGGGCCCTCAACCTCAGCAGAGTTGCAACACCCACTCTCTGGTTCATTGGACTTACAAGGTCAGCTAACAGGGAGGTGAAGATGGTCAAACACCACACCAGGGTATAAAGAGTGCCAAAAACTGCAAGCAGAGGAATTACATTCATCATCCATGTAGAATCGAAGCATCCTTTTGATCTAGAGGTGGAGTGGACATCACCAACCCAGGGTCCACAGAATGGAGGAATAAAATATGATTAGAGTGGACTTACTGATATTCTACTGTAAAACTATTGTGACTTCTAATAGAAGAAATTGTAGCACTGAGGTGGAGAAATTGATCACAGTAGTTGCTGAGGGCAGGGAAAGTGAAGAAGAGATGTGATGTGGGGGCATTTTTGGGACTTTGAGTTGTTCTAAATGATATTGCAGGGTCAGATGCTGGATTTAATACATCCTGTCCATACCTACTGAATGTACTGGGGGAAAGTGAATTACAGGGTGAATTATTATCTCTGTGATGCAGCAGTGCTCCTAAATGTGTTCACTGAGTGCAATAAGTATGCCACAATGATGGAGGAGGTTGGGGTGGGAGGAGTGGGATGGGGGGCTGCGAGGTATATGGGAACCTCTAATATTTTTTAATGTAACTTTTTTTTGTGCTGTATATATCTTTAAAAAATACAATTTATCAAACAGATGTGGGGTATAAGGGAAACTTTTATGTTTTTTATGTTTTTAATGTTTTTTAATGTAACATTCTTTGTGATCTTTTAACTTTAATTTTAAAAAAGTGAAGAAATAAAAATAAAATTCAACTTAAAAATACATTAGAGGTATATAAAAGCAGATTTGAATTGGTGGACAGCATTAGCGAATTGGAGGACAGAGCATTTGAACATGAAAAGGCAGGAGAACAGAAAGAAATAAGAATGGAAAAAAATGGGACAACACTCAGGGAATTGAATGACAATACAGAATGCATAAACACATGGTTTATAGGTGTCCAAGAAGGAGAAAAGAATGGAAAAGGGGACAGAAAAATACTTGAGGAAATAATCAACAAAAACTTCCCAATCCTTATGAAAGAACATAAATATGTTTTTCGAGAAAGACAATGCACCAGAAACAGAATAAATCTGAATAGACCTACTCTGAGGGGACCAGACTCCAGAGATAAAGAGAGGATTCTAAAATCAGCAAGAGAAAAACAATGTATCCCATAAAAGGGAAGCACAATAAGACTAAGTGTCAATTTCTTATCAGAAACCATGGAGGCAAGAAGGCAGTGGTGTGATGTATTTAAGGATCTGAAAGTGAAAATCTGCAAGTCAAGAATTCTTTATCTGGTCAAGCTGTGCTTCAGAAAACAAGGGTGAATTCAGAGTTTTCAGAGATGAACATAAACTGAGAGAGTTTATTAACAAAAGACCCTATTTCCAGGAGATCCTAAATGGAATTTTGCTGTCTGAAAGAAAAATACAATAGCAAAAGACTTGTAGATGAATGTAGAAATGAAGACTATTAGAAAGAGTAATTAAATTAATAGGGTAAAATGATAGACAATAGTAAGATACAACAATGGAATACCAAAAGATAACATAGAAGAAAATAATGCCTTTACAGTAATAACCTTGACTGATTATGAATTGAACTCCCCAATCAAAGACATGGGCTGACAGAATGGATTAAAAATATGAGCCATCTATATGTTGTCTACAAGAGACTCACCTTAGTTGGAAGAACTCAATCAGACAAAGTGAAAGGATGGAAAAAGATATTCCACACAAATAGTAACCAAAAAGAGCTGGAGTAGTGATACTAATATCAGGCAAAATAGATTTTAATGCAACTCTTTTATAGGAGATGTAGAATGTCACTAAATATTAAATTAATGGACAATTCACCATGAATAAAGAGCAATCATAAATATTTAAGCAATTAATCTGTGTGCGCCAAAATAGTTGAGAAACACACTAGCAAAAATGAAGGGAGAAGTAGACATCTCTACAATAATATCTGGAGACTTCAATACCGCATTCTCAGCATTGGATAGAAAATGTGGACAGAGGATAAACAAGGAAACAGTGAGCTTTAATTAACTGATAAATGAACTAAAGCTAAGAGAACTTTAAGAACATTACACTCCCCAAACAGTGGAATATACATTCTTCTCAAGTGCTCATCGATCCTTCTCTAGAAGATAATATGTTGGGTTACAAGACTGCTTTCAATAACATAAAAACTATGGAAATTTATACCAAGCTCTTTCTCTTATCAGAATGGAATGAAGTTAAAAACAATAACAGGTGGAAAAAGGGACAGTTCAAAAATATATGTAGATTAAACAGCACATTGTTAAATAATCAAGGAGTCAAAGAAGAAACTTCAAGAAAAATCAGTAAATATCTTGAGATTAATAAAAATGAGACCACAGCATGTAGAAACCTATGTGATACAGTGAAGACAGTGCTGAGAGAGAAATTCATAGCCCTCGATGCTTACATTAAAAAAGAAGAAAAGCTAAAATCAAAGACATAATTGCACACTTGGAGGAACAAAGAAAAGAACAGCAAAGTAATTCTGAAGCAAGGAAAAGGAAAGAAATAAAAACGAATACAGCTGAAATAAATGAAAATAACAAAAAACAATAGAATAATATGAATATGTGGAAAGATTATTGCTAGGGAAGGTGTTTCATGTTGAATATGTAGGAGTACCTTATATTGTATATGTGAATTACTGTGATCTAAAACTTTTGTGAAGACAAACTTAATAGGAAAAAAAAGGAGTGGATGTAGACACTGAGGAACAAATGAAAGAAAGTGCCTTGCCACTGTACATACAGAGCAACACCTATTGAAGTGATGAAAAGCAAAATGTCAGAAACAAATCTTTTTCATTTTGTCATTTTTTGATGAACCAATTAATTTTTTTCTTTATTTAACTTTTCTAAATTAGTATGTAACTTTTCTAAATTAGTAAATTAGTATGTATTCTATATCTAACCTTTAAACTCATCACTATGTTCCATTTTACTATTAGCGGGACCTGTCAATATATTAGGCTTCATTTTTGAAAAAGATTTGGACCACAGAGAGTTTCAACTATAACAGGGAAGGAACACTGGTATGGGGTGTTATTGATGGGGGACACATGGTTGGGAGGGAGTTCTCCAGGGCATATATTCAGGGTACATAAAAATATTTGGATATTTTCATAGTAGTTAGAGTTAAAAATGACAACTGAGGGAGTGCTGTGTTCCTAGCCAGGGGACCTCTATCGTATTCCCCAATGGAACAGCAACAATCTCTTAAGTGCAATAGGAAAGACAATAAAGGATGATGGTTCAACAGTGAGCCCTTGACACTGATGATTATGCTTATGAGCCTGTGTGCCTGAAATATGAACTAGGCCTGGAGCTGCAGGGTGCCTAAGTGTTACCTCCCGAGAGCCTCCATGTTGCTCAAATGTGGCCACTCTCTAAGCCAAATTCAGCATGTAAATGCATTACCTTCCCCCCAGAGTGGGGCATGACTCCCAGGGTTGAGCCTCCCTGGCACTGAGAGATTACTACCAAGCACCAGCTGATGATGTAACTAGAAAACAACCTTGAATAAAAGGGAGAAATGGAAAGGACAAATGAGTTAATATGGGTATGAGTCTCCAAAAAAAGAGTTGGGAGGTCATCAGAGGGGTCACACTTTTGCATGCCTCAGCAGGTTCCCAGAGACAGTGAAAGTAGATACAACCCCAGGTACTGGTTCTCCTGAGGGCTGCAGAGACCCACAGTTTCTATTATCATGGCAGGTGGATCTGGAGTTCTATGCCAGTTGTCCCTACTTTGGAGTTTGTGTTCCTGAGTGTGATGGAGTTGGAGTCAGATGTGACCTTCCTACACATGCCTCTTGTTTCACTTTTACTGGACCTATGGTTGGCATTGAGGTTGGTGTATACTCAGGAGACCTGACTCTGTACTGTCCATATGACAGCCAGGCCCTGAGCCTCAGCAGACTTACACCTTCTAACCTCTGGATTATTGGATTTACCCTGGACAGCTAACAAGGAGGTGAGGAAGGTCAATGACCACACCAGGGAGCCAAAAGTGCCTATAACTGCAAGCAGGAGAATTGTATCCATCATCCATGTGGAATCTAAGCCCCCTTTCGATTTAGAGGTGGAATGGATATAACCATCCTAGGGTCCACAGGATGGAGGAATAGAGTATGGCTTAGAGTGGACTAGGTGATATTCTGTTATGGAATTATTGTGATTAGTAATGGAAGAAATTGTAACACTGATGTGGAGAATGTGGCCACAGTAGCCGCTGATCGTAGGGAGATGGAAGAAGAGATATGATGTAGGGCATTTTCAGGACTTGGAGTTGTCCTGGGTTGTACTGCAGGAACAGATGTTGGACATTGTATGTCCTGCCATGGCCCACTGGGTGGACTGGGGGAGAGTGTAAACTACAATATAAGTCATTATCCATGTGGTGAAGCAGTGCTCCAAAATGTAGTCAAAAAATGCAATGAATTTGGCACAATAATGGAAGAGGTTGTTGATTTGGGATGAGTGGGGTAAGGGGGGTGGGGGGTATATGGGGACCTCTTATAATTTTAATGTAACCCTCAAAAAATAGATTAGAAAAGGAAAAAAAAAACAAGAAACACCTTACTTGTCATGAAAATTCATGAAAAATCATGAAAAATTCAAACTTATAGCAAGTAGATTATATAATCATCTCTTTCCAGAATCCTTTTTTTTAATACTTACAGGAAAAAATCTAATAATAACATCATTTTATGTAAAAAAAAAGTAGAATTAACAAAACCAAAAGTTAGTTCTTTGAGATCAACAAAATTGATGAAAATTAAGTAGATTGAGAAAGAAAGAATAGAGAAGATGCAAATAATTAAAAGCAGGGGGAAACGGACTTTGGCCCAGTGGTTAGGGCATCCGTCTACCATATGGGAGGTCCGCAGTTCAAGCCCTGGGCCACCCTGACCCATATGGAGCTGGCCATGTGCAGCGCTGATGCGCGTAGGGAGTGCCGTGCCACGCAGGGGTGTCCCCCGCGTGGGGGAGCCCCACGCACAAGGAGTGCGCCCGTGGGGAAAGCCGCCCAGCGTGAAAGGAGAGAGCAGCCTGCCCAGGAATGGCGCCGCCCACACTTCCTGTGCCGCTGACGACAGCAGAAGCGGACAAGAAAACAAGACGCAGCGAGTGGACACCAAGAACAGACAACCCCGGGGGGGGGGGGGGGAATTAAATAGATAAATAAATAAATCTTTAAAAAATAAAAAATAAAAAAATAAAAGCAGGGAGGAGGATATTAGCACTGACCCCACATTAATAAAAGAGATCAGGGAAGAGGACTTGGCCCAGTGGTTAGGGCATCCGTCTACCACATAGGAGGCCCATAGTTCAAACCCCGGGCCTCCTTGACCGTGTGGAGCTGGCCCCTGTGCAGTGCTGATGCGTGCAAGGAGTGCCTGCCTCGCAGGGGTGTCCCCAATGTAGGGGAGGCCCACGTGCAAGAAGTGCACCCCGTAAGGAGAGCCACCCAGCGCAAAAGAAAGTGCAGCCTGCCCAGGAATGGTGCTGCACACATGGAAACTGACACAACAATAAGAAACACAGATTCCCATGCTGCTGACAACAACAGAAGCGGACAAAGAAGAAGACGTAGCAAATAGACACAGAGAACAGACAACCGGGGTGGGGGGGGAAGGGGAGAGAAATAAATAAGTAAATAAATCTTTAAAAAAAGAGAGATCATAAGAGGATGATATGAATAGCTGCACACCAAATAACTAATCAATATAGACGAAATGTACAAATTCCTGGAAACATAGAAACAGCTTACCCTGACCCTAGATGAAATAGAAGACCTCAGCAACCAATTCTTAACTAATGAGATAGAAGTAGTCATCAAAAACTCCCCAATATGAAAAGTCCATGATTAGATGATTCACAAGTGAATTCTACTAATCATTCAAAAAAGATGTAATATCAATCTTGCTCAAACTATTCCAAAATCCAGAACAAGACAAATGCTATCGAATGCATCATAGTTAGCCAACATTATCCTAAAACCAACATCAGACATAGATACTCTGAAAAAGGAAATGCAAAAAATATTTTTTATGAATATAGATACAAAATTCCTCAAAAAATACTTGCTAGCCAAATCCAGAAGCATATTAAAACAATTACACATGATTAAGTGGATTTTATTTTAGGTATGCAATGGTGGGACAAAACAAAATCAATTATAATAATACAACACATTATTAAATTGAAGAATAAATATCATGATTATATCAGTTGATGGAGAAAAGGCATTTGACAAAATATGGCTATTCTCGATAAAAACAGTCTAAAAGATAAGTTTGAAAGGAAAATTTCTCAACATTATATAGTTCATATATGAAAAACACAGCTAGTATTGTCATCAATGGTGAAAGGCTGAATACTTTCCCACTGAGATTGGGAATAAACAAGGATACCCGCTGTCATGGCTATAGTCTATATTGTGCTAGAAGTTCTAGATAGAGCAATTAGGTAAGAAAAATAAATAAAATGCACCCAAATAGGAAGAGATGTAAAACTCTCACTTCTTACTCTCTTAACTCACACCTTATACAAAAATTAACTCAAAATGCACCAAGGACCTAAATATAAACTTTAAACCATAAAACTACTAGAATAAAATATAGGGAAACAATTCTAAATCTTGTGGTAGATTGTGTCTTTTGTTAATCAATCAATCAATTAATTAATTCTTCCTCTCCCCTTCCCCCACCCTGATGTTTTTGCTGTCTGTGTCCATTCATTGTGTTATCTTCTGTATCTATGTCTTTTTTTTGTCTTCTCTTCTCATCTTTCTCCTCTAGGATTCACTGGGATTTGATCCTAGGGACCTCTGATGTGGAGAGAGATTCCCTGTCGATTGCACCACCTCTGTTCCTGGTCTCTGTTGTGCTTCACTGTGACTTTCCCCTTTGTCTCTCTTTTGTTGTGTCATCATCTTGCTGCATGACTCACTAGTGCAGAAACTAGCTCACCTCGTGGGCACTTGACTTGCTGAGTGAGAACTCAGCTCCCCATGTGGGCAATGGCTCACTATGCAATCATTGACTTACCATCCAGGCACTCAAATGAGTACTTTGCTCACCATGTAGGCACTCAGGTTGCTGCATGGGCACTTGGCTTGACCCATGGGCTTTCATGTGGGCACTTGGCTTACTGTGGGAACCCACATGGGCACTTGGCTCACTGTGCAGGCACTTGGCTAACCATGTGGGCACTCAGTTCACTGTGTGGGCACTTGGATCACCAAGCAGGCACTGGCTCATCACACAAGCATGCTTCTTCTTCTTAACCAGGAGGCCCCAGGGATTGAACCCAGGTCCTCCTATATGATTAGGTGGAGGCCTTATCACTTGAGCCACATCCTCTTCCAAGATGGTGTCTTCTTAAACCTTATATTGAAAGCACAATGAAGGAAAGAAAAAAATAGATAAATTGGACTGCCTCAAAACTAAATATATGTACTTTAAATGACTTTGCTAACAAACTGACAAAGTAGCCTATGAATTGAGAGTAAATGTTTGGAAACCATATCTGACAAGGGATTGATCTCCATGTTATATAATGGGATTCTACAACTCAATGATAAAAACACAAGCAGCCCAGTGAAAAAAATGGGTTAAAGTCTTGAACAGAAATTTTTCCAAAGAGTAACTACCAATGGACAAAAAAAAAAAAAAAGAAAAAAGAAAAAACAAATTAAAATAGGCTCAACACTATGAAACAGTAATGGGGACCCTATTAGGGAAATGCAGATCAAAACTATGATGATATCTAATTTCAAATCTCACAGAATTGCCATTATTATAAAGTTGGAAAACTACAATTGCTGTAAAGGATGTGGGGAAATGGGAAGACACTTTCACCATTGGTGGAAATGTTGAATGGTGCAGCCTCTATGAAGGACAGTTTGACAGTTCCTTAGCAAGCTAAATGCTGCATGATCTGGCAATCCGGAAGCTAGCATTGTATTCAGAAGAACTAACAGCAAAGATGTGAACAGCCATTTTCCCTCTGATGTTCATAGGGACATTATTCACAATTGCTAAAAGATGGAAACCACAGAAGTGTGCATCAACCGATGAATGGATAAAAAAAATGTGGCATCGGTGTGGAGAAAGTGGCCATGGTGGCTGCTGGGGGTAGGGAGTGGGAGGAAGAGGTGTGATGTGGGGGCATTTTCGGGGTTTGGAATTGCCCTGGGTGATGCTGCAGGGACAGTTACTGGACATTGTAGGTCCTCCCATGGCCCACTGGTGGACCGTGGGAGAGTGTGGGCTATGGTGTGGACCATTGACCATGAGGTGCAGCGGTGCTCAGAGATGTATTCACCAAATGCAATGAATGTCTCATGATGATGGAGGAGATTGTTGTTATGGGGGGAGTAATGGGGTGAGAGGAGTGGGGGTATATGGGGACCTCATTTTTTTAATGTAACATAAAAAATAAATAAAGACAAATAAAAGAAAATGTGGTATATACATATTACAGGTTACTATTCAGCTGTAAGATGAAATGAACTTGGGTTGCATATGACAACATGGTTGCACCTTGATGACATTATGTTAAGTAGAAGTAAGCCAGAACAAAGGGACAAATATTGTATATTCTTACTAATATGAACTAAATATGATGAGTAAACTCATGGAGTTAAACTATAGAGTATAAATGACCAGGAAATAGAATGTGAGTTAAGAAGGGGGATCTGATGCACAATACATATAGAATGTTTAATAGGAGGAATTTTAAATTTGGGGAAATGGTTGGAGTTGATCGTAACACGTTATGTTTATAAATGGGACCCTGGCTGAAAGGTGTAGTCTTGTGAAGTTAATGCCAATTGAAAGAAAGGTTGAGGATAATCTAGTGAATGTACAACAGTAATTTTGATGGTGGATGATGATTGTGTTTAATGTTACAAACCCAAGCATATTCTTCTATTATATGGCATTAAGAATATGTGATACGTGGGAAAATACAACTAAAGTAATATATATACTATAGTTAACAGTAATGTGATATTTTTACTGCAATGGCACAGAAGGTACTATATAATGCTAAGGGTCAATAATGGAGGATATATGGGAGTATGAGATTTTTCTTCTTGGAGTAATGAAAGCATTCTGGAATAGACTGAGTTGATGACAGTACGATTCTTTGATGAAACCGAGAGCCACTCATTTTATACTTTGGATGGACTGAAAAGGAAGGAACTATATAAAACAGTGAACTCCATGGAGAATGTTGGACTATGGTGAACAGTACAAATATGAGAACATTCCTTCATGCAATATAAAAATATACATTACTAATGCATGGTATTAATAATAAGATGGTTTGAAGAACATGTACAACAAATATAAGCTACGGACTATAGATAGCAGTAATTTATGATGATGTTTTTTTCATCTTTTTTAACACAAGTGTCACAACAATGTATGGCATCAGTGGAGGGGTGTATAGGAATACTGTATGGTATGCATGATATTTTTGTTAATGTACAACTTCTCAAATAAAAAAGAGAACCTTCCTGAAAGGAATTGGATGGAATATTTTGTGGTCTCTCTATCCTTGTATAAACTACCATATAATAATAATTATTATTATCTTCTTTCATTTAAAATTCCACTGAAAATCCAAGAAAAATTCTACAACAAAGCTACTAGAGCTGATAAATGAGTTCAGTATGTGGCAGGTAAATAGCTCAACATGCAAAATCAGTAGTGTTTCTTTACAATAATAATGAGCAGTCTGAGGGGAAAATTAATTCCATTTACAGCAGCACCTAAAAGAATCAAATATCTAGGTATAAACTTAACTAACGATGTAAAGGATTTGTGCACAGAAACCTACACAACATTGCTAAAGGAAACCAAAGAAGACCTAAATAAATGGAAGGATAGATTATGTTCATGGATTGGAAGACTGAACATCATTACAATGCCAATTCTACCTAAATTGATTTACATATTCATTGCAATCCCCATTAAAATTCTAACAGCATTTTTTACAGAAAGGAAAAGCCAATTATCAAAATTATCCAGAAGGATAAGTGACCCTGAGGCCAAAATATTCTCAGACACTAATTTGGAGGATTCACACTTCTTGAGTTTAAGGCACACTACAAAGCTACAGTGGTCAAAATTGCATATCATTTGCACAAGGATAGATATGTTGAGTAATTTGCCTGAACTGAGAGTTCAGAAATAGACCTACACATCTAAGGCCAAATGATATTCAAGAAAGCTGTCAAGTCCACTCAACTGGGACGGAATAGTCTCTTTTATAAATGCTGTTGAGACAACTGAATATCCATATCCAAAAGAATGAAAGAGGAGTTCTGTCTCATGCCACATTAAAAAAAATTAACTCAAATAGGATCAATGAACTAAATATAAGAACCAGTGATATAAACCTCCTAGAAGAAATGGTAGGGAAGCATCTACATGACCTTGTGGTAGGCAATGGTTTAATGAACTTTATACCCAAACTGCCATCAATGAAAGAAAAAAATAGATAAATAGTACCTCCTCAAAATTAAATTATTTTACATTTCAAAGGAGGTTGTCAAGAAAATGAAAAGGCAGCCTACTCAAAGAAAATATTTGGAAACTACATATCCAATAGGGTGTAATATCCATCATATATAAAGAAATCCTAAAACTCAGTAATAAAAATACAACCCATTTGAAAAATGGACTAGAGACTTGAACAGACACTTTTTCAGTGAGGAAATGCAAATGACTTTTGCACATGAAAAGATGCTCAACATTACTAGCTCTTAGGGAAAAGCAAATCAAAACTACAGAATATAATTTCACACCTACCAGACTGTCAGCTATTTAAAAAACAGAAAACTACATATGTTGGGGAGGATGTTGAGGAATAGGAACAATCTTTCACTGCTGGTGAGAATGTAGAATAGTGTAGCGACTCTGGAGGACAGTTTGGTGGTTCCTCGGGAAGCTAAGTATATTATTGTCATGATCAGGCAATTCCACTACTCGGTATATACCCAGAGTAATTGAAAGGAGGGACGTGAACAGATATAATCACACCAATATTCATAGCAGCATTATTCACAATTGCCAGAAGATAGAAGCTACCTATGTGCCCATTAACAGAAGGATAAACAAAAGATAGTATACTCATGCAATGAAATATTTTTCAACTGTAAGAAAGAATGAAATATTGACACATGCAACAGCATGGATAAATCTCAAGGACCTTATGTTGAGTGAATTAACCCAGTCACAAAAGGTCAAATATTGCATGATTGCACAAATATGAACTCAAGATAGTGAACAGACTCAAAGAGGTAGTCTGGAAGACAGGTTATCAAGAGATAGAAAGGTAATAGAGATTAATAAGCTGATGCTTAATTTGTGCAGAATTTATAATTTGCTTGATTGTAGTAGTGTGGAAATGGATGGAAGTGATGGTGACTGTGAATTGAGTGTAATAAACATCACTGAAGTGTGGGAGTGAGCAGGGTTGAAAGTGGAAGATTTTTCCCATCCATGAGGCTAGAGGAAAGCTAGAGGATGAAATGGATAACTGTAAAACTCAGTGAAATCTGTGGTGGCCAAGGATTGTAGTTAAGAATTCAAGTATAAGAATGTTCTTTCAGGATCTCAGGTACGATCACTAGTACAGGGTATTGATAGTGGGGTGATATATGGGGGAAATTGTATCTAAAACATACTTCTATGGGATATATATGTGTTTGTGTTGTCATGGGTATGTTTTCTCAGTAGATAGAGGCCCAAGGAGTAGCTAACAAAATATTAAAGTTTCACCTTGGTAAAGACCTGCTACTTTCCATATAACATAGAAAATATCACTGGAATATATAAACCAAGCTTAAGAAAGGAAAACAGGCCTACATGTCAAATCCTTGATCTTAACACTTATACTTATGAACCTTATTCCTTAAAAAATTAAACTTTGCCTACTTTAATTAATGCCTAAGAGTTACCACCTGAAAACCTCCTCGTGACGCAAATGTGACCTCTCTCTAAGCCAAACTCAGCAAATAAACACATTACCTTCCCACTGACATGGGGCATGATTCCCAAGAATGAGGCTCCCTGACACCAAGAGATTATTACCAAGCACTAAACAGTGATGCATTTGAGAAAAGACCTTGACCAAAAATGGGAAACATTACATTAAAAAGAGTCTTTATGGCTAAGAGATTTCAAAGTAAGTAGGGAGGTCGTTCCAGAGGTTATGTTTATGCAGGGCTCAGGCAGATTTCACTAACTACCACAATAAACAAAGCCTCAAACAAGAGTGCTCCCAAGGGCTCTAGGGATGTCTGGACACCAGAGTCAAGGCACATACCTCATGAAAGCAACACTGCTTTGGAGGGCCCTATTTGGGAACATAATATAATCAACTTCCTCAATATAACATAATTATGTTTATTTATAGTTGTCCTACTCATGATTCTTCTATTCCTTTTATTTAAACCTATAATTCTTAATATACTCATTAAATATATAGCAATATTGGCAGATGGCATGATCTTATAACTAGAAAGCCCTGAGAAACTACAACAAATCTTCTAGAGCTGATAAACGAGTTCAGTAAAGTGACAGGATATAAGATCAACAAAAATCAGTAGCATTTCTCTACACCAGTAATGAGCAATCTTAGGAAGAAAGGAAGGGAAAAATTACATTTACATCAGCAGCTAAAAGAATCAAATATGCTGGAATAAAGTTAACTAAATATGTAAAGGACTTGTACACAGAAAACTACACAATATTACTAAAGGAAATGAGAAAAGACCAAATTAATGGAAAAACTTTCCATGCTCATGGATTGGAAGACTAAACATCATTCAGATGTCTGTCCTACCCAATTGATTTACAGAGTTAATGCAATCCCAATAAAAATTACAACAACAGTTTTTACTGAATTGGAAAAGATAATTATGAAATTTATTTGGAATGGTAAGGGGATTCAAATAGGCAAAAACATTGAACAAGAAAAATGAAATTTGAGGAGTCACACTACCTGATTTTAAAGCATACTACAAAGCTACAATAGTCAAAACCACATAGTATTGGTCCATGGAAAGATATACTGACCAATGGAAATAAATTGAGAGTTCTGATATAGATCCATGCATATACAGTCAACTGATATTTGACAAAGCCACCAAGCCCACTCTGGGAGAGAATGGCCTCTTCAACAAACGGTGCTTGGAGAACTGAATATCCATATTGAAAAGAATGAGAGAGGAACACCATCTCATGCCTTATATCAAAATTAACTCAAGAGGGAAGCAGACTTGGCCCAGTGGATAGGGCATCTGTCTACCACATGGGAGGTCTGCAGTTCAAACCCTGGGCCTCCTTGACCTGTGTGGAGCTGGCCCATGCGCAGTGCTGATGTGCGCAAGGAATGCCGTGCCACGCAGGGGTGCCTCCTGCATAAGGGAGCTCCATGTGCAAGGAGCGCACCCCATAAGAAATGGCGCCTAGTGTGAAAGAAAGTGCAGCCTGTCCAGGAATGGTGCTGTACACACAGAGAGCTGATGCAGCAAGATGACGCAACAAAAAAGAAACACAGATTCCTGTGCCGCTGACAACAACAGAAGAGGACAAAAAAAAAAAAAAAAAAAGAACATGCAGCAAATGAACACAGAGAACAGACAACTGGGGTGGCGGGGGGAAGGGGAGAGAAATAAAAGAAATCCTTTAAAAAAATTAACTCAAGATGTATCAAAGATCTAAAAAGAAAAGCCAAGACCATAAAGCTCCAAGAAGATAATGTAGTGAAGCATTTATGAGATCTTGGAGTAGGAAATGGTTTCATAAACTTCACACCTAAAGCAGAAGCAACAAAAGACAATAGATAAATGGGATCTCCTCAAATTAAAAACTTTCACACTTCAAATGACTTTGTTAAGAAAATGAAAAGGTAGCCTACTCAATGGGAGAAAGTGTTAGTCAACAATTTATCCTATAAGGGCCTAATATCCAACATATGTAAAGATATCCTACATCTCAAAAATAAAAAGACAAACAACCCACTTAAAGAGTGGGCAAGAAATTTGAATAGAAACTTCTTCAAAGAGGAAATACAGATGGCTAAAAAGCACATGAAAAGATTTTAACATCACTGGCTATTAGGGAAATGCAAATCAAAAGTACAAGATATCATTTTACAACTATTTGACTGCTGACTATTAAAAAAATTAGAACTACAAGTGCTGGAGAGGATGTGGAGGATAAGAAAAATTCATCTGCCGCTGGTGGCAATGTAGAATGGTGTAGTCATTGTGGATGGTGGTTTGGCATTTCCTCAGGAAGCTATGTATAGAACAGCCATATGATCCAGCAAATCCACTACTGGGTATACAATCAGAAGAACTGAAAGCAGGGACATGAGCAGATATAAGCACACCAGTGTTCATAGCAGCATTATTCACTATTGCCAAAAGTTAGCAGCAGCCCAAGTGTCCATTAAGAGAAGAATGGATAAGCAAATTGTGGTATATTCATACAATGGAATATTACTCAGCTGTAAGAAGGAATGAAGTATTGACACATGGGACAACATGGATGAATCTTCAAGAAGACCTTATGTTAAGTGAAGTAAGCCGATCACTAATGGGCAAATATTACATGATATCACTGATATGAATTATGCAAATTGAGCAGACTCACAGAGATAGAGTCCTGAGGATAGGTTATCAGGAGACAGAAAAGAAGTAGAGTGTGGTGAGTTGATGCTCAGTATTGGCAAAACCTACAATAAGGTTGAAAGGGGTGGTTAGGCAGTGGATAGGGGTGATAGTCAACAGTGCTGGAATGTGAGGGTGAGCAGGGTGTGTGGGGGTTGGTTTGGGGTATCCATGAAACTAGGGAGAGGGCTGGAGAAAGGGACAGGTGAACTCTTGGGTCTTGTATGCCTGTGGCTAAAACTACAATGGTGGAAATGTTCTTTTAGCAAATACAGCAGGCAGGATTATTTGTGCAGAGCTTTGGGGTTGGGGTACATGTGGGAAAGGGTGCACTTAGCACATGCTTTTATGAAATATGAAAGTGTTCATCTTGTCAAAGGGTGCTATCTCAGTAGGTGGAGACCCACACAATAAACAAGAAAATATTAAACTCCTGTGGAGTCCAGCTAGGTCCTCAAATAGAGGGGCAAGTGTCTTTTTTTTTTTAAATTTTAAAAATCTTTTTAAAAGATACTTAGATTACATAAATGTTACACAAAAAGTGGGGAATTCCCATATGCCCCCTGCTCCCTACACCTCCCACAGTTTCTCACATTAAAAACATCCTTCATTAGTGTGGTGTATTTGTTACACTTGATGAACACATATTGGAGCATTGCCACTAAGTCTGGATTATAGTTTACATTATTTTTTTTTTTAAAGATTTATTTATTTTATTTAATTTCCCCCCCTCCCCTGGTTGTCTGTTCTTGGTGTCTGTTTGCTGCGTCTTGTTTCTTTGTCCGCTTCTGTTGTCGTCAGCGGCACGGGAAGTGTGGGCGGCGCCATTCCTGGGCAGGCTGCTCTTTCTTTTCACGCTGGGCGGCTTTCCTCACGGGCGCACTCCTTGCGCGTGGGGCTCCCCCACGCAGGGACACCCTTGCGTGGCACGGCACTCCTTGCGCGCATCAGCACTGCGCATGGCCAGCTCCACACGGGTCAAGGAGGCCCGGGGTTTGAACCGCGGACCTCCCATATGGTAGACGGACGCCCTAACCACTGGGCCAAAGTCCGTTTTCCTATAGTTTACATTATATTTTAAACTCTATCCCACACAATTATATGTGTGGGATATATGACAAGCTATATAATGGACAGTATCCATCACTGCAACATCATTCAGGACAATACCAGTATCCCAAAAATTCTGCCATATTATACCTATTTTTTAAAAGATACTTAGGTTACATAAGTGTTACATTGAAAATATAGGGGATTCCCATGTGCCCTGATCCCCACACCTCCCACATTTTTCCACATTAAAAACATCCTTCATTAGTGCTGTATTTTCATTGCAATTGATGAACACATTTTGGAGCATTGCCACTAAGCCCAGATTAAAGTTTATATTGTACTTTACACTCTCTTCAACTCAATTCTGTAGGTTATGTCAAGATAACCATAATGGCCTGTATATGTCATTGCAATGTTATTCAGGACAATTCCCAAGTCCTGAAAATGCCCTTGTATTACAACTGTTTTTCTCTCTCCCTGCCTTCAGAACTTCCAGAGACCACTGCCTCCACATCATTGATATAATCTCTTCTATTGCTAGAATCACAATATATCCATAGTAGAATACCAGTAAGTCTACTTTAGTCCATACTTCATTCCCCAAACCTGAGGATTCTGAGATGGTCATGTCCACTCCATCTCTAAATGAGAGGGCGTTGCAATCCATTAGGGCCAATGAATGGGACTCTCTTGCTTGCAGTTGTAGACTCTCTCAGTTCCTTGTTATGGTAGTTGTCCATCCTCACCTCCTTGTTAGTTGTCGTGGGTGAGACCAATGAACTGGGTGAGACCAACGAATTGGAGAGTAGGTGTTGAAACTCTATTAAGATTTAGGGCCCAGTTGGCACATGGATAGTCCAAAGACTTAAGTCTCTTGGATGTACTCCTACCAATTCTAGTACTAATCATAGGTTCAAGTAGAACAAAAGAGCATTTTTAAGGCATTGGAATTGTTCTGCATGATCTTGCAATGAAGGATACAGGCCATTATGCCTTTTGTTAGAACTTACAAAAGTATATGCTACAGAATGTGAACCAGAATGTAAATCATTGGCCATGGTTAGTAGCTGTGCTTCAAAATTTGTTCAGTTGTAACAAATGTACCATACTCATGCAACATGCTCTCAATAGGGGAAAATTTGAGAGGGAAACGGATTGGGGTGTACGGGAATGCTCTGCATATTCTGTGTGACTTTTTTGTTACCTAATCTTCTTAGAAAATGAAGTGGGAAAAAAAGATATTGGGGAAACTTATAGAAGAAATTGCCATTGTAAACAATAGATAACATCTTACAGGAGTGAAAGAACTTTGGAATGTCCTCCCAACTCACAATGCAAAATTTAAAAAATTTAATATGTATATTTATTTAATTTTTAAATTGTATTTTTAATTATTTTTACTTATTCATCTTTTAGCTTTGTTTTTTTGTGGAGGTTTTGGATTCCAAAAGAGTCACAACTTTGTCAGGGGAGGATCACCAGTGTGGGGTTTTGGTGATGGGTGTTTATGTGGGAAGAGGTGAATCTGGGGCATGCCGCTATGGAATATGAATGTGTTCAAGTGGTCTGGGGTGTTGTCTCAGTGGGTGGAGACCCACACAATAACTGAAAGAATATTGAATTCCTATCCTGGGATGCCCTGCTACATTGTCTAATAGAGTGGCAAGAATTCCTAGAGTACATGGGCAGGGCCTAATGAAAGGGGACAGACCAGTACACCAGGCCCTTAATAATGATGCCTGTACTTATTAAATTGTTCTTGGGAAATTGAAAGTTAACCTAATATTGTATGTTGCCTAAAGTTACCTCCTAAAAGCCTTCTTCTTGCTGTAATGTGGCTTCTCTCTAAGCCAAACTCAACATATAAATTCTCTATCTTCCCTTCCCCCACCTCTCGTGTGGGACATGACTTCAAGGGAAAAGGCTCCCTAGGACTGAGGGATTATTACAAGCACCAACTAGTGATGCATTTGGAAAAACCTACACCAAAAGGGGTTAAGATTAAATACAAATGAGGTTTTATAGCTAAGAGATTTCAAAGGGAGTCAGGAGGTCATTCCAGAGGTTACATTTATGCATGTCTTAGGAGGTTCTCACTCACTGACACAGAAAACAGTGCCCCAAGCAGGTGTGCTCCTGAGGGCCCTAGAGACATCTGGACATTATAAGCAGGGCAGACAACCCCAGGAATTCAGTGGACCTTACCTTGGAAATATTTAATAACCTATACCCCCAATGTATCAGAGTTAGAGTTATTTATAATTTTCCTACACATGGTTTTTATGCCCCTTTTATTTGAACCTATAATTAATACTATACTGGTTATATATGTGCCCCAGAGATTTAAATCTTCTGACTGTATATGTTGGTTGAGCCCTGAATCTCAGCAAAGTTGCAAGCATCATCTACCCTCCAATTCATTGGATTCACCCATGACAACTAAAAAAATGATGATGATGGACAACACCCATCCTCCCTAGAACAGAGAGTATCTGCAACTGCAAGTAAGACAGTGTCACCCATCTGTCCTATAGTGTCTAATCCCCCACTCAAGTGGAAGCAGAGTGGACATCACCATCCCAAAGTCATAAAGATTGAGGAATGAATAAACATAAAGGGGGATGCAACTATGGAATAAAATAGGTATTATTATTCTAGTGATTGGATTAACTTGTAACATTGATACAAAGGCCAAGGTCAACAGAAGTTCTGAGGTGAGTTAGAGGGTAGAACAAGTGCTACATGGGACATTTTTTGGGACATTGGAATTGTTTTTTGTGACACTGCAAAGACAGATATAGGCCATTATACATTTTATCAAAACCTATAAAATGGTGAAGTGCAAAGTGTAAACCACCAATGTAAATTGTAGATGATGCTTAGTAGCTTTACTTCAATATGTGCTCATCAGTTGTAACAAATGAAAGCTGTTGTTACTGGGGAAAAGTGTTGGAGGGGGAGGGGTGAGGTATATGGGAATCCCCTAAATTTTTGCTGTAGCATTTATGTAATCTAAAGCTTCTTTAAAAGATAATAAAAAAAAACAAAAAACCTATAATTCTCAATATACCCATTAAATATATCTCTCAGAGACATAAATGTTTGCATTTTTCATATGTAAGTTGAACTCTGAATCCCAACAAAGTAGTGGCCAACTCCTACTCCCCAGTTGTTTGGGATTGCCCTGGACAACCAACAAAAGCAATGATGATGGACAAATCCCAACCCAAAAACAAGGAGTATCTACAACTTCAAGTAAAATAACTCCTTCCTTTTACCATATAATATATATGTCCTTTATCAGCATGAACCAGTGAGCAGACATCATCCCAAATCCTTCAAGATTCAGAAAAGAACAAACATAATGGAGGATTGTCACCAAGGACCAAAGTAGATTTATTGTTATTGTAGTCATTACCTTGTGTAAATGGAAGAACTTGTATCATTGATATAAAGATAGTGGTTGCCAGCCTTTAAGAAGGGAGGGGGAAGGATGACTAGGTAGAACACAGGACATAGTTGGGGCAGGGAGATTCTCTGTATGATACTGCAATGATGGACACATGACGTTATGCATTTATGCATTTGTCAAGGCCTATGGAATGGTGTAGCACAAAGTGTAAACCATAAACTATAGACTTTGGTTAGTAGCAATATTTCAATATTGGTTTATCAATTTTAACAAATGTACCACACTATTCTAAGATGTTTATAATAGGGCAAACTATGTGTGGATACGGGGGTATTATATGGGAATTCCCTATAATTTTGTTGTAATTTTTCCATAAATGTAAATCTATAACTTCTCAAAAATTAATGTTTATTATAAAAAAACCAAAAGACCATCCTTTCCCTACTGCACTGTAATAGTACCTTTGTCATAAATCAAATGACCAGAGGTATGTACATGTGTTTATGAATTCCCTAGCTTGTTCATTTTGTCAATTTTATTGTTGCACTAGTAACATAGGCTCTTTTTTAAAATTAAAAATGTTTTTTATTCTTTTTTTAAGATACATAGATCACACAAAATGTTACTTTAAAAAATTAAGAGTTTTCCATATATCCCACTTCCCACACCCTGCAATCCTCCCACATTGACAACTTCTTTCATTAGTGTGATACATTCATTACAAGTGATGAGTACATTTTGGAGCACTGCCACAGCATGGATTGTAGTTTATCTTTTAGTTTACACTCTCTCCAAGTCCATTCATTTGGGTTGTGGTGGGATATATATTGTCCTGCTTCTGTCCCTACAATATCATTGAGGACAACTCCAAGAACCCAAAATACCTTAATATCACACCTCTTTTTCCCCTCCTTGCCTTCAGTAACTCCTGTGGCTACTCTCTCCACATCAATGATATAATTTCTTCCATTGCTGGAGTCACAATATTTCAATAGTAGAATACCAGCAAGTTCACTCTAATCCATATTTTATTCTTCCATCCTGAAGACACTAGGATGGCAATGTCCACTCCACTTCTAAATTGAAAGGGCCTTAGATCCTCCTTGCAGTTGTACACTCTCTTATTTCCCTGGTGTGGTGGTTGACCATCATCACCTCCCTGTTAGCTGACCTGGGTAAGTCCGACAAACCAGAGAGTAGAGTTTGCAATTCTGCTGAGGCTAAAGGCCCAGCTGGCATATAGACAGTCCAAAGATTCAAGTACCCTGAGCACCATCAGCACCAACCACAGGTTCAGTAAAAGTGACCAAAGAGGCATGCATAGAGAAGACACTTCTGAGTCCTACTCCTTCAGACTCAGGATCACAAATTCCAGAGTAGGGCCCACTGGCAAGGCCCTGAACTCCAAAGCCAACTCTGATGACTATAGGACTTGGGAGTCTCTGTAGTCCTCAGGAGCACCACTACCTTGGGTTGTATCTTGTTTGACTATCTCTGAGACCCTGCTGAGATGTGCATAAGTGCAACCCCTCTGATGACCTCCCAACTCATTTTGAAGTCTTTTAGCCATATAAACACATTTGTCTTTACCATTTCCCCCTTTCATTCAAGGTGTTTTTCTAGTTGCATCACCAGCTAATGCTTGGTAGTAATCCCTTGGTGCCAGGGAGTCATGTCCCACACTGGGGGAAAGGTAATGCATTGACATGCTGAGTTTGGCTTAGAGAGTGGCCACATTTGAGAAACATGGAGACTCTCAGGAGGTAACTCTTAGGCACCCTGCAGCTCTAGGCCTAGCTGAAATTTCAAGTACACAGGCTCACAGGCTCTTAAGTGCTACAATTTTCTATTAAGCTGTTATGTCATTTTATCTGGTATTGTGACTCTTCCAGTTTTGTTATTAGTCTTTAAAATTGACTTGGCTCTTCCTCTTTCTTTTTAATTCTAAGTACATTTTAGAATTATCTTGCTAATTTTCACTATCAAAAAATGGTGGAATTTTTATTAGAATTTTAAAGACATTGTTAAGATAATTTGGGGGTATTTATGTCTTTACTATATTGAGTCTTCCAATTTACAAACATGGCATTCATAGAAATTCTTAAATTTCTCTGAAAAATATTTTCTAGTTTACATTGCAGAGACCTGGCTTATATTTCATTAGATTTATTTGAAGATTTCTAAGCTTATAAATATGGTATGGCTTTATTTTTCCCAATTTACTTGTTGTGATAAATGGAAAATTAATTGATCTTTATATAGTGACCTTGTATCTCTGTCCTTGCTAAAATAGCATATGTTATGAGATATATAGATTCTTTTGTATTGTATATGCACATATTTATGTCATCTGTGAATAATAACATTTTAATTCCTTCATTTCAATCGAATTGATTAAGCTGTTGCTGAACAAAGATGGGGATACTGAACATTTTTGCACCATTCCCACCATTCCAAGGGAAGAATGCTTTCAATAATTCACCATGCATTATGATGTTTAGTGTAGAATCTTAGAGGTAATTTTTTTAATTTTAAATTTATTATTTATCTCCTTCATTTTTTAAAATGTTACATTAAAAAAAAATGAGGTTCCCAAATACACCCCAACCCCCTCACCCCACTCCTCCCATATCAACAATCTCTTTCATCATCGTGGCATATTCATTGCATTTCATAATAAATAATTATTTTCCATCCCCTAGTTTTAAAGAGGATTTTAAAATGTCAATATTTGTTGAACTTTATTAAAAAAATTTTGCGTTTAAGATCATCGTATGATTTTTCTTCTTTTCTGTTAGTGTAGGAATCCTACTGATAGATTTTCCAGTCCTAAACCACACTTGGCTTCTCCAAAATAACCCTCTTAGTCATTGTACCTTATATATATCATTGAATTTATTTTAGAATGGCATTATTGTTTTGATTTTAATGATAAGGATTTCCTTTCCTGTAAAGTCCTAGTGACTTATATCTTGTTAGTGGGTAATAAGGTTTGAAGAAACTTCTTGGGGTAGGTCATAAAAAGAATAACCTGCAGAGGAATGTGGCAATATGCAAAGAGAAATAACCTGGCATCAGAACTTCTGGAAATTTATCCTAAGGGAAAAAGTCAGAAATGAATAAGAATTTGATGTACATCCTGCCCATTAAAAAGTATTTGAAATAATTAAACTTTGCAAATTATGTGTCCAAGACTTCCCAGGTATTCTCATTCATCCAACTCTGGGTAAGCTATGTTAGACAGCAAGAGGCAAGAAGAGCAGTCAAAAGTTGCTACAATGGTTAACAACTCCTATCAAATCAAATAAGCCACCAACATAGGCATACCACTTTCTCCTAAGCTATTTTCTCTTCTAATAATAATAGAAATATGAAATTTGGGCTTGTAAAAACTTGGTTATTTTACCTTGATCCTGCTCCAGTAGTTGGCAGAAAAAATGGGCAGATACAAGGATAAGAATTTCTAAAGCTTGCCATTTCAAATTACCTTCTTGTAATTATGCCCCAAATCCTTCTTCATAGTATGACATACTACAAAAACCTCTTTCAAATCCTACTCTAAGGTGATTTTCAGGAGAAACACTCACATCTTCCCCCCATTTCTATTTATTTCACTATTGGTTGGATTTCCTCATTATAAGTTCAACAGCAAGTTTGCAATGGGTATGGGTGTGGGTGTGGGTTGGGGCTGGGGGTAATGGGGTGGTTTCTATATATGTATCATATCATCTAAAATGAGTTTTGAGCATTTCACCATTGAGTATGTTTCCCTCTATCATATAGAGGAAGTTTCCCTCCATTCCTACCTTTCAAAGCATTTTTATCAAGAAAGTATGCTGGATTTTGTCATTTGCCTTTTCTGTGTTAATTGAGATGATTATATGATTAGCCTTATTAGTTTGTTAAAGTGATGTATTATGCTAATTGATTTTATTCTGTTGAACCATCCTTGCATACCTGGGTAAAAGTCACTTGATCATGGTGTATAATTTTTTTAACATGCTGCTGGATTCAATTGGCAAGTATTTTACTTAGGATTTTTGCTCCTATATTCTTTAGAGAAATGAATCTGCAATTTACTTTTCTTGTAGTAGCTTTATCTTCAGTTTTAGGGTGATGTTGACTTCATAAAATGTTAGGAAGTCTTCCCTCATCTTCAATTTTTTGGAAGAATTTGAAGAGGACTTGTATTAATTTTTCTTGAAATGATTTATAGAATTCACTTGTGAAGCCTTCTGGTCCTGGACTTTTATTTATTGGGAGTGGATTTTTTTTTAAATTCATTTTTTAAAAATATTACATTAAAAAAATATGAGGTCCCATTCAACCCCACCGCCCCCACCCCACCACTCCCCCCACAGCAACACTCTCTCCCATCATCATGACACATCCATTGCATTTGGTAAGTACATCTCTGGGCATCGCTGCACCTCATGGTCAATGGTCCACATCATAGCCCACACTCTCCCATGTTCCATCCAGTGGGCCCTGGGGGGATCTACAATGTCACGTAATTGTCTGTGAAGCACCACTCAGGACAACTCCAAGTCCCGAAAACGCCTCCACATCTCATCTCTTCCTCCCATTCCCCGCACCCAGCAGCCACCATGGCCCCTTTTCCCACACCAATGCCACATTTTCTCTGTGGACCTTGGATTGGTTGTGTCCATTGTACATCTATGTCAAGAGGGGGCTTAGATTCCACATGGATACTGGATGCAATCCTGGTTTCAGTTGTAGGCACTCTAGGCTCCATGGTGTGGTGGTTGACATTCTTCAACTCCATGTTAGCTGAGTGGGGTAAGTCCAATAAACCAGAGTGTAGAAGCTGAAGTCTGTTGAGGCTCAGGGCCTGGCTATCACATGATCAGTCCAGAGATTCAGGTTCCCTGGGTATACACTAAACCCCAGCACCAACTACAGATCCAGTAAAAGTAGCAGGAGAGGCTTGTGAACAAAGATCACATCTGAGTCCAGCTCCACCATACAGAAACACAAACTCCAAAGTAGGGCCAACTGACATGGCACTGAACTCCATCTTCCATGGCCATAGAACCTTTGAGTCTCTGTCACCCTCAGAAGAACCAATAACTGAGGTTGTATCTACTTTATCTTTCTCTGGGACTCTGCTGAGGGGTGCATAAGGGAGACCCCTCTGATAACCTCCTGGCTCTTTTTTGAGACTCATAGCCATATAAACTCATTTGTCCTTTCCATTTCCCCCTTTTATTCAGGTCAAAAACCATTTTTAACTTCTGGTATTATATGTATACTGAGATATTCTGCTGGTCTGAGTTGACCCTTTTATTCAAGGTCATTTTCTAGTTACATCATCAGGTGGTACTTGGTAGTAATCCCCTGGCATCAGGAAGGCTCATCCCTGGGAGTCATGTCTGATACTGGGTTAACCTAATTTTATCAAGGATATTTCAGTAGTATCTAATACCAAGGGGCTCACACCCAGAAAAAGAGACCATTTTACAAACATAATTTTTCTTTTTGTCATTCATACTCAAACTGCCACAGCATCACTGCCCCTAAATCCTCAAGATAGAGGAAGAAACAAACATAAGGGGGGGAATGGAAATATGGACTAAAGTAGACATTATTATTCTAGTAATGGAAGAACTTGTAGCATTGATATAAAGATTGTGGTCACTAGAGTTTTTGGGAGGAGGGAGAGGGAGCAATAGGTATAACATGTAGCATTTTTGAGACTTTGGAATCATTCTGTATGACACTACAGTGATGTATAAAAGCCATTACACAGTTTATCAAAACCTATAAAATTGTGTGGTGAAAAGTGTAAAACATTATGTGAACTTTAGACCATGTTTAGGATCAATGCTTCAATGTGTGTTCAACAAATGTAACAAATGTACTACACTAATGATAGATGCTGGTTGGGGAAGGTATGTGTGGTGGAGTGGATGGGGTATATGGTTTTGATATAACATATAATCTAAAGCTCCTTTAAATATAGAGAAGAAGAAAAAGGGGGAATAAAAAAACAAAGTGAAGCAACTTTACAACTTAACTTAGTATAATCATAGTAAGAAAATTTCAAACCTAGCACGACTCTTGACTACATTGGCAAAATCTTCTTAATTAAGCCTGTTTTAGCCAAAGGGGTCCTGATGCAAAATACCAGAAATTGGTTGTTTTTTATAAAGGGTATTTATTTGGGGTAGGAATTTACAGATACTAGGCCATAAAGCATAAGTTACTTCCCTCACCAAAGTCTATTTTCACATGTTGGTGCAAGATAGCTGCTGATGGCTGTGGGGGTTCAGGCTTCCTGGGTTCCTCTGGGCTCAGCTCCTGTGTTTTCTCCACAAGGTCTGCTATATACTATCAGGAGAATGGCTCTGTCTCTCTTCCTGGGGCTCCACCTTCAGCATCAAACTCCAACATCAAAACTCCAACACTAAAAGCCCTTAACTCTGTCCTTTGCCATGCCTATTATCTATGAGTCCCCACCCACCAAAGGGTGGGAACTCAATGCCCTACTAGCACAAGAGGTTTACATAATTACCTAATCAAGTAAACCTATGAATCCAATATAATCTAATATGCCCAGAGGAAAAATTCAGTTTACAAACACAATCCAACATTTGTCCTTGAATTCATCAATAATATCAAACTGCTACAAAGCCCTAGCAAAAAAAAAAAAAAAAACCCAGTACAAATCTCCAAGCAAAAAACAAAGTTATATCAGTGTCTACTGGCTTATACAACATGTCCATCTTTCAACCAAAATCTCTAAGGTATATGAAAAGGGAAAATAAAATGCATTTCTGAAGAGTAGAAACAATCAGTACACCTAGACTCCAGTATGACATAGATGTTGAATCTTTCAAATGGGGATTAAAAGTAACAATGATTAATTTATTACAACTTCTAATGCAAAATTTAGACAACATAGAATATAAGATGGAAATTTTAGCCGAGATGAAAACTACAAGGTAGAAAATGGAAACAGTACAAATAAAAAACAGAGGGTACAGGTCCTTTACCACCTTGGATAAATTTATTCCTATGAATTTTATTCTTTAAGGAGCTATTGTGATTGGAAGTTTTTCTCTATTAGAGAAGTTATCCATTTACAGAATAATCATGTGTAAAATACAGAACTCCTATATCCTACTGTACTATTTTTTTTTGTCAATAAAATTTTAATTAAAAAAAAAAGATACTTAGATTACCTAAATGTTACATAAAAATGTAGGGCATTCCCATATGCCCACTTCCTCCCCCTCCCACGCTTTCTCACATTAACAACATCTTTCATTAGTGTTGTATTTTTATTACAATTGATGAACACATATTAGAGTATTGCCACTAGGTGTGGATTGTAGTTTACATTATAGTTTAAACTCTTTCCCACACAATTTTGTAAGTTATGACAAGATATATAATGGCCTGTATCTGTCATTGCAACATCATTTAGGACAATTCCAATGTCCCCAAAATACTCCCAAATTACAGCTGTATTTCCCTCTCCTTCCCCTCAGAACCTCCAGTGGCTACTGCCTCCACATCAATGATAAAAGTTCTTCCATTTCTAGAAAGCAATAAGTCTATAGTAGAATAACCGTAAGTCTACTCTAGTCCATTGTTCATTCTCCAGTCGTGAGGATTCTGGGGGTGGTTATGACTACTCTGCCTCTAACTGAGAAGGAGTTTAGATCCCAAGGGGAAGATGGATGGGTCAATCTTGCTTGCACTTGTTGACTTTCTCTGTTCCTTGGGATGTTTGTTGTCCATCATCATTTCCTTGTTAGTTGTCCTGCCACACTACTATTAACACCCTGCTTTGGTATGTAACACTTGTTACAATTGATGAAAACACAATTTTATAACTGTACTATTAAAAATAATCCATGGTTTAACTGAGAGTTCACTGTATAGTGTCATCCCATGGTTTTCTCTTTTTATTTTTATTGTTACCATATATAAGGTCTAACATTTCCCCCATAATGATATTCAGATATATATTTCAATGCTATTATGTTCACAATGTGGCATTATAATCACCAAATTCCATTACCAAAACATCTCCATCATTCCAAATAAGATCCCTGTACATTTTAGTTCATAAGTTCCCATTCCCTATACTGAATCTAGCTGTCTCAAAACAGTGAGATAACAGAATAGTCGTCCTTTTGTGTCTGGCTTATTTCACTCAACATGATGTCTTCCAGGTTCATTCATGCTGTTTTATGTATTAGGTCTTCATTCCTTTCAATGACTGAATAATATTCCATTGTATTTTTTGGCATTTTGAGATTATTTTTTAATTCCCCAAAGAAAAAGATTCTGTTGTAAATGAATCTATTTCTCTGGGTGTGATACCCCTTGATTGCATTAAGTTCATGTGAGGTGTCTTTGATTAAATTACCTGTTAAGATTAGGGCTTTGATGTGACTACATCAGTGGGCATGACTCAGGTTGTGCCTTTGCCACCTTGCTGGATCTGATATAAATGCACACTCACAGACAGAAAGACACAGGAAGAGAGTTGTATCATTTCTGATCCTGCCATGAGACAGAAGGGAGAAAGCTCAAACAGCTGGGGTCCTTCGGAGAGATGAGCCATTTGCCTGATAGCTTAGGGCTGAACTTGGGAGTATTGGAACACCTATGACTGATATAGGAAGGTCCAGAGAGAAACGATCCCTGTGCCAGGAGAGAGATTACTGTAGGATCACTTGAGCATGAAGGCTGGGCCCACATAGTTCAGGAGGAAAAGGAAGTCCAGAGGGGAAGTAGAGACCAGGCAGAGATCACCTGCCATCTTGCTTCAATACATGGCAATGACTTCGACAAGAAAGTAACCTTGAGTTGGACTTTTTTTGTCCTTGTAAGTGTAAGCTTTTACCACAAATAAATACAATTTATAAAAGCCACCTGATTTCTGGTACTTTGTATTGGCACCCCTTTGACTGACTGCAAATGTATATACCACATTTTATCCCTTGATTGGTTGATGTACACTTTGGTTGCTTCTATCTTTTGCCAATTGTGAATAATGCTACTATGAAATCAGTATTGAAATGTATATTTGTGTCCCTGCTTTCAAATGTTTTGAGTATGCACTTCATACTTGGATTACTGGGCATACAGCAGTTCTATATTTATCTTTCTGAGGGACTGCAAAACTGCCTTCCACACCCGGTGTACTAAATATTTTATATTGCCACCAGCGATGAATGAGTGTTCATACTTCTCTGATTCCTCTCTAACATTTATTTTCCAATTTTGTTTTATGTTCAATTAATAACAATTTTTTAAAAAGTGTATTTTTCCTTTTCTACCTTTTTTAATTGAGAAGTTTTGGGTATACAGAACAATAATGAAAACATTACAGGATCCCCATATACCAACCTTTTATTAACATCTAACATTGGTGTGGTACATTTGTTGCAAATGAAGAAAGTACATTTTTATAATTGTACTATTAATATAGATCATGGATAGGCTTCACTGTGTCATGCAATTCCATGGATTTTTAAAATTCTAATTCTAGTACCATATAAACCTAACATTCCCCCTTTTAACCACACTTAAATGTATAATTCCATGTTGTTAATTATATTCAAAATGTTGTAATACCATCACCACCAACAATAACCAAAACTTTTCCATTGTCCCAAGTAATCTAATTAATTAATTATTTTTAAAATTTTTCAATTTTTATTTAATTGTCTTTTTAAAAAAGATACATAAATCACAAAAATGTTCCATTAACAATATAAGAGGTTTCCTTATACCCCTACACCACCCCCTCCCTGTGATAGTTAAGCTATTGTGTCTACTCGGAAAGGTAATTCTGCACAGTTTTTTGGTCAAGCAACCCCTGGGCTAAACGTGATACAAGGGCATTCATGGACTTTAGTCACCATTGACTTTCCTGCAGTGGTAAATCATAGATAGCTGATTACAATTACATTAGTCAGGGAGATTGTCAGCAGCAATGAGTGTTGCTTTATCCAGTCATTTGAATGCCTTCAAAGGGGAAGTGAGAGAGGCGGGGCAAGATGGCATCTGAGTGAGTGCACCTCATAAACTCTCCTGCAAAGAAGTGGCTGAGTATGGTTAGAGTCCTGCTGGACTGGGCTGTTTTGGGCGTTTGCAGGGCATGAGGTGTCTGGACGTCGATTTGGTGAGGCACTGACAGAAGAGATCCTTGTGAGAGGTGGAATTTTGGGTTTCTGACACGGAGGTCAGAAGTTGTGGATGGGACCCCTCCTCCTAGGGCTGGTGGCCTGGCTGCAGTGATCCCTGAAATCTTTGTTGTGCTGTGGTGCTCTCAAACCCTGAGCAGGCTGTTTCAGGGGATTGCCAGGCAGGAGGTGTCTGGATGTCGATTTGGTGAGACAGTGACAGAAGAGATTCTTGTGAGAGGTGAAATTTTCGGTTTCTGACATGGAGGTTAGAAGTTGTGGATGGGACCCCTCCTTTTAGGGCTGGCAGCCTGGCTACTGTGATCCCTGAAAGCTTTGTTGTGTTGTGGTGTTCCCAGGCCCCATGTTAACTGGATGCATGGTTCCCAGGTCTGTGTCACCTAAACCCTGGTAACCCACACTCCAGAGACTCACACACCTTGAGTCTGCACAGACTTCCCATTCCCGAATCCACCACACCCTGAGGTCCCTCTGAGGTCTTTGATTACCCTACCCCTCAGCATTTTGTGTTGTTTTTCTCTCTCTCTCCTTGAACATGGAGGAGTGTACCAGCTGATTTGGAGAGAGCATGTGAAGAAAGGAGAGGTGAAACTGATCAGAAAGCCCAATTTACCTAAATGTCCTGGGATAGGAAACTTGGTCTGTGAGAAGGTGGACTCAGAAAATCAATTAGACCTCTCCTAGCACCACTAAGGGGGAAGGGACTGTAGGAGGTGCTATCCAAGCTTGCAATAGCATATTTGGGGTTCCTGGTGAGGTGTAGGTGCTCTCAAGCTGGAAATAAAGAGTCATAGTCTCCTGTGTTGAAATTGGTTCAACAAGGACCTACTTGAATCTCCTACCAGACATCTCAGGCAGCTTTCCTGCTGCCCATGGAAAGAGAGAAGGGAGGAAAGGAGAAAGGGGGAAGGTCAGCTCTCTAAGTGTATTATTTAACTGCAAGGAGGATTCTGAGCTTTAAAGTTGGTTCTTTTTTTTTTTTTTTTTTTTTTTTTTTGGTTGGGGTTGCTAATATTGCATTGTCTCCTGGTCTTTTCTCCCGTTTCATCCCCCAAGGTACTTTTTAATTTATTTAGTTTTTTTTTCTCTTTTTCTTTCCCTTGCTAGTTTCTGCCCCTTTTCTTTGTCCCCCCCCCTTTTTCTCTTCTCTTTTTTCCTTTTTCTCTTTTTCTTCTTTTTTAATTTTATTTTCTTTATATAATAGGTGCTGCAGGGAGCCCTCTGCAATTGCTGTGTTTCCTCATCCTCCATTTTCTCTTTTTTGTGTTTATTGATTTTGGCCACCTACACTATCACCTTTCACCCACATCTTTCTATCCACCATCATCTACTGTTTCTCTTACATTCTACCTCCCTTTCTTTGGTGCTCAAATTGTCTGACTTTTTATTTCTAATACTTTTGTTCTGTTTTCTGTCTTTTATCCACTCTTGATATTATTGTCTTTCTTTTCTCTTTCCCTCTCTCATGAAAACACTGGACTTTTCATTCATACTATATTCCCCCCATATTCAGTTGTCTGTCTTATTATATGTATTCTACTTACTCCTATAACTCTACACAACTTACATGAGTCTAAAATCCATTCTCCTAGATCTCATATTGATGCTCTGCTAACATTTATTACCAGTACTACTTTATACATTTTCTTTACTTCCTCATTTTGCTTTCCCTGACCCTAATTTTTAACTTCAAAGTGAACTTAGCCAGCAACAAGAAAATAGAGTAAGAAGAACAAAGTGACAAAGAGAAGACATAACACACATGAACAACAAATAATTAATCCCCAAAACTAGACAAAGAAGATAAGGAACTAATTAAACCTGTCAAGATAAAATGATGACCAGACAGCAACAAAAAACTACAAACCAAACCAATAATCAGGAAAACATGGCTGAACCCAATGAACAAACTAAAAATCAGAAAGGGGAGCAGAACATCAAACAAGTAATTAAAGATCTCAAAACATATATTAGAGACCAACTTAATGAAGTAAAGGAAGAGATTAACAATATGAAGAAAATACTTAGAGAGGGAAATGCAGACATACACAAAAAGATAACAGATATGATGGTGATGAATACCACAGTTCCAGAAATAAAAAAAAAGACACTCTTAGCAAATAGAAGCAGATTAGAAGAGGCAGAGGAGAGAATTAGCGACATGGAAGACAGTACATCTGAAATCAGATAGTAGAACTGAAGGATGAAAAGATAGAAAAAATCCACGTGGGACTTATGGCTCTGAACGACAATGCAAAATGCAATAGCATATGTATTATAGGCATTCCAGAAGGAGAAGAGAAGGAAAGGGGATAGAATGGGTGCTGGAGGAAATAATGACTGAAAATTCCCCAAATCTACTGAAAGAGATGAATGTACATGTCCGGGAAGCACAGTGCATTCCAAACACCATAAATCCGAACAGGCCCACCCCAAGAAATATACTTGTCAAATTATCCAATGCTCAAGACAGAGAAAATTCTAAAAGCAGCAAGAGAAAAGAAAACAATCACATACAAGGGAGGCCCATAAGATTAAGTGCTGATTTCTCATCTGAAACCATGGAGAGGCAAGAAGGGAGTGGAATGATATAGTAAAGGTGCTAAAGGAAAAAGATTTCCAACCAAGAAAACTCTACCCAGGGGGTGGGAGTTATATAGGGATCTGATATTTTTTGATATTAAAAAAATAAATAAAGACAAATAAAATAGAATAAAAAAGTAAAAACTAAAAAAAAAACTCTACGCAGCTAAACTAGCATACAAAAATGATGGAGATTTCAAAATATTCACAGATAAATTGAAATTTTAAAAGTATGCCAGTGAAAACCCTGCCCTTCAAGAAATACTAAATGGAGTTCTGCAGGAAGAAAAAAAGAAACAGGAGAGGCAGAGTTGGAAGAAAGTGTAAGAGCAACAACAGAAAAAAAAAACAAAAAGGGAAGGAAAAAAACAAACAAAATATGACATACAGAAGTCCAAACAAAATAGGAATAACATAAAAAATGCCTTGAAAATAGTAACACTGAATGTCAATGGATTAAACTCACCTGTCAAAAGATTCAGACTGGAAGAATGGATAAGGAAATATGACCCATCTATATGCTGTCTACAAGAAACACATCTTAGACACAGGGATTCATGAAGGTTGGAAGTGAATGACTAGAAAACAATCTTACAAGCAAACAATAACCAAAAAAAGGCAGGAGTAGCAATATTAATATTAAACAAAATAGAATTTAAATGCAAAACAATTTTGAGAGACAAAGATAGATACTACATATTAGTGAAAGGGATAATCTTTCAAGAAGAACAAATAATCATAAATATTTGTGCTCCTAACAAGGGCATCTCCAAATACATGAGGCAAACACTGGAAAATTTAAGTGAAAGAATAGATGCCTCTACAAATATAGTGGGAAACTTAAATACACCACTGTCAACTTTGGACACAACATCTCAAAAGAGAATCAACAAAGAAACAAAAAGTTTGAACAATATGTTAGAGGAGATGGATTTAGTACACATGTACAGATCATTACACCCAAATACAGCAGGATATACATTTTTCTCAGGTGCACATGGACCATTCTCCAAGATAGATCATATGCCAGACCATAAAGAAAGAGTCAATGAATTCACAAATATCTCTGACCACCGTGGATTAAAGCTGGAAATCTGCAAGGTCCAGAGGCCCAGATTTCACACCAAGAAATGGAAATTAAACAGCACGCTCTTAGAAAAACAGTGGGTGAAAGAGGAAATCTCAATAGAAATTAATAACTACCTTGAAAGTAATGAAAATGATCGTACAACATACCAAACTTATGGAACACAACAAAAGCAGTACTGAGAGGGAAATTTATAGCCATAAATACATACATCAAAAAAGAGGAGAGCAAAAATTGAAGAACTAACAGCACATTTGGAGTATTAGTAAAAAAACAACAACAAAGTAGCCCCACAGGAAGAAGAAAGAAATAACAAAGAAAAAAGCAGAACTAAATGAAATAGAAAATAAGAAAGCACTTGAAAAGATAAAAAAAACAAGTGCTGCTTTTTTTTGATAAGATAAGTAAAATCGACATACCCTTAGCTAGACTAAGAAAGCAAAAAAGACAGAAGATGCAAATACACAAAATAAGAAATGAGAAAGGAGATATCACCACTGATCCCACAGAAATCAAGACTATCATAAGAGGATACTTTGAAAAACTATATTCCAACAAAAAGGACAATTCAGAGGAAATGGACAAATTCCTAGAAACACATAAACAGCCTATATTGATGAAAGAAGAAATTGAAGATCTCAACAAACCAATCACGAGTAAAGAGATGGAATCAGTCATTAAAAACCTCCCAACTAAGAAGAGCTCAGGGCCAGACTGCTTCACAGGTGGATTCTACAAAACATTCCAGAAAGAACTAACACCAATCTTGCTGAAACTCTTCCAAAAAATTGATACAGAAGGAACATTACCTAAGTCATTCTATGATGCCAACATTACCCCAGTACCAAAGCCAAACAAAGACACCACAAGAAAGGAAAATTACAGACCAATTTCTCTAATGAACCTAGAAGCAAAAATCCTCACCAAAATACTTGGCAATCTTTTTCAACAACACATTAAACGAATTATACACCATGACCAAGTGGGATTCATTCTTGGTATGCAAGGATGGTTCACCATAAGAAAATCAATCAATGTAATACACCATATAAACAGATTGAAGGAAAAAAATCACATGATTATACCTGTAGATGCAGAAAAAGCATTTGCCAAATACCCACAATTTCTTGATAAAGACACTGCAAAAGGTTGAAATACAGGGAAATTTTCTGAACATGATAAAGAGTATATATGAAAAACCCACAGCCAAAATCGTTTACAATGGTGAAATCCTAAAATCTTTCCCTTTAAGATCAGGAAGAAGACAAGGATGCCCACTATCACCTCTTCTACTTAACATTGTCTTAGAAGTACTTGCTTGAGCACTGAGGCAAGAACCAGATATAAAAGGCATTCAAATTAGAAAGGAAGAAGTCAAAATTTCATTATTTGCAGACGACATGATTCTGTACATAGAAAACCCTGAGACATCTACAACAAAGCTGCGAGAACTCATAGATGAGTTTTGTAAAGTCGCAGGTTATAAGGTCAATGCACAAAAATCAGTAGCATTTCTGTACACCAATAATGAGCATGCTCAGGAGCAAGTGAAGAAACAAATACTATTTAGAATAGTAAATTAAAAAATCAAATACCTAGTTATAAATTTAACTAAAGATGTAAAAAAGTTATACATAGAGAACTACACAGCACTGTTCAAGAAAATCAAAGAAGACCTAAATAAATGGAAGAATATTCCCTGTTCAAGGATAGGAGGACTAAATATTATTAAGATAGCTATCCTACCAAAACTGATCTACACATTCAATGAAATCCCAATAAAAATCAACACAGCATTCTATAAGAAACTAGAAAAAATACCTATGAAATTTATTTGCAAAGGAAAGAGGACCAAAATAGCCAAAGAGATATTGAAAAAGAAAAACAAAATTGGAGGAATCACTCTGCCTGACTTCAAAACATACTACAAAGCTACAGCAGTGAAAACAGCATGGTATTGGCATAAGGAGAGACACACAGACTAATGGAACCAAATTGAGAGTTCTGATATAAATCCTCATTTATAAAGTCATATAATAGTTGATAAAAAGCCACCAAACCCTCTCAACTGGGAGAGAATGGCCTATTCAACAAATGGTGCCAGGAAAACTGGATATCCATATGTACAAGAATGAAAGAGGATTACCACCTCACACCTTATACAAAAATCAACTCAAGATTGATCAAAGACCTAAGTATAAGAGCCAAGACCATAAAGACTTTGGAAAGCAGTGTAGGAAAGCATATACAAGACCTTGTAATGGGAAATGGCTTCATGAACTTCACACCAAAAGCATGAGCAGCAAAAAAACAAATAGATACACGGACTTCCTCAAAATTAAATCCTTCTGCACCTCAAAGGAGTTGGTCAAGAAAGTGAAAAGGGAGCCTACACAATGGGAGAAAATATTTGGTAACCATATATCTGATAAGAGACTTCTAACCTACATGTATAAAGAACTCATATATCTTGAAAATAAAAGGACAAACAACCCATTTAAAAAATGGGGAAAAGATTTAAACAGACACTTCTCCAAGGACGAAACACAAATGGCCAAAAGCACATGAAAAAATGCTCCAAATCTCTAGCTGTCAGGGAAATGCAAATCAAAACTACAGTGAGATACCATCTTACTCACATAAGATTGGCAGCTATGAAAAAAGCAGAAGTCTACAAATGCTGGAGAGGATATGGAGGAATGGGAACACTCATCCACTGCTGGTGGGGATGCAGAAGGATCCATACATTTTGGAGGACAGTTTGGCGGTTTCTCAAAAAACTTGCTATAGATTCGCTATATGACCCAGCAATTCCACTGCTGGGTATATACCCAGTAGAACTGAAAACAAGGACACAAACCAATATATGCACACCAATGTTCATGGCAGCATTGTTCACTATTGCCAAAAGTTGGAATCAATCCTAATGCCAGTTAATAGATGAATGGATTAAAAAAATGCTGTATATACATACAATGGAATACTACTCAGCTTTAAGAACGTATACACTACAAACACAGGTGATAACATGGATGAATCTTGAGAACCTTATGTTGAGTGATGCAACCCAGGCATGGAAGGACAAATACTACATGCCATCACTGATATGAAATAAGAAAACCAAGCTGCCTCAGAGAGCTAGAGACTGGATGACAGGCTTAAAGGTAAATGGGGGTAGAGGAAGGATGTAATCTGACACCTACATGGGTGTAATCTATGATAAGCTTGAGGCAAATATTTGTACAAGGAAGAGATAAAATGGGGGAATAGGGTTACCTTTGGGTGGGGCTTTGTGGGCTTGAGGGGTGCTAGGGATGGGAGGGTGAAATTGGGGGCACAATGGGCAACATACGAACATAGGAGATGGTCAGGTATTTGGTTGAGAGTATAATGCTGAGAAAACTTTTTCAAAAATATAATAAGGAAAGTTACCTGTTTAAGATGCTTAAAGGGGTTAACCCGATGCAGGACAGGCTCCTAGGGAGTATGTGAATGCTCATTATGCCATAGTGGGTTATATCATTTGATAGAGACCCTTAAAATGAGAGTGAAGGTATACCCACATCATGGAGAGGACTGATGTTCTCAAACAGAGGGAATTGTATCTCTCAAGAGAAATGGTGGCTCCCAGTGTGTTAGGGCAGTTGAGCATGTCAAGCCCTCAACACTGTGGCAAGTATCTCTGAACATGGCCCTTCAAGCAATGAAGATTGACTGTCACTGTGGGCCCTAAGCGGAGGGGTAAAGAAGTATTGAATGCATGGAACCAATGTAACTGTGTGGGCAATAGAAGTGTTCCACAAGATTATGCAAGGATGGATATAAGACATGTTAAATTACACCAAAAGTATTTAGGGGCTGATAGGGCAAAATGTAAATCATAATGTAAAACATAAGATAACTAAAATTTAGAAAATTGTATAGTCTAAAATATAAATGACAATGTAAACCCAAGTGTTACCTTCTTTGAAAGCTATTCTCTCAATATCTGTACATCAGTTTCAGTGACTATAGTATGAATATGTAAAAAGAGAATTGCTGTGGAAGGGAAAAAGTTTTTGTGTTGGATATGTAGGAGTACTGTATATTTTATATATGAATTGCTGTGATCTAAAACTTTTGTGAAGATAAACTTAATAATTAAAAAAACAAAAAAGTAAAAGATAGGTGGCAGACTAGGCCCAGTGGTTAGGGCGTCTGTTTACCATGTGGGAGGTCCGCGGTTCAGACCCCGGGCTTCCTTGACCCGTGTGGAGCTGGCCCATGCACAGTGATGATGCATGCAAGGAGTGCCATGCCACGCAGGGGTGTCTCCTATGTAGGGGAGCCCCACGTGCAAAGAGTGCACTCCGTAAGGACAGCCACCCAGCGTGAAAGAATGTGTAGCCTGCCCAGGAATGGTGCGGCATACATGGAGAGCTGGCACAACAAGATGTCGCTACAAAAAGGAACGCAGATTCCTTTGCCGCCAACAACAACAGAAACAATCAAAGTAGATGCAGCAAATAGACAGAGAACAGACAACTGGGGTGTGGGCAGAAGGAGAGAAAAATAAATAAATAAATCTTTTTTAAAAAGTAGAAGTTAGGACATAGACAGTGAGGACAAGACGGAAGTACTTGTCTTGCCAATTTGCATATAGGGCAACACTTGTTGCAGTGATGGAAGGCAAAACATCAAAAGCAAATCTTTTGCATTTTTAAATTTTTTGATACCCCAATTTATTTTTACCTTAATTTTTCTAATTAATATGTATTATATATCTAACCTTTAAACTCATCACTATATTCCATTTTACTATTAATGGAACCTGCCAATATATTGGGCTTCACTTTGGAAGAAGCTTTGGATCACAGAGAGGTTCAATAATGGCAGGGGAGGAATACTGGTGTGGGATATTATTGACAGGGGCACATGGTTGGCAGGGAGTTCTCCAGGGCATATATCCAGGGTACACAAAAATGTTTGGATATTTTCATAGTGGTTACCATTAAAAACAACAATTGAGGGAGTGCTGAGATCCTAGCCAGGGGAGCTCTATCACAGTCCCTAAAGGAACAGCAACAATCCCCCAAGTGCAATGGCAAAGACCAAAAAAGAAGGAAGGCCCAACAATGAATCCTTGATACTAATGACTATGCTTGTCAGCCTGTGCATCTGAAATAAGAACAAGGCCTAGAGCTGCAGGGTGCCTAAGAGTTACCTCCTGAGAGTCTCCATGTTCCTCAGATATGGTCAGTCTTGAAGGCAAACTCAGCATTTAAATGTGTTGTCTTCCCCCCAGCATGGGACATGACTCCCAGGGATGAGCCTCCCTGGTGCTGAGGGATTACTACCAAGTACCAGCTGATGATGTAACTAGAGAATGACTTTGAATAAAAGGGTCAGTTTGGACCATTAGAATATCTCAGTCTACATATAATGCCAGGAGTTAAAAATGCTCTTTTGATAAAGTAGATACAACCCCAGGTATTGGTTCTTCTGAGGGCTACAGAGACCCACAGGTTCTATGGTCATGGCAGATGAAGTTCAGTGCCATGTCCATTGGCCCTTCTTTGGAGTTTGTGTTTCTGTGTGATGGAGCTGGTCTCAGATGTGATCTTTTTTCACAAGCTTGTCCTGTTACTTTTACCAGAACTGTAGTTGGTGCTGGGGTTTAATATATACCCAGGGGGTCTAAATCTCTGGACTGTCCATATTATAGCCAGCCCCTGAGCCTCAACAGACTTCAGCTCCTACAATCTGGTTTGTTGGACTTACCCCACTCAACTAACATGGAGTTGAAGAAGGTCAACCACCACACCATGGAGCGAAGAGTGCCTACAACTGAAAGCAGGAGGATCGCATCCAGCATCCATGTGGGATCTAAGCGCCCTCTTGATATAGATGTGGAGTGGACACAACCATTCTAAGGTCCACAGGATGGAGGAATAGAATATGGATGAGAGTGGACTTACTGATATTCTATTCATGAACTATTGTGATTAGTAATCAAAGAAAATGTGGCATTGGTGTGGAGAAAGTGGCCATGGTTGCTGCTGTGGGTAAGGAGTGGGAGAAAGATATTTGATGTGGGAGCATTTTTGGGGGTTGGACTTGTTCTGGGTGGTGCTGCAGGCACAGTTGCTTGACATTGTATGTCCTCCCATGGCCCACTGGGCATACTGTGGGAGAGTGTGGGCAATGATGTGGACCATTGATTATGAGGTGCAACGGTGCTCAGAGATGTATTCACCAAATGCAATGAATGTCTCGTGGTAATGGAGGAAGTTGTTATGGGGGGAGGAGTGGGGTGAGTGGAGTGGGGCATATATGGGGACCTCATATTTTTTTAATGTAACATTAAAAAATAAATAAAGACAAAAGAAATTTATTAGGAAGAAAAAAATAAAGAAGTGATTCCAGTATTGAGTGAAAATTTCCCAGCACATCTTTGGACAGCCAACATCTCCCAGAGCTTGTCAAGGACTTTCACTGGACTTTAACCAGAGCTCCTGGTTGCAGTCTGCCTTCAATACCTGGACTTGTGCATCCCCCACGGATACATGAGAAACTCTTATGAAATCACATTCTATTGACAGATATCCCCTGTTGATTCTGATACCCTAGAAAACCTTGACTAATACAACTCGGTACCTGGAGTGGTTGATGAACAAGTCTTAAACATGGTGTGTCTGAGGTGTTTCTGGGAGTGTTGCAATTGGCTTTCTAATCTAATTGGAGTCAGGGGTACTGAAGACTCCCTTTCCAAAAATGAGGAGGCTGTTAACAGTTCATGAAGTGAGTTGGCAATGGAAAGACACAAAATAGCATCACTGGATTCTCCTACTTCTTCACTTATAAGAACCAAGGATCTAGGTGGGAGTGCTTTCAGCACGTAAATAGAGTTTTTTGGAGTCAAATCATATCAGGATGTTGGCTGACTCCTCCTAGATACTCTGAATACTGTTAGAAAAGAGATGAGTTAAAGGCTTCAAATTTGAAACTTAAACACTCCATGAATGATGCAAAAGTTTCTTTCTGTGCTCTGAAAGAAAATCTTGCCTCCTGTAGCCACAGACTTGAAATATCTGAGGCCCAAACTCAGACTCTCATTGTATGAGTAGTTGAGTTAAAAGGAAACTAAAATCTCAACCTCACAGTGTTTCTACAATTGAAGTGAAGGCATTGAATGGAAAAGAGTGGAATCCAGAGAATTGGGATGGAGAAATAGGGGATGATGATAATATTGATGGAGACATTGGAACCATGAATTTTGCTGAGACTTTACCAGATAAGCCTGCGATGGCCTGCATTGTCCAGGCCACACCTTGTCAACCTTGTATCATCCAGTCTGCAGCCTGCCCCAGGAAGTCTGAAACAACTTCCAGACCTGAGGTGGGTACCAGCCAAACTGAAGCCTGCCCTACTCAACCTCTGACCTGCTCCAGGGAGTCTGGCCTTCCCCCAGCCCTGAGCCTCTTACCAGCCAAGCTCCAGCATGCACTGCCAAGTCACATGTCTGCCCTGAGGGAACTGCCTTCCAACCCCTGTCTGAAGAGATTGATCTTGTCTCACCAGAAGAAAATGCAAGGGAATTCCCTGAGGTCAGTAGCTTGCAAGGCATTTCTTTTTTTGTTTACTTTCTTTATTTTTTAAAAATGTTACATTAAAAAATATAAGAGGTCCCCATATACCCCCCATCCCCCTCATCTTACTCCTCCCACATCAACAACTCTTTCATCATCGTGGGACATTCGTTGCATTTGGTGAATACATTTTGGACCACTGCTGCACCACATGGATAATGGTTTACATTGTAGTTTGCACTCTCCCCCATTCCACTCAGTGCACCATGGCAGGAGATACAATGTCCTGCATCTGTCCCTGCAGTACCACCCAGGACAACTCCTAGTCCTGAAAATGTCCCCACATGATATCTCTTCTTCCCTCTCCCTACCTCGGCAGCTACTGTGGCCACTGCATGAGTTTTCCAACTTATATAGACAGAAATCAGGGGAATATGTGTGGGAATGGACATGAAGTGTATGGTATAATGGTGGAAGTTATGTAAAGTTGGATCAGGCTGAATTTATTGATGTGGGCCCACTAATCAGAAATTCTGGATTCAGTGCAGTAGCTCAAGGGTTTAGAAAGGGCTCTAACAGTTTGCCTGGGTGGCTGACTGAAACATGCACTAGTATGTCTGAGGTTGAGATGCCCAATTTGCCCTGGTATAAAGTGGGAGAAGGAATTCAAAGGCTTAGGGAGATTGGAATGTTAGCATGGATTTACCATTTTTGAGCTCCCCACCCACCCCAGGAATGCCCAGAGGACACACCTTTAACCAGGACTGTGAGGAATAAATTTGTTTGACTACCTTCCTCTTTCTTGAAGAGCTTTGTGATTGCTCTTCACTGTAGTCCAGATATTACTGTAGGAAGGGCTGTGATGAAATTAGAATCCTTAAACATTATGGGGATGATTGGATGTCTGTTTGGTAAAAGTCAAGTATCAGCTGTTTATGGCCAAAGTCAAGGTGGGTGTGGCTACCACAATGGAAGGCAGATTCAAAAAAGCACTCAAAATAATCTAAGTCTTGTAGAGTTATGGCATTGGCTAATATATCATGGGGTACCTAGAAGTGAAATACACGGGCAGTCTAGTATATTTCTTCTGGATTTCTGTATAAACAAAAGAGTTCTAGGTTGAGTGAACAAAACCCTAACTTAAATTACAGATTCAGAGAATCACAGCCCCTTAATCACTTCCTAGACTTCAGACAGTTTACAGACCCAGAGCCCCTTGAATGAGGAGGAGGCCAGGACTCCTTGGGGAAGGGTCCTGTTAAACTGCCCAAAATTTATACTCTTAATCTTCCACCTTTCCCCAAGGAGATCTATGACCTTTTACCAGAGTAACTGCACATTGAGGAAAGGAAATAATCAGATATTTCAGGGATTATTAGAAACTGGCTCAGAAGTGACATTCATTCCAGAAGATCCAAAATGTCACTGTGGTCAACCAGTCAAAATAGGTGCTTATGGAAGCCTGGTGATTAATGGAGGTTCAGCTCAGGTTTTCCTTAGAGTTGGTCCAGTATGTCCCTGGACCCATTCTGTGGTTATTTCCACAGTTCCAGAACACATAATTGGAATAGACATACCCAGTAACTGGCAGCCTCGCCATATGGGATCCTTGTCTTGTGGAGTGAGGGCTTTTATGGTTGGAAAGGCCAAGTGGAAGCCATTAGAACTGCCATTACCTAGGAAAATAGTAAACCAAAAGCAATACCTGATTCCTGGAGGGTTTGCAGAAGTTAGTGCCACCATCAAGGATCTGAATGATGCAGGGGTGATGATTCCCACCACATTCCCATTCAACTCTCCTGTTTGGCCTGTACAGAGAACAGATGGATCTTGAAGGATGACAATAGTTTATCATAAACTTAACCAGGTGATGATTCCAATTACAGCTGCTGTCCCAGATGTGGTATCATTGCTTGAGCAAATCAGCACGTCACCTAGAAGCTGGTATGCAGCTGTTGAGTTGGCCAATGCTTTTTTCTCAATTGCTATTAGTAAAGACCACCAGAAAGAGTTTAATTTCAGCTGGCAAGGCCAGTAGTATACCTTCCTTGTCCTGCCTCGGGGATATATCAACTCTTCAGCCCTATGTCATATTATCCGCAGGGATGTTGATAGACTCTCTCTCCTACAAGACATCACACTGGTCCATTGTATTGATGAAATCATGTTGATAGGACCTAGTGAGTAAGAAGCAAAGACTCTAGACTTAATAGTAACGCATTCACATGAAAGATGATGAGAGATAAATCCAACTAAAATACAAGGTCTTTCCACCTCCGTGATATTTCTAGGTGTCCAGTGGTGTGGGGCATGTCAAGATATTCCTTCTAAAGTGAATGATAATCTATTGCATCTGGCCCCTCCTATGACCAAAAAAAGGTATAAACACTTAGTTGGTCTCTTTGGATTTTGAGGACAAAACATTCCTCATTTGAGTGTGCTAATCTGCCCCATTTACCAGGTGAACAGAAAAGCTTCTAGTTTTGATTGGGGACCAGAACAAGAGGATACACTACATCAGGCCCAAGCTGTTCTGCAAGCTGCACTACCGCTTGGTCCATATAATCCAGCAGATCTAATGGTGCTGGAATTTTCAGTGTAAATAGAGATGCTGTCCGGAGCCTTTGGCAGTCCCTTATAGGAGAATCACAATGCAGACCCTTAGGATTTTGGAGCAAAGACCTGCCATTCTCTGCAGGTAACTAATGTCCTTTTGAGAATCTGCTTTTGGCCTGCTACTGGTCCTTAGTAGAGACTGAATGCTTAACCATGGGTCATCAAGGTATCATGAGACCTAAGTTCCCATCATGAGTTGGGTATTGACCAAATGGGGGAAATATTCAAAATAAATGAATTTTCATGACGAAAAGATTTCAAAATGAGTCAGTAGGTCATTCTAGAGTTTACACTTAGGCACTGCTACAGTAAATAGTGCTTCAAGTAGGGGTGCTCCTGAGGGCTCTAGAGTCTTCTAGACACTATAGGCAGGGCAGAAAACCCCGGAAACTGGCACCCTGTCTGTCGGCATTATCTTGGAATAAGTGATAACCTATCTCCCCTAATGCATTAAAGGTTTACTCACTTATAATTGTCCTAAACATGTTTTTTCTGGCTCCATTAATTTGAACCTGTAATTAACACTATACACATTAAATATATGTCCCAGCATATTACATCTTCTGCCTGTTCAAATGGTGGTTGTGTCCTGAATCTCAGCAGAATTGCAGCCAACTTTTACTCTCCAGTTCATCAGACTCACCCAGGGCAACTAGTAAAAATGTGATGATAGACAACACACATTCCCCAACACTGAGGTATCTACAAGTGTAAGCAAGACAGTTCCATCCATCTTCCTCATGGGATCTAAGTCCCTTCTGCAGAATCAGTGTGTGCATCACCATCCCTAAATCCTCAAGATAGATCAACTAAGGAATAAGGTAGGATTATTATTATTATAGTAGTAGAAGAGCTTGTAACTTTGATATGAATACAGTGGTCACCAGAGGTTTCAAGGGGAGAGATAGGGAGGAATCAATGTAACATGGGGTATTTTGGGGTCATTGGAATTATTCTGTATGATATTCCAATGACGGATACAAGCAATCATATATTTTGTCAAAACCTAAATAATTTCCCAGTGTAAAGTGTAAACCATAATGTAAACTATAGGCCATGCTTAGTAGCAATGTGTGTTCACCAATTTTTAACAAAGGTACCACACTAATGGAAGACATTGTTAAGGGGGGAAATTGTGGGAGGGGTTGTGGTGGTTGTACGGGAATACTCTATATTTTTGAAGTAACATTTTTGTAATCTAAATCTTTAAAAATAAAGGATAAAAAAGTTAAAATAGTGAAATAAAAGACAAAATGGAACAAGGTATGGAAGGAGGAATAGTGAATATACTGATAAAATGGTTCTGAAACAATATGGGTAGTGGTATAAGAGTATTTAAAGGTGAACTCAGATTATTTGCAATGTATATTACAAGCATAAGTGCAGCCACTTAAAATTTAAAAAGAGATACAAACAATAAGTAAATATAGTATGTAAAAGGGAGTCATGAAAAAATTCTCAATTAAATTCTGGTAAGTCAGAAAAAGAAGAGAAATGAAAGAGCAAATAGATAATCACTAACAAGGTTATAAAGTTTTAAAATCATTATATCAATAACTCCTTAAAATTTGAGTTGTCTAAACATACAATTAAAAGATGCATATTGTCAGATTCGGTGAAAAAGCAAGAGCCAACTATTTTCTGCCCACAAGAGGTCTACTTTAAATAAAACCCTAGATAGTTTAAAGGAAAGGGATCAGAAAAAATATACTACTCTGGCACTAATCAAAGAAAGCTGAAAAAATATATTAATTTTACAGAAAATAGACTTCAGAATAAGGAAATTTATAATAGATAAAATGGGACATTACATAGTGATAATGGGATCAATTCAGTAAGGCATTGCAATGCTAAATGTGTATGCACCTAACATAGTTCTACAAAACACATGAAACAAAAATGTATATATATGAAAGGAGAAATAGATAACTTTGTAGCTATGGTTTGATAGACTAAACCTTATCTCTCAGTATTCAATAGATCAAGTAGGCAGTAAATTAGTAAAGATATAGATTACCTGAACAACACTATCAACCTACTTGACTAAATGGACATTTTACACTTAACACTTCACTTAGCACCAGCAGAATATGCATTCTCAAATGTACATGAATCATTCACAAAGAGAGAGCATATTCTGGGCTATAAAACAACTCTTACCAAATTGAACAGAATAGAAATCACGCAAAGTAAATTTTTGAACCATCATTGAATTAAACTAGAAATCAATACCAAAAATATGGAAAATCCCCAAATATTCTGAAATTAGAAAACTTTTAAATAATGGGTCAAAAAAGAAGACTCAAAGTAAGTTAAACATAATTTTAACTAAATGAAAATGAACTATATCAAAATGTGTGGAATACAGCTAAAGCAGTTCTCACAGGAAAATGTATAGCATTACATTAGAAGAAAGATCTAAGCTCAGTAATCTAAGCTTCCACTTTAAAAGCCTAGTGAAAGAATAACAAATCAACTTTAAAAAAAGAAACAGAAGGAAGGAACTAATAAAGATTCAAGTAGAAATCAATGAAATTGAAAACAGAAAACAAAAGAGAAACTCAAAGTCAAATGTTGGTTCATTAAAAAGATCTATATATGTAATAAATCTGTAACCAGGCTAGCAGAAATGACTAAAATTACCACTATCACTAATGTAAGAGGAGAAATTACTACTGATCCCACAGGATACTAAGAAAATACTATTAAATATTCTATACCAATAAGTTCAATAACAGATGAAATTGGTCAATTCCTTGAATGATACAAGCTATCAAATTCACTCATGTAGTAATAGATATGCTATATAATCCTATGAAAGCAATTGTATTTCTCCCTCCATGTCCAGAGAGCTTTACTGGAAAATTGTATCACACATCTACAGAAGAAATGATAACAATTGTATGCACTATTTTCCAGATGTAAAAGAAGTAACATATCCCAATTAATTTTATGAAGAAAAAAAAATTTTTTTATGAAGAAATACTACTCTAAAAACAAAACCAGACATAACATCCAAGTAAGCTAAATTATAGGAAATTATCCCTCATAAATGTACACTCAAAAATCAACAAAACATTAATATTAAATAAAATCCAACAATGTATAAAAAGATGATACCCCATGACCAAGTGTGATTCATCCCAGGAATTCAAGGCTTGGTCAACATTTTAACATGAATCAATATAATTCTCACATTAATCCTCTAAGAAACTATTAGTATCTCAATAAATGCAAAAAAAACTTGACAAAATTCAGTATCTCTTGATATTAAAAATGCTCAGGAATCTAGGAGTACATCAAATGTTCCTTAACCTGGCTGCGGACTTGGCCCAGTGGTTAAGGTGTCCGCCTACCACATGGGAGGTCTGTGGTTCAAACCCCCAGCCTCCTTGACCCATGTGGAGCTGGCCCACGTGCAGTGCTGATGTGCACAAGGAGTGCCATGCCACGCAGGGGTGTCCCCCTACATAGGGGAGCCCCATGCACAAGGAGTTCACCCTGTAAAGAGAGTTGCCCAGCATGAAAGAAAGTGCAGCCTGCCCAGGAATGGTACCACACACACGGAGAGCTGATGCAGCAAGATGACACAACAACAAAAAAAACACAGATTCCCATGCCACTGACAACAAGAGAAGCAAACAAAGAAGACACAGCAAATAGACACAGAGAGCAGACACCTGGGGTGGGGGGGAAGGGGAGAGGAATAATTAAATAAATAAATCTTTTAAAAAATGTTCCTTAACCTAATTAAAAGTCATCTATGAAAGGCCTAAAGTGAATGTCATACTTAATTTTGAAGGGGAAAACACAATCATGCTAATATCAGGAATGAAGCAGGGTGTTGCCTCTCATCACTCTTATTGAACATCATACTAGAAATCCTAGCCATTGCAATAAGAAAAGAAAAAGAAGTAAAGAACCATAAGGGTTGGAAAGTAAGAAATAAAATTATTTCTACTAAGAGATGAAATGATTACATAAAAACATTCCTAAGAGAACTATTAAAAAGCTCCTAGAATTAATAAATGAGTTTAGTGGAGTTAGCCACCACTCTCACTGCTGTGAGGTCTGAGTGCCTGACTGCAGCAATGACTTACTGCTGGCATGAAAGCAAGGATTGAATCATATCTGTGACCAAGGAAGACCATGAAATTCAAAGAGTGCAGAGCCGGTGGCCAATGACCCAATGATCCTTACGAGGAATAAGTGCTGATACTGCCAAATGGAGACATTAACTGGAACTGCTCATGCCTTGGGGTCATGGCCAGTGGCCCCTGTGGGGAACAGTTTAAGTCAGACTTTTACTGCTTCCACTACAGCTTGGAGGATATCAAAGGGTTGTACTGTGAAGACCAGTTCTGGGCTATGCTGGAATGCATGCAGAAACCCCCAGATCCTTATCCCCAAGAGGATGAAGAGGAAGAGGATGGAAAGAAGCCAGCAGAAGGTGTAGAGGAAGAAGTTCCTTCTGGTATCACTGGAACCAAAGAGGGGGATCAGACTAATGAAGGCCATGAGGTCCTGGGCTTCCAGTCATCTATTTCAGATTGATATGGACCTTTTGCAAAATGCCTTTTGGTTGCTTGCCAACAAAGGATCTTTCCTTCTTTTCTTCTGTGCATTGTAATACAAAAAAAAAACCAAAACTTGTTTTTATGATTGAACTCTTCGTCTCTTGACAAATACACTGAAAAGATGGTGTATTGTGCATGTGTGTCCATCGTAAACCTATCAACAAATGTAGCCGCCACTTTTTAATTCTCTTTTCTCAGATTGCCCTGAATTTTGTCACTTTGAAATAATGTGCAAAATAGTCTCAGCAACCACAAATCACACAGAAAAGTTTCTTGTGTGGGAGTTGATTTCTTCTGATCCATTATATCCCTTTTAGTACATTTCCTTCCACTTTGGGTAATGAAACAAAAATGTCCTCCTTAAAAAAATGCCCAAGTGGGTTCATTTCTAATAGAAGAGGTCAGCTTATCAGATATTTATTTCCCAAAAACCATTTTGACCTTTTGTGTAAGAGAAGGTACTGTGAGGTTATTAAATAGACTTCATTCCTGGTAAATTTTGGTTTCCATTTTTGCATTGAACTCCAGATTTTCTTCACTTAGAAGGTAGAGATTTTGACCCTCTGATTCACAATCTCTAAGTCAAGTGAAAGTCTGGTGATCTCTGTTCTTTGTTATTCAGAAATCCCTGGCTTGGGGGCATGTGTTAATACTGGTTCTGTATCAGCCATCTCAGATGCAATGTTCTTGAAAGTTGGGAACCTGTTGTTACCAGAGTAACAGACAAGAGAGCAAATGCTGTGAATTGGGTGTTCAAATAAAAAGAAAAAAGAGATTTGTACCTGAAAAAAAATAAATGTTTAGCAAGGTCACAGGTTTCAAGGTCATATAGAAAACTTAATTGTATTCCTGTTTAGAACTAATAAATAATTATAATTTGAAATAAAGAAATACAGTATATAACAGTACTAAAAATAATGAAATATTTAGGTAAAAATCTGAAAAACAATTTGAACATTATGTATAACGATAATTAGAAAACAATGATGAAAGGAATAAATAAGATGTAAATATATGTAGAGACCTTACGTATGCTCATGCATTGGAAAACTCATTTTTAAATTTTTTATTACCATTTTTAAAGATACATAGATCACACAAAATGCTACATTAAAATTTATAAGAGGTTCCCATATATCCTGTCCCCCACACCCTTATCCTACCACATCAACAATGCCTTTCATCAGTGTGGTATATTCATTGCATTTGATAACTACATTTTGGAGCACTGCAACACAGCATGGATTATAGTTTATGTTGTAGTTTACACTATCTCTCAGTCCATTCAGTGGGTTGTGGCAGGATATATAATGTCCAGCATCTGTCCCTGCAATATCAGGGACAGATTCCCTGGGGACAGATTCAGGACAACTCCAAGTCCCCAAAATGTGCCTATATCACATCTCTTTTTTCCTCTCCCTATATTCAACAACTCCCATGGCAACTCTCTCCATATCAATGATACACATTCTTCCATTGCTATAGTCACACTAATTCTATAGTAGAATATGAATAAGTCCACTCTAATCCATATTTTAGTCCTCCATCCTGAGGATCCTGTGATGGCAATGTCCATTCCATGTGCAAAATAAGAGGGGGTTTAGATCTCACATGGCTGATGGATGGAATTACCCTGCTTGCAGCTTTAGACTCTTTCGGTTCCCTTGTGTGGTGGTTGACCAATCTTTGCCTCCCTGTTAACTGACCACAATAAGTCCAACAAACCAGAGAGCAAGTGTTGCAACTCTCCTGAAGCTCAGGTCCCAGTTGGCACATAGAAAGTCCAGAGATTCAAGTCTCCTGAGCATATACCAACCCCAGCACCAAACACAGGTTCAGTAAAATTGGCAGAAGAGGCATGGTGTAGACAGATCACATCTGAGTTCAACTCCATCGCATTCAGGAGCATAAATTTCAAAGTAGGCCCCTCCCCCCAGCAAGGCACTGAACTCCAGAACCATCTGCCATGACCATAGAACCTGGGTGTCTCTGTAGCCATCAGGAGTACCACTACCTGGGGTTGTATCTACTTTGGCCCTCGCTGACATTCTGCCGAGATGTGCATAAGTGTGACCCCTCTGATGACATCCCAACTCATTTTGAAGTCTTTTAGCCATAAAAACTAGTTCATCTTTACAATTTCCCCCTTTTATTCAAGGTCTTTTTCTAGTTGCATCACCAGCTGGTGCTTGGTAGTTATCCTTCAGCACCAGGGAGGCTCATCCCTGGGAGTCAGATCCCATGCTGGGGGGAAAGTAATGCATTTACATACTGAGTTTGACTTAGACAAACTTTTTATATCTTTTTCTTACCTCAGTGCTTGAGCAAGTACTTCTAATACAATGTTAAATAGGAGGAGTGATAGTGGGTATCCTTGTCTTGTTCCCGATCTTAGAGGGAAAGAATTTATTATTTAACATTTGTATATGATGTTAGCTGTCAGTTATTCACGTGTTCCCTTTATCATGTTTGGTAACTATCCTTCTACTCCTATCTTATGCAGAGTTTTTATCTGGAAAGGGTGCCATATTTTGTCACATGTTTTTTCTGTATATAGATATGATCATGCAATTTTTTTCTTTCAGTTTGTTTATGTGTGTATTACATTGATTGATTTTCTTATGTTGAACCATCCTTGCATGCCCGGGATGAAACCCGCTTGGTCCTGGTGTATATTTAATTTGATGTGTCATTGAATATTATTAGCAAGTATTTTGTTGAGGATTTTAGCATCTAGATACAGTAGAGAGATTGGTCTGTAATTTTCCTTTCTTGTATTGCTTTTGTTTATCTTTGGTATTAGGATAATTTTGGCACCACAGAATTTAAGCTAGGTAGGTGTTAGTTCTTTCCAGAATTTTTGATATTATTCATATGTGAAGCCATCTGGTCCTGGCCTCTTCTTCCTTGGAGGATTTTTAAATGACTGATTCCATCTCTTTACTTGTGATTGGTTTGTTGAGATCACTACTTTCTTCTTTTGTCAATCTTTCTGAATTCACTGAGACTTTCTCTGTGGCCTAGCATGTGGTCTATCTTGGAGAATGATCCCTGTGCACTTGTGAAGAATATATATCCTGTTGTATTTGAAAGTAGTGTTCTGTATATGTCTATTGGATCCAGATCCTGTACTATATTATTTAAAGTCTTTGTTTCATAATTGATTCTCTGTTGAGATGTTCTGTCTAATGGTGATAATGGTGTATTAAAGTTCCCCATTATAACTGTAGAGGCATTTTTTTCACCACTTAATTTTTCCAGTGTTTGCCTCATGTATTTTTGGGTGCCCTGGTTAGGTGCATAAAGATTTATGATTGTTCTTCTTGAAAGATTGCCCATTTTACTTATATAGTGCCAATTTTTGTTTCTCAAAATAGTTTTGTGTTTAAAGTGTATTTATTAATTTGGTTAATGATATTTGTTTGGACAGCTTTGATTAATTGTTCAATGTTATGTTTCTATTCCTTGGTTTTAGTTTGTTCATTGGTCTGGGCCATGTCTTCCAGTTCATTGGTATGGTTTGTAAATTTTTGCTTCTGTCTTGTTATCTTTTTATCTTGAAAGGTTTGTTCAGTTGATTAGCTTCTCACTCTAGTCTCTAGTTTCTGTTTTTGTGTGTGTGTTAAGGTTTTCCCTCTGACCCATTGTTTTTCTTATTCTATTTCCTTGTTGCTTTCTAAGTTACTTTGAAGGGAAAGATTAGGGCCAGTGAAAGCAAAAGAGGTAAGTAAAGAAAAAGGATAATAATAATGATAGTAAAAGTTAGCAGTAGAACTGTATAAGTCCTAGGAAAATGAATATTTAACTCATTTCAGCAGTGTAATGTTATAGGAATGAAAATGTGGAGTCCTACAATGAAGTGGGAAAGCAAATATGGAGAAGTATATAGTATGAATTAAAAGGCAAGAGTCATTGGGAGAGATGGAAAGAGAAAGGAAAGGATGAAAAGGAAAGAGTTCATAAAAATAGAAAACATAATAGAAGCATTAGAAATAAAAAGCCAGAACTTTGCAGACTAAACAAAGAGAGGTGCAATCTAAGAGCAACAATAGAATGTGGAAGATATAACGATGTAGGAAGGAGAAAAGAAAGCATTGATAGCCAAAATAGATACACACAGAAAAGAGGAAATTGAGGAAGAGGGAACACAGCAAACAAGAATCAAGCTGGCAGCACATAATTTAAAAAAGGGGAAGGAGGATAAAGAAGAAAGGAAAACAAGAAAGAAAAAAAAGCAGACAAACCCACAAGCAAGGAGTCAATCAAACACTAAGGAATAAAAGCTTCCCCTCTTAACCTCCTATGGAACTTCTCAGGCTGCCAGTGTTTATCAATTAATTACCCTGCAGCTTTCTCACTTCAGAATTCGAAGTGGGTTTTTGCACATAAACTAAGTTAAATTATAATGCAAAAGTAACCTTTTTTTAGGAAAAAGAAGAGATCCAAGGGAAGCTAATACAAGAATAATGTCTATGCTTTCCCTATCCTAAAGTATCAGCTAGATGTTTAATATCCCAGTGGGTCACTACTCTAAATGGAGCCTGAAATCGAACTAGAGACATTGTATTTTCAATGTGGAAACTCTTCCAGTAAGCTAAACCTTATAATTGGGTTGTTTAGCTCTTCAGAAAGCTATTGTCCTTTTCCTTTAGGCAGGATTGATTTTGCAATTGGATTAACTGCTAATTAGTAATCTGTCTTCCTCATTTTTATTCTAACTGCTTTCTCACCCAGGGCAGCAGATCACAATAGGCTGTGTGAGAGCTCCCCTTTGATATTCAAAGGGTCCCTAGTGACTTACCTCACCGCAGAAAAAAATGACTCTCAGTGCCTTTGAGAGCACCCACTTATTGCAGGGAATCCTAAATATGCACTTGGAAGCTTATTTCTCACTTCCTACTGTCCCCTTCCCTTAGGGGAATTGGACAGGAGTAGTTAATTTTCTGTCTCACCTTTTCTCTGGCCAATTTTCTCTATCACAGAGCAGTTAGGTAAATCATGCTGCTTAATTTGCTTCTCCCCTCTTCCCAGGTTTTCCTTGAGCCAGTTTGTATGCTCCTCAATGCTCAAAAACGGGGGTCCAGACAATCAAACCCAAGCAAAGGGGACCCTTCTCCACACTTTGCCAGAACCTTCCCACTCTCAGAGTATGACCCTCTATCTGGGTGTCTGGCAGGAGTTGGGGATCACCACAACTTCCTGCCTTGAGAGTGGGGCATAGCCATTCCACAGCTCCAGCCACAAGTGCCAGAAACTCATGGTTTTACCTCGAGCAATCAATCTTTTTGTCCTGGTCTCTCCAGATCAATGCCCTGAAGCCTCCTGCTCTGTGTATTCCCAAAACAGCTCTTTCAGGCCAGATATTGTCCCCACTCAGCTGTTTTTTGTTAGAGAGATGATGTGGATGCACTTATTCTGACACCATCTTGACCCTATAGAATAGTTTTGTAGTGCTCTTTCCTGTTCAATTTTTTGGAAGAGCTTGAACAAGATTGGTATTAGGTAATCTTTGAATAGTAAAATTCACCTGTGAATCCATGTGGTCCCTGAGTTTTCATATTTGGGAGGTTTTTGACTGTTTCAGTCTCTTCACTTACGGTTGGTTTATTGAGGTCTTCTATTTCTTCTAAATTTATTGTAGGTGGTTTTTGTGTTTCTAGGAATTTGTCCATCTCCTCTACATTGCCTATTTTTTCACATGCTGTTGTTCATTATATCCTCTTATGACCTCTTTTATTTCTGCAGGATTGGTGGTAGTGTCTCCCCACTCATATCTCCTTTTATTTACTTGCATTTTATCTTTTTTTTCCCTTTGGCAGCCTAGGTAAGGGTTTGTTGATTTTGTTGTTCTAAATTTCATTTACTTCCTCTCTGATCTTTATTTCTTCCTTTTGTTTTGCTTTGTGCTTAGTTTGCTCTTCTTTTTATAGTTCCCTTAGGTATGCACTTAAAGTTTCAAATTTAGCTCTTTCTTCTTTTTTAGTGTAAGCATTGAGGGATATAAATTTCCCTCTTAACACTGCCTTTACATTTTCCCATAGGTTTTTGTATGTTGTATTCTCATTTTCATTTGTCTCAAGATATTTATGGAATTTTCTTGCAAGTTCTTCTTTACCCACTGATTATTTAAGTGTGTTGTTTAATCTTTGTATATTCATGAATTGTCTATTTTTTATCCATTATTGATTTCCAGCTTCATCCCATTATCATCAGAGGAAGTGTTTTGTATAATTTATATCCTTTTAAATTTATTGAGACTTGTCTTTGGACCCAATATATGGTCTCTACTGGAGAAGGATCCATGAGTACTTGAAAAGAATGTATATCCTGCTGTTTTGGGGTGTAACACTCTATAATTATCTGTTAGGACTAGTTCATTTGTCATATTATTCAGGGTCTCTGTTTCTTTTTTTATCCTCTGTGCAGATGTTCCTTCCAATACTGAGGGTGGTATACTGAAGTCTCCAACTATTATTGTAGATACATCTATATCTCCCTTCAGTTTTGCCAGTGTGTGCCTCATGTATCTCAGGCCATGGAGGCTAGGTGCATAAATATTTATTATAGTCATTTATTCTTAATGAATTGTCCATTTTATTAATATTTAATTACCTTCTTCATCCCTTATAACATTTTTGAATTTAAAAACTATTTTATCTGGTCTACTCCAGGACATTTTTTTGTTATTATTTGCATGTGATATCTTTTTCCAACCTTTCACTTTTACCCTGGTTGTGTCCTTACAACTGAGGTGAGTCTCTTATTAGCAAAATATGGAAGGCTAATATTTTTTATGTATTATATCAGTCTATGATGTTTTTGAAAATAATTTTTTCTTTGTTATTAAAGGAACTTTTGATTACATACATACTACTTTGAAAATATAGCAGATTTCTGCATAATATACCCCCTCCCTCTCCCATGATTTACCCCATTAACAACATCTTTCATTACTATGGTACATTTGTTACAATTGATGAACACATATTGAAGCACTGCTATTAACCATGGTGTGTAGTTTAAGTTATGTTTTACACTTTGCACTGCACAATTTTATAGGTTTTGACAAAATGTATAATGGCTGGTATCCATCATTGTAATACCATGTAGGACAATTCCCATGTCTCAAAAATGCTCCTTCTTACACCTAATGTTCCCCTCCCCTCCCCTCAGAACTTCTGGTGACCATTGTCTATATATGAATATTACAAGTTCTTCAATTGCTAGAATAATAATGAGTCTATTTTAGTGCATAGTTGCATTCCCACCTTATGTTTGTTTGTTTCTTAATCTTTAGGATTTGGGCATGGTGATGCCTACTCTGTTTTTTAATGGGAAGGGGCTTTAGGGCCCATGAGACAGATGAATGGAACTGTTTTGCTTGCATTTGAAAATGCTTTCTGCTTCTTGGGTTGGACATTGTCCATTGTCATCTTTTTGTTAGTTGCTCTGGGTGAGTCTGATAATCTGGAGAGTAGGTGTTGACTGTATCTCTGCTGAGATTCAGGGTTAACCTGTCATATGAACAGCCAGAAGATTTAAGTCTCTAGGACATATATTTAATTGATATAGTGCTAATTACAGGTTCAAATTAATGGGATAGTTGAAATTATGTGTTGAAAAATTATAAATGAGTTTAATTCTGATACATTGAGGTAGATGGGTTATCACATGTTCCAAGGTAAGTCCCACTGACAGGGTGCCAAAATCCTGGGGCTGTCTGCCTTGCTATAGTGTCTAGATGTTTCTAGAGCCCCCAGGAGCACCCCTATTTGAGGCACTGTTTACTGTGGCTGAGATCTTCCTGAGACTGCACAGGCAGAACCTCTGGAATGTCCTCCCAACTTACTTTCAATTCACTTAGCCATAAATACTCATTTGCATTTAATATTTTCCCCTTTTGTTCTTGGTCTTTCTCCATATGAATCATTAGTTTGTGCTTGGTATTAATCTCTCAGTGCCAGGGAGTCTCATCCATGGGAGTCATGTCCCACATTAGGGGGGAAGCAGTGAATTTATATGCTGAATTTGGTTTAGAAAGGGACTGCTTTAGAGCAACTAGGAAGACCTCAGAAGGTAAATCTTAGGCAATATACATTTCCAGGCCAGGTTTTGATTTCACAAGAATAAGGTTCATAAGTGTAAATATCAATATCAAAGGCCTGGCACATTGGTCCGCCCTCCTTTGCTAGGCACTGCCCTTGTACTCCAGAGATTCTTGCCACTATTTGAGAGAATATAGCAGGACTCACCAGGAATTCAATATATCTATCAGTTATTCTGTGGGTGTCCACCCACTGAGAAAACATCCCATGACCACATTAGCACACTCACATACCAGAGAGGCATGCCCCAAGTGCACATCCCCACACATATCACCCACCACTGTGACCCCAGATCAGTGTTCCTCCCCTAACAAAGCTACAACCCCTCTGCAACCCAAAACATCCCCCAAACCAAAGCCAACAAGAGCATAACAATAATAAGATAAAAAAACTAAACAAAAAAATTAAAAATTTTTTGCATAGTGCCTTTCATCACCAAAAGTTCTCTTTTTTTAAGATTTATTTTTATAAATAAATCTTCCCCAGTTGTCTGTTCTCTGTGTCCATTCACTGTGTATTCTTCTGTGTCTGCTTCTATTCTTGTCAGCATCACTGGGAATCCATGTCTCTTTTCATTGCATCATCTTGCCGCGTCAGCTTTCCAAGTGTGCAGCGCCACTCCTGGGCAGGCAGGACTTTGTTTCACTCTGGGCAGCTCTCCTAACAAGGTGCACTCTTTGCACATGGGATTCCCCTACATGGGGGACACTCCTGTGTGGCATGGCACTCCTTGCACGCATCAGCACTGCACATGGGCGAGCTCCACATGGGTTAATGAGGCCCTGGGTTTTAACCATGAACCTCCCATGTGGTAGGCAGACACTCTATCCATTAAGAAAAATCCACTTCCCACCAAAAGTTCTCTTATCTTTCATGTATAGTGACAATTTCTTCTGTATGTACCCCCAATATCTTATTTTTTTTCACTTTGTTTTCCAGAAAAGTTTAGGTTACAGAAAAGTAATATAGAAAATACAGTGGATACACCTCACCCTACCCTCCACTTCCCTTCCTACCAATTACATCCTATATGAATATGGTACATTTTTAACATTGATGAGGAAATATCAAAGCATTGTTAGTAACCATGGTCAGTGGTTTACATTATGGTTTACCTATTACATTGTTTACTTTTATAGGTTCTGAAAAAAGGTATAATGGCCTGTATCCATCATTGCAAGATCACACAGAACAACTCCAATGCCCCAAAGATGCATCATGTTCTCCCCATTCCACACTCACTGTCCCTTTGGAACCTATGGTGACCATGAAGTTTCAATTTTTGACAAATAAGGTTCATTATTACATGCATTAATATTGAGGACTTGTTATTTTGGTCTGTTTTTTTTTTTTTTATTAGGTCCTGCCTATGTACTTGGGATGTTATTGTCCCAGTATTTGAGAACACAACAGGATTCCTCCAGATGGGAGTTTAATATTTCCTTGTCTATTTTGTGTCTCCACTTACTGAGGTAACACCCTATGCCAAGATAAACACATTCATATTCCATAGATGCATGCTCCAGGTGCACCCTTTCCCACATATTCCCCCACCACCAATACCCTGCATCAGTGATCTTCCCCTGCAATATACACCCATAAAAACATTCCCACCATTGTAGTTTCAACCACAGATATACAAATCCCCAGAATCCACCTGTTATTCCCTCCATTCCTCCTACCAATTCCACAGATAGCCATTCCCAACCCCCCCCACCCTGCTCACCCTCACATTCTATCATCAGTGACCCCTCTTACATTCCTGCACAAATATCACCGACATCCACTGCCAATTCATCCCCCTTCCATCTTGTCATAAGTTTTTCCCATGGTGATCATCAGCTCACCACACTCTATTCCCTGTCTCCTGTTAACCTATATTCCAGGCTCTAGCTCTGTGAGTCTGCTCAATTTGCTTAGGTCATATCAGTGAGGGAGTGTAATATTTGGCCTTTAGCTACTGGCTTACTTCACTCAACATAAGGTCTTTAAGATCATCCATGTTTCAATATTTCATTCCTTCTTACAGCTGGGTAATATTCCATTGTATGTATATACCACAATTTACTTATCCATTCATCTGTTGATGGACAAGTGTGTTGCTTCTAACTTTTGGCAATAAATAGTAATGTTGATATGAGCATTAGTGTGCATATGTCTATTCATGTCTATGCTTTCAATTTTTTTCAGTATATGCCCAGCAGATTGATTGGTAGATCATTTGAGAGTTCTATATCTGGCTTCCTTAAAGACTACCAAACCATTCTCCACAAAGGCTGCAACATTCTACATTCCCACCAGCAGTAGATGTGGGTTCTGATTCCCTCACATTCTCTCCAACACTTGTAGATCTCTGTTGTTTTAATAGTCACCAGTATAATAGGTGTAAAGTGACATCTCACTGTAGTTTTTACTATCTTTTATTTTATTTTTATCTTTTTTAAAAAGATACATGGATCACACAGAATGTTGCATTACAAAATATGAGGTTCCCATATACCCCTGTTCCTCCCACATCAACAACTTCTTTCATTAGTGATGCATTTGATGAGTACATTTTGGAGTGTTACTACACAGCATGGATTATAGTTTATGTTGCAGTTTACACTCTCTCCCAGGCCATTCTGTGGATTATGGCAGGATATATAGTGTCCTGCACATGTTCCTGCAATATCATTGAGGACAACTCTAAGTCCCAAAAATGCCTCAATATTACAACTCATTTTCCCTTTCCTTGCCTTCAGCAACTCCCGTGGCCACTGTCTCCACATCAATGATATAATTTCTTCCATTGCTCAAGTCAGAATACTTCTATAGTAGAGTACCAGTAAGTCCACTCTAATTCATATTTTATTCCTCCATCCTGAAGACCCTGGGATGGTGATGTCCACTCCACCTCTAAATTGAGAGGGGACTTAGATCTCACATGGCTGATTGATTTGCATTTCACTAATCGTTAGTGATGTTGAACATCTTTTCATGTACTTTTTAGTGAATTGTATTTCCTCTTTGGTAAAGTGTCTATTCAAACCTCTTGCTAATTTTTTAAACTTTTTTTTTTTTTTGTCTTTTTATTTTTGAGACGTAAGATTTCTTTATATATGCTGGAAATTAGGCCCTTATCAGATAAGTGGCTCCAAAATATTTCCTCCCATTACGTAGGCTGTCTTTTCACTTGGCAAGTTCCTTTGAAGTGCAAAAGGTTTTAATTTTGAAGAGGAACCATTTATCTATTTTTTCTTTTGTTGCTCATATTTTGAGCATAAATTTCATGAAACCATTTCATAGTATAAGACCTCGTAGATGTTTCCCCACATTATCTTCTAGGAGTTTCGTGGTCTTTTCAATTATATGCAGGTCTTTGATCCATCCTGAGTTGATTTTTGTGGGGGGCATGACATGGTGATTTTCTCTCATACTTTTTGATGTGGATATTCAGTTCTCCCAGCACCATTTGTTGAAGAGTCCAGTTCTGTTTTTCTTTTTCAAAATGTTTCTGGTTATTCAGGGCAAAAATGTGTTTGTCCTTCCAAATAAATTTCATAATTGGCTTCTCCAGTTTAGTAAAAAATGCTGTTATAATTTTTATTGGGTTTGTGTTAAATCTGTAAAACAGTTTGAGTGGGACAGACTGTTGCAAACTGAGGTATGGTGATCTCACAAATGGAGACGTGCTGTTTCCATGGCTATGCTTTTAACATAGGAATGCAGCAATTAAGCCTTTTAAGTCAACAGGACAGAGCTGTCCCGGGCAGAGGGAAATACTAGTAAACACACTTTGTAGTTTGAAAGGAATACTAAATCTTTGTACTTTCAGATCTTTAATTTATGAGTCTTGTTAATGGGTAGTTACACTGCTTGTTATCTCGATAGTTTGAGTATATATAATGCCACATGTAGAAAATAAAGTTGTCTGAAGAGTGACTACTCGCAGACCCCCTGACCCCAGCTCTCTTTTTTTCTTTCTTTGTTTCACTCTCTCTTTTTTTCTTTCATTCCTGATACCCTTCGGGTCCAAATCTCCAACAGCAGACATGTTAATGTTGTTTAGTTTTCCAATCCATGAACACAAATATCCTTCCATTTATTTGGTCTTCTTTGATACTTTGGTTTACTTTGATTTACTTTAACAACATTGTGAAGTTTTCTGTGTAGAAGTCCTTTACATCTTTAGTTAAATTTATTCCTAGTTATCTGAATCTTTTAATTGCTGTTGTAAATAGAATTTTTTCTTGATTTCTTCCTCAAATTGCCCATTAATAGTTTACAGAAATGTTACTGATTTTTGCGTTTTGATCCTGCTAGTTTATTGAACTTGTTATCAGTTCTAGAAGCTTTACTGTAGGTTTCTCAGAACTTTCCTTTTTATTTTAAATTATTTTAATTATTTTTTAACAATTTCTTTATTTTTTAAAAATGTTATATTAAAAAGTATAAGAGGTTCCCATAAACCCCCACCCCCTCTCACCCCACTCCTCTTACATCGACAACCTCCTTCATCATTGTAGCATATTCATTGCATTTGGTGAATACATTTTGGAGCACTGCTGCACTGCATGGATGATAGTTTACATTATAGTTTACATTCTCCCCCAGTCCATTCAGTGGATTATGGCAGGATATATACTGTTCTGCATCTGTCCCTGCAATATCATTTAGGACAGCTCCAAGTCCTGAAAATGCCCCCAAATCACATCTCTTCTTCCCTCTCCCTGCCCTCAGCAACTACCATGGCCACTGTCTCCACATCAATGCTACAGTTTCTTCCATTACTAGTCACAATAGTCCCATAGTAGAATATCAGTAAGTCCACTGTAATCCATATTTTATTCCTCCGTCCTGTGGACCCTGGGCTGGTGATGTCCACTCCACCTCTGTATTGAGGCAAGAGAACTGCATCCATCATCCATGTGGAATCTAAGCCCCCTCTCAAGACTTTCTTTGTATAGGATTATGTCATCTGCAAATGGTGAAATATTTACTTCTTATTTCTATGATGTATAGCTTTTATTTCCTTTTCTTATCTAAGTGCTCAAGCAAGTACTTCTAATGCAAAATTGAATAAGAGTCATGACAATGGGTATCCTTGTCTTGTTCCAGATCTTAGAAGGAAAGGCTATTGCACTTCAGCATTAAGTATGAGTTACTTGTGGGCTTTTCATATATACTCTTTATCATGTTGAGGAAGTTTCCTTCTACTCCTATCTTTTTAAGTGTTTTTATCAAGAAAGGATGCTGCATTTTGTTAAATGCTTTTTCTAAATCAATAGAGATGATCATGTGATTTTTTTCATTGAATTTTTAATGTGGTGTATTATATTCATTGATTTTCTTATGTTGAACCATCCTTGCATACCAGGAATGAAACCCACAAGATCATGGTGTAAAATTCATTTGGTATGTTGTTGAATATGATTAGCAAGTATTTTGTTGAGGATTTGAACATCCAGGTTCATTACAGAGATTGGTCTGTCATTTTTTTTCTCCTAGTGGCATCTTTATTTGGCTTTGATGGTAAGGTGATGTTAGCATCACAGAATGAGTTAGGCAATGTTCAATCTATTTCTATTTTTGGAAGTTTTTAGCAGAATTGGTTTTAGTTCTTTCTGGAATGGTTGGTACAATTCACCATCAAGCCATCTGGTCCTGGGCATTTTTTTATTTGGAAAATTTTTGAAGATGGATTCAACCTTGTTACTTGTGATTGGTCTGTTGAGTTCATTAATTTCTTCTTTTGTCAACGTAGGTTACTCATGTGATTTTGAAATTTGCCCATTTCGTCTAAGTTATCCATCTTTTGGCACATAGTTTCTCAAAGTATCCTCTTTGATGCTCTATTTCGGTGTGGCAAATGATAATATCTGTGCTCTCATTTGTTATTTTATTCATTTGCATTTTCTCTCTTGTTTTCTTTATTAGTCAAGCTAAGGGTTTGTAAATTTTATTAATCTTTTCAAGGGACCAGATTAAGGTTTTGTTAAGATTTTTTAGTGTTTTTTAAAATTCTCAATTTCATTTTTCCCTGCTCTAATCTTTATTTCTTTCATACTTGCTTTGGCATTAGTTTGTTATTCTTTTTCTAGTTTCTATAGGTGCACAGTTATGCCATTGGTTTTATCTCTTCCTTTTTAATACAAGCTTTTATGGCCCTAAACTTCCCTCTCAGCACTGCTTTTGCTGTATCACATAGGTTTTTATATGTTTTGTTCTCATTTTCATTCATTTCAAGTTAGTTACTGATTTTTTTTTGCAATTTTCTCATTGACCCACTGATTATCTAAGAGTGTGTTGTTTAACATCCATATGTTTGTGCCTATTCTGCTTCTCTGTCCCTTATTAATTAACAGCTTTCATCCATTGTTGTTATAGAAATTGCTTTATATAACTTCAGTCTTCCTAAATTTGTTAAGCTTTGTTCTATGACCAAGCCTGTGTTCTATCCTGGAGAATGACCCATGTGTGCACAAGAAGAATGTATATCTCACTGTATTTGGTTGTAATGTTCTGTATATGTCTGTTAGGTGCATATCATCTAATGTGTTATTCAATGTCTTTGTTTCTTTATTGATTCTCTGTCAGAGCTCTTTCTAATGGTAATAGTGGTGTATTAAAGACCCCCATGATAATTGTAGAGGCATCTATATCTCCACTTAGTTTTTCCAGTGTTTGCCTCATGTATTTTGAAGTGCTCTGGTTAGGTGCATAAATGTTTTGGTAGTTCTTTCTTCTTGATAGATTACCCTTCTTATTAATATATAGTGTCCATTTTTGTTTCTAACAATACTTTTGCATTTAAAGTCTATTTTGTGCAATATTAATATCACTATTCCCACCAACTTTTGGTTATTGTTGGCATGTAAAATCATTTTACAACCATTCATTTGCAACATCCTTGCATTACTTCATCTCAAGTGAGTTTCTCACAGACAGCATATAGATGGGTCATATTTCCTTATCCATTCTGCCAACCTGTGTCTCTTGATTGGAGAGTAATACATTAACATTTAATGTTATTACTGTCAAGGCAGTACTTACATTAGCAATATTGTCTTTAGGTTTATATATGACATGTATTCTTTTTATTTCTCTTTTTATCTTTTTAGTTATTCTTACTAATAATCTTCATTTCTACATTCTCTTCCAGTCCTCTCTTTTTTTCTTTCAATCTGCAGAACTCCTTTGAGTATTTCTTGAAGTGCAGGTTTCTTGTTGGCAAACTCTTAATTTTTTAAATCTGTGTATATTTTGAATTTTTCCTCATTTTTAAAGAACAACTCCTTTGCTGAATGTAGAGTTCTTGGCTAGGAGATTTTTCTTTTGTCACTGTGGCTATGCCATAACTCTGCCTTCTCACTTCTATATTTTCAGATGAGAAATCAGCATTTAATCTTATTGAACTTCCTTTGTATGTGATGGATGTCCTTTCTCTTGCTACTTTCAGTATTCTCTCTTTTTCCTGTGCATTTTACATATATGTGTGTGCATGTACATGTGTGTGTATATGTCAGTGTAAGCCTGTTAGGATTTATACTGTTTGGAGGGTGCTGCACTTCTTGGACATGTACAATCATGTCCCTTAAGAGTTGAGAAATTTTCAGCCTTTATTTCCTCCAACACACCTTCTGCCCTTTTTCCTTAAATTCTCCCTCTGGGATACCTACAATACATATGTTTGTGTGTCTCATGTTGTCATTCAAGTCCATGAGTCCCTGCTCAATTGTTTCTATCTTTTTATCTATCTGTTCTTTCTGAGTGATTTCAGATGTATCTTTTTTAAAAAAGATTTATTTTTTTATTTATTTCTCTCCCCTTCCTCCCCTCCCCAGTTGTCTGTTCTCTGTGTCTATTTGCTGTGTCTTTTTCTTTGTCTGCTTCTGTTGTTGTCAGTGGCAGGGGAATCTGTGTTTCTTTTTTTTTGCTGTGTCATCTTGTTTTGTCAGCTCTCTGTGTGGGATGTGCCATTTTTAGGCAGGTTGCACTTTCTTTCACACTGGTGGCTCTCCTTAAGGGGTGCACTCCTTGTGTGTGGGGCTCCCCTATGCGGGGGACACCCCTGTGTGGCACAGCACTCCTTGTGTGCATCAGCACTGCACGTGGACCAGTTCCACATGGGTCAAGGAGGCCCGGAGTTTGAACCATGGATCTCTATGTGGTAGATGGATGCCCTAACCACTGGGCCAAGTCTGCTTCCCTAGATGTATCTTTTACATCACTAATTCCTTCCTCTGCAGGTTAAAATATGCTGTCATGTGCTTCCAGCATATTTTTGATTTCTTGTTTTGTGCAGGAAGTATAACCATCAGATCCATTATCTTTTTTATGATTTCATGATTTCTTCTGTGTGTTTCCCCAGTGTCCTCTTAATATCCTTTAAAAAAACTTCTTATATTTTAAAAAAATATTTAGATTACATAAATGTTACATGAAAAATATAAGGGATTCCCATATGCCCTGCTCCCCACATCTTCCAAAGTTGCTCCTATTAACAACATCCTTCACTAGGGTGTACATTCGTTGCAATTGATGAACACATTTTGGAGCATTGCCACTAAGCATGGATTATAGTTTACATTGTAGTTTACACTCTCTCCCACACAACTCTGTAGGTTATGGCAAGATTTATAGTGACCTGTATCTATCATTGCAATGCCATTCAGGACAACTTCCAACTCCCAAAAATGCCCCTGTATTACACCTGTTATCCCTCTCCCTGACCTCAGAACATCCAGTGACCACTGCCTCCACATCATCATACAATTTTTTCCATTACTAGAATCACAATAAGTCTATAGCAGAATACCAGTAAGTCTACTCTAGTCCATAGTTCATTCCCCAATCCTGAGGATTCTGGGATGGTGATGCCCACTCCACCTCTAAGTGAGAGGGGGCTTCTGTCTCATATCGCTGATGGATGGAACTCTCTTTCTTGAAGTTTTAGGCTCTCTAATTTCCTTGGTATGGTGGTTGTCTGTAATCACCTCCTTATTAGTAGACCTGGGGGAGTTCAGTGAAATGTAGAGTAGGTGCTGCAACTCTGATGAGGCTCTAGACCCAGCTGGCACATGGACAATCCAAAGATTTAAGTCTCTTGGATATACAATTACCAACTCCAGCATTAACTATAGTTTCAAATAGAAGGGACCAAAGAGCCATGTGTAGGGAAACCACAACTGAGTCCAGTTCTGTCACAATGGGGAGCACAATCTCCACAGTATATAGCCCACTGGCAAGGCACCAAACTAATGAGCTATCTACCCTGACCATAGTGCCTGGGTGTCTCCAGAGTCCTCAGGAGACCCACTATTTAAGATAGTGTCTAATTTGGCAGTCAATGAGATCCTGCTGAGACATGCATAATTCATAACCTCTGGAAAGACCTTCTGAATCTCTTTGAAGTCTCAGTCACGTAAACCCATTTGTCTTTACCTTTCCCCGCTTTGGCCAACGACTTTCTCCACTTGCATTGCTGGTTGGTGCTTGGTAGTAATCCTCCAATGCCAGGGAGGCTTATCCCTGGGAGTCATCCCACACTGGGGAAAGTTGCTGCATTTACATGCTGAGTTCAGCTTACAGAGAGACCACATTCTCCTTAATAGCCATTGCCTCTGTACATGGGGGTATTCTTACTGTTTCATCAAAGAATGTGGCAGAACTCCCCAGAATGGGAATTCAATTTTTTTTCAGTTATTGTGTGAATCTCTACCTTCTGTGACAAAGTCCCATGAACATATGAATACATTTATATGCCTTATATTTGAACCTTCTTCCATTTATCCCCTTTCACTGACACCCCACATAAATGGTCCTCCCCTGCCACAGTTGTAACCTTTCTTTTATCCAAAATTTCTTCAAATATGAAACCAATAAAATAACCAAATACAATTAATAAGAAAATGAAGTAACAATGATAGTTTTAAAAATAGTAAACAAAATACAAAAATATTTTAAAGACAAAAAATTTGCAATAATAAAAATAATGGAAAAATAAAATTGTTTTGACATTTTACCTTTTGTCACTGTAAGATCTGTTGACATGTGTGTACAGTGACATTTTCTTCCATTTACTCCCCCAGTGTCTTACTTTTTTCATTTGGTCTTCAAAAAAGTGTTAGGTCACAGCAAAATCACATACAGAATATAGGGGACTCCCATATATCCAACATCCTCCCCTCTTCCAGTATTAGTATCATTATATATGTGTATGGTACATTTGTTACAACTGATGTACAAATATCAGAACATATCTACCAACCATGGTCAGTGGTTTACATTTTGGAACATACACTTTTATAAATTTTGATGAAATTTAATATGGTCTGTATCAGTCATTGCAAGATCATGTAGAATGCTTCCATTGCCCACAAAATGCCACTTGTTCTATCTATTCTATTCTTCTCTCCCCCTCCCCTCAGGACCCATGGCAACTACCAGGCTTCACTCTATTTTTTTCTTTTAAAAAAATGCTACATTCAAAAAATAAAAATCGTTCCCATATACACCCCACTCCCCTTAACACCCCTCCTCCCACATAAACAACCTCTTTCATCATTGTGGCACATTCATTGCATTTGGTGAATACATTTTGGAGCACTGCTACACCACATGGATTGTAGTTTACATTGTTAGTTTACACTCTCCCATAGTACATTCAGTGGTTTATGGCAGGATATATAATGTCCAGCATCTATCCCTGCAATATCATTTAGGACAACTCCAAGTTCCAAAAATGGCTCCACATCACATCTCTTCTTCCCTCTCCCTGACCTCAGCAACAACCATAGCCACTTTCTCCACATCAGTGTTACATTTTCTTCTATTTCTAGTCACAATAGTTCCATAGTAGAATATCAGGAAATCCACTGTAACCCATATCTTATTCCTCCGTCCTGTGGACCCTGGGCTGGTGATGTCCACTCCACCTCTAGATCAAGGTGGGGCTTAGATTCCACATGGATGGTGGATTCAATTCTCCTGCTTGCAGTTGTAAGCACTCTCAATTCCCTGGGGTGGTGACTGGCCATCTTCACCTCCCAGTTAGGTGATCTGGGTAAGCCCAATGAAGCACAGAGTAGGAGGTGCAACTCTACTGAGGCTCAGGTCCCAGTTGGCACATGGACAGTCCAGACATTCAGGTCTCCTGAATGTACACCAACCCTAGCACCAAACACAGGCTCAGTAAAAGTGACAGAAGACGCATGTGTAGAAAGGTCATATCTGAGTCGAGTTCCATCACACTCAGGAACACAAATTCCAAAGTAGGGCCCACTGACATGACACTGAATTCCAGAACCATCTGCCATGACCATAGAACCCATGGGTCTCTGGAGCCCTCAGGAGAACCAGTACCTGTGGTTGTATCTACTTTCACTGTCTCAGGGTTGCTGCTGAGGTGTACTTAAGAATGACCCCTCTGATGACCTCCCAAATCTATTTTCAAGGCTCTTAGCCATATAAATTCATTTGTCTTTGCCATTTACCCTTTTATTCAAGGTCAAAAAGCAGTTTTTAACACATGATTCCACATGTAGGCTGAGACATTCTGCTGGTATGAGTTGACCTTTTTATTCAAGGTCTTTTTCTAGTTACATCACCAGCTGGTGCCCAGGAGTCATTTCCCACACAGGGTGGAAAGTCATGCATTTACCTGCTGAGTTTGGCTTAGAGAGTGGTCGCATTTGAGCAACATGGAGGCTCTCAGAAGGTAACTTTTAGGCAACCTGCAGCTCTAGGCCTAGTTCATATTTCAGGCGCACAGGATCACAGACTCATAATCATAGCCATCAGTATCAAGGGCTCATTCCTGACCATCCATCTTTATTGTTGTTTGCCATTGCTCTTGGGGGATTGTTGCTGTTCCATTGGGGAATGTGATTGAGCTCCCTTGGCTAGGAACTTAGCACTCCCTCAGCTGTCATTTTTAACTGTAACTATGAAAATGTCCAAACATTTTTATGTACCCTGTATATATGCCCTGGAGAACTCCCTCCCAACCATGTGCTCCCCAATCAATAACACCCCACACCAGCATTCCTCCCCTGTCATATTTGAACCTCCCTGTGGTCCATAACTTTTTAAAAATGAAGACTAATATATTGTCAAATTCAATTAATAGGAAATAAAATAGAGTGATGGGTTTAAGAATTAGAAATATAATACATATTAACTTAGAAAAACTAAAATAAAGTAAAAATAAATTGGGCATTAAAAAATGAAAAATATAATAAAGCTTTGTTTTTGATGTTTTGCCTTTCATCACTGCAATAGGTATTGCCCTGTATGTATAGTTTCTTCCCAGGAATTTTACCTGACCTAATGAAAAGAAAAGCAGTAACTACAGAGGTTTAACTGAGACCTTTATGCAGGCAGACAGTGGCTTTATCAGTAGGTATTGCCTTGGGTTGTACATAATATAAACCTGAGATTCACTGACTTAGGAAAGTTAATGGTGCTGTGTTTTTCATGTAGAAGTGTTTGAGGAAGGCAGTTCAGGAAGGTGCAGTGGCTTCACAGTGTCACCATCTTCTCAGGGTCATTTTTTAAAATTCCCTGTATTTTATTTTATTGTTTAGCATTAAAAATCCTAATTGTTTTATTGACTTAATAAAAAAAACATTTGCTAGCATTCATTTATTCAGATTTACTTGCTGCGTTTTAAGAAATCCATGAGATGCATGCCTAAATATAATGCAGAAAGTAGGAACAAGCTGGTCAGGTGTGTTTTCGTTCTTTCCTACACAATTTCCTTTTAAAAAGAGCTTTAAAAGAGATAATTCAAATATTATATAAATCACCCATTAGTGTGGTTCAATGGATTTTATTATCTGTACAGACTTATGCAAATGATGCAACAATTTAATTTTAAAACATTTTCTTCACTCTAATAAACAGAATAATAATTTATTGCACGCAGCCTGTTTTCAAGGTTTATCCATGTTGTAGTACATTCATTTCTGGCCATCTAATATTCATTGAATGGACATGCCATGTTTTTAAATGTACTTTTTATTTATTTTTAAAAGATACATAGATCACAAAAAATGTTACATTGAAAAATACTGGACATTCTAGAGATTTGAGTCTCCTGAGTATACACCAAACCTAGCGCCAACCTCAGGTCCAGTAAAAGTTACAGAAGAGGCATATGTAGAAAGATCACATCTGAGTCCAGCTCCATTACACTCAGGAACACAAGTTCCAAAGTAGGGCCCACTGACATGGTACTGAACTCCAGAGCCATCTGTCATGACCATAGAACCTGCGTATCTCCATAGCCCTCAGGAGCACCAGTACCTGGGCTTGTTTCCACTTTGGCTGTCTCTCAGATCATGCTGAGGTGTGCATAAGTGTGAGTCCTCTGATGACCTCCTGACTCTTTTTTAAAGAATCTTAGCTATATAAACTCATTGCCTTTGCCATTTTCCCCATTTATTCAAGGCCAAAAGGCAGTTTTTAACACATGATCTTACATGTAGGCTGAGATATTCTCCTGGTCTGAATTGACCCTTTTATTCAAGGTCACTTTCTAGTTGCATCACCAGTTAGTGGTTGGTAGTAATCCCTTGGTGCCAGAGACTCATCCCCAGGTGTCATGTCCCACACTGAGGGGAAGGTAATGCCTTTACATGATGAATTTGGCTTAGAGAGTGGTCACATTTGAGCAATATGGAGGCACTCAGGAGGTAACTCTTAGGCACCCTGCAGCTCTAGGCCTACTTCATATTTCAGGCACACAGGCTCAAAAGCATAGCCATCAGTATCAAGGGCTCATCATTAGACCATCCTTCTTCATTGGTCTTTGCCATTGCACTTGGGATTGTTGCTCTTCCACTGGGGAATGTGACAGAGCTCCCCTGGGTAGGAACACAGTACTCCTCAGTTGTTGTTTGTAACTGTAACTACTATGAAAATACCCAGAATATATCTGAGCACTTTTATGTACCCTATATATATGCCCTGGAGAACACCCTCCCAACCATGTACCCCCCCATCAATAACACCCCACACCATCATTCCTCCCCTGCCATAGTTGAACCTCTATATGGTCCAAAACTTCTTCAAAAATGAAGTCTAATATATTGCCCAATTCAATTAATAGGAAAATGAAATAGTAGTGATAACTTTAAAGATTAGAAATAGAATATCTACTGATTTAGAAAAACTAAAATAAAGTAAAAATAAATTAGAGTATTAAAAAATGAAAAATATAATAAAACTTTGTTTTTGATGTTTTGCCTTTCAACACTGCAATAGGTATTGCCCTGTATGTATAGTGGCAAGGCAATTTCTTTCATTTCTTCCTCAGTGCCTATGTCCTTTTTTTAATCTAATTTTTAATTTTGTCTTCAGAAAAGTTTTCAATCACAGCAATTCACATATACAATATACAATATAGGGGACTCCCATATATTCAACATCAAACCTTTTGTCCCCTTCCCCAGCAATAATCTTTTTACATGTTCATGTTATATTTCCTGCAGCTGATGTACAGATATTGAAACATAGTTTTAATACATGGTTTCATTTTGGTTAACATTATGGTTTATATTTTAGATGGTACAGTTTTCTAAATTTTTAGTTACCTTATGTTTCAGTTATGTTTTGTATTTTAGCCTATGGAGTTTTATACATTTATACAATTTTGATAATTTAATATGTCCTATATCTATCATTACACGATCATTTAGAACACTTCCATTGCCCCCAGTTATCCTGATTCTATCATGGCCCACAATGACAATCAATCTTCATTACTTGAAGGACCAAATTCACAGACACTTGCATCAGTGCTGAGGGTTTGACATACTGTATTATCCTATCCCATTAGGAGACACCAATTCTCTCAAAACACACAATTCCCTCTGTTTGAGAATATCAGGCCTCCCCAGTATGTGGGCACACTTTCACAGTCATTGTATGGGTCTCCACCCAGTGATATAATACACTATTACAAAGTGAGCACTCACATACTCCCTAGAAGCCTGCCCCTGTGCCAGATGTCCCCCTTTAAGCACCTTAAACAGGTACTCCTTCCTTATTATATTTTCTAAAGTGTTTTCTAAACATTATAGTTTCAACCATACACATGAAAATATCCCATTATCAAGTGTTCTCCCTAGCCCTCCCCCCAATTCCTTGGGCCATCTGACCCATCCTCCCAACCCTAGTCCCCTCAAGCCCACAAAGCCTCACCCAAAGTATCCCTATGCCCCCAACTTATCCCTTCCTTGTACAAATACTTACCTTCAGCTTATTATAGATTTCACCCATGTAGGTGTCACCTCAACCTTTTTCTCCCCACCAACTTCCTTTAAGCCTATCACCCAGTCTCTAGCTCTCAGACAGTGTGGTTTACTTATTTCATATCAGAGAGGACACGTAGTACTTGTCCTTCAATGCCTGGTTTGCTTCCCTCAACATAAGGTCCTCAAGATTCATCCATGTTATCACATGTGTATGCAATGTATTCCTTCTTATAGCTCAGTAATATACCATGCTGTATATAAACCACATTTTATTTATCTATTCATCTATTGATTGACTCTTGGGTTGAGTCCAACTTTTGGGAACAGTGAGTAATGCTGCTATGAACATTGGTGTGCATATATTGGTTTGTGTCCTTGTTTTCAGTTCTTCTGGATATATACCCAGCAGTGGAATTGCTGGGTCATATGGCAAACCTATAGCTAGTTTTTGGAGAAACAGCCAAACGGTCATCCAGAATGGCTGGATCCTTCTGCATTCACACCAGCAGTGGATGAGTGTTCCCTTTCCTCCACATTCTTTCCAACACTTGCAGTCTTCAGTTTTTTTGACAGTCACAAGTCTCATTAGAGTAAGATGGTATCTCATTGACCTTTTGATTTTCATTTCCCTAATAGCTAGTGGTTTTGGACATTTTTTCATGTGCTTTTTTTTTTTTTTTTTTTTTTTTTTTAATTTTTTTATTTTTTATTGACTTTGTAATAATATTACATTAAAAATATATATGTGTGGTCCCATTCAATCCCACCCCCCAACCCCCCTCCCCCCCCCCCCCCAACAACACTCGTTCCCATCATCATGACACATCCATTGGATTTGGTAAGTACATCTTTGGGCACCTCTGCACCTCATATACATTGGTTCACATCATGGCCCATACTCTCCTCTATTCCATCATGTAGGCCCTGTGAGGATTTACAATGTCCGGTGATTACCTCTGAAGCACCATCCAGGGCAGCTCCATGTCCCGAAGACGCCTCCACCTCTCATCTCTTCCTGCCTTTCCCCATACCCTTTGTCCATTATGTCCACTTTTCCCAATCCAATGCCACCTCTTCTATGTGGACACTGGATTGGTTGTGTCCATTGCACCTTTATGTCATGTGCTTTTTAGCCATGTGTATTCCTCCTTGGAGAAGAGTCTGTTCAAGTCTCTTGCCCATTTCTTAAATGGATTGTTTGCCTTTTTATTTTTGAGATATAGGTGTTCTTTATATATGCAGAAGGTTATTCTCTTATCAGATATATGGTTATTAAATATTTTCTCCTATTGGGTAGGCTGTCTTTTCATTTTCTTGACAGGCTCCTTTGAGGTGTAGAAGGCTTTAATGTTGAGGAAGTTCCATTTATCTATTTGTTCTTTTGCTGCTTGTGCTTTTGGTGTGAAGTTCATGAAGCCATTTCCTATTTCTTACATTTTTTTCCAAGGTGTTTATGGTCTTGGCTCTTATATTTATGTCTTTAATCCATCTTGAGTTGATTTTTGTATAAGGTGTGAGATGGTAATCCCTTTTCATTCTTTTGCATATGGATATCCTGTTCTCCAGGCACCATTTGTTGAAGAGGCCATTCAATCCCAATTGAGTGGTTTTGGTGGCCTTGTCAGAAATCATACGACTGTGTATAGAAGGTTCTATATCAGAACTCTTGATTCAGTTCCATTTGTCAGTGTGTCTATCCTAGTGGCAATATCATGCTGTTTTCACTACTGTAGCTTTGTTGTATATTTTGAAGTCAGGTAGTGTGATTCCTGCAATTTCATTTTTCTTTTTCAATATGTCTTTGGTTATTTGGGATCTCTTTCCTTTCCAAATAAATTTGTTAGTTTTTCTAGTTCACTAAAAAATGCTGTGTTGATTTTCAATGGGATCACATTGAATCTGTAGATCAGTTTTGGTTAGACGTCTTAATAATATTGAGTCTTCCTATCCATGGACAGGGAATGTTCTTCCATTTATTTAGGTCTTCTTTGATTTCCTTGAACAATGTTGTGTAGTTTTCTGTGTACAAGTCTTTGAGATCTTTAGTTAAATTTATTCCTAGGTATTTGATTTTTTAATTTACTATTGTAATGGTATTTGTTTCTTCATTTCCTCCTCCAATTGATCATTATTGGTGTACAGAAATGCTACTGGCTTTTGCACAATTGACCCTATAATTTGCGATTTTACTGAACCCATTCATAAGTTTTAGAAGATTTGTTTTAGACTTCTCAGGCTTTCCTGTGTATTGGATCATGTTATCTGCAAATAGTGAAATTTTGAAGTTTTCCTTTCTAATTTGGATGCATTTTATGTCTGGTTCTTGTCTCAGTGCTTGAGCAAAGTACTTCACACACACTGTTAAATAGAAGGGGATATAGTGGACATACTTGTCTTGTTCCTGATCTTAGAGGGAAAGATTTTAGGATTGCACCATTTTAAATGATGTTAGCTGTGAGTTTTTCATATATACCCTTTTTCATGTTCAGAAAATTTCCTCCTATTCTGATCTTTTGCAGTGTTTTTATCAAAAAAGGGTGCTGTATTTTGTCAAATGCTTTTTCTACATCTATACATAAGATCATGTGGTTTTTTTTCCTTCAATCTGTTTATGTGATGTATTACATTAATTGATTTTCTTATGTTGAACCATCCTTGCATACCCAGAATCAATCCCACTTGGTCATGGTGTATAATTCATTTAATGTGTTGTTGAATATGATTAGCCAGTGTTTTATTGAGGATATTCACATCTAGGTTCACTAGAGAGATTGGTCATAATTTTCCTTTCTTATGTGTCTTTGCTTGGCTTTGTTATTAGGGTAATGTTGGCATCATAGAATGAGTTACACAATATTCCTTCTCTTTCAATTTTTTGGAGTAGTTTAAGTACAATTAGTATCAGTTCTTTCTGGAATGTTTGGTAGAATTCACCTGTGAAACCATCTGGTCTAGAGCTCTTCTTATTGGGGAGGTCTGTAAAGACTGGATCTCTCTTTACATGTGATTGTTTTGTTGAGATCGTCCATTTCTTCTTTGGTCAATGTATGCTGCTTATGTATTTCTAAGAATTTTTCCATTTCTTTTGAATTGTCCTTCCAGTTGGAATATAGTTTTTCAAAGTATGCTCTTATGATAGTCTTTATTTCTGTGGGGTCTGAGGTGATAATTGTTTTTCTCATTTCTTATTTTGTGTATTTGTATCTTCTCTATTTTTTCCTAGTTAGTCTAGCTAAGAGTTTGTCAATTTTATTGGTCTTCTCAAAGAACCATTTCTTGATTTTGTTTCTTTTTTCCAGTCCTTCTTATTTTCTATTTCATTTACTTCTGATCTTATCTTTGTTCTTTCTTTCTTTCTTCTTCCCTTGGGTTAATTTGTTTTCTTTTTACCAAGTCCTCCTGGTGTGCAGTGAGTTCTTCAATTTTAGTTCTTTTTTCCTTTTGGATGTATGAACTTATGGCTATAAATTTCCTTCTCAGTACAGCTTTTGCTGCATCCCATAAGTTTTGATATGTTTTGTTATCATTTTTATTACTTTCAAGGTAGTTACTGATTTCTTTTTAGATTTCCTGTTTGACCCACTGCTTTTTTAATAGACTGTTGTTTAACTTCTATATTTCATTGCCAAATCTAGGTCTCTGACTCTTGCAGATTTCCAGCTTCATTCCACTACAGTCAGAGAAATTATTTTGTATGATTTTGACCTTTCTGAATTCACTGAGACTTTCTCAGTGGCCTAGCATGTGGTCAGTCTTGGAGAATAATCCATGTGCACTTTAGAAGAATGTATATCCTGCTTTATTTGGGTGTATTGTTCTGTATATGTCTATTAGGTCCAGCTCCTCTAATGTATTGTTCAAAGTCTTTTTTTCTTTAGTGATTCTCTTTTGAGATGTTCTGTTCAAAGTTGATAGTGGTGCATTAAATTTCCCCACTATAATTGTAGAGGCATCTCTTCCTTCACTTAGTTTTTCCAGTGTTTGCCTCACATATTTGGAGGTTCTCTTTGTTAGGAGCATAAATGTTTATAATTGTTCTTTCTTCTTCAAAGATTTTCCCTTTCACTAATATGTCCATCTTTGTCTCTCACAATTGTTTTGTATTTAAAGTTTATTTTGTCTGATATTAATATAGCTACTCCTGCCTTTTTTTGGTTATTGTTTGCCTGTGAGATTGTTTTCCAGTCATTCACTTTCAATGTCCTTGAATCCCTGGGTCTAAGATGTGTTTCTTCTAGACAGCATATAAATGGGTCACATTTCCTTATCCAGTCTACTTATCTGCATCTTTTAACAGGTGCATTTAATCCATCAACATTTAGTGTTATTCATTTCAAGAAATTACTTATATTAGCCATATTTTCTTTGGATTTGTGTTTGTCATATTTTGTTTGATTTTTTCCTCTTTTTGTCTTTTTAGTTGTTCTTACACTCTCTTCCAACTCTAACTCTCCTGTTTGTTTCTTTCCTCCTGCACAGCTTCCTTTAGTATTTCTAGTAGGGCAGGTTTCTTGTTGGCATACTCTCTTAGTTTTTATCTGTGAAAATTTTGATCTCTCCATCATTTTTCAATGCTAGCTTTGTTGGATAGAGTATTCTTGGTTGGAAATTTTTTTCTTTTAGTACCTTGTCTATGTCATACCACTGCCTTCTTGCCTCCATGATTTCAGATGAGAAACCAGCACTTCATCTTATGGAGCCTCCTTTGTATGTGATGGTTCTCTTTTCTCTTGCTGCTTTTAGTATTTTCTCTTTGTCTTAAGCATTGGATAATTTGACAAATATATGTCTTGGGATAGGCTTGTTGGGATTTATGCTGTTTTGGGTACATTGTCCTTCCTGAACATGTACGTACATCTCCCTCAATAGGTTTGGGAAGTTTACAGCCATTATTTCCTCCGACACCCCTTCTGTCCCCTTTTCCTTCTCTTCACCTTCCTTGATGCCTGTAATGCTTATGTTTGTGCATTTTGCATTGTCATTCATTTCCCTAAGTCCCTGCTGGATTTTTTCTATCTTTTTATCGATCAATTCTACTATCTGCTTGATTTCAGATGTACTGTTCCACATCACTAATTCTTTCCTCTGCCTCTTCAAATCTGTTATTTATTGAGAGTATTTTTGATTTCTTGGATTGTGCTGTTCATCACCATCATATCCATTATCTTTTTGCATATGTTTACAATTTCTTCTGTATTCTCTTCATGTGTTTTCTTAATATTCTTAATCTCTTCTTTCACTTCATTAAATTTGTCCATGATATATGTTTTGAGAGCTTTGGTTATTTGTTCAATGTCCTGTTCCTCTTCCTGGTTTTTAGTTTTTCATTGGATTGGGCCATGTTTTCCTGATTATTGGTTTGGTTTGCATTTTTTATTGCTCTCTGGTCATCATCTTATTTTGATGGGCTTATTCAGTTTATTAGCTTTTATGTCTAGTCTAAAGGCTTAATTATTTGTTGTTTTTGTGTGCTTGTTAAGTCTCTTTGTCACTTTTTTCTTTTTATTCTATTTCTTTTTTGTTGGCTAAGTTCTCTTGAGCAAGCTTCACCCTGTTGCAGCCTCTCCAGATGAACGTGCTGACACCTCCTGCTTTGTAGGTTCCTGAAACAGCCTGCTTTGGCAAGGTTCCAACCCCATTCTGCTGGTCCTGTGTAGGGGAGATTACAAGGGTCTACTCACATGGATGCCATCTTGCCCTGCCTCCCAGGCTTCACTCTTTGTAGTACCAGATTCATAGTTACTTGAAATAACATAGTTACTTGAAAGCTTGATACCCTGGTCTGTCCTTCCCTACTGAGCACCACATATGCTCTTCAGAGCATCATCCCCCCTCTATTTAAGAACATAGAAGGGCTCCCCAGAATGGGTGTCCAGCATCTCCTCACTCATTATGTATGTCTCCACACACTGATATGACACATGTCAAGATTAATATTCACACACTCCCTAGAAGCTTGTCCCTGGTGTGCACTTTCCTGAATGCCCCTACATATCCAAAGCCTTAAACTAGTAACCCTACTTTACCCCATTGCCAAAAGAACATTCCCAACAGTGTAGTTTCAACCACATACCCACCATTCCCCAGTGTTCTCTCCTAACCCTCCTGCAAGTTCCATGGACAGCTTAAACTCCATCCACACCCTACCCCCCTGACTTACCTGCACTGCCTAACCTAATCACTGCTCCACTGTCATATCCCTCCACTGCATGACTACACAATTCTAATTTATCATAGAGTTTGCCCATATGGGCATTGGTTCACAACTCTCCTTTTCTATTTCCTAAAAACCCATCTTCCAGACTGTAGCTCTGTGTGTCTGCTCAATTTGTTTAAGCCATACCAGCGAAGTCATGTAATATTTGTGTGTAAGTGCCTGGCTTTCTTCACTCAACATAAGGTCTCCAAGATTCATCCATGTTATCCCATGTGTTCATACTGTATTCCTTCTCATAGCTGAGCAATATTCCATTGTATGTATATACCACAATTTGCTTATCCATTCATCTGTTGAAGTGTATTTGGGGTGATTCAAATTTTTGGCACTAGTAAATAATGCCACTCTGAACTTTGCTGTATATATATCTGATCATGCCTTTGCTTTCAGTTCTTCTGGATATATACCCAGCAGTGAAATTGTTGGATCTTATGGCAGTTCTGTAGTTAGTTTTCTGTGGAACCTCCATACTGTCCTCCACAATGACTGGACCATTCTACATTCCTACCAGAAGTGGATGAGGGTTCCCATTCCTCTACATCCTCTCCAACACTAGCAGTACTCTGTTTTTTGTTTTTTGCTTTTTTTGGCTGCCAGTCTAATGGATGTAAGATGATATCTCATTGTAGTTTTGATTTGTATTTCCCTAAATGGTAGTGAAATTGAATATCTTCTCCTGTGTTTTTTAGCCATATGTATTTATTCTATGGAGAGGTGTGTATTCAAATCATTTGCCCATTTTTAAAAAATGGGTTGTCTTTTTATTATTGAGGTGTGGGATTTCTTTATATATGCAGGATATTAGGCCCCTATCAGATATATGGTTACCAAATATTTTCTCCCATTGAATATGCTGCTTTTTCCCTTCCTTGAGAAACTCTTTTGAGGTGCAAACGTTTTTAATTTTGAGGAGGTCTCATTGTATATTTTTCCTTTTGCTGCTCATGGGTAAAAAAAAGGAAACAGGATTAAAGGTAGAATAAAATAAAAGATCACAAAGATGAGAAGAGAAGAAAGAAAATGTGGACCTAACTGGAGAAGTTGGAATGAAAGAAATGCAACTGAAGAGGGAAAAATGGAAAAAAAAAAGTCATAAACTAAGGAGAAAAGAGAAAAAGAAGGAGAAGAAAGAGCAACAATCACACACACACACACACAAATCAGAAAAATCAGGCTTTCCTCTCAGACCACCTACAACTGTCTCAGGCTGCCAGTGCTCACCAGTCAATCTCCATGCAAGCCTACTTTCCCCAGGTAAGGTACCCGGGTTTAGAGAAATGAATAAGGAATAAAAAGGAAAAAAGTGAAAAATAACAAAGCAACCTAAAAAATATATCAGTGTAAATTCCCTTCATGAGGCTGCTTGTCCTTCAACTCCTGCTCCCTGCAATCTTCTGGGGTGCCTCACCTCACACCTTTTATCAGTTGGGCCAGTTACGCTTTTTAAAAAGAGGTGCTAGGTATTCAACCCAGGACCTTTGAATTGATTTAGGACCTTGCAAGATACTTACCACTGAGCTCCACCAGCTCCACCAGGTAGGTTAGGCTTCTGTAGAGTTCTGATGCTTGTTATCTGCCTTTGCTTGTCCTTTTTTTGTTTTACCTCAGGGCAGTTAGGCTTCTAATGTTTTGACTTTTTGCCTCTGCAGCTTTCCCACCTTTCAGCAATTTTAGGCACCTTTCAGCCTTCTTCTCACTGACCCATTTTCTCTCTCCCCCAGATTGTCAAATCTCTAACTCCTGGTTTTTTTTTTTCAGACTGCAGTTCTTCCTTATTATCTCTTGAAGTTCTGAAATTTTTGCAACATATTCTATCAGTTTATGTCTGTACAGTCTTAAATTCACTCTAATTTTTAAATGATGTTTTGCTAAATTCAGAATTCTTGGCTGGCAATTTTTCTCTTTCACTATCTTAAATACATCATACCACTCTTCTCACCTCCCTGGTTTCTGATGCAAGGTTGATACTTAATCTTATTTAGGTTCCCTTGTATCTGATGCTTTGCTTTTCTCTTGCTGCTTTCAGAATCCTCTTTTTATCTCTGATATTTGACATCTTGAATAGTAGGTGTCTCATAGTAGTTTTATTTGGATTTATTCTGTTTGAGGTGCACTGTCCTTCTTGGATATTGACATTTATGCCAATCATAAGGGATGGGAAGTTTTTGGTCGTCATTTCCTCAGTTAGTCTTTCTGTCCCTTTTCCTTTCTCTTTTCTTTCTGGGAAACCAATATGCATATGTTTGTGTGTTTTGCATTCCCATTATACTACCTGAGACACTGTTCCATTTTTTCCATTCTTTTCTATTTCTATTCTCCTGTCTTTTTCAGTTTGGATGTTCTGTCCTTGAAATCACTAATTCTGTCTTTGAGCAAGTAAAATTTGTTCTTATGTGCATCTAATGTATTCATAATCTTATTCATTGTGTCTTTCATTCTCATAAGCTGTGTTACTTTTCTTTGCAATCTTTCAAATTGTTCTTTTTGATCACCAAATGTTTTTTAATATCTTTGTTCCAACCTAGCTCTTGGAGATCATGGGGCAGGGCAGCCATAAGAACTAAGAACGCACTTGACACATAATCAGGTATGAGCTTTACTTATTGGGACTTACAGGCAAGAGAGATTCTCTCTGGTGGCAGTAGGCTAGAGAATGAAGATAGTGCACTTTAAAGAGGTGGGAAAATGAATGGTAATATAAAAGGATTCAGAACAAAGACATTTCATTACAACGTTTTTATTAGGGTCACATGAAGCACATAAATGGGTCTGGCAATGTTATTGTAGGAAAGAAGTGTACACTCTGGAGAAAATTACAGTCTACAGTACCATCTCTACATTATTTCACTATGGCGAGGCCTGTTACACTTTAACTTATGTCCTGGGGTGTGCAGGTAGCTGCAAGCTGTGGACTGAGTTTCCCTTAGGGAGGGGAAGCCAGGCCCAGTACCTACTTGACCCCTACAATCCTTTAATTCTTTAGTCATATTTTCCTTCAATTCTTTGAATTGATTTAGGAGATTTGTTTGATTATCATTAATTTGTTATCATAAGTTCTGTATCTCATCAGGATATTTGTTTTGTTCCTTTTGCTGAAACATCTGTTCCTGTTTCTTAGTATGACTTGTAATTTTTTGCTGATGTCTAGGCATCTGAATATGTTCTATAATGATCAATTTTTCTCTCTTTACCTAGTTTTTTTTTCACAGCTCTTCCTTAATTTTGGCTCAACTTATTCAAAGTCTTTAAAATTGCCCAACCTAAGTTATTAAAACTTGGCCAGGAATTCACTGTTGGGGCACAGCTTTTCACCCACAGGGCTAAAGAAAGATGTAAAAGTAAATTTTTTCCTTGCAATTTTCTGGTCTACCAGCACTTGGCACTTGTCAGTGAAACTTTCCATGGAGGTGTTTCTTTCAATCTCTACTATCCATAATTTCTGGTCTAGCAAGAGCTGAGATTCAAAGTCAGTTCTTCTTGCTGAATCATTGAACAGAAGCTGTCTGATTGACCCTCCTTCTTCCCCTGTAACAGTTGACAGGAAGGACAATATCTGTTCCTCTTTCAGTCAGCTACAGTGAGGCAAAGATTTTACCCAGACTTAATGTCTTAATGGTAAGGGATGGGAGCCCTTCCTGGTCCCTGTGGTAGCTTGGAAACTCACAGTTGTTGTTTCAGGTTCTTTGTCTCTCTGTCCTTCACCCTACTGGAAGTTGTCCAGCACTTGCCTGGTCTGATGACTCCCAAAACAGGACCTTCAGAGAGCTTTTGGCCTTTTCTCTGTTGTGTTTTGGAGAGTTGAGCCCTACCTGCCTACTCTCATGCCATCTTCCCTGTGGAGTTTGTTTTTATTTAATGAAAATGATGTAATATTGTTTGTGGTAATAAATGTTAATTTTTTGATTATAGCAAAATCCATGGAATTGTTTGTGAATATATCTCAATAAAATTGCTTTAAAAAAAGAAGACTTCAAATCAGAGATCTAACCTCAAAACTGAAGAACTTGAAAGAGGAGAGCAAACTAAATGTAAACAGACCATAAGGAAGGAAATAACAAAATCAGAGTGGTTACAAATGAAATACAAAACAAACCATACAAAATGAAATAGTAGAGTGATCCAACAAAACCAAAAGTTGGTTGCTTAAAATGATGAATAAAATTGACAAACCTTTATTTGGCCTGACAAAAAATAAGAGAAGATACAAATAAGGAAAATCAGATATGAAATGAGGGACATTTCTTCCAACTGTGCTGAAACAAAAAGCTTTGTGAGAATATACTAAGAACAACTGTATGCCAATAAATTAAATAACCTAGATAAAATAGAAAAAATTTTAAAAATGTACAAATAACCTTCATTTATTCAAGCAGAAATAGGAGAGCACAACAAATCAATTATTAGTATAGACATTAAATCAGTAATTAAAAACCTCCTTCCAAAAAGTCCTGGGTCAGACCATTTCACAGGGAAATCCACCACACACTCTAAGAAGATTTAACTCGAATTCTGCTCAAACTCTTCCAATAAATTGAAAGTGAAGGACCACTCCCTCACTCATTCTATGAGAACATCTCACCCTCATAACAATGCCAGCTAATGATACCAGAAGAAACTACAGAAAAATACCTCTTATGAATATATAGGATGAACAAACATCCTCAACAAAACAGTATCATACAGAATCTTCTAGCATATTAAAAGAATTAGACAATGTGATCAAGTGGGATGTAATTCTAGTATACAAGATTGGTTCAACATAAGAAAATCAATGTCATAAGCCAAATTAACAGAATGAAAGATAAAAATCACGATTATTTCAACAGATGCAGAAAAGGCATTTGACAAAAACTCTTAGAAACGATGAATAGAAAGAGTCTTTTTCAAAAAAAAATAAAGGGCATACATGAAAAAACTACTGCTAACATCCTAATTAATGTTAAAAGAATGAAAACTATCCCTTTAAGCTCAGGAAAAAGAGAGGGATGCCCATTTTTGCTACAGTTATTCAACATTGTACAGGAAGTTCTAGGTAGAGCAAAGAAACCACAAAAAGAAATAAAGACATACAAATTGAAAGGAAGAAGTAAAACTTTCCCTATTTTCATATATGATGCTATATTCAGAAATCCTGAAAAATCCACAACAAAATGTCTAGAGCTAATAAATTAATTCAGCATTGTAGTGGAGTTCAACATCAATGTCCAAAATTCAGTAGTGAACACAAGCAAAGAACAACCAAAACAAGAAATCAATAAAGAAATAGTTCATTCACAATAGCAACCAAAAGAATCAAAATCTAGGAATAAATTTAACTAAGGATGCAAAAGACTTGTACATAGAAAACTAAAAAACATTGCTAAAATAAATTAAAGAAGAACTAAATAAAGAGAGGGATATTCCATGTTTATGGACTGGACTAAATATCATGAAGATGTCAATCCTACCCAAAACAATTCATAGATTTAATGCAATCCCAATTAAAAATTCCAACAACCGTCTTTGCAGAAATGGAAAAGCCAATCATCAAATTCATATGGATGGGTAAGAGGTCTCATATAGCTAAAGTCATCTTGAAAAGAAGAATGAAGTTGGAAGGCTCACATTTCCTGATCTTAAAACTTATTACAATTACAAAGTAATTTAAAAAGCAGATACTGACTCAAGAACAGACGGATAGACTCCTGGAATAGAACTGAGCACTTGAAAACCAACCCTCACATTTTTGGCCCACTGATTTTTTTTAAAAGGTGGCAAGACCACTCAATTGAGAAAGGATAGTTTCTTAAACAAATGTTTGTCAGAATACTGGATCTTCATCTGAAAAAGAAAAGGAGAAGCCCTAGCTCATACCACATACAAAAATCACCTCAAAGTGAATCAAATTCATAAAGATAAAAGCTATAATTATCAAACTCCTAGAAGAAAATCTAGGGAAGCATCTTCAGGACTTTGTGTTAGGTGATGTTTTTTGAAAAATTTATACCCAAACTACAAGCAGGATAAGGAAAAATAGGAAAAAGAGATCTCATTTAAAAAAACCCACTTTTGTTCCTCAAGGACTTTATCATAAAAACAAACTACAACCTAAACATTTGGAGAAAATATTTGGAAATCATGTATATGAGAAAGGTATAAAATCCAGTATATATAAAGAAACTCTTCAAATGAATAACAAAAAGAAAAACAATTCAATTACAAAATGGAAAAATATTTGAACAGACAGCTCTCCATAGAAGAGACACACATGACCAGAAAGCACATGAAAAGATGCTCAACATCATTAGCCTTTAGAGAAATTCAAATCAAAATCACAATGAGAGTCCATTTCACAACAACTAGAATGGCATCTATAAAAAAATCAGAAAAAGCAAGTGTTGGAGAGGATGTGGTTAAACAGAGAGGTTCAACTATCGCAGGGGAGGAACACTCGTGTGGGATGTTGTTGATGGGGGGCACATTATTGGGAGGGAATTCTCCAGGGCATGTATGTAGGGTACATAAAAATGTTCTGATATATGTTGGGTGTTTTCATAGTAGTTAAAATTACAAACAACAACTGAGAGAGTGCTGAGCTTCTAGCCAGGGGAGCTCTGTCACATTCCCCAATGGAACAGGAACAGTCTCCTAAGTGCAACTGCAAAGACCAACAAAGAAGGATGGTTCAGTGATGATCCCTTGATACTGATGACTATGCTTATAAGCCTGTGTGTCTGAAATATGAACTAGACCTAGAACTGCAGGGTGCCTAAGAGTTACCTCCTGAGAGCCTCCATGTTGCTCAAATGTGGCCACTGTCTAGGTCAAACTCAGCATGTAAATGCATTACCTTCCCCTCAGTATGCAACATGACTCCCAGCGATAAGACTCCCTGGCAGCAAGAGATTACTACCAATCACTAACTTGTGATGTAACTAGAAAGAGATCTTGAATAAAAGGGTAAAATGATGAACTCATACCAGCAGAATATCTCAGCCTACATGTGGGATCACGTATTAAAATCTCCTTTTTGGCCTTGAGTAAAAGGGGGAAATGGCAAAGACAAATGAGTTAATATGGCTAAGAGTCTTCAAAAAAGAGTTGGGAGGTCATTAAAAGGGTCGTGCTTGTACATGCCTCAGCAGGAACCCAGAGACAACCAAAGTGGATACAAAGTGGATACAGGTACTGGTTCTCCTGAGGGCTCTGGAGATTCACAGGGTCTATGATCATGGCAGATGGCTTTTGAGTTCTGTGCTGTGTCAATGGGCCGTACTTTGGAATTTGTGTTCCCAAGTGTGATGGAGTTGGACTCAGATGTGACCCTCCCACACATGCCTCTTTTGCCATTTTTACTGAACCTGTGGTTGGTGCTAGCACTGGAGCATATTCAGGGGACATGAATCTCTGGACTGTCCATGTGCCAGCTGGGCCCTGAGCCTGAGTTGCAACTCCTACTCTCTGGTTCATTGGACTTACCCAGGTCAGCTAACAGAGAGGTGAAAATGGTCAACCACCACACCAGGGAACCAAGAAGAATTGCATCCATCGTCCATGTGGAATTTAAGCCCCCTCTTGATATAGAGGTGGAGCAGCCATCACCATCCCAGCGTCCACAGAATGGAGGAATAAAAGATAGATTAGAGTGGACTTACTGATATTCTACTATAAAACTATTGTGACTAGTAGTGGAAGAAATTGTAGCATTGATCTGGAGAAAGTGGCCATGGTAGTTACTGAGGGAGGGGAGAGTAAGAAGAGATGTGATGTGGGGGCATTTTTGGGACTTGGAGCTGTACTAAATGATATTGCAGGGACAGATGCTGGACATTATATATCCTGCCATAATCCACTGAATGTACTGGGAAAGAGTATGAACTACAGGGTAAACTATTATCCATGTGGTGCAGCAGTACTCCAAAATGTGTTCACCGAGTGCAATTATTTTGCCACAGTGATGAAGGAGGTTGTTGATTTGGGAGGAGTGGGGTGGGGGGGTATCTGGGAACCTCTTACAGTTTTTTAATGTAACATTTTTTGTCATGTGTGTATCTTCAAAAAATACAATTTACAAAAATGATGGGGGTGGGGGTGGGGAATGGATTATATGGGAACCTCTTATGTTTTTTAATGTAAAGTTTTATGTGATGTATTTACTTTAAAAAAAGATAATTAAAAACTCTTAAAGAAAAATGTAAAAAGAATCCCAGAAAACCAACTATTGAAAGATGGAAGCAACTAAAGTATCCATCAACTGATGAATGGATTATTGAATTGTGGTGTATACATACAGTGGAATAGGAGTGAAGTACTGATATATGCAACAATGTGGATGAATGTTGAAGACATCATGTTGTGTGAAATAAGCCGGGCCAAAAAAAGGCAACTATTGTATGATCTCATTGACTTGAAACAATTAGAATAAACAAACTCAAAGTGAGAATCTAGAATATAGCTTCCCATAGGATAGAATAGAGATAGGGAATGGAAAGTTAAGACTTAAAATATACAGGGTTCCTTTTTAGAATGATAGAAATGTTTTGGTAATGGATGGTGGTGATGGTAGCACAACATTGTCAACACAATTAATAGCACTGAAATATATATCTGAATATGATTATAAGGGGAAATGTTAGATTGTATATTTGGTAAAAATGAAAAAAATTAAAGAACTCTATGGAAATACATTACACAAACAGTGATCCCTAAGTTAAACTATGGACTTTAATTATAATACAATTTTTACAAAATTTGCTGTCATGAATTGTAAGAAATGTTTCTCATGAATGCAAGTTGGTTTGGTGGGTGATATATGGGAATCCTGTATTTTATGCATGATTTTTCTATAAACATACAATTTCTCTAATAAAGGGGGGAAACATAAGTAAATCATCATACAGTAGTGGAGGTCAGATTCCAAAATGTGCTTCATGGGGCTAAGCAATTTTCCTGTGGGGGATGGTTGGAAGGACTTTGACAGATATCTTTCAAAGGAAAAAATAAATTCTTCGTCTTCACAGCTTCTAGTGGGCACGTACGTTTCTTTCCTTGGGGCATAGTCCTTACTTTGTCTTAAAATCCAGCAACATAGCATCTCCAAATCTCTCTTCCCTTTTATCTTTGCTTATTTTCTCACATCTTCTCTTCACTCTGATTCTTCTGACACTCTCTTATAAGTACGGTTGTGATGAAAATGAGCCACCACCCCCCCCCCCGGAGTATTTTCCCATCTTTAGATCCTTAAATTATCACATATGAAAAGTCCTTTTAAACTTTTAAGTTAACAGTCACAGGGTTTGGCAACTAAGATGTGGAAATCTGTGGTGGGCCACTATTCTGCCTACCTCATGCATGTAATGAGATGATTGTATAGTTCTCTTCCTTATTAAAGTAATATGGTATAAGGGTAAGGCCACGTTGGGAAAATAAGAATAAATCTACATTAGGAAGTAGGAATTGCAAGTGCCTTCAGATAAATAAATAACTTAGGGCAGCTGCCAAGAAGAGTGCCAGTAAGTAACTTAGGGCTGCTCCCAAGAAAAGTGCCAATAAATAACATTGGACTGCTTTAGAAGAAAGGGCTTTTAAAAAAGAAAAAAAAAAATAGATACGCTATCTTCAGCTAACCGCAGTGTTCCACTTCTGTGCCTGTTTGCTTGCTGCTTACTAGTAGACCCCCCTCTCCTGAAAGGCTATAAAAACACCTCTTCCTTTAAACTTGGGGCTGCTCTCTCCTCTGCATAGGATGAGGCAGTCACCGTGCGGCTAATAAAGCTCTCAATTGGAACTTTATGCAAAGTCTGAGTCTGGTCAATATCACTGGTCTATAACATTTGGAGGCCCCAGAGAGATTGATCGACAATATCGCCCACTCCAGCAGGGTTGATCTCCTCAGACTCAGGGAGATGGGTACGTTCCAGGGATGGACTGGTGGTCTAGGGGAAGGCCTCAGAGAGTCGTTCCTCCACCCTGGATGCCACCAGACCCTGGAACTTGTCTCCACCTAAATTCTATCTGGAGAGCATCAGGAGTTCCTGGGCCCAGGATCAGCAAATGGGGTGTCCCTAGGTGAATCTGTTTTCTGGAAAACCTCTGCAGAGTTTGTGGATTGTGGGGAAGTGGATCTGCTGGATGCAGCAAATAGATCTCACCCACTGGTCAGAGTGAGACTTCGCTCTTGCCCCTGGTTCAGGTTGTCTGGTTTGTCTCTTCATCTGTCTTTTTTTTTTTTTTTTTTTTTGTATTTCTGTAATTTGTGAAAAATTATGAGTCAATTGTAAACTATATGCTTCTGCTAATGTGTTTTAATTGTTTTATGTTTATCTGTTCAATGTCAGTGTATATTTTGATACCTCCAGATGGTGATATAAATTAATAAATAAAGATTTTTAAAAAGAGCTCTATTCAAATGGCCAAATATTAAATAAGCACTTATATTAATACATAAGTTTGCATGTTAATGGGATGTCTACAATGACAAAAATTGTAAGTCTTAACAAAATTACTGTCTTTTCATTTAAAAAATAGTTCTTGCCTAAATTGAAATAGTTTATTTTTCCTCTCAGAATAAAATGAAAGATGTAAAACTTAAATGAATATTAAAGAAAGTTTAAAGTTTGTGGGAATGCTAACTGAAATTTAATATGTTTTCAAAGATGTGTGTTTCGCCATAAAATAGGATGGCCAATTTTCATAAACTCATGAAACTTAAATGCATATGGAGAATTGTAGAAGATATTCTGGTAATTTTAAGTAAGAAAATGTGTTCTGTGAAAATAAAATTTGCCTTAAAGTAGTATAATTATAGTCTATATGGTTATAAATAACTATAAGAAGTTTAATGAAGCATTGTTTAAATTAAAGTGTTTAAATGGCTAATTCCAAAAAGTCATTATTAAACAAAACCTGAATTAATAATAATAATAATAAAAAGTAATTTTATAACAGGAAAACTTGTCAGCGGTCAGCCTCCCCTGCCAACTTGCTCCTAGGAGACTGTTTTTGGTATTGTATGCTACTAAGTTTAGAGTGAAGAAAAATTTAATGTTGATGGTAATTATACATTGTAAGAGGTTTGCCTGGTAACTTATGTGTGTGGAATGTATAGAATGTGTTTTTATTGTTAGGGAAATGGGGGAAGATTTTGTCCTAAAGTAAAATGATTGATTGTTGGGAACAGTAGAGTGTGGGACAAAACCTGAATGAGTGCTGAAAGTGTGGAGGGTTTGTGGAAGAGAAATTTTTGTGATTAAAGTTGAGTAAGATTTGATGGGTCTGTCTATAAAGTTTTGGAAGGTTTAGTATCAAGTAGTATACCGATGCAAGGTTAAAAATTTTGTTCTTTCTCAAAGGCTCTCAAGTCATTAGTCTCTTTTAGTAAAAGTTTCCTAAGCAATCAGTATACAGAGAGGGTCTGTTTAGTCAGAATAGCTTCGTGTGCTTTGACTTCATCATTTCCTCAGTGTTTGAAGAAGAAAGAGTCTTATCTCTTTTAAAAGAACATAATGTTCTAGGAATCAAATCCTCAAAAGTAGCTTTTTATTTCAAACTAACTGCAAGAGATCTGTTCTTTTACCTTAAAAGAAATATTTAAGTAATAGTTAAGTTCATTTAATATAAGTTGAATGAAAGGTGTTTGAAAGTGTTAAAAAATCATTTTCTTTTGTTATTGTAAGTGTAAATTCTAAACTAACCTTGCCTTCAGTTTACATGTTACTTCAAGCCCAGTCTCACCCCTTCCCTTGCCTTTGCCTATAGTTATTTCATAATAACTTCTGCCCCTACAGTCCAGAGAAGAGCTGGGACATCCCTGTCTGCTATCCTGGTATTAGTAACCCTGCTTTCTCTCATGAATCCAAGTGTAAACTAAATTACTGCCTGGTGGAATTCTTAGCCCTTAAGGTTAAATGACCACTGGAGTTTTATTATCTCCAAGATCTGGGGGGAGGGGAGAATAAATGAAGTCTCCTGCTTTAACTGTCAGTGTTCCTAAGAGTGGCAATTCATGAGAGAAACCAGTCTGTCTCCCTGAGGCTTTGAATAGCCTAAGTAAATATACATAGAATTAATCTTGTTACTTATCTGAAATTCTGCTAAATTCAAAGTAAAATATAAAGTTCTGAAACAAAAGAAAATGATGCTAAAGCATTGGGAACATTTTGGTTACAAGACATTAGTAAAAAAACAAAATTCTTATGCAAAACTGCAGTCATAGTGCAAATTAAAAAAAGTTTCAGGAGTCTGAAATATTTTGCAGTCACACTTTTTTTTTTGTAAAAAATGAAAGTTTTAAGTAACTAAAATTATGTTTTTGTGTCAAACTATTCATGTCTGCCTATTTGCTCAAATTGTTGAAGTTAAATATGCAGTTATATAAGTAATATATATTTCTGGACCCCAAATTAAACTAAATGGTATATAAAATAATGCAAAGTATAAGTAACATCAATAAGTTGTGTTTCTGTGTCTAACTATTTATGTCTGCCCATTTGCTCAGTGTATGTCTTCATATATCAGGATGATAATATCAAATTAACAAGTAAAAATTCTTTAAAAAAAGCTCTATTCAAATTGTTAAAAATTAAATATGCAGTTATATATGTGAATAAATATTCTTGAAGCCAAAATTAAACTAAGCAGGATGGAAAAATCATATAAAAATCTGATTATAGCAACTATTGGGAAAGGACCTCCTCTTTGCAAGAGCTTTGAGAGCAGGACTAAGTGTGGCAGATTAAACCCATCTTCTAGGCTGGGGAATTAAGAATCAGTTTGCCCTGCAATTCCCCAGTTTAAACCTTTTGACAGCCATAAAATAAGAATAGTTAGTGGTTCTGTTAACAAATTTCAGTAAATAAAGAAAAGTCCATAAAAACTATAGAAAAATCTTTCTGGGATTATGATTAAACAAATTAAGTAATTGTGTAATGTGTTTTGAAACCTGGTAATCAGTATACTTTAGAAAGTTATTCATTTTCATAACTTAAACAAAGAAAAGAAATTTTAGCTTCCTGTAGGGAAAAAAAAATTCCTTGCATAAACTATAGTAGTTTCGATTTTGTTTAGCCTGGGTGTAATCTCTCTCAGTTTATGAAATGCCCATTAAATAAATTGGCATTGTATGTACAGGGTCTTTTGAGTAATAAAAATTATAAGTTTATGTTAATAAAATTAAGCTAAAGAAGAAAGATTGTGCATGTGCTCTCTTAAATAAATAAAGTGAATTTCTTTGATTAGTAATTGTAATTTAATAAGTTTATTAAAATGTAAGGTAACTGGTCAGTGTGGTTATGGTCAATTATAAAGAGTTTGTAGAGCATCTTCTGGGCTAAAAACGTTTAAATAGTTCTAGAAGTCATTGTTAACTAAAAACTTGAATTAATATTAGTTGCAAAAAATAACTTTGTGGTAATAAAACCTGTCTGAAGGCCACCGCAAAGCGTATATTTAAGTAAATGGTAATAAAAAGTTATCTTGATTCTATTAGGAATCTTCTGTTTTCAAATTAACAATGAAATATAGTTTTTTTCCCTCTATTACTAAAGTAAAATATCTACTATTATCTTAATGGTAAAATTGTATAAGTAAACAGTCATTTAATATATGATGTGTTGCATTAAATTGTTTAAAATATATATAGAAAAACAAGGAGTAAACTTTAACATTGTCAAACTCTTTTGTGCATTCAAACCAGGCCTTGAATACATTACAGGTTGCCTCTCCATGTAAGTTTTTGGCTAGGCTGGTCACTGACCACTCAATTAGAAATATTTGCTATATCAGCCTCTGGTTCTGCTCCTGAAGTCAATAGAAACTACGTTGCAGTTTCAAGCTCCTGCAGCGGCCAATGATGACTCGGTACAGCCAAGTGTATGATGAATATCGCCTCCAGACTGGCACTGTTCCATAGTGCCAGAGAGCACTATGCACCAGGCTAGCAGAATACTGGAAAGTCTCTCTAAGATCAATGATGCTGTGACTTGCTCACTGTGTAAAGAACATGCTAAGTGGAGCCATGATACCAGGATACTGTAAGTAAAACTTAAACACAATTGGCATTATGGCCTGCTCCCATGGAGAGATAACATGTAAATTATTACAATCCTAAAATTTAAAACTATTAGTTTCTACTCAGAATCCTAATACATTAATTAATATTAAAGTGCTGTGCTTTTATCCTGTACTAAATATATGCCTAATAATTATAACAGTATCTTTTCTATTCTGGATCAGGTACAAAACTATATTAGACATGTTAAATTCCTGGTAACTTTATTTTCTAAATAATTAATAAACATGTCTGTAAAATAAAGCAATGGTCTTTGCCAGGCTCAGCCAACTTACTATTCTAGTGTACTCTACTGTGTAGCAAAAATGAAGCTTGCTTGCTAATAATGGGTCACCTATTAAACATTCAAAATTACCAGAAATTGTACAATTAAAACTGAAATGTAAAAAACTTTATTCTGTAGTTCTGATCCACTCCCACAGCTAAAAACTAAGAAAATTTCCATCTTAGTGCACTAATCCAGAATGAAACCAACTGTCCAAAAGGTGCCAGTTCACCAGGAGCATCTAACAGAACACATGAGTGTCAATTATTAAACAGCCTGAAATGCATCTTCAAAACAAAGCTAAATATCTATTGCAATTTCTCTCTGAAAATATCTTACAAAAAAAAAAAAATATATATATATATATATATATATATACTGTTCCCACCAGCTTTTAAAAAGGGGTGCCATCTTTATAGGCACCTAACCTTGCCTACCTCTGTAATCCAATGTCCTCTTTTAAAACTGGGTATTCCAAATTTTTAATTAAGTTTGTTTCTTTCAGAATGAACATCTTATTAATCATATGAAAACTTCATCCAACTTCATGCAGAAGGCCAGATCCATCTTCCTCCAGTTAAAATAAAAAATAAAATAAGAGTTTTACACCTTGTTAGGCAATGACTACAGCCCATGGCCAGCAGGAAGCAGTTACAGATTAGAGATCATCTCCCTTCAGCATCCCTTTAAGATTAAAGGTGTAAACTCCTTAAGGATGAAACAGGATTGATGGATGAATCTGGAGCCTGGCTGGAATTCTACATGGGCCCCGGTGGCCCCGGGATGACTACGAGGGGGGGGGGGGGGGGCGGCTGCCCCAAGATTCTGCTGTCCAGAGTAAAAACTTCTAAATTTCTGGGAACAGGCTCCTAGATGCTACACTGAAAATGGATAAGTAAAGTAATCAGTCAAAACAACAAACAGCCATCCACCTCATAGCTCCAACAATAATTATGCCAAAGCTTAGCAAATTAAGCTTCAGCATAAAAAGAAAAAATAATGTAAGCTATGAGTGGAAGGCTCTTTGTCTCTTCAGAAATAACGTTAGCCTACGCTGTCTGTCCTAACTTGTAGGTGTGGAATAGTGAAAAGCTGCAGCCCTGCCCTTAGTGGCCGTGGCAACAACTCCGGTCCCAAGAAGCGGTTTAGCAGTGCAAACTCTGTAAGCTTTTGAGTGTTCTGGAAAGGATTCACTCAACAACAGCAGTTGCCATAACCACCGCACCCCCCGAGCAACCCTAGAAAATCTGCAAGAGCCTCATAATTGAAAATTATTCCCTTACTTCTTCCCCCTATGTTGCCTCCTGTGGACACCGGGTGACTACACACCAGACAAATTCAGACAAATCCTGGATGTTAGTTGCTCCCCCAGGAACTTAGTTTGCCTGCATCTCAGGACTAACCCCTTGTATTCTCCCCAACTCCAACGACCTCTGTGTCCTAATAAATATAATCCCCCAGATTTATTACTATCCAGGGCTTAAGGGCAGGGAGCTCTTCAACTTGCTAGAAGTACCAAAAACAGGTCACCAAATATATGACAGCCCCCTTTCTTGTTCCGCTGCTGGTGGGTCTAGGGGTGGCAGGCTCTGTCGCAGTAAAATCAGCAACCCTAGTAAAAAGAAACGGTAACTCAAACACCCTGTCCTCCAGGACATTAAAAACCTTGAACATCAAATAGGCCATCTGAAACAAGCCTTAAACTCCCTCGCTAAAGTAGTTCTCCAGAATAGGCAAGGATTAAATTTACTGTTCCTCTGGCAAAGAGGCCTGTGTGTAGCCCTAGGCGAAACCTGCTGTTTTTATACTAACCATTCAGGAGTTATTAAAAAAGCCTAGCCTTAGTTTGCAGGCGATTGAAAAAGCATAAGAAAGCCCGAGAAATGCCCACCAACTAGTATCACAGCCTTTTTAACTGATCCCCTTAGCTCGCAAGCCTCATTACTGCTTTAGCAGGGCCCGTTTATCCTCCTTGTACTGCTTACCTGTGGACCATATATAATCAGTAATTTAAAGAAATTAGTACAAAAAAATTCCAAACTGTTAAACTTATGGTTTTAAATGCCCCCTACCAGTTAGTGCCTACCCGCAAAGAAATTCAAAGATTTGAATTACCATAAAGGAAAGGAAGAAATGTAAGGGTAAGGCCACATTGGGAAAATAGGAATAATACTACATTAGGAAATAGGAATTGCAAGTGCTTTCAGATAAATAAATAACTTAGGGCTGTTCCCAAGAAGAGTGCCAATAAATAACTTAGGGCTGCTCCCAAGAAAAGTGCCAATAAATAACATGGGACCGCTCACAAGAAAGGGCTTGCTAAAAGAAAAAAAATAGATATGCTATCTTCAGCTAACCGCAGTGTTTTGCTTCTGTGCCTGCTTGCTTGCTCACTTATTAGTAGACCCACCCCTCCTGAAAGGCTATAAAAACACCTCTTCCCTTAAACACGGGGCTGCTCTCTCCTCTGCATAGGATGAGGCAGTCGCCATGTGGCTAATAAAACTCTCAATTGGAACTTTATTCAAAGTCTGAGTCTAGTCAATATCCCTGGTCTATAACAATGGTTAATTACATATACTGATTTTTAAATGTCTACAAGAACTTGCATTTTTTAGAGAACCACCATTTGGTCATGAAGAATTAGTAGTTCTTTGCAATTTCCTAAATTTTTTTCCAGAAAATTGTGTCTGTTCTTGAAAGATACTGATTTGCAGCTTTTTCCCTAGTAATGCTTTTGTCTGGTTCTGGTATAAGGGTAATTCTAGACGCATAGAATGTGTTGAGAAGCCCTCCCTACTCTTTGTTTCTCTAACCAAATTGGTAAGATTTGATGTTACTACCTTCTTAAATGTTTTATAGAGTATGCCAATGAGGCCATCTGGGTATGGAATTTTCTTTGTGGAATGGTTTTTAACTGCAAATTCAATTTGTTTAACATTAATAAGGTTATTCAGGTTATCTGTAATTTCTTGAGTGAAATTTGGTAATTTGTGACTTTCAAGGAATTTATCCATTTCATCTTCATTGTCAATTAATAGTATAAAGTTGTTCATAGCATTCCCTTTAACATTTTAATATTTGCATGCCCCTTTTTTATTACTGATTTTGGTTATTTGTTTTTTCTCTCTTTTTGTCTTTATAATCTAGAAATAGTTTTTCAATTGCATTAAAACTTTGAATGAACCAGCTATTAGATTCATTGCATTTTCCTCTGTTGCTTATTTTATATTTATTTGATTTCCTTATTAATTCCTTCTCTTTCTATTTACACTTGCTTTAATTTTTCCTTCTTTTCTAACATCTTAATTTTGCAGATTCTTGGTTGGAAACTGATGCACAGTGATCTCAAAAGGAGAGATTTGCTGTTTCCACGGTTACGCTTGCAACCTAAGGAATGCAGTAGTTAAGAGTTCGTGGTAAACAGGATAAAGCTGTGAAAGGCTGAAAGAAAAGATGAGCAGATAACATTTGTGTAGTAAGTAGAACACTTAAACTTTGTACCTTGAGATAAGATTTTTTGAATTCCTTAGAATATGAGTAATGTTGCTGGTTAACTGCATGTTGCTGCTTCTACCCAGTGGACTGGGTTATATAAGAGTCCCTTGTGAACAATAAAGTTGTCTGATGAGTCTCTACTCGTAGACCCCCTGATCTCAGCTCTCTCATTCTTTCTTTTTCTTTCTTTCTTTCTCTTTCTTTCACTCTCCCTTTTCTCTTTCTTTCATTCCCAATACCCTTCGGGTCCAAATCTCCAACAATTTTTGATGACAGAACTTTAGTCTTTTTTAATATAAGCATTTAAAGCTCAGTTTTCCTCTATGCATTGCTTTAGTTGAATCACATAACTTTTGATATGTTGTGATTTCATTTTCCCATTGTTCAATATGTTTTCTAGTATCATTTGTTTCCTCTTTGACATGTGTTATTTTGAAGTGTGTTGTGTAATTTCTAACTTTGGGGGGATTCTTCAGAAGCCTTTATGTTATTGATTACTAATTCAACATATTCTACATTACTTCAATCTATCGAAATTGAGGATGAGTTGCATTATCTTCCAGAATATAACCTTTCTTTGTACATGTTCCATGTACTTTTGAAAAGAATAAGTATTATGTTGCTATTAGGTGGCAAGAGCTTTAATTAATTCACTGTAGTTGATTGGTTTGTTAATGTCATCTTTTTCCTTTTCTTTTCTTTTTAAAAGATACTTAGATTACATAAATCTTACATAAAAAATAGAGGGAATTCCCATATACCCTATCTCCTCCACCTACCACAGTTTCCCACTTTAACAATATCCTTCATTTGTGTGGTATATTCATTAAAATTGATGAACACATTTTGAAGCATTGTCACTAACCATGAATTATAGTTTATATTGTAGTTTACACTTTCTCAAACAAAATTTTGTAGGTTATGGCAAGATATATAATGGCCTGTATTTGTCATTTCAGTGTCATTCAGGACAATTCCCAAGTCCCAAAAATGCTCTCATGTTGCACCTATTTTCCCTTTCCCTGCCTTCAGAACCTGTAGTGGCCACTGCCTCTATATCAATGATAAAAGAATTTCCATTGCTAGAGTCACAATTAATCTATAGTAGAATACCAATAAGTCTACTTTAATCCATAGTAAATACCCAAATACTGAGGATTCTGGGATGATGATGCCCACTCCACCTCTACTTGAGAAGGGGCTTTGATCCCAAAGGGCAGATGGATGAGAATCTCTTGCTTACAGTTGTAGATTCTCTCAGTTACTTGGGATGATTGTTGTCCTTCATCATCTCCTGTTTAGTTGTTCTGGGGGAATCCAAGAACTACAGAGTAAGTGTTGCAACTCCATTGGAATTCAGGGCCCAGCTGACAGATAGACATCCCAAAGATTTAAGTCTCTTGGACATAAACCTATCACCTGTAGTTGTAATTATAGGTTCAAATAGAAGGGCCAGAAGAGCCATGTGTTAGGAAACCACAACTGAGTACAACTCTGACACCCTGTGGAGCACAAATTCTGAAGTTGGGCCCTCTGGCAAGGCACCAAACTCCCAAGCTATCTGCCCTGACTATAGTGTCTGGATGTCTCCAGAGCCCTCAGGAGCCCTGCTATTTGAGGTAGTATTTACTTTGACAGTCAATTAGATCCTGCTGAGGCATGCATACACATAACCTCTGGAATGACCACCTGACTCATTTTGAGGTCTCTTAGCTATATAACTAATTTTTCTTTACCTTTCCCTCTTTCAGTAAAGGTCTTTCCAGTCACATTGCTAGTTGGTGTTTGGTAGTGATCCCTCAGTGCCAAGGAGGCTCATCCCCAGGAGTCATGTCCCATGCTGGCAGGGAGGAAATGCAATTATATGCTGAGTTTGGCATAGAGAGAGGCCAAATTTGAGCAACATGGAGGCTCTCAGTAGGTAACTTTTAGGTACCCTGTAATACCAGGCTAAGCTTCAATTATAATAGCAAAGCTTCAAAAGTAAGTCATCAGTCCTCCTCTTGACATAGAGGTGCAATGGACACAACCAATCCAATGTCCACATAGAAGAGGTGGCATTGGATTGGGAAAAGTGGACATAATGGACAAAGGGTATGGGGAAAGGCAGGAAGAGATGAGAGGTGGAGGCGTCTTTGGGACATGGAGCTGCCCTGGATGGTGCTTCAGAGGTAATCACCGGACATTGTAAATCCTCACAGGGCCCACTTGATGGAATAGAGGAGAGTATGGGCCATGATGTGAACCAATGTATATGAGGTGCAGAGGTGCCCAAAGATGTACTTACCAAATCCAATGGATGTGTCATGATGATGGGAACGAGTGTTGTTGGGGGGGGGGGAGAGGGGGGGTGGGGGGGTGGGGTTGAATGGGACCTCACATATATATTTTTAATGTAATATTATTACAAAGTCAATAAAAAATAAAAAAATTAAAAAAAAAAGTAGATGAATACTACATAAAAATTCATTAAAAATAAAAACATTTTAATTAATGAAAAAAAAAAAACAAAAAAAACACAAAAGTAAGTCATCAGTACCAAGGGCCCATCAATGGACCATCCTCCTTCACTAGTCTCTGCCCCTGTACTAAGGGATTCTTGCTGTTCCATTAGAAAATGTGGCAGAGCTCCCCAGGATGGGAATTCAATATTCTTTTGGTTATTGTGTGACACTCCCATCATTGTGACAATGCCTCATGAACACTTGAACACATTTATATACCTTATATATATGCCCCAGGTGAACCTCCTCTCATGCATCCCCATCACTGACACTCCACACCAATGTTCCTCCCCTATCATGGTTGTAACCCTTCTGTGGTCCACAACTTCTTCAAAAATGAAATCAACAAAATAACCAAAACAATTAATAATAAAATGTAATAATAATGATAGTTTTAAAAATTAGAAATAAAATACAATATATTAAAAAAATAAAAATAAAAATATGTCTATGTGCCAACTAGGCCCTGACCCTCAGTAGAGCGCTACAATACCTACTCTCCATTCATTGGACTTACCCAGGTCAGCTAACAGGGAGGTGAAAATGGTCAACCACCACACCAGGGAACTGAGAGAGTCTATAGTTGCTAGCAGAATTCCATCCATCAGCCATGTAGGACTTAAGCCCTCTCTTGATTTAGAGGTGGAGTGGACATCGCCATCCCATAGTCCTCAGGATGGAGAAATAAACTATGGGTTAGAGGGTGCTTAATGGTATTCTACTACAGAAAATATTGTGACTCTATCAATGGAAGAAATTATTTCATTGATGTGTTGACAGTGGCCATGGGAGTTGCTGAAGGCAGGAAGAGGGAAAAAGAGGTATAATATTAGGGCATTTTTGGGACTTGGTGTTGTCATCAATGACACTGCAGGTACAGGTACAGGACATTTTATATCCTGTCATATCCCACTGAATGGACTGGGAGAGACTATAAACTACCACATAAGCTATAATCCATGCTGTATAACAGTGCTCCAAAATATACTCATCCAATGCAATGAATGTTCTACACTAATGAAAGAAGTTGTTGATGTGGGAGAAGTGGGAGGTGTGGGGACTGGGGTGTATGGCAACCTCTTATATTTTCTTTTTTTCTCCTTTTTTTAATATTTGAATATTTGTTGAAGTATATCATTCACAATTAAACATAGAGAAACAATAAGTGAATAGTAAAGTTTGTGAACTTAAAAAATAAGCAAGAGAAACAGAAAGTGAGCAAACCTTAACAATGCATATCCATTTTCACATTTGACACCGGATCAGCTTCTGTCCTCTCTTCCTTCTCCAGAAATCTGGATCTCTTCCATTTGCATTTGAGCAGAATTTTCTCCACAGTTTCTCTGATTTATTTAAGTTCTCATCTTGAGATGAGGGGGGTATATGGGAACCTCTTATGTTTTTTAATGTAACGTTTTGTGTGATCTATTAACTTTTAAAAAAGATAACTAAAAATTTTAATTAAATTTAAAAAACAAAAAAACAAGTATGCATATCATCAAATAGGGCTTCCATATAACACCTCATTACCTTGTATTGTTGTGAAACAATTGTAACAAAATCTGAAGAATTATTGTCAAAACATTACTATAAACTATAGCCAATATCTTACACTCGGTGTATTTTTCCCCATCTTACCTGTATTAGTATTATATACTTGTCATGTCTCATGAGAGAATGTTCTCATATTTGTTTCATTAACCAGAGACCACCTTCCAACAGTGGATTCCCCGTGATATACAGTCCCATGCTTTGTTTTTTTTTTTTAAGATGTATTTTTTTATTTATTTAACCCCCTCCCCTCCCCCGGTTGTCTGTTTTCTGTGTCTTTTTGCTGCGTCTTGTTTCTCTGTCCGCTTCTGTTGTCGTCAGCGGCACGGGAAGTGTGGGCGGCGCCATTCCTCGGCAGGCTGCTCCCTCCTTCGCGCTGGGCGGCTCTCCTTATGGGTGCACTCCTTGCGCGTGGGGCTTCCCTACGCGGGGGACACCCCTGTGTAGCACGGCACTCCTTGCGCGCATCAGCACTGCGCATGGGCCAGCTCCACACGGGTCAAGGAGGCCCGGGGCTTGAACCGCGGACCTCCCATGTGGTAGACGGACGCCCTAACCACTGGGCCAAAGTCCGTTTCCCCCAGTCCCATGCTTTGTACACTCAGCAGCTCTCATATTCATCACAGAATTGTGCTGTCATCACCTTGGTCAATTATAGAATGTTTTCATTACTGCAAAAGGAAACATTCTGTACCCCCTATATTAGTCAGCCAAAGGGGTGCTGATGCAAAATACCAGAAATCTGCTGGTCTTTGTAAAGGGTATTCATTTGGGGTAGAAGCTTACATTTAGCAGACCATAAAGCATAAGTTACTTTCCTCAGTCTGATATTAGAAGAAGCTGGCACCATGGAGACTTAAGAGGAAGAGGAAGGTTGAATGTTAGCAGCCATCTTGCTCCAGCATGTGGCAACAGACTTTACTGAGGGAAGTAGCTCTTATATTTTCTAATGTAACATTTTATGTGATCCATGTGTCTTTAAAAAAAGAAAATAACAAAAAATTTAAAAATTAGAAAAAGGTGGAAAACTTAAAAATTTTTAAAGATTTATTTATTTATTTATTTCCCCTCCCTCTATTGTCTGCTCTCTGTGTCCATTCTCTGTGTGTTCTTTCTGTGTCTGCTTGGATTCTCATTAGGCAGCTCCAGGAACCAATCTTCAGACCTTCTGGAGTGGGAGAGAGGTGACCATTCCCTTGTGCCATCTGATCTGCTGTGTTTCTTATTCTCGCTCCCCTGTCTCTTTTTGTTGTATCACCTTGCTGCATGAACTCTCCATGTGGGCAAGCACTCCTGTGTAGGGCAGCACTCCTGCATGGGGTAGCATTCCTGCATGTGGCAGCACTCTGTGCAGGCCAGCAATCCACCTGGGCCAGATCACCACACGGGCCAGTGTGCCTTCACCAGGAGGCCCTGGGCATCAAAACTTGGACCTCCTATATGGTCAATTGCTTGAGCTACATCCACTTCCCTTAAAATTTTTTTGATGTTATGTCTTTCATCATTGTAAGATCTGTTGTCTTGTATGTACAGTGATATTTTCTTCTGTTTATTCCCCTAGTGTCTTACTTTTTAAATTTTGTCTTCTAAGAAGTTTTAGATTACAGAAAAATCACATGTAGAATATAAGGGATACCCCAACATCCTCCTCTTTTCCTCTTTCCCCTTTTAATAACAATTTGTATGTGTATGTGCATTTATCACAATTGATGTACAAATATTGAAACATAGCTACCATCCATGGTCAAAGGTTTACATATGTTTTACATTTTGGACCATACACTTACACATTTTGATGAAATTTAACATGGTCTGTATCCATCACTGCAAGATAATGTAGAACACTTCCAGACCCCCAAAACGCCCCATGATCCATCTATTCTATTCCTGCTTCCCCTCCTCTTGGGGTCCAAGGCAACCACCAGGCTTCACTCCTTAAACATGCAAAAGCAAGGCTTGATGTACTGGCCTGTCCTCCCCTTTTAGGCACCGTCTGTGCCCTCAAGAGACACCCACACTTCTATTTGAGAAGGTAGCAGGACTCCCCAGGATGGGAATCCAACACCTTTGCTTGCTGAGGTGTGCTCTGTCCCAAATGCCCCTCCCCCACATCCACAACTTAAATCAGTAACCTTCCCCTGCCATATTGCCAAAAGAACATTCCCAATGTTGTGGTTTCAATCACATACGCTTAAATCCCCACTGTTCACCTGTTCCTTTCCCCAACTCTCCCCTCAGTTCCATGGACAGTCCAAACCACCCTCCCCAACCAATCCCCCTGACAAATCAGCACTGCACAAACAAATATTATTACTGCACCACCATCATGCCCCTCCACTGCACAACTACACACTTCCACATTCTCATAGATTTTTCTCATATAGGCATTGGCTCACAGCCATCTTTTCCTTTTCTATCTCCTGTAAACCTATCTTCCAGACTTTAGTTCTGTGCATATGTTAAATTTGCTTAATTCATATCATTGAGGTCATGTAATATTTGTCCTTCAGTGCCTGGTTTGCTTCACTCAAGTTAAGGTCTTCAAGATTCGTCCATGTTATCCCGTGAGCTAATACTGCATTATTTCTTACAGCTAAATAATATTCCATTGTATGTATCCACCACAATTCATTTATTCATTCATCTGTTGATGGACATTTGGGCTGTTTCCAACTTTTGGCAAGAGTGAATAACGTTGCAATGAACATTATTGTGCATATATCTGTACGTGTCCTTGCTCTCAATTCTTCTGGGTATATACCCAGGACTGGAATTGCTGGATCATATGGCAGTTCTTTAGTTAGCTTCCCTCCAAACTGTCCTTCACCATGGTTGCACAATTCTGCATTCCCATCAGCAGTGGATGAGGTTTCCAGTTCCACCACATCCTCTCCAACACTTGTAGTCCTCTGTTTTATTTTTTAATAGCCACCAGTCTGATGGGTTTATGATGATATCTCTTTGCAATTTTGATTTATATTTCCCTAATAGCTAGTAATGTTGATCATTTTTTCATGTGCTTTTTAGTCATTTGTATTTCTGTTCTGGAGAAGTCTTTATTCGAATCACTAGCCCATTTTAAAAAAATGGGTTGTTTGCCTTTTTGTTTTACAGGTGTAAGATTTCTTAATATATGCTGGATATTTGGGCCCCTATCAGATATTTGGTTACCAAATATTTTCTCCCATTAAATAGCTCCCTCTTCACTTTCTTGACAAACTCCTTTGAGGTGCAAAAGTTTTTAATTTTGAGGAGATCCCATTTATCTAGTTTTTCTTTTGTTACTTATGCTTTGGGTATAAAATTCATTAAACCATTTCCTCATACAATTTCCTGTACATGCTTCTGTTCATTATCTTCTGAGATTTTTATGGTCTTGGCTCTTATATTTAGATCTTTGATCCATCTTGAGTTAATTTTTTTATAAGTTGTGAGATGGCGTCCCTCTCTCATTCTTTTGCATCCAGTTCTCCAAGTGTCATTTGTTGAAGAGGCCATTCTCTCCCAGATGAATGCGCTTGGTGGCTTTGTCAAATATCAGTTGACTGTATATGTGAGGATCTATATCAGAACTCTTATTTCGGTTCCATTGGTCAGTATGTCTATCCTTGTGCCAATAACATGCAGTTTTGACCACTGTAGTTTTGTAGTATGTTTTAAAGTCAGGTAGTGTGATTCCTCCAATTTCATTTTTCTTTTTCAATATGTCTTTTGCTATTCAGGGCCTCAATAAATTGCATAGTTAGCTTCTACATTTCAGCAAAAAATGCTGTGGTAATTTTTACTGGGATTGCATTAAATCTGTAAATCAGTTAGGGTACAAGAGACATTTTAATGATATTTAGTCTTCCTATCAATGAACAGGGAATATTCTCCCATTTTTTTAAGTCTTCTTTAACAGTTTGTGTTGTTTTCTGTGTACAAGTCATTTACATATTTAGTTGATTTTATTCCTAGTTATTTCATTCTTTTAGTTGCTACTGTAAATGGGATTTTTTTCTTGGTTTCCTCCTCAGATTGCTTATTTTTGGTGTACAGAAATGCTACTAATTTTTGCATATTAATCTTATAACCTGCTACTTCACTGAACTCTTTTATAAGTTCTAAATTTTTTAATGTTGATTTATCCAGGCTTTTAAAGTAAAGGATAGTATCATCTGTGAATAGTGAAATTTTTACCACTTCCTTTCCCATTTGGATGCCTTTTATATCTTATTCTTGCCTAAGTTCTCAAGCAAGTACTTCTAAGACAATGTTAAATAAAAGCAGTGACAGTGGGGATCCTTGTCTTGTTCCATATCTTAGAGGCAAAGCTTTTAGGATTTCACTATTGAGTATGATGTTGTCTGTGTGTTTTTCCTATATACCCTTTATCACGTTGAGGAAATTTCCTTTTATCCCTATATTTTGAAGTGTTTTTATCAGGAAAGCGTGCTGTGTTTTGTCACATGCTTTTCTTGCATATATTGAGATGATTCTGTGATTTCTTTTTTCTTTTGGTCTCATTATGTGTTGTTTTACATTGATTGATTTTTTTATGTTGAACCATCCTTGCTTGTCAATAATGAATCCCACTTGGTCTTGGATTGTAGTTCATTTGATATGCTATTTTTTTAAATTTATTTTTTTAAAAAATATTACATTAAAAATATGAGTCATTTGATATGCTATTGAGTACAATTGGTAAATATTTTTTTGAGAATTTTAGTATTTGGGTTGATTGTAGAGATTGGTCTACAGTTTTCCTTTCTCATGGTGTCTTTGTTTGGCTTTGGCATTAGGGTAATTTAGGCACCATAGAATGATTTAAGTAATATTCCTTCCATTTATACTTTTTGGAAGATTTTAAGTATCACTGGTGTTATTTCTTTCTGGAATGTTTGGTAGAGCTCACCTGTGAAGTCATCTGGTCCTGGGCTCTTCTTAGTTTGGAGATTTTTGATGACTGATTTTATCTCTTTGCTTGTGATTGGTCTGTTGAGTTCATAAATTTCTTCTTTCATCAATGTAGACTGTTTGTGTGCTTCTAGAAATTTGTCCATTTCCTCTAAATTATCCATCTGTTGGCATACAATTTTTCAAAGTATGCTCTTTTGATACTCTTTATTTCAGTGGGGTCAGTGGTGATATCTCCTTCCTCGTTTTTTATTTTATGTATTTGCATCTTCTCTCTTTTTTCCTTTGTTAGTCTAGCTAAGGTTCTGTCAATTTTATTTATCTTCTTAAAGAACCAGCTCTTGGTTTTTTTTTTTTTTCTTTGTTAGTTCAGCTAACAGTTTGTCAATTTTATTAAACTTCACAAAGCACCAGGTTTTGGTTTTATTTTTTTCTAATGCTTTCTTAATTTCAATTACATTTAACTCTGCTCTAATCTTTGTTATTTCCTTTTTACTTTCTTTGGGGTTAGTTTGTTTTCCTTTTCTAATTCCTCCAAGTGTGCTGTTAGGATTTTGATTTTAGCTCTTTTTTAACATAGGCATTTATTGCTATGGATTTCCCTTTTGGTACAGCTATTGCTGTATCTTGTAGGTTTTGATAGGTTGCATTGTCATTTTCATTTGTTTCAAGGTACTTACTGATTTCTTTTCCAATTTCCTCCTTGATCCACTGTTTGTCTGAGAGTGTGTTGTTTAACTTCCATATCTTTGTGCCTAATCTGGTTCACTGCCCTTTATTGATTACCAGCTTCATTCAGAGAAATTACTCTATAATTTCAATCTTTCTGAATTCATTGAGAATTGTTCTACAGCCTAGCATGTGGTCTACCCTGGAGAATGAGCCTTGTGCAGTTGAGAAGAATGTATAACCCACTGTATTTAGGTGTAATGTTCTGTATATGTCTATTAGGTCCAGATCTTATGTGTTATTGAAGTTCTTTGTTTATTTATTGATTCTCTACTGAGATGTTTTGTCTAATGATAATGGTATATTAAAGACCCCCACTATAGTTGTAGAGGCATCTATTTCTCCACTTATATTTTTCCAGTGTTTGCCTCATGATTTTTGATGCACTCTGGTTAGGTGCAGAAATGTTTATGATTGTTATCTCTTCTTGATAGATTATCCCTTTTATTAGTGTATAGTGGCCTTCTTTATTTCTTACAATAATTTTGCATTTAAAGTGTTTTTTATCTGATATTAGTATAGCTACTCCCACCCTTTTTTGGTCATTGTTTGCTTGCCAAATTGTTTTCCAACCCTTCTCCTTCAGGGTCCTTGAGTCCTTTGGTGTAAGGTGAGTTTCTTTCAGACAGCATACAGTTGAGCCATTTTTCCTTATCCATTCTCCCAATCTGTGTCTCTTGACTGGAGAGTTTAATCTATTAACATTCAATTTTATTACTGACAAGGAATTACATTAGCCATATTTTCTTTAGTTTTATGTATGCCGTATGTTATTTTTATTTCTTTTTTTCCTTTTAGTTGTTCTTACACTCTCCTCAAACTCTCTCTCTCCTGTTTTTCCCTTTCAACCTACAGAACTCCATTTTTTATTTCTTTAAGGACAGGTTTATCACTGACAAACTCTCTTAATTTCTGTTTATCTGTGAATATTTTGAACTCTTCCTCATTTTTGAATCCCAGCTTTGCTGGATAGAGAATTTTGGGTGGAAATTTTTTCTTTTAACACCTTAACTATGTCATACCACTCCTTAATCTCCTCCTTCACTTTATTAAATTGATTCATGATATTTTTTGGACAGCTCTGATTAGCTTTTTCATGTTCTGAATCTCCTTGTTTATTGAACTGGGCCATGCTTCCTGTTTCTTTGCATGGTTTGTAATTTTTTGTTGGTGTCTAGGCATCTGTTTACCTTATTTTATTAATTGAATTGATTTGCTTCTCTCTATATTCTGTGGTTTTATTTTGCTGTTTTTGCATGTATGGTAAGTTTGCACTTTGACTGTTCATTCCACTTATCCTATTTCCTTGTTATTGTCTATGTTCCTTTGGGAAAATATTAGGTCCAGAGAAAAGGAAAGAGGTAAGAAGAGAAAAAGGATAATAGTAATAATAATAGTAAAAGGTAGAAGAGGAATCTTATAAGACCTAGCAAAATGAATAACTAATTTGAGTAAGAAGTGCAGAGCAGTAGGATTAAAAAGGGGGAATAGAAACAATGAAATGAGAAACCAAATAGAGGAAAATATATAGAATGAATTAAAAGGCTGGGATGATGAGAAGAGAGGGAAAGAGAAAAGAAATGAGAAAAAGAAAAAAGTAAAAAGTAAAGAATACAGAGAAAAAAGGAGAAATAAAAACAAGAAAAATTGAAGCAGAAGCTAGAAAGATGAAGAAGAGATAAGAAATAGCATAATAGAACAAAATCATTCAATAAAAAAAGGGAAATGAAGGAAGGGAAACACAACAAACAAGAAACTAGACAGCAGCGCCTGATTTTAAAAGAGAAAGAAAGAGAGAAAAAAGAACAGAAAACAAACAAACAAGCAAACAAAAAAATACTAAAAGCAAGCAAGCAAACAAACAAAAACCCAGAGAAGACAGACTTCCCTCTTAGGCCCCTAAGATGCTTCTCAGGCGGCCATCGTTCATCAGTCAATTACCCTGCTTCCGGCCATCTGTATTTTTTGAACTGGCTTTTAGCACATAAAATAAGTCAAAAGGCGAAGGGTATGGGGAAAGGCAGGAAGAGATGAGAGGTGGAGGCGTCTTTGGGACATGGAGCGGCCCTGGATGGTACTTCAGAGGCAATCACCGGACATTGTAAATCCTCACAGGGCCCACTGGATGGAATGGAGGAGAGTATGGGCTATGATGTGAACCAATGTATATGAGGTGCAGAGGTGCCCAAAGATGTACTTACAAAATCCAATGGATGTGTCATGATGATGGGAACGAGTGTTGTTGGGGGGGGGAGAGGGGGGGTGGGGGGATGGGGTTGAATGGGACCTCACATATATATTTTTAATGTAATATTATTACAAAGTCAATAAAAAATTAAAAAATTAAAAAAAAAAAAGTCAAAAGAAGGAACCTTTTTTAAGAAAAATAAGAGATCCAAGAAACGGTGATACAAAAAGAATGTCTATATGTTCTCTATCCTATTGTATCAGCTGGATGTCTGATGATCTGAGGGATCACTTCTCTAAGAATCGCTGGAAATTGAACCAGGGACCGCCTATATTCAGGGTAGGAATTTCTTCACTGAACTAAACTTTCTCCTTGGGTCAGATAGCCTATCAGAAATCCCTCTGCCCACTTTCCCTTGGGCAGGTTAGTATCTTAGCAGTTTATTAGATTTCTGCTGATTAGGAACATGCCTATCCCTGCCCCCTTTCTACTCTAATTGCTTTCACTCCCAGGGCGGCTGGGCATGACAGCCTGAGTGGATATCTTCCCCTCTCCTGGTCAGGTCGGTGTCCCTACTGAGATTCTAAGGGGAGCCAGATGATGGAACTCACCACAAAGAAACCACTATTGATCCTCTTCCAGATCCCTCCTCCTCACAGGTAACCCTAAATAGGCCCTTGAAACTTACTGAGTTCTTTCTATCCACTCCTGCCTCCTTTAGGGGAGTTGGAATTTTGATAGTTTTCAGCACTGGACTAATCAGTTACCTGTCTCTGCCTTCTCCCCACCCAAGTTTCTCTCTCCCAGAGTGACTGGGTGTCTACAGGCTACCTGAGAAGATTCCCCTCTCTTTTCTCCCTGGGGCCACCTTGGTGCCTTCTGGTCTGCTCCCCAAAATTCAAAGGCTGCCCAGGTATCCAAACCCACGGAAGGGAAACCACTTTCCACCCTTTGCCAGAACTCTCTTACTCCCAGAAAATGCTTCCTCCCACTCACTGGCTGGTGGTTGTGCATTCCTCACTTCAATCAAAATTAGAGCATTTTCATTACTCCACAAAAAAGAAAAAAAGAAGAAAGAAAAAGGCAACAAAAGACAAAAGCAAGCAAACATAGGACTTTTGCCTAGTTTCTCTCACTTAGCATACTTCCTTTTTTATACCATTGATGAAAGCTTATTAATTACTTTGCACTACTGTCCATACTTTGCTTTGGTTTTATTTTTGCCCAAATATATAAGTAATGTGCCTCTTTTCTCTTGCAGCTTTCAGAAGTCTTTTCTTGTCTTTTGTATTTAATTGTGTGATAGACATATGAAAGGGTGTATTTTCCTTCATGTTTATCCGGTTTGTTGTTCTTTGAGCTGCTTCTTTGCACAAACTCATGTCTTTTCCTAATTTTGGTAAATTCTCTCATTTTTTCTTTGAATATTCCTTCTTCACATTTCTCTTTTTCCTCTCCTTCTGAGGGTCCCATAATGGATTTATTGGTTCACTTGACTGTGTCCCAGATTGTCTTACGGTATTTGTTGTTTTAATATCTATTTTTTCTCAGCCTGACTCATTTCAAGTGTTAGGTCTTACAGTTCACTGATTCTTTGTTCTGCCAGCTCCAATATGCTCTGGAAATCTTCCTTGGCATTTTTCATTTCAATTATTGTGTTCTTCATCTCCGGTAGTTATGTTTTGCTCATTTTTAAAGTTCTATCTGTTTACTAAGACTCTCATGCTCATTCATAGTTTTCATGATATCCTTCAGTTGATTCTCTGTATTTTCCTTCATCTCCTTGAGAATATATGATCATTTTTTAAAGGCATTAGTCAGTATGACCACATTCTCAACTTCTTCATTTGTGCCTTCTAGATTTTTACCCTCATCTTTGAATGGACTGTCATTTCCCATTAGTTTGAATTGCATTCTTTTTTTACACACTGTATATTTAAAATTTTAAATGTTAACTCTGGAATTTATTCCCAGTTATAACTAACTGGTGCAAAGACTGAAATTTTCTGGAGCTTCAGCTCTTGTATAAGGCAGTTTGGGTAAGGAGAATTCAGCGTGCATGGCTTTCCCTGTCTCTCTAAACCTCTGTTTTGTCGTGGGTTTTTGTTTAACAGCTCTTTTGGAGTTCCCCTATTTACAAAAGTTTGTTTGTCCCCTCCGTTTACCAGGGACAGACTTTCTTCTCTCAGGTGTTTGAAGCTATCAGGTCTTTGAAGCTATCAGGTCTTTGTCTCAGACTGTCTTCCTCTATAGATTTTTTTTGCACTCTTTTCATTGTCTCAAGTTGCTTTGCCTGGTGGGCAAATTCTCGAACAAGTGAACACTGAAGAGGACTCTCCCAAGTCAGTCTTTCCTAACCAAACAGGGCCAGGGACCAATGAAGGGGCCACAGACTGACATCAAAGTGCCCTTGGGATGGGACACTCAGAGCTTCTCCAATGGATCCCTAAAAGTTAGCCTTCCTCATCTACTGAGCAAAAACAGTCCTTCAGCTAATGGGCCCTGGAATCCCTGAGGAAGCTCTGCATTTTAAATCTCCAGTGCTGTCATGCCTCTCTGGGGTGGGTTGAAACAGTGGCTGATACCAACTTTGTCCAGATGGGTTAAAATAATGGCTTCCTTCAGAGCCTGGCACCCAGCAATCTGAATTCGCTAACCATAAGCCATGATCAGTGATCCATGTGCCTATCATCTTGAGGAAGGAGACTTTTTAGTCCCTTTCTTTCACCAGCATGCTAGACAGGACTGGGCCCTGCAGTAGCCTGCCTAGAAATTGGGGAATGGATATCGATAGTGGCCATGTGGAAAGAGAAATTTCCTGTTCTTTACTGTAATTTAACAGTCTATTCTTCTCACTCTATCAGCCTCTTCCTCCTGCTCAAGGAATTTGACCCCTATGCCAAATTTCAACGTGCTTTTGTCATTAATGGGCTGCTGGATTTTATTAAATGTCTTTTCTGCTTCAATTGAGATGATTGTTTCTTTCCCCCTTCATTCTCTTAATGTGGTGCATACATTAATTGATTTTCTTATGTTGACCCACCCTTGTATACCTGGCATAAATCCCACTTGAACAAGGTCAATAATTCTTTTAATATGCGATTAGGTTTAGTTTGGTTCAGTTTGGTTTGTTGATGATTTTTACATCTATATTCATAAAAAACATTGGTCTGTAATTTTCTTGTGGTATTATCTGACTTTGGTTTGAGGATGATGTTAGGCTCTTAGAATGAGCTATGGAGCATTCCTTCCTCTTCAATTTTTTTGGAAGAGATTGATCAGGGTTGGTATTAATTCTCCTTGGAATGTTTGGTAAAATTTCTCTGTGAAGCTATTGATCCTAGGATTTTTTTTATTTGGAGATATTTTTAATTACACATTCAATATCCTTATTAGTTATTGGATTGTTAAGCTCTTCTATTTCTACTTGAGTCAGTGTTGGTGGTTTATGTATTTTTAAAAATTTATTCATTTCATCCAGGTTATCTGATTTGTTGCCATACAGTTGTTTATAGTATTTTCAAATATATTTTTATTTATTTTTAAAAGATTCTTAGATTACATAAAATGTTACATAGAAAATATAAGGAATCCCCATATGCCCCACTCCCCATACCTCCCACTTTTCCCCACGTTAATCACTTCTTTGCTTAGTGTGGTACATCCATTATAATTGATGAACACATTTTGGAGCGTTGCCACTAAACCACTCCAAGGAACTGAGAGAGTCTGCAACTGCAAGCAAGAGAGTCCCGCCCATCAGCCATATGGAATCAAAGACCCCTCTCAATTAGAGGGAGAGTGAACATCACCACCACAGAATCCTCAGGATTAGGAAATAAAATATAGTATATTTTTATAGTCCTTTTTATGTAAATGGGATTGGGAGTAGTGATTCTCTTTTCACTGGTGATTTTATTTATGTCTGCCCTCCTCTTGTTTTCTTTGTGAGACTAAGTAAAAGTATATCAATTTTTTTTTTTATCTTCTCAGAAAACCACATTTTTGGTAGGATAATTCTCTCTCCTGTTTTTCTTTCTGTTTTTCTTTCTTTTTTATTATCTTTTTTAGAATACATAAATCTCACAAAATGTTACAATAAAAAATGTAAGAGGTTCCCATATACCCCACTCCCCACATCCCCCACTCCTCCCACATCAACAACTGCTTTCATTAGTGTGGTACATTCATTGCATTTGATGAATACATTTTGGAGTATTGATACACAGCATGGATTATACTTTATGTTGTAGTTTACACTCCCTCTCAGTTCATTCAGTGGGTTATGGCAGTATATATAATGTCCTGCCTCTGTCCCTGCGAAATCATTCAGGACAACACCAAGTTCCGAAAATGCCCCAATATCACACCTCTTTTTCCCTCTCCCTGCCTTTAGCAATTCCTGTGGCCACTGTCTCCACATCAGTGATGTAATTTCTTCCATTATTAGAGTACTAACACATGGGATAAAATGGATGAATCTTGAGGATCTTATGTTTAGTGAAGCAAGCCAGACATTGAAGGACAAATACTACATGACCTCTCTGATATGAATAAAGCAAATCAAGCAGTCTTGGAGAGCTTAAGACTGGAAGATAGGTTTATAGGAAATAGGGGAGGGGGAGAGGAAGATCTCTCTACTTTTTTTGCTTTTGGTTTAAGTTGCTCTCTTTTTTCTAGTTCTTCAAGTTTTGAAGTTAGGTCTCTGATTTGACATCTTTCTTCTTTTAAAATGTAAGCATTCAGAGATACAAATTTCACTCTCAGCATTGCCTTCTCTGCATCTGGTAAGTTTGGTATGTTGCATTTGCATAAACATTTGCCACAATAGATTTCCTGATTTCCCTTGTGATTTGCTATTTAACCCATGGTTGTTTAAGAGTTTACTACTTAATTTCTACATGTATGTGAATTTTCCATTTCTCCTTTGGGTATTGATTTCTAGTTTCATTCCATTGTTCTTAGAGAAGATACATTGTATAATTTCAATAAACTTGAGTTTATTGAGACTTATTTTGTGACCCTACATATAGCTTATACTGGAGAATGGTCCATACAAACTCGGGAAGAATGTGCATTCTACTGTTGTTGAGTGAAGTGTTTTATATATGTCTGTTAGGTTTAGTTGATATAGAGTATCATTCAGGTTTTGTGTTTCCTTATTGATCTTCTGTCTAGATGTTCTATGCATTATTGCAAGTGATGTTTTAAAGTCTCTTACTATTGATGTAGAACCATAAATTTCTCCCTTCAATACTGTCACTGTTTGCTTCATATATTGTGTAACTTGCTGGTACATGCATATGAACTTATAATTGTTTTACCTTGTTGAATTGACCTCCTGAGAGCCTCTGTGTTGATCAAATTTGGCCACTCTCTAAGCCAAACTCAGCATATCAATGCATTACCTTCTCCCCAGCATAGGTCATGACTCCTGGGGATGAGCCTCCCTGGTGCCAAGGGATTCCTACCAAGCATGAGCTGGTGATGCAACTAGAAAAAGATCTTGAATAAATGGGTAAATGGTAAGGATAAATGAATTTATATGGCTAAGATACTTCAAAATGAGTTGGGAGGTCATCAGAGTGGTCACATTTATGCACATCTCAGCAGGTTCTCAGAGACAGTCAAAGTAGATACAACCCCAGGAAGTGGTGTTCCTAAGGGCTACAGAGATACCCAATCCCTACAGTCATGACAGATGGCTCTGGAGTTCAGTGCCTTACCAGTGGGCCCTACTTTGGAATTTGCACTCCTGAGTGTGATGGAGTGGGACTCAGATTGACCTTTCTATGCATGCCTCTTCTGTTACTTTTACTGAAGCTGTGGTTAGCAGTGGGGCTGGTGTATGGTCAGGAGACTTGAATCTTTTGACTGTCTATGTGCCAGCTGGACCCTGAGTCTCATCAGCATTGCAACACTCACTCTCTGGTTTTTGGACATACCCACATCAGCTAACAGGGAGGTGAGGATGGCCAACCACCACACCAGGGATCCGAGACTCTACAGCTGCTAGCAGGAGAATTCCATCCATCAGCCATGTAGGATCTAAGCCCCCTCTTGATTTAGAGGTGGAGTGGACATCACCATCCCATTATCCACAGGATGGAGGAATAAAATATGGATTAGAGTGGACTTACTGGTATCCCATTATGGAAACATTATGACTCTAGCGATAGAAGAAATTATTTAATTGATGTGGTTACAGTGGCCATAGGAGTTGCTGAAAGGAGGGAGAGGGAAAAAGAGGTGTAATATTAGGGTATTTTGGGATTTGGGCTTGTTCTCAATGACATTGCAGGGACCGGTGCAGGACATTATATATCCTGCCATACCCCACTGAATGGACTGGGAGAAAGTGTAAACTACAACTTAAGTTATAATCCATGCTGTGTAGCAATGCTGCAAAATATACTCATCAAATGCAATGAATGTACCACTCTAATGAAAGAAGTTGTCAATGTGGGAAGAGTGAGGAGTGGAGGAGTGGGATATATGGGAGCCTCTTATATCTTTTAATGCAACATTTTGTGTGATCCATGTATCTTTTTAAAAAAGATAATAAAAATATATATATAATGACCATCTTTTCCGTTGTAATTGTTTTTTTACTTAAATTTACTTTATCTTATATTAGTATAATTATCCCAAGTCTCTTTTGAGTACTACATGCATGGTATATTTTTCCTTCCTTACACTTTAAACCTATTTTGAATCAAGGTGATTCTCTTGTAGACAGCTAATTGCTGTATCCTGCTTTTTTATGTATTCTGCCAATATCTGCCTTTTGATTGAAGAGTTTAAAGTGTTTACATTTACAATCATTACTTTGCCTCACTTATTCTTTCTACTGAATATTTTTTCACATTCCAAATTTTCATTCTACAAATTTGTAAAGTACATGTTCTGATTCTTTTTTCTTACTGTTTAAACTAAAAATTACAACTTATTTAACATATCCGAGAATGTATTTAAACCTAAATCCATCACCTATCACATGAAGTGAGTATTGATGAAATGTTCAAATTAACACTCATTAATTTTTGAAGTATTAAAAAATATCCAAAAATAGTAAGGATACAAAAGACATATTTAAAATATAACGTTACAGAAATATCTGAAACAGTGTTTTGGAAAGTATATACTTTGTAATTATTAAATTTAAAAAAACATGTAAATATGTATTCATATACCTTTATAGGAGAAAGCATCATGAATAAATGTTATGTAATTTGTAATACTGTCTCAAATTATATAAAGTGAAAATTTCTGAATTACAAGGTTAAAGAGATAAATCCATAAATATATTGGGTATTTTCATATCAGCATCCCTGTAATTAGTAGAAACAGCAAATATAAAATTGGTAAAGTTCCATTGGACTCACACAGCATGATTGACAAATTTGACCAATTATATAAAACTGAAGACTATAACTGCAGGATGTTTAAAATTACCATGTACTGAATATTTATAATACTAACAATATATAGTTACATAAAATGGATCTTCAATTTGCATAGAATAAATGCAACAATGTATTAAAATAAAACAAAGAATACAATAAAGGTATTAATCAATAATGAAGTATATATGGAAGTTTTTTAAAGCTGTGTTTAGGAATTAAATTACAAAATACTATTAATAAATAACTCATGCACCAAAAGTAAAGATGATAAAAATATAAAATACTTTCTTTGCTCAATGTGATGGTTAAGTTATTGTGTCAACTCAGTCAGGTAATTGTGCCCAGCTGTTTGGTCACGCAAGCACTGGTCTAAACATAATACAAGGGCATTATGGACTTTGTCACCATTGACTTTACTGCAGTGGTAAATCATAGATAGCTGATTATAATTTCATCAATCAGGGAGATTTCCATCAGCAATGAGTGACACTTTATCCAATCACTTGAATGCCTTAAAAGAAGAAGTGATTCCAGCATTGAGTGAGAATTTCCCAGCTCGTCTTTGGATAGCCAACGTCTCCCAGAACTCGTCAAGGACCTTCGTTGGGCTTTCATTGGAGTAAGTCCCTGGTTGCAGCCTGCCTGTGGAACCTGGACTTGTCCATCCCCACGATCACATGAGAGACTCTGATAAAATTTCTTACTATTGACAGATATCTCTTGTTGATTCTGTTTCCCTTGGGAACCCTGACTAATACACGCAATAACAGCATTCCCAGATATTAATTCTTTAGCATGCATTTAGTAAAAGTCTAAAGAGACTATATTTTTAAATACATATATAACAAATAAATAAGTGATATAGTAATCTTTTAAGATTCTTAAAAAATTTCACAGGGGGAGAAAAGCACACTTAGAGAATGATTCCAGTTATATAAATTTCAAAATCAGACAAAAATATACTATTTTTATTCATTATATATGTGTAAGGTATCAAACTATGAAGAAAAAAATGGGACGTAGTAAAAAAGGTTCTGGGTAAAGATTTCCTCTGAAGTAGAGGATGAGATTTTCAATCTGTGAAGTTCATAAAGGAGCTAAAATTGTTATGTTCTACTTTTAATTTTGTGGAGTATGTGCATTAATATTTATTATGTTTATATTTTTTTATACATGCATAATTTCAGTAAGAAATCGTGGACAAATTTTTGTGCAAGACTTAATGAATATTTACATGTTGACACCTGTATAGCTCGCACCTAGCCTCAGAATATTTCCCAAAGCCCTGCACAAAGGTAACCTTTATTCTGCCCTCTATCACCATGTAGTAGGTGTGCCCCATTTGAACTTATGTAGAGTACCCTACAGCATGTATTGGTTATGCTACTGTCATTCACTGTATCTTTCTTTTATTTTAAATCTAGTTATGTTTATTTGATGTTGTCAATATCACAGTAAGTGGTGTCTTATTGTGGCTCTAAGACCTTGAAACCTAGAGGAATATACCCTCCAGAGTTTTGGAACAGTTTGGGACTGTTCCAAATCAGAAAGGATATTAGAAAGTATTTTCCAATTTTTTGTTGGTTAAATTTATAGGATAAAATGTTATTTATACAGATTTTTGTTGTATTCTGCTCTGGCTGCAGCAATAGTGGTGGTAGATTTCGAAGGCTCTCCTGAGACTCGGCCCCAGTATTGAGGCTTGGATATTGGTGGCTGCAGAGGTGTGGGCAGCAGCTGAGACAGTGGTGGGCTCAGATGCAGGTGCTGAGTGAAAACATAGTACAGAGGGAGGTGTTAGCTCACTATACTTTTCTGTAAGATTAACCTGTGCTGTTGCATGAAGCAGTAGTTCTAATTACCTAATTTCCTGCTATTTTATGACCATATCACAATTTACGGAAGCATGCTCCAGTTGATGGTCATATGGGTTGTTTCAAGCTCTTGGTTATTATGAATAAAGCCATTATAAACCTTTGAGTATATGTATTTTGGAGAGAAAATGCCCTTATTTCAATGGCCATATACTCAGAATTGGATTTACTTGATTATAATATAAAATGTTTTGAATTTAGAACAAATCTTGACACAATATTTCAGCAAAAAATCAATGAAAACATGTGAGAATCAATTGGCTATAAGGAATTTATTGGAGACTATTGTATATATTGTTATATTTGTAAATTGTGTCCTACACATCCTTAATTAGGAAAATTGTAATGAACTTCCGTAAAAAAATCACTACTGAAAATGGAGGACTTTCTCCTGCCAGTTTGCTATTTAACCTTTGTAAGTCTTATAACTTTTTGTACCTCAATTCTTCCATTAACGCTAACTTTCATGTTTATTTCAGTTTTTGTATTGTACAATGTTGATTCCCTTTGCATTTTTTTCTTTATATATTTTTCACTTATTTTCCATGTGGTTACCATGATGTTAAAATTTAAACTCCTAAATATGCAACAATCATATTTAATCTGAAACCAACTGTTTAAGTCTGCTAAGCTGCCTAAATGGAATATACCAGAAATGAGTTGCCTTTTATCAATGGTAGTTTACAAGCTTATGGCTTTGAAGCCATGAAAATGTCCAAATCAAGTCATCATTAAGATGATGTTCTCCTCCTGAAGACTAGCTGTTGGTGATCCTGGACTCTTCTGTCATATGGCAAGGCACATGGCTGGTCTCTTCATTCTCTCCAGATTTTGATGCCTTCTGCTTCTGGCTTCCACAGCTTTTCTCTCTTCCTTCTGTGACTCCCTCACTGTCTCTCTCTCCATGTTCATTCTGCTTATAAAGGAGTCCAGTAAGTGAATTAGAAACCACCGTGGGCCACACCTTAATTGAAGCAACTTAATCAAAATATCTTAACCAAAGTCACTTAAGCAAAAGGTACCACCACAATAGGTTCACACCCACAGGAATGGACCTGTTTTAAGAACATGCTTTTCTGGGGTACATACAGTCTAAAACAACCACACTCCACCCTCTGGACCCCAAAAAGATATGCTTTTTCTATATGCAAGTACATTCATCCCATCATGATATCTCAAAAACTTTAAGTCACTTCAGTAACAATATTCAGTACAAAGTCTCATCAAAATCATTTTTAGGTGTGTTCTGTCCTGGGGCACAATTCCCCTACAGTTGTGGGTCTGTAAACTTTAAAAAACAAGTTATCTGCTTTCAATATACAAAGGAGGGACAGTCATAGGATACATGTTCCTGTAAATATAGGGAAAAATGCAAGGTAAAGAGGGTTCACAGGTCCCAAACTGTTTCAAAACTCTGGAGGGTATATTCCATTAGGTTTCAAGGTCTTAGAGCCATCTATGGAAAAATGTGTTCTCATCCAGGCCTGCTGGAGTGGAAGCCCTACCCTTTAAAAGGGTTTGCTCAGTGGCCATGTTCTGGGCTCCGACCTCATCAATTAGCATAGAGGTGTAGCCAGAAATCTAGGTTACACCTTCCTGAAGAATCTAGGAGGTGTTCAGCATTTCCACAGTCCCCCAGACATCTGAGAAACCTGGAGGGGTAGCAGTCTTCATGAGAGGGAAGAAGATATGATATGTGGGGGCATTTTCAGGACTTGGAGTTGTCCTAAATGATATTGGAGGGACAGATGCTGGACATTATATAACCTGTCATAACCCACTGAATGGACTGGGGGAAAGTGTAAACTACAATGTAAACTATAATCCATGCAGTGCAGCAGTGCTCCAAAATGTATTCACCAAATTGCTCCAAAATGTATTCACCAAATACAGTGAATGTGCCACAATGATGAAAGAGGTGATGTGGGAGGAGTGGGGGCAGTGGGCTGTGGGGTATGTGGGAACCTCTTATATTTTTTAATGTAACTTTTTTTGTGATCCTTGTACCTTATAAAAAAGACAATTTAATAATTTGAAAAATGGGGTAGAAGATCTGCCTTCTCCAAGCTTGGGACATTCTTACCTTTTCTACATATATGGGTGGATCCAAGTCTCTTAGGCTGAGGCAATACCTCAGTTACCATTTTTCTTCCTTTGAAGTCATTTTCTCTTCAATCTCTCTCTTTTCTGCCCATTTTAGTCTAAACTGGCAGTAGTTCCATTCGTACAGCTCTCACAAAAAAATCTGTTCATTTTGCATGTAGCACACAGGGTTTCCAACTGTCATACAAAAGGATTTTCCACAAATCTTTTGTGATTAATGGCATTTCCAATCCTGACTTGCACTGAAAGTGCTGAATGGTTCTATGTTCAGTTAAATTCTCACATGTTCTCTGGGGACTCGTTTTCCTGAGGCTCTGAATTTTCCAAACCGTGAGTTTCTGGTTTCTTTGTGCCCAGGGGTTTCTTTCTGCTTATCCCTTTCCTCTCACATTTTATTACAAGCTGCAAGGAGCAGCCTGGCTCTACCTTCCACATTTAGTTTGGAAATCTCCTTAGGTAAATATCCAAGCTTGCCACCTTCAAATTGTGCCTTCCATTCTACACCAGGATACAATTTTGCCAAATTCTCAGCCAGTTTAAAGCAAGGGCCCCTTTCCTTCCAAGGTTACCGTGATGCAGTCATCACTTCTGTCTAAGCCTCATGGAAAGTAACTTTATTATCCATGTATCTATGAATATCTCTTCAAAGCAATCTAGACCTTTTCTATCAAGCATCTCACAACTCTACTAGCCCCAGCTCATTAGCCAATTTGAAGGCTTTTTAAACTTCTCTTGGTCTTTTCAATAGCAGCACCCTACCTTCCTGGTACCAAAATCTGTTTTAGCCTGGTAGGCCACCAAAATGCAATGATAATTTATTAGTTTACAAGCTTACAGTTCGGGGGCCATGGAAATGTCCAAATGAAGGCATCGTTAAGACAATACCTTCTCCTGAAGAGAGAATGCTGGTGATCCTGGGCTCCTCTGTCACATAGCAAGGCACATGGTGGTGTCTGACAGCCTATCCCTTCGCTTCAGGGTTTGTTGCCTTCAGCATCTGGGTTCCATGGCTTTTCTCTCTCTTCCTTCTGTGGTTTCCTCTCTGTCTCTTTCTCCATATTCATCCCTTTTATGAAGAACTTCAGTAAGAGGATTGAGACCCATCCTGGGCCACACCTTAACTGAAGTTAGCTAATCAAAAGGACCAGCTTTAAGAACATGATATTCTGAGGTACATATAGCCTCAAACTACCACACCAACTTATCTTCAATAGCACACACATACACTGTTCCTGTATCACTCTGCCTCCACCATTTTTTGAAACCATTACAGATTTGTATGCTGTGCATCCCAAACCATAATTTTATCATTACTTTTTGTGCATTTGCTTTTTAAAATCTGTAAGAAGTAAGAAATCAGCTTGAATACTGGCATTTATAATTACCCAGATGGTCACCTTTACCAGAGGTCTTTATTTCTTTATGTGACTGAACCATTGTCTAGTGTCTTTCCTTTCAGTCTGAGGAAGACCCTGTAGCATTGTTTATAGGGCAGGTCTCATGGCGATGAACTTACTCAGTTTTTGTTTACCTGAGAATGTCCTAATCTCTCCTTTGAAAAAAGCATTGCTCTATGTAAGATTCTCGGGTGACATTTGTTTTTCTCAACACTTTTTAAGTATTTCAACCCAGTGCCTTCTTTCCCCCACGGTTTTTGATGAGAATTCAGCACTTAATCTAATTGGTACTCCCTTGTACAATCATGTTGCTTCTCTCTTGCAGTTTTCAGAACTCTGTCTTTGGCCCTCGCATTTGATAGTCTGAGCAGCATGTGACAATGTGTAATTTTCCTCACATTGAACATGTTTGGTGTTCTCTGGGCTTCTGGGATACACGTATTCATGTCTTATGCTGCCTGTGGGAACTTTTCTGTCATTATTTCTTTGAACATTCCTTCTTCCAATTTCTCTCTCTCTTCTCCCTCTGGGACCTACATAATGAGTATATTGGTATGCTTGGTGGTGCCCCAGATGTCTCAGGCTAATTTAGCTTTTTATAATTCTTTTTTTTTTCTTTATTCTCCTGAGCCTCATTTCAAATGTCTTGTCCTCAAGTTTGCTGATTTTACCTTCTGCCATCTCCATTCTGCTCTTGCAAGCCTCCTGGGAATTGTTCTTTTAATTTATTATGGTCTTCAACTCCAGTTGCAATGTTTCATTCTCTTTAAAAATTTCTACCTTTATATTGATATTCTCATATTGTAAATTTATTGTTTTCCTGATATCCTTTAGTTGTTTCTCTGTATTTTCCTTCATCTCCGTGGGCATATTAGAGATCATTTTTCAAAGTCTTTGTCTGTTATGTCCACAGTCTGATTTTCTTCACTGATGGTTTCTGGATTCTTGTCCTCTTCCTTTGGATGGGCTACTATTTCATATTTTTTGTTTGTCTTGTAACCTTTCATTGCACACAGTACATTTTAATATTTTCAAATGTTATATCTGGATTTATTCACTGAGATGTCTATTTCTTGATTTTGTAACCAGGCGATGATATGACAGAGAGTTTCTTGAGTGTTAGTCTTTCTGTCAGGATGGTCTCACCAAGGTGAGTGTAAAACTCAGGGTCCTGCCTTTTATACGCCTGTGTTTTCATCTGGGCTTGTGCTTGCTCACGACCTTAGGAATTCCTCTGTTTACAGGAGTCTGAATGTCCGCTCTACCTCTCGGGAGATAGAACTTCTCCCTCTCCTGGATCTTCCATGGTCATACTTAAAGCAGGTAAGCTTTTGCTCCAGACCATCCCCCTCAATAGTTTCTTACATTGCTTTTGTTGTGTCAAGCTGCTTTTTCCTGGAGGGCAAATTCTGGAAGGAGGGCTGTGCCACAGAGGAGTTTTCCAAGTCAGCCATTCTCAGCCAGAACAAGGCCAGGGACCCACAAAGGGAGTGCCAGGTAGTTCCAAAATGACGTGGAGATGTGCCAAGAGCTTCTTTCACGGTTGCCTAAAGCTTCAGTTTCTTGGCTTGGCACATGCCCAGGCAATGCAGCCCTTCAACTGTCTTCTGCAACTCTGATGAAGCAAAACATCTTTAACTGTCCTCCATCTGCTTTGTCTGTGGCAGTTTGGAACAATGGAAGCCCCCAGAGCTGGGCCCCCAGTAATTCCACGTAGCTAATCAAAAGACAGGATAAGCAATCGGCCGATACCCTCACTGGATCTTGGGGAAGAGATTTTTTATTTTATTTTATTTTTTTAATTAATTTTTAAAAAATATTACATTAAAAAAATATGAGGTCCCCGTTCACCCCCACTGCCCCCACCCCACCACTCCCCCCACAGCAACACTCTCCCCCATCATCATGACACATCCATTGCATTTGGTGAATACATCTCTGAGCACCGCTGCACCTCATGGTCAATGGTCCACATCATAGCCCATACTCTCCCACGTTTCATCCAGTGGGCCATGGGAGGATCTACAATGTCCGGTAATTGTCCCTGCAGCACCACCCAGGACAACTCCAAGTTGGGGAAGTGATTTTTTAAGTCTCTTTCCGGCACCTGCAAGCTACACTAAGACTTGTACCCCACTGCTGCCTGCCATGAAAAGGGGTCTGGGTAATGGTAACCATGGTGCAGAAAGAACAATTTACTGGTATTAACCATAGTTTACCAGCCTCTTCCTCTCACTCTTCCCTGGATGCTGCATGGTCTTCTGCTGGATTCTGGAGTTTCACAATAGTTGGTCCAGACAATTCCTTTCTGTTTAGTAGTTGTTACGGTGGAGGGAATGATTCTTGGAGCTTCCTATTCCATCATCTTCCTGCAATCCTCCTCCATAACATTTTGTTGAAAACCCAACAATCTAAAATTTATAATGTGGCAACTCTGAAATCAGATACTACCCCTTCCCCCGGGCTTGTTCTTCCTCCTTGTTTGAGGTCATAAATGTTTGTTTAGCTTCATTTATCAATTATTTTTATAAAGACTTTATTCTTTGTCATGTGTGAACATGGAAGTCTCCACTCCATTAACTAGTGGTTTGAAGGATATTAACTTACATGCATGGAGCAATGTGTGTGTGTGTGTGTGTGTGTTTTGTGTGTGTTTGTGTGTACCCCATTCTTTTCAGATTGGCTCTGTATTAGGGCACTCCAGCATTTAGCCCAGATCTGTACAATTCGGCCTTAGCTTTCACTTTCTGCTTGCTCAGATTCTAAAGTTCAGAGAGAGGTGAAAACGTAGGGTCCTCACAGATCTTTGCTGAGCACGACTTGGATCCTAAACATGCATGTGGGCATCTATATCCCCCTGTACACAATAGAGCTTTGCAAAGCAAGTCGCCTTTCCCCAGCTTATCTCCTTTCACATATTCTCCCTTCCCGCAGTTTTTGGTTTGTCTGCTCCTTGCTCTTTCGTTCCATAAAATCACTACAGCAGTGCCTTTAAGTGATTTTCACAAATGACTCTTCAGAAGACCATTCCAGCTGAGAGAATATTCTTCTGAAGGCCTTGGAAAGGCAAGCCATCGGTCCAATCCTTGAGGAAGCTACCAGACTTGTCAAACAGGCAAAACAATTTTTTGAGACATGGTTGTATCACCCACCCTGTACCTGCAGCACACACCAGGACTGCTGGCCACCCTTACAACAACTGCTGCTGAGCCTAGGAAAGGGGGATGATAGGTGGATAAGTTAAAATGCCGCAAATGCTTTCTTACCACAGTTTAGCACCTTCTGTGTCTACATTAAGCATTTCTCCAGTTGTTGAAAGTTCCTGTTTAGATTACAGAGTTCAAAAAAGTTGAATTTTCCCGTTTTTGCTAGATTAATTGTCACTTTTTTGGAGAGATGGAATTTTGGGGTCCTCTACTCACCACTTTTGTTGAACCTACTCTCTAGTTCGCTCTTGCATCTGCTCTGCAACAATTCTCCCACACCACTTCTTTTCACGTCCCACCACTACTTTTATGTTTATGCTTCCTTCCTTGCACAGTTTATACTCCATGGTTTGCTAGAGGCTCTCCCTTGAAAACACACTAGACAGGTGCTATTCAAAGTGAGATGCACCGACCAGTGCTGGACCACAACATAAGTAAAGAAACCCAGAGTAAGCCTTAGAAACTTATACAAAATCTGTCAGAGTAATTTTACCTCTTTGAAATGCAGTAATAAAAATGAGCTTGTATGTTGTATGTCTTTATGTTTTTCATTTTACTTTTAGTGTACAGCTATTGATCAATGACAGATGGGACATTTTATGAAAGAATGTTTCTTCACCAGAGATAAGTTTAGACATCCCAGATTACTCAACAGTTCAGAGGGGACTGTTATTTCTGGGAAGGTTTCATCCATGTATTTTGTTTATCTTGTTATTAACATAAGGGTCATTGAGAGGAGAAACCAGCTAAGACAGTGGCTATGTTATTTTATTTATTTATTTTTAAAAGATTTATTTATTTATTTATTTTTCTCCCCTTCTCCCCCTGACCCCCCGGCCCGGTTGTCTGTTCTCTGTGTCTATTTGCTGTGTCTTCTTCTTTGTCCGCTTCTGTTGTTGTGAGCAGCATGGGAATCTGTGTTTCTTTTTGTTGTGTCATCTTGTGTCAGCTCTCTGTGTGTGCGGCGCCATTCTTAGGCAGGCTGCACTTTCTTTCGCGCTGGGCGGCTCTCCTTGAGGGGCTCACTCCTTGGGCGTGGGGCTCCCCTACGCAGGGGACACCCCTGCATGGCAGGGCACTCCTTGCGCGCATCCACACTGCACGTGGGCCAGCTCCACATGGGTCATGGAGGCCCGGGGTTTGAACCGTGGACCACCCATGTGGTAGACGGATGCCCTAACCACTGGGCCAAGTCTGCTTCCCAATGGCTATGTTGTAAATGCCTAAAGAAGGTTTAAGTGAGACAGCGATGTAACCAAAGCCAGAAACCACAGTCCACCTGCTCTTCGTGCAGCCATATTGGGATCCACACCCGAGAAGAAAGTCCAATGCACCCTGCCACCTTCCTGCCCATTCATTTCTGGTGGTTGCTCTGAAAAGTGAAGGGACCTATGCGTGTCCTAGAGGAATACCTCTTCTGAGGATGAATTTCCTTTTCTGGGGGAGGCTGTGGCACTTACATCTATAAAAGGCCAAGGGAAAAACTGTGTCTTAGGTCTTCACTATTCCTACTCTTTGTAGTTTGGGGCAGGTGGGATAAGAAATGTTATAAAATGGCATTTCTGTCGATATGTACTTGCACATACACACACACGAACTCATAAATGCAGCCACAGAAATAACTAAACATATAGAATAGCATACACATGCACAGTCTGAACGAGGGCCCATTAAACCCACATGTATAGGGGCACCATGGACAACAGCACAGTACAGACACATAAACTCAAACACGGTAACACATTTTCACGCCAACTTCAGGAAAAATCATGCACTGCCCACAGGGTCACTGAGACTCACACATTGCCCCAAAGACATATTCAGGTCATACATACTTTACTGATACACATTCCACAGACACACTGAGACCTAAGTGGAGAGACACACACACGGGTGCCCTCAGATACTGGGATGTTCTGTACATACATAATCACACGGAATATAAGGCCATCCCCTAAAACACACCACTAGCAAGCTAGTTACAGAAACACACTCATCAATTCTCATGGGTATATCTGTAGATTCATACATATTTAGCCATATTACTCATAAAACAGACTCAACTTCAGATCTGCTGATGAACACATACGAATTCATGACTCACATTTCACAAACATGTATGTGAACACACACTTACAAACATTCTGACTACACACACATAGTTCATGAACACTCACCTCCATTCAGGCTTACCAAAACACATTCACCTGCACATACTCACAGGTGAACAACTCATACACATTGACTTGAGTGCATTCACACACACAAATAGATGTCCAGACTTAGATGCCCGGGTCCAAGGAACCAAGGTGCTCATATGATGGTGAACCACCTTCATAAGACCATCTAAAATATATTGTAAGTTCTGTGCTTCAGTGCTGGGTGAAAAATGTCTTTGAGGAGCTGTCTTAGGGAAATTCAGGAGTGAAATCTGGGGGTTTAGCCTGTGAAATCACTACTACTGTTATGACTATCACTGCCACTCCCACGAGCCCCAGAGGAGAATACGATGGTATGCTTGGTACACTTAATCTGACAAGGAATTGCATATACCTGGAAATCCAGGGGGAGTGGGAACGTCAAGTATACACGCGCCTCCTTGTGCAGCAAAACAAGTGCATCTGGGAGGGGGAAATCCACTTTCAGGCCTCCCCATAATCGCAGGATGAGTGAGTTGATTATATTCAACTGGAGCACCACCTGTGAAAGAAAAGGGATAGGAAGGGGAGGGACAGAGCAGAGTTGATTCTCAGCAGCTGAACATCACTGCACTGTGTGTGTATGGGAGGGAGTGGGGGTTCACAATAACTCTCTTTTCCCACATAATCTATCAGTATCCCTCCAAGACAGTCTTAATGTGTTTCTTTCTTTGGCATCTGCCTCCATGAGCTGAGGGTCCTATTCAAAAATGAACCCAAGGAGATGGACAAGGACAGCCATATTCATGATGGAAAAAGCAAAATACTAATCTCTATAGGCAAACCTGTTGTGTTGGTCAGCCGAAGGGGTGCTGATACAAAATACCAGAAATCTGTTGGCTTTTATAAAGGGTACTTATTTGGGATAGGAGCTTACAGATACCAGGGCATAAAGCATAAGTTACTTCCCCCATCAAAGTCTATTTTCTTTTTTTTTTCCCCAAATTCTACTCAATTTATTCATTTTTTAAAAAGATATTACATTAAAAATATATGAGGTCCCCATTCGCCCCCACAGCCCCCACCCCACCACTCCCCCCCCCCCCAACAACACTCTTCCCCATCATCATGTCACATCCATTGCGTCTGCTGAGTACATCTCCGGGCATCGCTGCGCCCCATGTCCCATGTTCCACACCATAGCCCACACTTTCCCACGTTCCATCCAGTGGGCCATGGGAGGACATACAACATCCGGCAATTGTCCCTGGGGCACCACCCAGGACAACTCCAAGTCCCAAGAATGCCTCCACATCTCTTCTCTTCTTCCCTTTCCCCGCACCCAGCAGCCACCATGGCCACTTTTTCCACATCAATGCCACATTTTCTCGATTATTAACCACAACAGTTCATGAATAGAATATCATTAAGTCCACTCTGATTCTTACTGTATTCCTCCTTCCTCTGGAACTTGGCTTGGTTGTGTCCATTCCACATCTATGTCAAGAGGGGGTTTAGATTCCACATGGATATTGGATGCAATCCTCCTGCTTTCAGTTGTAGGCACTCTAGGCTCCATGGTGTGGTGGTTGACATTCTTCGACTCCATGTTAGCTGAGTGGAGTAAGTCCAATAAATCAGAGTGCAGGAGCTGAAGTCTGTTGAGGTCAGGGCCTGGCTATCATATTGTCAGTCTAGAGCTTCAAATCCCCTAGATATATCTTAAGCCCCAGCACCAACTACAATTCCAGTAAAGTAGCATGAAAGCCTTGTGAAAAGAGATCCCATCTGAGTCCAGCTCCATCACGCAGAAACATCAGCTCCAAAGAAGGGCCAACTGACATGGCAGTGAACCCCATCTGCCATGACCATAGAACCTGTGAGTCTCTTTAGCCCTCAAAAGGACCAATACCTAGGGTTGTAGTATCTACTTTATCTGTCTCTGAGACTCTGCTCAGGTGTGCATAAGGGCAATCCTTCTGACAACCTCCAGACTCTTTTTTAGAGACTCATAGTCATATAAACTCATTTGTCCTTTCCATTTCCCCCTTACTTTAGGTCAAACAGCATTTTTAACTCCTGTTATTATATGCAGACAGGGATATTCTGCTGGTCCGCGTTGAACCTTTAATTCAAGGTCATTTTCTAGTTGCATCATCAGTTGGTACTTGGTAGTGATCCCTCAGTGCCAGGGAGGCTCATCCCTGGGTGTCATGTCCCATGCTGGGGGGAAGGCATTGCATTTACCTGCTGAGTTTGGCTTCGAGACTGGCCACATTTGAGTAACACGGAGGCTGTCAGGAGGGAACTCCTAGGCACAGTGCTGCTCTAGGCCTTGTTCTTATTTCAGGCGTATAGGCTCACAAGCATAGTCATTAGTATCAGGGGCTCACTGTTGGACCCTCATTCCTTCCTGGTCCTTACCGTTGCACCTGGGGGACTGCTGCTGCTCCCCTAGGGACCACGACAGAGCCCTCCCCGGCCAGGAACCCAGTACCCCCCCCCCAGCTGTTGTTTTTAATTGTTTCCACTATGAGTACATCCAAACATTTCCATGCACCCTGGACACATGCCCTGTATATCTCCCTGTCAACCATATGTCCCCTGTCAATAACATCCCATACTGGTATTCCTCCACTGCCATTGTTGAACCATTCTGTGATCCAAAACTTCCTGAAAAGTGAAGCCCAATATAATGTCAGGTTCCCTTACTAGTAAAATGGAATATAGCGATGAGTTTAAAGGTTAGATATAGAATACATATTGATTTGGAAAAATTCTACATCCTATCTTTTTCTTTTCTTTATTCCTAATTATTGAGCTTCTCTTCACAACAGCCCTAGATCACAGTAATTCATATATACAATATACAGTACTCCCACACATCCACCATAAAACCTTTTCCCTTCCACAGCGATAATCTTTTAACTTATTCATATCATATTTACTGAAACTGATGTACAGACTCTGAGACAATAGCTTTCAAACAAGGTGATATCTGTGCTTACAATGTGGTCCATACTTTAGGATATACAGTTTTCTAAATTTTTTAGTTATTCTATGTTTTACATTATGTTTTACATTATGGTTTACATTATTAGTCTGACGCCCCTATAAGTTTTTGGTGTAATATTACATGTTTTATATCCATCCTTGTGTACTCTCGCAAAACCCCTCTCTTGCCCCCACATTTACCTTGGTTCCATCCATTCAACATCCATTTTCCCTTCCCCTTGGCGTGCAAAGCGACAGCCAATCTCCATTTCCCGAGGAGCCACGTCCAGATATACTTGCAACAGTGTTCAGGGCCTGACTTGCTCAACTGCCCTAATGCCCTGAGAGCCACCCTTTCTCTCGAGAGATACAGTTCCCTCTATTTGATGGCATTAGTCCTCCCCAGGATGTGGGTCCATCAAATTCTATTTTCATGTGTTGGGACAAGACGGCTGCCAACATCTGTGGGGGTTTAGGCTTCCTGGGTTCCTCTCTTCTCGGGGCTTGCTTCTCTTTCCACTGTGTGCTTAATTCCCAGGGCTCCAGCTTAAGAGGTCAGCATCAAGCTCCAACATCAAAACTCCAGCATCAAAGAGCCTCCAACTCTGTCCTTTGCCATGTCTTTTATCTGTAAGTCCCCATCCACCAATGGGTGGGGACTCAACGCCCTACTGATGTGGACCAATCAAAGCCCCAATCATGATTTAATCACGCCCAGGTACAGACAAGTTTACAAACATAATCCATTATCTATTTTTGGAATTAATAAGTGTATCAAACTGCTACGCTCCACCCTCTGAATTCCAAAAAGACAATATTACATTTATTCAAGAAAACCTTAACTCAGTAACAATGCAAGTACTAAATCATATCACAATCAATTTAAAGAAGTACAGTTTGTCCTGGGGCAAATCCCATCTGCTGTGTATCTCTGAAACTTACAAAACCATTTATATGCTTCCAATACACAAATGGACAGACATAGGAAAACATTTTCATTACAATAAGGAGAAACTGGGAGGGAAACATGAGTCCCGGTTTCTCTACAGCTCAGTAGACCTGCAGGGCAACCTCTGTTCGATTTCAAAGTCAGAGAGTCATTCTTAAGATGATGGATGGTTGTCTTTGGGGCCACCTGGGACTCACCTTTTCCACAGGCTTGCCCATTGGCCATTTTCTCAGTTCCACTCTCACCACGGATCTGGGTTTTGACCAAGCTCTAGACCTCACCCTGCAAGAGCATGGGGGTGATTGCCATACTTTACTGAATCTTTGGGTTAGAGTCTTAACCCCCCGAGTACTGTGACATGAGGACTATATTCCCCCTAACCTTTGGCCTACAGGCTCAACTCTCTCAGAGCAGTGAGTTGACCACCTGGCCTTCCCTAATCCATGGGGGACAGGTCCACCACTCTCAGACCTGTAAGGTGCAGACCTTAATCGCCCTCATCCTTGGAGAATGGGCTCCACCTTCTCTGTACCCTGGGGCAGCAAAACTTTCCCAGAGCATCTGTCAGGAACATCCACCCTCTTCAACTGCTGGGGCAAACTCACCCTCTCTGTACACATGGATGGGGTTCCTCTCTTGGCCCAAGGTGATGCCTGAGTTCCAGATCGCAGCTTCCATGGTTTTCCTGTTCAAGTTATTTCCCCTTCAATCACCCCTTTCAATGTCCCTCTTATTCCAGGCTGACAGTGGCTTTGTTCATACAGCTCTCTCAAAAAGCCTGTTGGCTTTGCATGCAGGAAGCAGGCATCCAAGTCACCAGACAGTAAGACTTTCCACAAGTCTTTCCAAGATAACTGCATCTTCAATCCTGATTTACAAATTCCAAGTTTAGTTAAGTCCTCCAGTGGGGCATTTTCATCTGGCAGCTTGGTTTCCAAAGGCTTGGAATTCCCAGAATCAGATTTTGTTTTCTTTGTGCCCTACAGTTCAGCCCTCAGCATATCTCTCTCATCTAGCATTTTGCTCTAGGCTGCAAGCAGAAGCCAAGCCGCATTCTCCGGGTTTAATTTGGAAATTTTTTCAGCTAAATGCCCAGGTTTGCCATTTTCAAATTCTGCCTTCCACAAAGCACCGGGAGTTAATCTTGCTAAGTTCTCTGCACCTTTAAAACACGGGATCGCCTTTCCTCCAGTTTCCAAAAATTGTTTCATCATTTACTTCTCAGGTGTCATAAAAAGTCCCTTTAGTATCCATATTGGTATCAACAGTCTCTTCAAAGCGATCTAGGTCTCATCCTCAAAGCATTTCACAATTCTTCCAAAAAATACCCCTTACCTATTGATAAAACCATTCCAGTATTTTGGTCATCGCAAAAGCACCTCCCCACACCTCGGTACCAGATTCTGTATTAGTAAGTCAAAGGGGCGCTGATGCCAACTACCAGAAACTTGTTGGCTTTTTTAAAGTGTATTTATATTGGGTAGGAGCTTACAGATACCAGGCCGTAAAGCGTAAGTTACTTCCCACAGCAAAGTCTATTTTCACAGCAAGACAGCTGCCAACATCTGTGGGGGGTCAGGCTTCCTGGGTTCCTCTCTTCCCAGGGCTTGCTTCTCTCTGGCCTCAGGCTTCCTCTCTTCCTGGGGCTTGCTTCTCTTTACTCTGTGTCCTTACTTCCCGGTGCTCCAGTTTTAGACTTCAGCATCAAGCTCCAACATCAAAACTCCAGCATCAAAGAGCCTCCAACTCTGTCCTTTGCCATGTCTTTTATCTGTAAGTCCCCACCCACCAACGGGTGGGGACTCAACGCCCTACTGATGTGGACCAATCAAAGCCCCAATCATAATTTAATCACACCCAGGCACCGACCTGTTTTCAAACATATTCCAGTATCTATTTTTGGAATTCATAACTTTGTCAAACTGCTACACCTGTATATATCAATAAACTTAACAACTGACTTGAAATGGGCACATTACCCCAAAGAGCCAAGTTGTCAATATGGGCTCAAGAGGAAATAAAAATTCTGAATATCCCTGGGTCTCAAAAAGTAATTGAAGTTGTAAATAAAAACATTATAACAAAGGAAACTCTAGGCCCATATAGCTTCATCAATAAATTTAATGGACTATTCATGGAACAATGATAAAATCCCATACAAAGTCCTTCTGAACATGGGAAATATTTCACAGCTCACTTTCTGAGGCCATCGTTACACAGAAAACTAGAGCAGAGAAAGATAATATTAGAAAGGCAAATGTTAGTCTAATATCCCTCATAAAACTTGCTGCAGAAATCCTTAATAAAGTAATAGAAATCAATTATGGAAAATATACAAAAAGAATAATGCACGACGACAAAGTAGAATTTATGCCAGAGAGGAAAATTTTGGTTTAGCATTCCAAAAGCAATATAATCTACCATATTAACTGTGTAAGGTAACAAACGTGTGATTGTGTGACTAGATGCAGAATGAGCGTTTGAGGAAATCCAAAACCTGTCCACGACTGAAAAAATAAAAAAAACTGTCAATATATTTGAAGGCTGTCCTCCAGTCTGATAAAGGCATCAACACAAAACAAACCGAAAACATTGACAAACTTGTCCACATTCCCCCTAAGAGTGTGGACACAGAAAAAAATCCACTCTTTCCACTTCTACTCATTAACGTACTGGAAGCCCTAACAAGAAAAGGGAGAAAAATGTGGACTGTGAATTTCAAAGGAATATTCAAGCATGTTAGAAAATCCTATGGAATTGTAGCAGTTTGGTATTATTTATAAATTCCAAAAATAGATATTGGATTATAATTGCAATCTGGTCTGTACCTGCGTGTGATTAAATTATGATTACAGCTTTGATTGGGCCACCTCAGGATGTTGAGTCCCTGCCTCCTTGGTGAGTGGGGTCTCACAGATAAAACTCCATGGCAAAGCAGAGGTGTTGTTGGAGTTTTGATGCTGGAGGAGGTTTTTTTTGTTGTTGTTAGTTAGTTAATTTGTTTGTTTCTCTATTTTTTTTAAATGTTACATTGAGAAAATAAAAGAGGCCCCCATATACCCTCCACCCCCCTCACCCCACTCCTCCCACATTAACAACCTCTTTCATCATCGTGGCACATTCATTGCATTTGGTGAATACATTTTGGAGCACTGCTGCACCACATGGATAATGGTTTACATTGTAGTTTACACTCTCCCTCAGGCCAGCCAGTGGGCCATGGCAGGACATACAATGTCCAGCATCTGTCCCTGCAGTACCACCCAGGACAACTCCAAGTCCTGAAAATGCTCCCACATCATATCTCTTCTTCCCTCTCCCTACTTCAGCAGCTACCTTGGCCACTTTCTCCACATCAGTGCTACAATTTCTTTCATTACTAATCACAACAGTTCCATAGTAGAATATCAGTAAGTCCACTCTAATCCATACTCTATTCCTCCATCTTGTGGACCCTGGGATGGTTACATCCACTCCAGCTCTATATCGAGAGGGGGCTTAGATTTCACACGGATGATGGATGCAATTCTCCTGCTTGCAGCTGTAGGCACTCTTGGCTCCCTGGTGTGGTGGTTGACCTTCTTCACCTCCCTGTTAGGTGGCCGGCGTAAGTCCAATAAACAAGAGGGTAGGAGTTGCAAGCGTGCTGAGGCTCAGGGCCTGGCTGTCACACAGACAGTCCAGAGATTCAGGTCTCCTGAGTATATAGCAACCCCAGCAACAACCACAGGTCCAGTAAATGTAACAAAAGGGGCATGTGTAGAAAGGTCATATCTGAGCCCAACTCCATCACACTCAGGAACACAAACCCCAAAGTAGAGTCAACTGACATGGCACTGAACTCCAGAGCCATATGCCATGACCATAGAACCTGTGGGTCTCTGTAGCCCTCAGAAAAACGAAAACCTGGGGTTGTGATGCTGGCGTTTTGATGCTGGAGCTTTTCTGAGCTGGAGCCTCAGAAGTGAACGCACAGGAGAGGAACACCGAGGAATAGAGATAGCTCCTTAGACATGGCCGAAGCCCTGTGGAGAGAGACAGAGTCATTCACCTGATAGTCTATAGCTGGCCTTTTGGAGAGAGCAGAGCAGCTGAGCCCAGAGAGGAACGGAGCCCCTGGAAGAGAGGAACCCAGGAACCCTGAACTCTTGGCAGAAATCGGCAGACATCTTGCCCCAACACGTGGCAATGGACTTAGGTGCGGAAAGGAACTTATGTTTTATGACCTGGTAAACTGTAAGCTTCTACCCCAAACAAATACCCTGTATAAAAGCCAACAGGTTTCTGGTATTTTCCATCAGCACCCCTTTGGCTGACCAATACAGGAACCTATAAAAACCTGACTAGAACTAATGTGAGCATTTAGCAAGGTCACAGGATAGAATATCAATGGCATTATATATTCAAACACTAGGGGTGAAAAATTGAAAGTCACAATTAAATAAACAACATTAGCAGTAACATCAAAAAACCTGAACTACTCAGGGATAAATTTAATAAAATATATGCAAGACACATAGTCTGAAAGCTACAAAACAACTGAAGGAAATGAAAGTGTACGTAGATTAATGCTTATGAGGAGGAATATCCAAAATTGTTAGGATGTCAAATCTTTCTCAATTGGTCTACAGTTTAAATGTATTCCCAAGCAAATTCAGAAGTGTTTATTTTTTGAAACCAATAAGCAGATTCTAAAATGTATATGGAAATGCAAAGAACCTAAACCAGTTAAAACATTTTTAGAGAGGAAGAACAAAATTAGAGGACCCACACTACTTAATTTAGGGTATACATGTCGATCAACGGACTGGAATAGGTAGCACAGTAATTGATCCACACATATACGGTGAGCTGAATTTCTACAAAGGAGCTGAAAGTAATTCAGTACGGGGAAGTAGAGTGTTTTCAACCATTTATGCAGGAACACCTAGATTTCTATGGGGAAAAAAATGGACTCCTACTTTTCCTGCAGAAATTATCTTCAAATGGATCCTAGCTCTAAAAAGAAGGCTAAAATTATAAAATTATAATTCAGCCTATTTATAATTTAGCCTGTGTGTTCACTTCCCAGGCTCCAGCTCAAAGTCAAGATTCTAGGAAGTAAATATAGGAAATTCTAGAATTTCCTATATTCTAGAATATAGGAAAAAGTGTTGGTGACCTTGGCGAGGGCAAAAGGATTCTTATGTAAGACGCAAGAAGTAATAGCCATTAAAAAAAGTTAACCGGAAATCATCAAATGTAAAAATAAAAAGGCAAGCCATTGACAGTGTGAAAATATTTGCAAAGCACATACCTGACAAAAGAAAAGTAACCAAAAATATATAAAGAATTCTTAAAAAATCCGTAATAAGAAGATGACCCAATAATGAAAAGGCAAAACATTTGAACAGAGCTTTACATGCATGGAAAAACAAAACAAAACACACAACTGGCCAATAAGCACATGCAACAACACTCTATATCATTAGTCATCAGGCAAACTAAAATTAAAATGACAATGATATACCATAACAAAGCCACTAGAATGGCTAAAATATTAATAAAAAAGACTGACAATGACAAGTGCTTACAAATATGTGGGCCAACTGGAACTCTCATATTGCTGATGGGAATGTATACTGGCACAACCACATTGGAAAATATTTTTCCAGTTTATTATGCATTTACACACATAGTTACCATGTGAAGAAGCAAATTTACTTCCATGTATTTACCCAAGATAAATGAAAACATACATGCTAGAGGAATGCGGGAGATGGCAAAATGCTTGAACATATTTAACAAAATAGGGAGTTCCAGGATTCAGATGATCCATCAGAACAACAATGAAACAGGAAGGAACTACTTGAAACAGCTCTTCTGAAACGCCAGGGTCCAGTAGAACACTGTACAGCATCCAGGGAAGAGCAGGAGGAAGAGGCTGGTAAATTACAATAAACACCAGTAAATTCCTCTCTCCTCCCACGGTGGTTACCAGCACCTATTCCCCGTTCTCGCGGTAGGTCACTGTAGGGAAGAGCCCCTGGATAGCTCACTGGAGGCGGAGAGGGTCCTAAAATCCTCTTCCCAAGGCCAGGGGCGGACATGGTTGATTGCTGATCAGGGCTCTTAGTTACTGACTTTGAATTGCTGGGGGCCCAACTCTGAGGGTAGCCACTGTTCCAATTCACAATTGCCAAAAGCTGGAAGTAACCCAAGTATCCATCTACCAATGAGGAACGGGTAAAAAGAGGCAGGACATACAAACAATGGAATATTATTCAGCAGGGAAAGGGTAAGAAGTCCTGATACATGCGAAACGTGAACGAACGTTGAAGACACCATGTTGAATGAAATAAGCCAAACAGAAAAGGAGAAATATTGTATTTTCTCACTGATATGAAAGAAGAATAAGCAAAATCATAGAGTCAGAATCTAGAGCATAGGTTATCATGCGTCAGGGTGAGGCTAGGGAATGGGAGGTTAAGACTTCAAATGTACAGGGTTCCTATTTGGAATGATGGAAGTGGTTACTTAATGGATGGTGGGGATGGTAGCACAACCTTGAGAATGCAGTGAACAATGCTGAAATACGTATCTGAATGTGGTTAGAAGGGGGAAATGTTAAATTGTATATATGGTAACAGAATAAAGATTTTTTTAAAAATCCATGGAACTGCGCTATACTCTGAACCCTAAATTAAACCATGGACTGTAGTTTATGGCACAATTATAAAAATGTGCTTTCATCAATTTTGTAACAAATGTTCCACACCAATGAAAGTGTTAATAATAGGGTAGTATATGGGGATCCTGTATTTTATGCAAGATTGTTCTGTAAACCCACAACTTCTCTAACAAAGAAAAAAAAAAACTCACCAAATACACTGATAAAGAAATTGTGCAAAAATATTCAGAACAACTTTACTCATAAGTCAATAAGTGAAAACCAGTGCGTGAGTAAATGCTTGACCGTCAACAGGTTACTGGACAATCACGTTGTGGCATATTTATAAAATGGAAAAATACTCAGCAATAAAATCCCGCAATCTACTGATTTATGCCAAACACAGATGCAGCTCAGAGGCCTTCATACTGAGAGAAGGAAGTCAGACACGAAAGATTATATCTTGTATGTTGACATATATATGAAATTCTAGGAAATAAATATCTAATATATGGCCATTGGAAGCCTAAGACTTGGTGTGGATGGTAGAGATCCCCTGGAAATGGACATAAGGGAACTTTTGGTGGGATGAAAATGTTCTATTTCTCGATTAGGGTGGTACTTCCACGGATGGTTGAATTTCCAAAACTTATGGATCTCTACACATTAAAATAGGTACATTTTTGCATGCAAATTATACCTCAATAAAGTGGAAAACAGAAGCAAAGCCTTGCCTCTCAGCGAAATTTTGATGGGCTCAGTTTGTTAATGAGGTATCCTCAAAATCAAGACCTCTGATAGTACAAAAATCTAAGGCTAGGTAAGTCATTCATGGTTTCTACTTGTGAGCACTAGGCTGAGGACTCTAGCCAGCCTCTGCCCACCCCACCCACACTCCACACACGGCAGATTAACGACTCGTGCCTCTGGACAAGAATTTTTAAATATAGCTGGTGGATGACTGAGGTTGGACTCATTCTCATGGTTGATTGCGCCTATGCACTTGCCTTTGCCCTTGCCTCCACTGCATCCCAAACTTGTGGCTTCTGGCCTTTTTTTTTTTTTTTTTTGGTGGGGGGAGGGTACAAGAAAGAAAGGAGGAGGAGGAAACTCTGAAAGGGTGGGCTGATCCACGGGCTCTTCCCCAGTATCTCCATTCCAATGGCCAGTATTCCACATTTTCCTAGAACACTTCAGAAACAAGGCGGAACACAGTTTGTAGCTGCTGTCGTCCCACAAGGTACATGGTTATCTGGCTTCAGTTCCTTCAGATTCCTGGCTAAAGGCACTGGACAACTCTTAATAAATCTACAAATTTCCCCACTTGTTCCTTAGCTGCTTTCAAGAGGCTCCCATTCCCCTGGACTTTGTCTCTGATCTCCCCTCCCTAGAGGTTGCAGGAAATATTCAGCTCACTCTAATTTCCTAATGTTTTCAAACGGTGTTGTGGAAAATATCAATTCTGTTGACACTATGTAAGAGTTCCCTTGCTCCACATGCTTATCAACCCTTAGGACACCTGCCTTTTTTTACATTTTAAACTGCTACATAGATATTGGGTGTGTATAGCTGTTTTCATTTTTCGACCTTTGTGCCCCATGGTATATTAATTTTTAAAAATCTTACAATTAAAAAAAAATCCCCCCCTCGAGATGGCTCCCTCGTCAGCAAGCTCATTGCCGGCTCTTTGTGTCTGCCTGTCTTCTTTTAGGAGGCACAGGGAGCCGAGCCCCTGACCTCCTGTGTGGGAGGGGAGCACCCAACCGCTTGAGCCACATCTACTCCCTGCTCATTGTGTCTGCTTGTTTTGCAGCTCATTGAGTCAGCTCGTTGCGCCTGCTCACCTTTTTTTAGGAAGTACTGAAAACTGTACCCAGGACTTCCCGTATGCGAGGCGGAAGCCCAGCTGCTTGAGCCACGTCTGCTCCGTTCTCGTTGTGTCTGTTTGTTTGCCTGCTTGTTTGTTGTCTCATTGTGTCAGTTCACTGTGTCTGTCTGCTCGTCTTCTTTAGGAAGCACCGGGATCTGAACCTGGAACCTCCCATGTGGGAGGCCGGAGCCCAACTGCTTGAGCTACATCTGCTCCCCATTGGGTATATTAATTATTTCAAAAATTTCAAAATAAAATTGCTTTCCTAGCCTCGACTGTTAATCTCATGTATGGGTGTGAGAGTCCATTCCTAATGTGGATGCTGAAGTGTCAGCATTTCCAGGATATTTTGAGAGTGCAAGAGGACAATGGAAAGGTGATATCTGAAGTCCACAATGGCCTGTAAACATGGATCTTTTCTTCAATGCTAGCTTCAGAATAAAGAGTGTGTGAAGTGCGGGGTCATCTAGAATTGGAACCCAGGGAACTTGGGAAATTGACATTGGACAAGTAATTTCCTCTGCCTGCTCCTCATTTCCTCTCATAAAAGGTGATGAGGGGGGATGGCGTAGGGGTTGTTGGGCTGTGAGATTTCTGATGCAGTTCACCTCTCTACTGTTTGGTGCCATCTTTGAAACTGAGGCAGGCATACTAACTTCACTGTCCAGACGAGGAAATGGGGGCTCAGAGAGATGAGGTCACTGGCCCAAGGTCAGAGGACTCAAACTGGCAGAGTTAGGAGTTGATCCCAGGTGCATTCCAGAGCCCCTCCCCTCTGAGATATGCCTGGAGTGGGGGGGGGGGGGGGGAGGGAAGGGGCGTGCGTACCTCCCTTTTGTACACAGCTTTATCGTTTGTATGCTGCTTTATCCACTCCCTACACGCACTCACACACAGAGCCATGCCAGCTGCTCACAATTGCCCTGGGGTCCAAGCAGGGCAGGACAGATGTTCTCACTTACTCCCATTACACAGGTGAGGAAGCTGGGGCTCAGAAAGATGATGTGGTAAAGACTGCAGAGCCACAGAGCCTCAGAGCTGGAGGCACCCTCGAAGTACATCTAGTCCAGTATTGTGCTGTGAGAGACGGGGACACTGAGGGCCGAAGAGGGAAGAAATCACTTGTTGAGACAGTGGCAGAGCTGAGTCAGAGACCTCAGGAAATTGGTTCCCTTCTCTGAGTCTGTTCTCTCTTCTGTAAAAGGGGCAACGGTAAGACGCTCAGAGTGTCAGCAAGGGTGGAATGAGATAATGCCTGTGGAGTGCTTGGCACAGAGCCTGATGATGACGATGGCAAAGACGAGGGGGAGAAGCAGGATGGCTGCCCAGGGAAAGCCCGACGAACCTGATGTCTTAGGAGGCTGGGAGGGCGGGAGGAGAGTGCAAGCCTTAAAAGCCTAGGATGCAAAACACAGGAAATATTTTCTTTTGGGAATGGGATTGTTAAATTATCTCTGAGCAGCATACTACTGTCTATATACTTTTCCATTGGTTTGGAGGATGTGGGAGGGAAACCACTGCAAAAGATAATTTGCTAGTATGCCCATACTTGGACAACTTCAGACAAAACTTTTTCTGTATGTTCTCAAGTGCCCTCTGCACACTGTGCTCAAACTCACACCTGTGGCTTATGATGAGTACCCTCACTTCATCCAAGGAAAGTCTTGTGCCTACCAGGTGCACAGCAGCATCCTGGGAAGTTCCCAGGGTGGGGGTGCCAGCCACATTATGTGTAATTCTTCACCCTAGGGCAGGGGTCTCAGTATCCTTCACCTCTCCCACAGCCTCAAGCACAGTCCTGGAAACAGGAAAGGAAGGGAATTTGATCTGTTCAGAGTCACAGAATGTCGCTGTGGTCAAGCATTGACCCAGAATTCACAAAGGAGAAAGCACAGCATCTGCCAACAAGCATATCCGGGGGGAGGGGCCAGGACAGAGACAGCTTCCTGGTGTGGGACCTATGCCTTTGCACAAGGCCCTCCACGTAGAATGCCCCCACACTTGGTTACATGCTCTGCTGTTGCCATCTTGAAGTGCTTAAATAACTTCTGAACAAGGGGCTCTGCATTTTCCTTTTGCACTGGGCCTTGCAAATTATGTAGCTGTTCCTGTGTCAGGATCCAGGTCTGGCTGAGAGAGGACCCCATTCTAGAGGAGGGGCTGGGGCCCTTGCACTGCAGTCTTTCTCCTCCTTATCTGGGGCACTGGACACCGTCCCGGTCCACTACTGAGCACTTCCCTGGAGTCCAATCTGTCTCTGCCCTCACTGTCTTACACCTTGGGGAGTGGCAGCCTTGACACCACCCCCTCCAGCTATCACCCAGCCATTGAATACACCTGGTCCTAGGGTCCTAGGCCTGACCTTTGCCTCACGGGGAGCCTCCAGAACTCCCAAACAGCTCTCAGTTCCCAGTCACAGGGATGGGCTACCTGTGAGGAGGAGAAAACTAGATCCTGCCCTCTCAGTAATAACTCCTCCTCCTACTGGCTGGATGGCTGAGAATGTCATTGTGTGGTCTACCTCATTTTCCTTAAGACCCCTCCCTTCCCAGAGATGAGGTCCTGAAAGATGTGTGGATGGTGAGGGAGTTTCTGGGACAGCACCTCCAAAGATGGGGGAGAAGATAGTGGGTCCAGTGAGTCCCTGTGGACCCTGTTCCTTAGTGGGGAGGACAGTTGGCACCAATGTGCAGTCTTCCATTTGATCCCCTCTCTTGCCTCCCTCTTGGCATCTAACTGGAGCTGCTGAACAACGCTTGTTGGAAATTACATCAGTGTGTGGACTGGGACCTCTAAAAACTCATGGCCTCCACACTCAGCTGGAACCTCAGCACTTCCCAGCATCCCACCCATTATCTACCTGTCTTTTAGGAAGAGGCAGGGTCCACCTCTCCCAGAGAGCCCGCAGAAGTTTCCATCCTACCCTATGAGCACAACCAGCGCCACTTAGAGCAGCAGGTGCACAGGAAAAGGAGGAAGCATCCAGGTTAATTTTGCAACTTTAATGAAGCACTGATAACCAAAAACGCCAAAGCACAAGAAAAAAGCAAACAACAAAAACAGGAAGAGCAAAGGAAGCTTCATCTTGCATGCTCTCTTCAATGGATAGGTACAAGCTGGCCAGAGTGCTAATTCAGAAAGAATGTGAGGAGGTGCTCTGGCCTGGTGAGTAAGATTGCTGCAGTTCATCAGCGGTGTCTGTAAACACAAGAAAGAAAAGAGAAAACACAAATTTAAATACATTAAACAGTGATGGATATAAATGACAAAAAGAGTTCTCTTCCACCGTCTCATCAGTTCCCCCAGCCCACCCTACCCCAGGCCTTCCCCTGACATCTCCCAGCAACTCCACATCCCCTTCTTCAGAGTCTAACTTATCTACTGAAAAACTTACTGGATCCAGGAGAAGAAGTTGGCACCGGCTCGGGCGGCATTTCTGGTGCGGATGGTAGAGCTGGTGCTAGGGCCATCTAGGATGCTGGTGCTGACCCCACCATTGGTGCCGCTGCTGACACCAGCTCTCCATGTGGCTCTCCTGTTGGCACGGTTGCTATTCAGAATGTACTGATGGTATCTGGCCCAGAAAGCAAACGGGATCCTGGCCCAGGCGTCACCGAAATCTCCATCTTCATCCCAGGTCAGGAGCTCCACCTGTATATCGTCCCAGCTCCACCGTCCAACCAGAGCTTCATCCCCGATATTCATCTGGGCCCTCATCTGGGCTCTGGCATGTTCCTCAGCCATATCCACATCCATAGTTTTGAAAGTGTCGTCCACAGCCTCCAAGAAATGAGCTTTCCATTCCCGGGGGTCTCGCTTCTGATTCTGAGATGAAATAACAGCAACCATAAAAATAGAGACAAGACACATTCATTGATGACCTGCTTCCTGCAATGCACCCTACTACGTGCTCTGCATAATGATGATAAAAATAAAGACTACTGGACTCAAGCGCCTATTATTATGTGTCCAACCCGGGATTTCACCCCAACCCTCGTACTTAATACTTCCGTGACCTTGTATAAAGTACTTAGGAAGCGTTCTGAGCTTCTGTATCCCCACTGGAAATATGGGATAGCCAGGAGGAGGCTGTAAACAATAAACAAAGAAGGTATGGAAAGTGCCTACCCCAGTGCATGGCACCTAACAGAGGGTCTGGAGGGTCTCTTTACCTGGGCAATGAATCTCAGGACCCTCATCTTGCTGGTCTCGTGGCGGGCTCGCAGTCCCCAGAGGAATTCATACTCGGGTGGGCTGCTATTGGGGATCTTCTTGTATTCCAGGTACCTTAGTGAGAGAGGAAAAGAAGCTTTTGCTTCTAGCCAAGTGGGCTTGTTTTTTAACCAATGGGTAAGTGATGGCACCCCCTCAACCGCAATGCTGCAGCTCAACTCTCGGGAGAGGATTCCCCTGTCCTTCCAGCCCTTGACTCACTCCCAGGGCTGCCTCCAATACTGAGGCCTTTGAAGTCTTCTGCCATTGGTCTTGCCCAGAAGCTACCTGGAGGTGTACAGGGGAGACCTGTGTAGGGCATTTGTTCATGGGAAGGATGCAAGTTTTGTGCTCCTTGTAACAATAAACCCAGATTCCTGTTGGGTGTGTTGTAAACAGAGGAGCCATTCCTCAGGCTCCCTGCTCTGAGTACACCCCACTGCGAGGGCCTCATCAATGGCCTGGCTGAGTGCTGAAGAGGTCCATCACAGTAGATGACTGTAAAGGCAAGAAAGAGCCAGCCAGGAACAGAATGCTCCATGCACGCTCCTCTACTCTTGATCGTGTGTGTGTGTGTGTGTGTGTGTGTGTGTGTGTGTGTGTGTGTGTGGTGTGCCTGTATGGTGTATGCAAGCTGTCCAAGGACCAAGGATAGGAATAGGGTGGGCCCTGGCCAGAAAGTCAGGAGAGCTTGGCCCTAGGCCCTCACTAGCATTGGGTCATGCTCAGAGACTTTCTCTCTCTGAGCCCCAGATTCCTTACTTGTAAAACAGAGGGAGTTCACATAACAGCCTAAACGGCAGGTGGCACATGAGATGGTGACTGTAACACACCCTGTACCTTGTTCTCAGGCAATGCTTGCTCCCTTTCCCTGACACTGTCCCGGAGTTCTACTCCCCACAAACTCATATACCCCCACCCATGCCTACAATATGGAGGCGCCCGTCCGTCTAACACAGGGTATGGCATGGGGAATGACTCTCAGCCAGACCAGCACACACAAGGACCACATGAGGGTGAGACAAAGTTAACCTCTTCAATACTCACTTCTGTTTCACAAAGTCATCTGTAATGAGCTTCCTCAGATCACCAAGAAATGGGTGCCTCACCCTGACAGCAAGAAATGGAACCCATGATTACAGATGACAGCAGTGCCCAGATGTGGGCAGGAGCACTCCCTTGCATGATCAAGAGCTTCCCAGCCCATCAGACACCCCTGTGGAGGAAGCCTGAGCACACAGCAGAGACTAGATGGCTACTTTACAAGGAAGCCCAAGTTGGGGGTTTGGCGGAGCCCCTAACCCTGACAGTCTAGCTTAGATCTTGTCTGGGGGCAGAGAGGGGAGAGAGGGCAGGTAAGGGGCTGAGAATGCAGGACTGTTTCCTCATCCAGCCTGGTGAGGTCTTTTGCTCTCTACCTAGTCCAGGACTCCCCATTTCCCTGCATCAGACCACCAGGCAATTGCAATCCTGGGACTGTCTTTTGCCAAAGGACAACAATGAGGGCAGGAGCTGAGAGAGGCCAAGCATACCCAGGGTGCAGTCCCATCTTACGTAGTGCCTCCCAAAGGACAGCTGCAAAGGGAGATGAGGTGCAAGAAATTAACACATGAAAATGAGACTATGGGCCAACAAACACCACATCTGCAGGCCCAGCCACTCACCCTCACTGGCACGGTTGCCGTTCATGAAGATGACACCCAGAATCACTAAGAGGAGACTCAGCCTGGGAGTGTCCTTGGTCCTAGAGGTGTAGAAAGAGGGATCATGTCCAGCAGACATTCGCATGCATGACTGAAGCTGGCTCACCCACCTAGCCTGTCCCAGATTTCTCGGCTGGCGGGGACTTCTTCCCAGCTCTACGCATGGCTTGCTACTTGATCGTGGACAATTCATTCCTCAGCCGAGACTTAATCACTTCATCCATAAAATGTGGATACTAGTACTTCCCTCCCAGAGTTCTGCAGAGGACAGGGTTTGGCAGGGAGCAAATGCTTGGCAGAGGTGTATGCAGGCCTTTCCTGCCCTTTAGCCTTAGGATCTACCCTCAGCAGTAAGCGCTCCTTTGGGGATCACTCTGCCAGTTCTTGACCAGATACTCAGTAGGAAGAGGCAAAAAACAACAAGCCTGCTTTCCTGGGAAACTTCGGGTGATGGTGATGAAACCCTGACAGCAGCAATGCCCCACCCCAGGCTACTATCCCTTTCACCCAGTTCCTGGGCACCACTTCCTACGTGCGGGAGGTATGCTAGGTACTCAAGTCCTCTTTTCCCTGGTTCTTCTGAGCTTCTGAGAGGATGCGGGAGGTTGGGTAGGGATGGGGTAGCACCGAGGAAGGTCACAACCCTCCTTTCCTTTCTTACTTTCCGAGGAGGCGAGCTGAAGAATCCCGTGTGCAGACAAGAATATACAGGTGTTCTTCCTTGTCAATTTCCTTCAGATGGATCCCAAACTTCTACACGGGGGAGAAAACAGAGTGGGAGATCAAAACTCCAGCCTGGGCATCCTGCAGGCAGTCACTCAATTCCTTGTTAGAACTTTTTCTGAGCAGGGCATTCCGCTTGTGAGTAGAGGTGGAAGAAGGGAGGGTGTGAAGGACCTTCACTGTGGGAGGTCTGGCACTGGCCTAGGTGAAGAGACTCACTTCATGAGACAATGAGACGCTCAGAGAGCACAAAAGAGTAACTGAGGGAAGGAAGTAACGTGTCAAACTGCCAGTGCCGTGGAAGCTCAAAGGCAGAGAGGCTAGGAAAGGCTTCTGGAGAAGGTAGTACTGAAATTGGGCCTTAAAGGGACGCAGGGTTCTCCTGCAGAGTTGCACCCCACCTCTGCACCCACCTTTTCCAGAGTGTATGTCGCTCGTTCAATGATTTCTGGGAAATGCTCATCGTATTCTCGGATGACATCCTTCAGCATGTCTGCAGGAAGGGAGAGTAGGGGAGAGCACTTGGGCTGAGTAGGGGCCACAGAGCTGAAGCCTCTTGGTCAGCCCTGTGGAGGGTAGCACAGTCAGGGCCCTATGCTGTGGAAACGAAGGCCCCAGCCATGGCCTGGTGGGGTGGAAGCATGTAAGTGAAGGGATGCCCACAAAATAGGCATGGGGAGGGGGAAGGGTAAATCTCAGGGAGAGGGCAGAGTTTGCCTACCTGAGCATTTAATGGGGATCTTCTTGTAGTCCTTGATCATCAGGTACTTCACCAACTTATTTGCCTGGAGAAGGAGGAATACACGGGAAGATCAAGGCACGGGTGACTGCCAAGAACTGGTCGGTAAGGGAGGAGTGGAGGGAGAGTAGGGGAGAACGCAGACTTCTTACCCTCTCTTGCAGAAGGGTCACGTTGCGAGGTGGCAAGCACAGTACGTGCCTTGAGGGTATCTGGGATGTCAGGGCCATTGGGGGCCGAGGGGCCACCTGAGACCGTGCCATTAATGGGGGCTGTGACGCTCTCCAGGTTGGCGGGACTGTAGGAGGCTCTCTCTCCTCCTCGCTGCTCTCATATTCATCATCCAGGTGCTTGGACTGTATCATTAGAAAGAGAAGAGACACAGGGTTACCAGGCTCCACGTGTCAAATTGCCCGGCATACACCTCGCCCATGCAGCAGGTACTGGGTAAATAAGAGTAGTGTGAGCAGCAGCTGACATGTGTTCAGTGCCAGGCACTGAGCCAACCTCCTCTTCTACCAGTCTTTGAGCTACCTGAGGGTCGGAATCACATGGAGTAAAAAAATGCTCAGCAAGCTTGTGTTTGAGGAACAGGGTCAAGAAGAGAGGAGGGGAGGGGAGCTGAGGGGAGGAGAGGTGTGGAGGTGGCAGGGAGATCTTACCTTCTTTGTCCTCTTGCCTCCCATCCTGGCCCAGGGCTCAGCACTGTGCTGAATGGTGGCAGCTGCACCCTCAGGCTCAGGGATGCCTGTGGCCATCTTGGCCTTCGCAGCAGCTGCTGTCACAACATTCTGAGGCTCCACCCACCGAGTCTTAGCAAGAGCTTTCCCAGACTTGTTCGTCTTGGGCTGGGTGGCTGCCACCTCCCTGGCAGATGCTGCTTGGGGCACACCAGAGGCAGCACTGGGGCCCTCTGTGGCAGCCTCTTGGGCCATGGCAGGTCTCTTGGGGCGTGTAAAAGCCATGCCACTGACACCTGCTGGCTGGGTAAAATCAAAGACATCATTGTGACCCGGGAAAGCTGTCTTGGGCTGGGTGGCATCTAACTCACTGGCATATAGAGCCTGAGAGGAAGTGCGGGTGGTACTAGGGCCCTCGGTAGCAGCCTCCTGGGCCTGGGAGGCTGTCTGGGGCTGTGTGGGGGTTGCTGGAGCCCCAGGGGCAGCCATGTCACTGTTGATTTGCATCTGGGAAATCTGTGAAGAAGCAGGGGTTGTCTCAGGGGTGGCCCCCTGAGACTTGGTATATATCATGGGCTGGGTATCCTCTCCTGAGGCCTGGTCTGTGTCCACTGGTTGGTTAAAGGCCACCTGATCGTTGGAGGCAGTACGGGCAGCAGCAGCAGCAGCCCGAGCAGCACGGTTGGAGGCAGCGGCACGGGCTATATTGGCAGCACGGGTGGCCGTCTCATTGGCAAGTGTTTCTGGGTCCAGCTGCAATGCATCCACCAGGGTCTGGGCCAGCACAGGGTTTTCCAGTTCCCAGGGCTCGTTCTGTAAGGCCACAGAGGAGGGTAAGGGAAGGCAGACAACTTCCATACACTTGCATCATGCTTCCCTGTGCTGGCCAGTCTCCTCCCAGCAGCCAGCCCCAACCTCCCCAAGATCCCCAAGCCCCTCCCCAATCTCCTTCCTCAGAGCAGGAGAGAGAGTTTGGGGGAAGCTGGGCTGTCCTTCCCCACTCAACCCCTTTCTTTCAACCACTCCCTCCTCCGCTCCTCCCCTGCCTTACAGGGGAGAAAAACCAAACCCTGGCCAGAAGTAGGAGTGAGTAAGGTCAGAGGCACGTGGGCCCAGGTCAAACAGGTGGCCAAGAAGGGGCCTCACCGACAAGATGCGAAGTCCGGGACCCAAGCTCCCAAAGGCTCTGAGGACACGGATGTCAAAGCTGGTGAGGGTGCCGTAGCCACCAAAAGCACCAAATTCTTCATAGTCGTTTCCTTCAACCATCTCTTCCTCCCCGACTTCATCGCTACCCTCATCCATGTCTTCAACAGTGAAGCTTTCTGATTCCATGCTGTAGCTTCCCTCAGCCATGCTGCCGATCCCAAAGAGGGGAGAGCTTAGCTCGGGAGGGAGGTTGAGGCGCTTCATGGGGAGGGGGCGAGATCCAGTGTGTTTGGGGGTGAGGGATTTCGCAGAATGTGTGTGGGGGGGTGATAATCACCGGGTTACCAGGCAGTACAAGGGAGTGGGGGAGGTATATTGGGGTAGACTCAGGGCCAGAGCCACAGGAAAGGGATAGAGGAGGTCAGAGGAGGTTCCCGAACGGAAAGGGGCGTTTAGGATGGGCAGGCCCCCCATCCCAGTGGCTAGATGTGAATAGGGGACGGACTTGAGGGCTTGGGTCTGAAGAGTACCAAAGGGCCTCTTTGAGAGAGGGAGAAACAAAGGGTTTGAACTTGAGGGCCGGAGCAGGGCACCAGGATGAAGGCGGAACAGATGGGGGCGCTCAAACAACAGGGACAGTGGAGAGCTCGGAGAAACCGAATCCGCGGGACACTTTGGCTAGGTCGGGGTAGGGGGATTCGGCAGATACAGGTCTAGGTTGCACTCATACAAGAGCGCTAGCGGCGGACTGGATGGGAGCCTCGGACCTAGGTGAGGCTCTAATTGGAGCGCTGGCGGTCTCAAATCCCAGGAATGGTACTCCAGGCAGGGGGCAAGAAGTCAGCTAGGTTGGAGGGATCTAGAAGTGGCAGGGGTGGGGGTGGGGTCTCCGATCTAAGGGATGGGGGTGGGGCACTCAGGTCTGCTTGAAGGGGTTCGTACCACGGGCTCCGGTGTAAGTAGGGTTCAGATCAGGGCACCTGGTTCTGGGGGTTGGCGGGTAGGGCGCCTAACTAGACCTCGGGTCTAATGGAGTTACGGTTCTCTGTGCTTGGGTTTTGTTCAGATCCTGATGGGGAGGGAGGCGCAGCGTGTCGGGTGTCTCTCGCCCTCCCCCGGTCCTCTCCGGGGCTGGATTCTTACCTTCCCTGGCTGCTTCCAATGGCGTCCGTCCCCAGCACCAGGAATCCCGCACAGCCGCGCCCTCGCCTACTGCTGCCAGCACGGCAGCTCCGACCACCCCGCCCCTTTTATCCGCGCACCCCCCCCTCCCACGGCTGGGCAACGATGCGCATGCGCGGACCCCTCCTCCGGCCCGCCCGCTTTCCCAACAAAAGCACTTTCCGCCAGGCCCCCAGTGCGCATGTGATTCGGTTCTTGGTTGGGACTGGCTGCGCTTTCTCCTTCCCGCCATATTCCCCTCACCCCCTCCTCCGACCATGGGGCTCGTCCCACGTGATCATCTACCTCAATCCCCCCCACCCCATTTGCACAGTGCTTCTCAGTCTTACACGACCCCCCTCCCCAAAGCTCGTCCATCTTGGTGCGGGATACACTATGCCCCATTTCCCCAGCATGACGCTATGGTCACAATTAAAGAGGTCTCCAGCTGTGTCTCTAACCGCCACAAGTGCAAATCCGTAACCCAGGACCTAGGAAATGAAATGGCCTAAAGATAGCAGTTTCCTTTGTGTTCTCTTCCAGTATCCATCTCGATGGCCCCCAGACACACTAGGAGCATCAGCTTCCTCAGCTACCCTTTTAGGAAGCTTGCACATCACAGCAGTCTACTTTGTTGGGGTTTGCCTTCCTCTCACAGCAGCCCTGGAAGGTGGATGTCAGTGTCCACATTTAACAGGTCAGGAAGTTGGGCTCAGACACATTGCCTGGACAACAAAGCCACAGAGCCAGTAAGCAGAAATTACAAACCTTGGCTCTGGGTCCCTCTGACCCCAAAACCCAAGTTCCGCTAGTGTGGCCAGGGGACCTGAGGTACCCTCCCATCCTCAGATGGGGGTGAGAGGCGACAGACCTTCCTCCCCAACATCAACAGGTAGAGACCCCATACTCACTTCCCACTTGCCCTGTTTGGGTCCGTCCAGGTGGAGGGATTGCTCCTAGGGGTGCACTCCCAGCTCCGACTGTCAGACCTTTTTGCTGTGAGGGGCACAAACATGCTGTTCCTGAGGCCTCCCTGTGCCAAAGGAACAGACAGGACAATCAGGCACTTGTGAGTCTGAGCCATGGCAAGCTCTGGTTCAGAGTAAATGTTTGCTCTACTTCCTTCCAGGTCTGGAGCATGGGGCAGCTGTGGTCTCGTGCAAAGAAGCTGAGCTGAGTTTCAGAATTCCTGGGATGGACTGTCGGGCCTGTCTGTCCCTAGTTGCGTGAGCCCACTCAGGGCACTCAACTTCTCTGAGCCCCGTTTTCTCTATACACACAAGGATCACTTACTGGGATCCTACCCAAGGATGCACGTGCCGCTGTGCTTCCAGGATGACTGGAGAAGCTCATGAAGGCAAAAAAATGGCATGTGTACATCTCAAGTTGAACGTGTTCATTTTAAAAAATCCATAGAGGATTTTCATATTTGTTTTTATATCAGCCTCTGCCAGGACTCCTGTGTACGATTGGAAGCTATTCCTCTCTAGTGACCAATATCAATTCTACCAGGCTGGTTGACTTTTGTCATCTGTTATGTAGCAAACTCCCCTGTCAGACACCAGTGTCTCCTCAGCCCTTCTTCTGTAACATGTCTTCTGTGGAGCTTGACCAGACCCTTGAAACAAAATCCTTGACAAACTGCTATATGCTAACTCTACTAGTCCCATTTGTACTTTGTCTTTGAGGGCCAAATCCGTACAGCCACAGCCTATGTGACATCTCTGCTAGGATGTCTCATGGGTTCCTCACAGTGACCTTGTTCAAAATTGGTCAATTGGTATTACCCACTACTCTCACAAACTGCTCTCTCTCTCTCTCTCCCTCCCTCCCTCCCTCTCTCTCTCTCTCCCCCTCTCTCTTTCTCTTTCTCTCTCCCCCCTCCCATCCTCCCTCCCTCCCCCTCCCTCTCTCTCCCTCTCTCTCCTCCTGTCTTCACTATCTCAGTAAATGTCACTGTATCCACGCAATTACTCATCCCCTCATTCGAGAAACTAGAAGTCATCTTCCACCACTCCCTGCCTCTCATGCACTGCACCCATGGAGGAAAGCTGTGGAGAGATCCAGAGCTACCTCTCTGTGCAACTCTCCCCTCTCCATTACTTGCAACTCCCTCCTCTCTATTACTTGCTGCAAAGTCTAGCCACATTGGCCTCTTTGAAATCTCAACTCTGTCTCCTTCACTCAGGTTCTCCATTGGCCTCTGTTTGTGTTTCATCTCCCCGTGTTGCAGCCTGGAAACTATCGAGGCATAATGCTGGGGCAACAGGACAAACGGAGATCTCACCTCAGTTTTCCTTTTGTCAGGGATTACTGTCCTGTGTGGCTGGTGGTTCTATGACTTAAAGCCATATATTATTTTCTGCTTTACTAGTTGTTTAGAAGGGAAGGTAAATCTGGTTCCTGTTAAACCATCATGCCTGGAAATACTAAGTATCCATCAAGTATCTTAAATTTTTTCGCTGAGACCTATGCTTTAAAGATGTATCTGCAGTCCTACATGTACATCTAAGATGTACCCAACTAGCTATGCACAGAAAACCCATGGTGTGCATTCCTGGAATTTTAGCTATCTCTAATCCCAGGGAAAATGGACATTTTTTCCAGGTGTGGCAATAAAAAGCCATTGGAGATTTTTTAACTAGCGGGTGAATTGTAAAATCTTATGGCCATTTCTTAATAGATGTCTCTGGAGTAATATTTCTAATGCATGTCTCTGTAGAGGATGGTAAAGGAGTAAGAGTAGAGACCAAGAAGACAGTTAGAAAACTCTGTCTGCCATAATGGTGAGAAATAATGCTGACTTGTAACACTGGCTGGCAGGGAGACAGAGATGCTTTTTCAACATTCATTCCTTGGGGGCGAGCCTTTCTTTCCTTTTATTTATTTTCTTTTTGTAAAAAGATACATAGATCACCCAAAATATTACATTAAAAAATATAGGAGGTTCCCATATGCTCCACTTCCCACCCCACCCCACCCCACTCCTCCCACATCAACAACCCCTTTCATCAGTGTGGCACATTCATTGCATTTGATGAATACATTTTGGAGCACTGCTACACCACATGTATTACACTTTACGTTGTAGTTTACACTCTCTCCCAGTCCATTCAGTGGGTTACGACAGGATATCATTCAGCACAACTCCAGGTCCTCAAACTTCTCCCATATCACACCTCTGCTTCCCTCTCCCTGCTCTCAGCAACTCCCATGACCACTGTCTCCGCATCAATCATATGATTTGTTCCATTGCTAGAGTCACAATAGTTCCATAGTAGAATACCAGTAAGTCCACCCTAATCCACATTTTATTCCTCCATCCTATTGACCCTGTGATGGCGATGTCCACTCCCCCTCTAAATGAGAGGGGACTTAGATCCCATATGGCTGATGGATGGAATTCTCCTGCTTGCAGTTGTAAGCTCTCTCGGTTCCCTGGTGTGGTGATTGACCACACTCACCTCCTTGTTAGCTGACCTAGGGAAGCCCAATGAACCAGAGTGTAGGTATTGAAACTCTGCTGAAGGCTCAGGGCCCAGCTGGTACATGGACAGTTCAGAGAATCAAGTCTCCTGAGCATACACCGATGGCAAAGCCAACCACAGTTTCAGTAAAAGTGACAGAAGAGACATGTGTAGGGAAGTCACACCTGAGTCCAACTCTGTCACACACAGGAGCACAAATTCCAAAGTAGGGACCACTGACCAGGCACTAAACTCCAGAGACATCTGCCATGACCGTAGGACCTGGGTGTCTCCGTAGCCCTCAGGAGCACCACTACCTGTGGTTGTATCTACTTTGGCTGTCTCTGAGATCCTGCTGGGGCATGTGTCGGCACGACCCCTCTGGTGACCTCCCGGCTCATTTTTAATTCCCATAGTCAAATAACCTCATTTGTCTTTACCATTTCCCCCTTTCATTCAAGGTCTTTTTCTAGTTGCACCACCAGCTGGTGTTTGTTAGTAATCCCGCGGCACCAGGGAGGTTCATCCCCAAGAGTCATGTCCCATGATGGGGGAAAGTAATGCATTTACATGCTGAGTTTGACTTAGAGAGTGGCTACATTTGAGCAGTGTGGAGGCTATCAGGAGGGAACTCTTAGGCACCCCGAAGCTCTAGTTGAAATTTCAAGCACACAGGCTCATAAGCATAGTCATCAGTACCCAGGGCCCATATTGGACAATCCTTCTTCACTGGTCTTTGCCCTTGCACTTGGGGGATTGTTGCTGTTCCAATCGGGAATACAACAGAACTCCCCTGGGTGGGAGCTCAGAACTCCCTCAGTTGTCTTATGTAACTCTAACCACTATGGCAATACCCAACGAACATCCAAACATATCTATATACCCTATATGCATGGCCTGGAGAAATCCCTCCCACCCATGCATCCACCATCAACGACACCTGACACCAGTGCTCCTCCCCTGCAATAGTTGAAACCCTCTGTGATCCAAAACTTCTTCAAAAATGAAGACAAATACATTACCAAATTCAATTAGTAGGAAAATGAAATAGTAATGGTACGTTTAAAGATTAGAAAGAAAATACATAAAATTTAGAAAAATGAAAATAAAGTAAAAAATAAATGGGAGTACTAAAAAATGGAAAATATCATAAAACTTTTTTTTGCATTTTGCCTTTCATCATTGTAATAGGTGTAGCCCTGTATGTATAGTGGCAAGGCAAACTCTTCCATTTCTTCTTAAAAGTGTCTATGTCCTTTTTTTAAAAAAAAATTTTTTTATGTCTTCAAAGAAGGTTTAGGTCACAGTAAAGTCACGTATAGACTATAGGGGCTTCCCATATACCCAACATCAAACCCTTTCCCTCTTCCCCAGGAATGATCTTTTTACATGTGAATGTTACGTTTGCTACAACTGAAATGCAGATATTGAAACATAGCTACTAACCATGGTTCCATTATGGTTTACATTACTGTGTGCATTTTAGACTGTACACTTTTATAAATTTTTGGTTACATTGTGGTTCACATTATGGTTTACATTTTAGACTATACACTTTCACACTTTCATGAATTTCTGTGAAATTTAACATGGCCTGTATCCTTTGTTGCATGATCTTGTGGAACACTTCCATTGCACCATAGTTACCCCCTCTTCCAGCTATTCTATTCCTCTTCCCACCACCACCCCCCCTTCCCTCAGGGCCCACAGTGACAACCAAGCTTCACTGCTTGAAGGACAAGATTCATAGATACTTGCAACAATGCTGAGGGCTTCACACCCCAGTCTGTTCTCCCCTAGAGGGAGCCACCCATGTGCTCAAGACACACCCTCCCCTCTGTTTGACAACAACAGGCCTCCCTAGGATGGGGGTACAACAACTTTCCACTCATTGTATGAGTCTCCACCCACTTAATTAGAACACTATGACATGATAAGCACTCCCACACTCCCTAGAACCCTGCCTCAGGGGCACCCTGTGCGAGATGACCCCAGTTAAATACCTTCAACCAGTAATCCTTCCTTATTATATTTTCTAACGAGTTTTCTCAACTTTATAGTTTCAATCATGTACCTGACAATCTCCTATGTTCAACCGCTCACCCCAACCCTCCTCCAATTCCATGGACCATCGGACTCATACTCCCAACCCTAACCGCCCTCCAGCCGGCAAAGCCCCACCCAATAGTATCCCTATGTCCACATCTTATCACTTCACTGCACATCTACTTACCTCCACTTTATGATAGATTTTGCCCTTGTAGGCATCAGCTCACAACCTTCCTCTCCACTTCCCCCCCCCCCCACAACCTGTAAGCCTATCTTCCACTCTCCAGCTCTCTGAGACAGCTTAATTCATATCAGAGAGTTCATGTAGTATTTGTCCTTCAAAGCCTGGCTTGTTTCACTTAACATAAGGTCCTCAAGATTCATCAGTGCTAGCCCATGTGTTAGTACTGTATTCCTTCTTACAGCTGAGTAGTATTCCATTCTGTGTATATACCACATTTGGACATTTTGTTTATCCATTCTTATGTTGATGGGCATTTGGGTTCATTCCAAGTTTTGGTAATACTGAATAATGTCGCTATAAACATTGGAGTGCATATTTCAGTTCGTGTCCTCGTTTTCAGTTCTTCTAATTATATACCCAACAGTGCAATTGCTGGGTCCTATGGCAAATCTATAACTAGTTTTTGAGGAACCGCCAAACTATCCTCCACAGTGGCTGGATCCTTCTACATTCCCACCAGCAGTAGATGAGGGTTTCCATTCCTACACATCCTCTCCAACACTTGTATGCCTCTAATTTTTTAATAGCCCCCAATCTAATGGGTGTAAGATGGCACCTCATTGTAGTTTTGATTTGCATTTCCCTAATAGCTAGTGATGATGGGCATCTTTACATTGTGCTTTTTTTAGCCATTTCTGTCACTTATTTGGGGAAGTGACTATTCCCATCTCTTGGCCATTTTTTAAAAGGTTGTTTGTTTTTGTTTTTTATTTTTGAGATATAGTGTTTCTTTATATATGCAGGATAATAGTCTCCTATCCGATATATGGTTACCAAATATTTTCTCCCATTGGGAGAAACTTCTCTTGACAAACTCCTTTCAGGTGCAAAAGGCTTTAATTTTGAGGAGGCCCCATTTATCTGTTTGTTCTTTTCCTGCTTGTGCTTTTGGTGTGAAGTTCATGAAGCCATTTCCAATTACAAGGTCCTGTAGGTATTTCCCTATACTGGTTTTCCAAGGTCTTTATGGTCTTGCCTCTTATATTTATGTCTTTGAGCCATCTTGAGTTGGTTTTTGGATTATGTGTGAGATGGTGATCCTCTTTCATTCTTTAGCATATGGATATCCAGCTCTCCAGGCACCATTTGTTGAAGCGGATATTGTCTCCCACTTGAGTCAGCTTGATGGCCTTGTAAAACATCAAATGTCTGTATATGTGAGGTTCTCTATAAGAGCGCTCAGTTCAGTTCTATTTGTCAGTAAGTCTATTCTTGTGCCAATACGATGCCGTTTTGATCACTGTAGCTTTAAGATTTAAAGTCAGGTAGTGTGATTCCTCCGATTTCAGTTTTCTTTTTCAATATGTTTTGGCCATTTGTGGCCTCTTTCCCTTTGAAACAAATTTCCTAGTTAGTTTTTCCAGTTCAGTAAAAAATGCTGTGTGTATTTTTATTGGGATTGCTTTAAATCTTAGATCACTTTGGGTAGGACAGACATCTTAATGATATTTAGTCTTCCTATCCATGAACAGGGAATATTCTTGCATTTACTTACATCTTCTTTGATTTCCTTGAACAGCGTTGTGTGGTTTTCTGTGTATAAGTCTTTTACATCGTTAGTTAAATTTATTGCTATGTATTTGATTTTGTAAATTTGCTATTGTAAAAGGTATTTTTATCTTGATTTGCTCCTCAGATTGTTCATCATTGGTGTAAGAAATGCCACTGATTTTTGCACATTAATGTTATAACCTGCGACTTTACTGAAATCATTTATAAGTTCTAGAAGTTTGTCATCGATTTCTCAGTGCTTTCTTTTTATGTTAAAAGATTTATTTATTTCTCTCTCCGTGTCCCCCCGCCGCTGTTTGTCTGTTCTCTGTGTCTATTTGCTGCCTCTTCTTCTTTGTCCACTTCTGTTGTTGTCAGCGGCACGGGACTCTGTGTTTCTTTTCGTTGCATCATCTTGTGTCAGCTCTCTGTGTGGGCAGCACTATTACTGGGCAGGCTGCACTTTCTTTCGCACTGGGTGGCTCTCCTTGTGGGGCGCACTCCTTGCACGTGGGGCTCCCCTTTGCGGCGGACACCCCTGCGTGGCACGGCACTCCTTGCGTGCATCAGCACTGCGCATGGGCCAGCTCCACACGGGTCAAGGAGGCCCGGGGTTTGAACCGCAGACCTCCCATGTGGTAGACGAATGCCCTAACCACTGGGCCAAGTCTGCTTCTCTCTCAGTGCTTTCTATGCATAGGATCATGTCGTCTGCAGAGTGAAATTTTGACTTCTTCCTTTCCAATTTGGATGCCTTTTATATCTGTTTCTTCCCTTGTGCTTGAGCAAGTTCTTCTAATATAGTGTTAAATAGGAGGGGTGATAGTGGGCACCCTTGTCTTGTTCTTGATCTTAGAGGGAAAGATTTTAGGATATCACCATTTTAAATGGTGTTAGCTGTGGGTTTTTCATATAAACCCTTTGTCATGTTCAGAAAGTTTCCTTCTATTCCCATCTTTTGTAGTGTTTTTTTATCAGGAAAGTGTGCTGTAGTTTGTCAAATGCTCTTTCTGTATCTGTAGATATGATCAGGTGACTTTTTTTCATTTGACCTCTTTATGTGATGTTTTACATTGATAGATTTTCTTATGTTGAACCATCCTTGCATACCAGGGATGAAATCCATTTGGTCATGGTGTATAATACATTTCTTGTGTTGTTGAGTATGGTTTGCAAGTATTTTGTTGAGAATTTTCACATCCAGGTTCATTGGAGAGATTGGTCTGTAATTTTCCTTTCTTGTGGTGTCTTTGTTTGACTTTGCTATTAGGGTAATGTTGGCTTCATAGAGTGAGTTAGGCAATGTTCCTTCTATTTTGATTTTTTGGAAGAGTTTAAGCAAGATTGGCATTAGTTCTTTCTGGAATATTTGGTAGAGTTCACCTGTGAAACTGTCTGGCCCGGGACACTTATTAGTAGGGAGAACTTAATGACTGATTCTCTTTTCTTATAATTGGTTTGTTGAGATCATCAATTTCTTCTTTCATCAATGTAGCCTGCTTATGTGTTTCTAGGAATTTGACCGTTTCCTCTAAATTGTCCTTCTCGTTGGAATATAGTTTTTCAAGGTATCCTCTTAAGATAGTCTTTATTTCTGTGGGGCCAGTGGTGGTATCCCCTTTCTCATTTCTTATATTGAGTATTTGCATCTTCTCTCCTTTTTTCTTTGTTAGTCTAGCTAAGGGTTTGTCAATTTTATTGATATCAAAGAAGCAGCTCTTTGGTTGTTTATTTTTTTCTAGTGTTTTCTTAATTTCCATTTCATTTAGTTCTGCTCTGTCTTTGTTCTTTCTTCTTCCCCTGGGGTTAATTTGATGTTGTAGTTGTTGTTTTACTAATTCCTCCAAGTGTGCTGTTAGGTCATAGACTTTAGCTCTTTGTTCTTTTTTGATATATGAATTTGTGACTATGAACTTCCCTCTCAGTACAGCTTCTGCTGCATCCCATAGTTTTTGTATGTTGTGTTGTCATTTTCATTCATTTCAAGGTAGTTAGTAATTTCTCTTGAGATTTCCTCCTTGACCCACTGTTTGTCTAAAGGTGTGTTGCTTAACTTCCATATCTTTGTGCCTAATCTGGTTCTCTGGCCCTTGCAGATTTCTACCTTCCTTCCACTGTGGTCAGAGAAATTATTTTGAATGCTTTCAATCTTTCTGAATTCATTGAGACTTTCTTTGTGGCCTAGCATGTTGTTTATCTTGGGGAATGACCCATGTCTGCTTGAGAAGAATGTATATCCTACTGTATTTGGGTGTAGTGTTCTGTATATGCCTATTTGGTTCAGATCCTCTAAAATATTATTCAAAGTTTTTGTTTCTTTACTGATTCTCTGTTGAGATGTTCTGTCTAATGGTGATAGTGGTGTATTTAAGTCCCCCACTATAGTTGTAAAGGCACTGATTCCTCCACCTAATTTTTCCTGTTTTTCCCTCATTTATTTTGAAGCTTCCAAGGGGAGCCTATCTTTACTGGTCTTCATGTCACCTGCTCTCATTCTCTGGGTTCAATCAGAGTCAACATGCCCTTCTGCCTTCCAAGGGCAGATTTTGACATACAAGCAGGTCTGAATATCTGTTGATGGGAGTACTGGTCAAGGCCTCCTGAATTCCAGTGGTTCCCTACATCTGTCTTTTGCCAAAAGAGCTCATGAACCAATCTTTTCATAGTGTGTTACATCAGTGGTTGGAGACTCATACAATGAGAGGGAAGATGTTTTACCCCCATCCTGGGGAGGCCCGATGTTGTCAGAGGGCAGGGTGTCTCAGGAGAGCATGGGTGACTCCTAGTTGGGGAGGACAGATTAGTGTGTCAAGCCCTCAGCATTGTTGAAAGTATCAATGAATCTAGTCCTTCAAACTGTGAAGCTTGATTGCCACTGTTGGTCCAAAGGTGGAGGGTGAGAGAGGAATAGAATAAATGGAAGACATAATTGGGGGGGCGGGGCAAAGGAAGTGTTCTGCATGATTGTGCAATGATGGATACAGACCATGTTAAATCTCACCAAAATTTTATAAAAGTGTACGGTCTAAAATGCAAACCATAATGTAAACTACTGACAATTGTTAGTAGCTATGTTTCAATATTTGTACATCAGTTGTAACAAATGTAACATCGACATGTAAAAAGATCATTGGTGGGGAAGGGGGAAAGGGGGAGAATGTTGGGTATACGGCAGTCCCCTATATTCTGAATGCGACATTACTGTGACCTAAAACTTCTTTGGAGACATAATGAAAAAAAAAGGAAGAGGTGAGATACTGAAGCATAAATTGAAGATATTGCCTTGCCATTGTACATACAGGGCAACACCTATCACACTGATGAAAGGCAAAACATCAAAAAAAGATTTTTATAATATTTTTCATTTTTTAATACCCCAATATTTTTTACTTTTAGTTTTTCTAAATTACTACATATTTTATCTCTAATGTTTGAACTTATCATTACCATTTCATTTTCTTTCCATTGAATTTGACAATATAATAGGTTTCATTTTTGAAGAATTTTGGATAACTGAGGGGTTCAACTATGGCAAAAGAAGAGCATTGGTGTGTGGTGTCATTGATGGTGGATGCATGGGTGGTAGGGAGTTTGCCAGGGCGTGCACATAGGGTATATAGATATAGTTGGATGTTCGTTGGGTATTGACACAGTAGGTAGAGACTCACACGACAATTGAGAGAGTGCTATGTTCCCATCCTGGAGAGCTCTGCTGCATTCTGCAATGGAACAGCAACAGTCCCCCAAGTGCAAGTGCAAATACCAGTGAAGAAGGATGGTCCAATGATTGACCCTTGATACTGGTGACTATGCTTATGAGCCTCTTGCCTCTGAAATTTCAACTTGGCCTAGAGCTGCAGGGAGCCTAAAAGTTTCCTCCTGATAGCCTCCATGTTGCTTAAATGTGACCACTCTCTAAGCCAAGCTCAGCATATAAATGCATTACCTTCCCCCCAGCATGGAATATGACTCCTGGGCATGAACCCTCCCTGAAGCTGAGGGATTACTACGAAACATTGGCTGGTGACGCAACTGGAAAAAGACCTTGAATAAAAGGGGGAAATGGTAAAGACAAAAGACAAAAGAGTTTTTATGCCTAAGATATTTCAAAATGAGTCAGTAGGTCATCAGAGGAGTATCGCTTATGCACGTCTCAGCAGGATCTCAGAGATAGCCAATGTAGATACAACCCCAGGTAGTGGTGCTCCTGTGGGCTGTAGAGACACCCAAATCCTATGGTCATGACAGTTGGCTCCAGAGTTTGGTGTCTTGCCAGTGGGCCCTACTTTGGGATTTGTGCTCCTGAGTGTGATGGTGTTGGACTCAGATGTGACTTTTCTACACATATCTTTTCCATCCCTGTTATTGAAATTGTGGTTGTTGCTGGCATGGGTGTATGCCAAGGAGCCTTGAATCTCTGGACTGTCCACGTGCCAGCTGGGCCCTGAGCCTAAGGAGAATTGCAGCGTCTACTCTCCAGTTCATTGGACTTACCCAGGTAGCTGACAGGGAGGTGAGGATGGTGAGGTTGGACACCACAGCAAGGAACCAAGCAAGTCTACAGCTTCAGGCACGAGAGTCCCATCCACTATCCTTGTGGGATCGAAGCCCCCTGTCAATTGACAGGTGAAATGGGCATCACCGCTCCAAGGCCCTCGGGATGGAGGAATAAAATATTGATTAGAGTGGACTTACTGATATTCTACTATAGAATTATTGTGACTGTTCCAATGGAAGAGATTCTATCATTGACATGGAGACAGTGGCCACTGGATCTCCTGATGGCAGGGAGAGGGGAAAAGGTGTGATATGGTGAGATTTTGGTGGCTTGGAGTTATCCTGATATCGCAGGGACAAATGCAGGCCATTATATACTCTGCCATAACCCACTGAATGGATTGGATATGTAAACTGTAAGCTCTGCTGTGTAGCAGTGTTCCATAATGTATTCATCAAATTCAATGAGTGTACCACACTAATGAAAGAAGTTGTTGATGTGGGAGGAGTGGGGGCAAGGGGACGGGGAGAGGGGTATATGGAAACCTCTTTTATTTTTTAAAAATAATTAATTTAAATATATCACCCACACACAAACATACATAAACAATAATGTATAGTAATAGTTGTGAATTTACAAAACATATATAACATCATATAGGACTCTTATAACTCACCCTACCACCAAAAACTTACATTGTTGTTAAACCTTTTTAACTAATTTTTTTTTAATTTTTTTATATTTTATTGACTTTGTAATAATATTACATTAAAAATATATATGTGAGGTCCCATTCAACCCCATCCCCCCACCCCCCCTCTCCCCCCCCCAACAACACTCGTTCCCATCATCATGACACATCCATTGGATTTGGTAAGTACATCTTTGGGCACCTCTGCACCTCATATACATTGGTTCACATCATAGCCCATACTCTCCTCCATTCCATCCAGTGGGCCCTGTGAGGATTTACAATGTCCGGTGATTCCCTCTGAAGTACCATCCAGGGCAGCTCCATGTCCCAAAGACGCCTCCACCTCTCATCTCTTCCTGCCTTTCCCCTTACCCTTCGTCCACTATGTCCACTTTTCCCATTCCAATGCCACCTCTTCTATGTGGACATTGGATTGGTTGTGTCCATTTTACCTCTATGTCAAGAGGAGGGTCAGATTCCACCTGGATGCTGGATGCAATCCTCCCATTTTCAGTTGTAATCACTCTAGGCTCCATGGTGTGGTGGTTGTCCTTCTTCAACTCCATCTTAGCTGAGTGTGGTAAGTCCAATAAATCAGATTGTAGGTGCTGGAGTCTGTTGAGGCTCAGGACCTGGCTATCACATTGTCAGTCCAGAGATTCAAATCCCCTAAGTATATCTTAAACCCCAACATTAACTGCACCTCCAGCACATTAGCATGAAAGTTTTATGAAGGAAGATCCCTTCTGAGTCCAGATTCATCACACATAAACACCCTTTCCAAAGAGGGGCCATCTGCCCTGGTAGTTAACCCCATCGGCCATGACCATAACTCCCGTGGGTCTCTTTAGCCCTCAAAGGAACCAATATCTGGGGGATGTATCTGCTTTATCTGTCTCTCTGACTCTGCTCAGTTGTGCATGAGGGCAATCCTTCTGCCAGCCTCCAGACTCTTTTTTAGAAACTCGTAGACATATAAACTCATTTCTCCTTTCCATTTCCCCCTTACTTTAGGTCAAACAGCATTTTAAAGTCATGGTATTTTATGTAGACATGGATATTCTGCTGATCCGCATTGAACCTTCCGTATAAGGTCATTTTCCAGTTGCATCATCAGTTGGTAGTTGATAGTGGTCCCTCGGTGCCAGGGAGGCTCATCCCCGGGTGTCATGTCCCACGCTGGGGGGAAGGCATTGCATTTACATGCTGAGTTTGGCTTCGAGACTGGCCACATTTGAGTAACATGAAGGCTGACAGGAGGAAATTCCCAGGCACAAAGTTGTTCTAGGCCTTGTTCTTATTTTGGGTTTATCAGCTCACAAGCATAGTCATTAGCATCAGGGGCTCACTGTTGAACCCTCACTCCCTCCCGGTCCCCGCCACTGTACCTGGGAGACTGTCGCTGCTCCCCTAGGGACCACGACAGAGCACCACTGGCCAGGAACCCAGTACCCCCCCTACTGTGGTTTTTAATTGTTGCCACTATGAGTATATCCAAACATTACCATGCACCCTGGACATATGTTCTGTACAGCTCCCTGTCAGCCATATATCACCTGTCATTGGTACCCCATACCAGTATCCCTCCATTGCCATTGTTGAAACACTCTGTGATCCAGAACTCCCCGAAATTTGAAGCCCAATATAATTTCATGGTCCCTTACTAGGGAATGGCATATAGCGATGAGCTTAAAGGATAGATAAAGAACTTGGATAAAGTTAGATAAAGAACTTAGATAAAGAATGTTGACTTGAAAAAATTCCACATCCTATCTTTTTCTTTCCCCCCCCCCCCAATTATTCAGCTTTTCTTCACAGGAGTCCTAGACCACAGCAATGTATATATATAATATACAGCACTCCCACACATCCACCAGAAAACCTTTTCCCTTCCACAGTGATACTCTTACGCCCTATTCATATCATATTTACTTAAAGTGATGTACAGAGTCTGAGACATTAGCTTTCTAACAAGGTGACATCTGTGCTTACATTGTGGTGCATACTTTAGGATACACAGTTCTTTACATTTTTAGTTATCCTATGTTTTACATTATGGTTTACATTATCAGTCTGTCATCTCCTATATGTTATAGTGTAATATTACATGTTTTATATCCATCCTTGTGTACTCTCAAGAAACTCCTCTCTTACCCCCCATTTACTTTGGTTCCACACATTTAACGTCCATTTTCCCTTCCACCTTGGTGTCCTCAGTGATAGCCAACCTCTGTTTCCTGAGGAGCCACTTCCAGAGATAGATGGAATAGTGTTCAGGTCCTAACTTACTCAACTGCCCCAATGCCCTGGGAGCCACCCTTTCTCTCGAGGGATACAGTTCCCTCTATTTGATGGCATTAGTCCTCCCCAGGATGTGGGTCCACCCCCACTCTCACTACTTGGGTTTCTACCCCATGGTGTCACCCACTCTGGCAGAATGAGCATTTAGACATTCCCCAGGAGCCCGTCCTGCATCAGACCCTCCCCTCCGAGCATTCTAAACAGGTAACCCTCTTTATTATATTTTGATATGATTTTCTCGGCATTTTACTCTCCACCAACACCTGACCCTCTCCTGGTTCGTATGCTACCCCTCCCTCCCCCCACTTTTGGGCAACGTTACCCATCCGTCCCTCCCCAGCCACCCTCAAACCTGCAAAGCCCCAAGCAAAGGCAACCCCTTGCCCCCCTTTTATCTCTTCTTTGTGTTCATATTTACCACCATCTCGTCTTAAATTCGACCCCTGCAGATATCGGCTCATATCCTTCCTCCACCCTCCGATTTCCTATAAGCCTATCGTTCAGTCTCTTGCTATCTAGGGCAGCTTGTTTATTTCATATCATTGAGGTCATGTAGTATTTGTCCTTCAATGTCTGGGTTGCTTCACTCAACATAAGGTTCTCAAGATTCATCCATGTTATCACATGTGTTTGTAGTGTGTTTGTTCTTACAGCCGAGTAGTATTCCATTGTGTGTATATACCACATTTTATTGATCCACTCATCTGTTGATGGGCATTTGGGTTGATTCCAACTTTTGGCAATAGTGAACAATGCTGCTATGAACATTGGTGTACATATACCGGTTTGTGTCCTTGTTTTCAGTTCTGCTGGGTATATACCCAGCAGTGGTATTGCTGGGTCATATGGCAAATCTATGGCTAGTTTTTTGAGAAACCGCCATACTGTCCTCCAGAATGGTTGGATCCTTCTGCATTCCCACCAGCAGTGGATGAGTGTTCCCCTTCCTTCACATCCTCTCCAGCACTTGTATTCTTCTGTTTTTTTCATAGCTGCCAATCTTATGGGTGTAAGATGGTATCTCATTGTAGTTTTGATTTGCATTTCCCTGATAGCTAGAGATTTGGAACATTTTTTCATGTGCTTTCTTGCCATTTGTATTTCTTCTTCGGAGAAGTGTCTGTTTAAGTCTTTTCCCCATTTTTTAAATGGGTTGTTTATCTTTTTATTTTCAAGATATAGGAGTTCTTTATATATGCAAGTTTTAAGTTTCTTATCAGATATATGGTTGCCAAATATTTTCTCCCACTGTGTGGGCTCCCTTTTTACTTTCTTGACAAACTCCTTTGAGGTGCAGAAGGCTTTAATTTTGAGGAAGTCCCATTTATCTATTAGTTCTTTTGCTGCTCGTGCTTTTGGTGAGATATTCATAAATCCATTTCCTATTACAAGGTCCTGTAGATGTTTCCCTACACTGCTTTCTAAGGTTTTTATGGTCTTGGCTCTTATATTTAGGTCTTTGATCCATCTTGAGTTGATCTTTGTATAGGGTGTGAGATGGTAATCCTCTTTCATTCTTCTACATATGGCTATCCAGTTCTCCAGACACCATTTGTTGAATAGGCCACTCTCTCCCAGCTTTCAATTCGATTCCATTGGTCTATGTGTCTCTCCTTATGCCAATACCATGCTGTTTTCACCACCATGGCTTTATAGTATGTTTTGAAGTCAGGTAGTGTGATTCCTCCAATTTCGTTTTTCTTTTTCAGTATGTCTTTGGCTATTCGGGGTCTCTTTCCTTTCCAAATAAATTTCATAGTTAGTTTTTCTAGTTCCTTAAAGAAGGCTGCATTGATTTTTATTGGGATTGCATTGAATGTGTAGATCAGTTTTGGTAGGATAGACATCTTAATAATGTTCAGTCTTCCTATCCATGAACAAGGAATAGTCTTCCATTTATTTAGGTCTTCTTTGATTTCCTTGAACAATCTTGTATAGTTCTCGGTGTATAAGTTCTTTACCTCTTTAGTTAAATTTATTCCTAAGTATTTGATTTTTTTATTTACTATTGTGAATGGTATTTGTTTCTTGATTTCCTCCTGATCTTGCTCATTATTGGTGTACAGAAATGCTACTGATTTTTGCGCATTGATCTTATAACCTGCGACTTTACTAAACTCATTTATGAGTTCTAGAATCTTCGTTGTAGATCTCTCAGGGTTTTCTATGTATAGGATCATGTCATCTGCAAATAATGAAATTTTGACTTCTTCCTTTCCAGTTTGAATGCCTTTTATTTCTGGTTCTTGCCTCAGTGCTCGAGCAAGTACTTCTAAGACAATGTTAAATAGGAGCGGAGACAGTGGGCATCCTTGTCTTGTTCCTGAGTTTAGAGGGAAGGAGTCTAGGATTTCTCCATTGTAAACAATATTGGCTTTAGGTTTTTCATATATACTCTTTATCATGTTCAAAAAATTCCCTTGTATTCCAACCTTTTGGAGTGTTTTTATCAAGAAAGGGTGCTGTATTTTGTCAAATGCTTTTTCTGCATCAATAGATATAATCATGTGATTTTTTTCCTTCAATCTGTTTATATGGTGTATTACGTTGATTGATTTTCTTATGTTGAACCATCCTTGCATACCTGGGATGAATCCCACTTGGTCGTGGTGTATAATACGTTTAATGTGTTGTTGAATACGATTAGCAAGTATTTTGTTAAGTATTTTTGCGTCTAGGTTCATTAGAGAAATTGGTCTGTAATTTTCCTTTCTTGTGATGTCTTTGTTTGGCTTTGGTACTAGGGTAATGTTGGCATCATAGAAGGAGTTGGGTAACGTTCTTTCTGTTTCGATGTTTTGGAATAGTTTCAGCAGGATTGGTGTCAGTTCTTTCCGGAATGTTTTGTAGAATTCACCTGTGAAGCCATCTGGCCCTGGGCTCTTCTTAGTTGGGAGATTTTTAATAACTGATTCTATCTCTCTGCTTGTGATTGGTTTGTTAAGATCATCAATTTCTTCTTTTGTCAATATGGGCTGTTTATGTGTTTCTAGGAATTTGTCCATTTCCTCTAGATTGTCATTTTTGTTGGAATATAGTTTTTCAAAATATCCTCTTATGATAGTCTTTATTTCTGTGGGGTCAGTGGTGATATCGCCTTTCTCATTTCTTATTTTGTGTATTTGCATCTTCTCTCTTTTTTTCTTTGTTAGTGTTGTTAAAGGTTTGTCAATTTTGTTAATCTTCTCAAAAAACCAGCTCTTGGTCTTGTTTATCTGTTCAAGTGCTTTCTTATTTTCTATTTCATTTAGTTCTGCTCTTATCTTTGTTATTTCCTTCCTTCTTCTTCCTGTTGGGTTGCTTTGTTGTTGTTTTTCTAATTTCTTCAAATGTGCAGTTAGTTCTTCAATTTTTGCTCTTTCTTCTTTTTTGATATATGAATTTATGTCTATAAACTTCCCTCTCAGTACTGCTTTTGCTGCATCCCATAAATTTTGGTATGTTGTGTTATCATTATCATTTGTTTCAAGGTAGTCATTGATTTCTTTTGAGATTTCCTCTTTGACCCACTGTTTTTCTAAGAGTGTGCTGTTTAATTTCCAAATCGTGGTGTGAAATCTGGGCTTCTGTCCCTTGCAAATCTCCGGCTTGACTCCACTGTGGTCAGAGATAATGTTTTGTATGATTTCAATCTTTCTGAATTCGTTCAGCCTTTCTTTGTGGCCTAGCATATGATCTATCTTGGAGAATGATCCATGTGCGCTTGAGAAAAATGTATATCCTGCTGTGTTTGGGTGTAGCGATCTATATATGTCTATTAGATCGAGCTGCTCTAATATACTATTCAGATGTTTTGTTTCTTTGGTGATTCTCTTTTGAGATGATCTGTCCAGAGTTGATAGTGGTGTATTAAAATCCCCCACTATAATTGTAGATGTATCTATTCTTTCACTTAGTTTTTCCAGCGTTTGCCTGACGTATTTAGAGGCACCCTTGTTAGGGGCATAGATATTTATGATTGTTCGATCTTCTTGACAGATTTTCCCTTGGACTAAAATGTAGTATCCTTCTTTGTCTCTCACAATTGTTTCACATTTAAAGTCTATTTTGTCTGATATTAATATAGCTACTCCTGCCTTTTTTTGGTTATTGTTAGCTTGTATGATTGTTTTCCAGCCTTTCACTTTCAATCTCCATGTGTCTCTGGGTCTAAGATGTGTCTCTTGTAGACAGCATATGGATGGGTCATATTTCCTTATCCAATGTCCCAGTCTGAATCTTTTGATAGGTGAGTTTAATCCATTGACATTCAGTGTTATTACTATCAAGGAATTATTTGTGTTAGCCATACTTTGATTGGATTTGTGTTTTCATATTTTGTTTGTATATTTTTTTTTGTCTTTTTTGTTGTTGTTGTTGGTCTTATACTCTCCTCCAACTTTGCCTTTCCTGTTTTTTCCTTTCTTCCTGCAGCACTCCCTTTAGAATTTCTTGAAGGGGAGGTTTCTTGTTGGTATACTCTTTCAGTTTCTGTTTGTCTGTGAATATTTTGAACTCTCCATCATATTTGAATGCTAGTTTAGCTGGATAAAGTATTCTTGGTTGGAAATTTCTTTCCTTTAGTACCTTGACTATATCATACCACTGTCTTCTTGCCTCCATGGTTTCAGAAGAGAAATCAGCACTTAATCTAATTGAGCTTCCCTTGTATGTGATGGTTTTCTTTTCTCTTGCTGCTTTTAGGATTTTCTCTTTGTCTTGAGCATTGGATAATTTGACAAGTATATGTCTTGGGGTGGGCCTGTTGGGGTTTATGACTTGTGGAGTGCGCTGTGCTTCTTGGATATGTACATCTGTCTCTTTCAGTATATTTGGGAAGTTTTCAGCCATTATTTCCTGCAACACTCTTTCTGACCCCTTTCCCTTCTCTTCACCTTCTGGAATGCCTATAATACGTATGTTTGAGCGTTTTGCATTGTCATTCAGGTCCCTAAATCCTAATTGGATTTTTTCTATCTTCTTATTGACCCCTTCTACTATCTATTTGATTTCTGATGTACTGTCTTCCACATCACTAATTCTCTGCTCTGTCTCTTCTAGTCTGCTGATATTTGCTGCAAGTGTATTTTTGATTTCTTGAACTGTGGTGTTCATTCCCATCATATCTGTTATGTTTTTGCGTATGTCTGCAATTTCCCCTCCAAGTGATATCTTCATGTTATTAACCTCTTTCATTACTGCTTCAAATTTGTCGGTGATAAATGTTCTGAGATCTTTCATTGCTTGTGCCAAGTTTTGCTCCCCTTCGTGATTATTGGTTTGTTGATTGGATTCAGCCATGTTTTCCTGATTATTGGTTTGGTTTGTAGATTTTTGTTGCTTTCTGGTCATCTCTTTATTTTGACGAATTTAATCAGTTCCTTAGCTTCTTTGTCTGCTCTTGGAGGTTAATTAGTTGTTATTTTTGCATAGGTGTTATATCTTCTCTTTGTTAGATTTTTCTTCTTATTCTAGTTACTTGTTGTTGGTTAAGTTCACTTTAGAGGAAAGTATTAGTGTTGGGGAAAGGCAATTGTGTAAGCAAGGGAAAAATGTAAAGTTGTATTGGTGATGTATGTTGACGAAGCAAGAATATGAGATCTGGAAGGATGGAGGTTAGATTCATGTAGATTGTATAGAGTTATAGCTGTAGGTAGAGTACCTTTTATGAAGTAGATGACTGAATTTGGGAGGAATATGGTATGAACTACAAAGCTATTGTTTTCATGAGAGAGGGAGAAAGAAAGGAGAGGTAATAGTTTCAAGAGTGGATAATAGACAGAAAACAGAACAAAGGTATTAGAAATTAAGAGTTAGACACTTTGTGGATCAAAGAACGGGAGGTTGGGGGTGGAATATAGGAGAGACAGTAGATGATAGTGGATATCAAGATGCAGGGGAAGGGGGATAGTGTAGGTAGCCTAAATCAGTTCACACAGAAATGAGGCAGTGGAGGATTGGAAAACCCAGCAAATGTGAGGTGTTCCCTGTAGCACCTATTGTATACTTGAATTAAAATAAAAATAAGTGGAAGATGAGGGACAAGAGGGAAAGAGAAAACCGAAAAAAAAAACTAATTATAATAAAGAAAAAAGAAAGACAAGAAGAAAGGAAGAAAGAAAAAGAGGATGGGCAAACGGTGGGGAACGGATAGGGAGAAGAGAGATATAGGTATACACGTGTCACAATTGCAACACTATCTAAAACAACAACTTCCCCCCACTTTGCCCTAAAACCCCCCGTCTGTCTGCCCAAATGGGTCTGCAAGCACCTCCCTTCCCACAAACCCCCAATAGGCCACCCAGGGCCCACGAACTCCCCAGTACTGCAGATGCTCCAAAAAAAAAAAATAAAATAAAATAAAATAAAGTAAAATAAATTAAAAAAAAAAAAAAAAAAAGAACAGAAACCCCTCCGCAGGCCCGGCTCCGCCCGCTGCGGAGGCTTGGACGGGCTCTGCCCAGCTCCTTACGCCGCCTCGGCCTGGCCTGGCTCCGCCTGGCTCTGTTCGCTACAGTGGCCCAGCCGGCTCCCGCGTCCACCTCCCGCCACCGCGGCCTGGACCGGCCCCACCCGGCTCCGTACCCGCCGCGGCCTGACCCGGCTCCGCCTGGCTCCGCTCGCTACAGCGGCCCGGCCCAGCTCCGGCGTCTGCCTCTCGCCACCGCGGCCTGCACTGGCCCCGCCCAGCTCCGTATGCCGCCGCGGCCCGGCCCGCACACCACCGCGGCCCAGCTCGGCCCTGCTCGGCCCCGCCCGGCCCCGCCCAGCCCCCCGCTCGCCGCCGGCGCAGCCCGGCCTGGCTCCGGCGTCCGCTGCTGCGGCCCGACCTGGCTCAGCCCCACCGAGCGGGGCTAGATGCCTCGTTTCCGCCTACCCAAGGAGGGAATCCTCTACAGGTAGCTGGGATCTCCGTGTATCTTTCACAGACGAATCCTCTCTGTTACCTTCCCTCCAAATCGATGTCCAGACACCTCCGGACCAGCAAAAATCCCGAAACAATCCGGTCCCAAAGAGTCTCCAACGCCGCCCAGCCGATTCCCTGCAGAAGACCCTAACAGGGATGTTCACTCAGCCACCATCTTGCCCTTCAGCTTTTTAACTAATTTTTAAATAGCATTGTCAAAATATTACTACTAACCAAAGTATTTTTCCCTATTATTATCTTTATATCATTTATATATGAACATACATAAACAATTAAGTGTATAGTAAAAGTTGTGAACTTACAAAGCAAACATGCATAACATCATACAGGGGTCCCATACATCAGCTCCCCAACAACACCTCGCATTGCTGTGAGACATTTGTTACAAATTATGAAAGAATATTGTCAAAATCTTGCTACTAATTATATTCCTTATCTTACATTTAATGTTTTCCCCCAACACACCCTATTATTATTTTAAATATATATTTTTATGACAGAAATTGTAAACTTATAAACAGTCATGCACATGTGCAGAATTCCCAAACTACACCCCTCTATCAATACACAACATTGTGGTGGAACATTTGTTACAAATAAGATAATGTCATCTGATTGTTATGATGTCCATAGTATACATTTGGTTCACATTTTACATGCTGCCCATTATCAACACAGTACATCTTTGGCATAGATGCTAGAATATATTATTACTGCTAGCCACACTCCGTAGGTGACTCCAGTTGTATTTTTCCCATGCATTCCCAACACTGTGCAGTAGTGATGTACATTTGCTCTAGCTCACAAGGACACTCTTTCATCTCTCCCATCAATCACAATTCTCATCCACCTCTTGGTTTACTATGCTTTACAGTTCCTAGATTATTCTCTAGCATTCTGTCAATTGGCATTTACATACCTGGCCTACCATTTTCAGCCACATCCCCATTTATAACTAGCTGTTACCCACTATTTGTTACCATCCATGCTATACATTTCCACACTTTTGCAGTAAAGCTAATTAAAAAATCTATGTACATTAAACATCAGTAGTCCATCTCAGTCCTTCTCTTATGTACTTTAAGAATCTACCACCTACGTATCTTGAAAATATTTTCCTAAAATTTCTTCTAGAATTTTTATGGTTCTTGCTTTAATTTTTAGTTTTTTAATTGATTTTTTTGGGGTAATTTTTGGATAAGGTATGAGATAGGGGTCCTCTTTCTTTCTTTCAGGTATGGATGTCCATTTCTTACAGCACCATTTTGCTGAATGTACTGTTCTGCTCAAGCTGTGTGAGTTTGAGAGGCTAGTCAAAAATCACTTGACCATACATGTGAGGGTTTGTTTCTCAACCAGCAGTTTGGTTCCATTGGTATATGTGTCTGTCTTTATGTCAGTACCATGCCGTTTTTACCACTATAGCTAGGTAATATGATTGAAACTCCGGTGATGAGGGTTTGCCTTTCCTTTTTATGATGTTTCTGGCTATTCTGGACCCCTTACCCTTCCAAATAAATTTGATAATCATGTTTTCAAATTTTTAAAAAATGCTGGTGGAATTTTTTATTGGGGTTGCTTTGAATCTGGATATCAGTTTGAGTAAAATTGATATCTTAATGATATTTAGTCTTCCAATCCATGAGCAGGGAATGTTCTTCCAGTTATTTAGGCCTTTTTTGTTTTCTTTTAACATTGGGTTGCAGTTTCTGAAAACAAGTGCTTTATATTATTGCTTAAGTTTATTCCAGACTATTTGAGTTTTATCTGTCATATTTTATTTTCACCACTCTTTTGACACTTTTAGTTACTTTTATTGATATAATCTTCATTTCTAGACTCTCTTCCAGGCCTCTCTCTCCTGTCTTTTCTTTTCAGGCTCTAGCACACCCTTTACTGTTTCCTGCAAATCTGGTCTCTTGCTTGGAAATTCTCTCAATTTCTGTGAATATTCTAATCTTGCTCTCATTTTTGAAAGACAGTCTTGCTGGGTATAAAATTCTTGGCTGAAAGTTTATCTCTTGTAGTATCTTAAATATATCAGACCACTGTCTTCTTGCCTCCATGGTTTCTAGGGAGAAATCTGCACTTAAACTTATTGGGTATCCCTTACATATTATGCATTGCTTTTCTCTTGTTCTTCTCAGTATTATCTCTTTGTCTTAGCATTTGACTTTCTGATTCGTATGTGTCTTGGAGTTGATCTATTAGGATTTTTTCAGTTGGGAGTACATTGTGCTTCTTGGGTATGGATATCTATGTCCTTCAATAGGATTGGGAAAGTTTCTATCACTATTTCTTCAAATACTCCTTCTGCCCCTTTTTCCTTCTCTTCTCCTTATGGGACACAAATGACATGTATGTTTGCATGCCTTTTGCTGTCATTTATTTCCCTGAGACCTTGTTCAATATTTTCCATTCTTTTCTTCATCTGTTCTTTTGTATGTTCATTTTCAGAGGCCGTTTCTTCACTCTCAACAATCTTTTCTTCTGCTTCCTCAAATCTGCTATTATATGATTCCATTGTTTTTACATATTCACTTTTTGCACCTTTCATTCCCATAAGATCTGCTATTTTCCTATGTATGCTTTCAAATTCTTCTTTGTGCTCATTCAGTGTCTTCTTAAATCTTAATCTCTTTAGCCATCTCATTGAATTTATTAAAGAGATTTGTTTGAACATCTAAGATTAGTTGTCTCAACTCCTTTATGTCTTCTGGAGACTATCTTCTTCCTTTAACTGGGCCATAGCTTCCTGTTTCTTGGTGTGAATTGTAACTTTTTATTGGTGTCTTGGCATCTGGCTTACTAGAGTATTTATTCTGGGTGCAGTTTTTCTCTTTAGTTTGGGGCTTCCTGCCCTTTCTCCCTTGCTGGTTGTAGAGTAGGAGCCAAGGATGTAATTGGTGCTCTAAGTTGTGGAGCCTCAAGCTACCCTTATTGTCCCAAGGAGAGATGAAGCTTCTCTCAACTCTCTCTTTTGCCAGGGGTAGGGACAGAGACACAGCTATGTGGAATAATACAACTTGTGGAGGCCTAGACTGTAGTTGCCCAGAGATGATAAACCCCTTGCTCCCCTGCCTTGGGAAGGGATGGAGCTGCAGTTGTGGGCAGCAATCTATGCAGCATGGGTCCAAGATGACTGCAGGTGCCCCAGTAGACTATTGAGTATTCAGTTTTTGCCAGCCAAAGGTACCCACAGTTACTGGATAGGCTGATGCAGGGCTCACCAGCCTCCTCCCTGCCAGTGGTGTAGGCTAGGGCTTCGGGCTGATCTGAGTGAAAAAAATAGGCTCCTACCATAACCGTGTTTTTTGGTCCTTGCTTCCCCTCACGCTGGGTGTGGCATCAAAATGGTGACCTTTGTTATCTTTCTGACTTGGACAGATTCACGCCCCAGCTGTACCTAGGTTTATTCCTTAGCCATCTAATTTTACCAATCAGTAGCCAAAATCGGCAGTCAACCCTCTCCTCCCCCCCATTTTTGGGAAATGTAGTTTCCAATTCCAGCCACAGAACAGATCCTGGGGCAGCTCATGCCACTAGAGTAGGACAACCACCAGTCTCCATGGTTTGGCCAGCAATTTCCCAGGGAGGCTGGCACATTTCCCCACAGCCTCCTCCATGCTGGACGTTGGGCTAGGCTAGACCTGCAATCTGACCTGGATCAAAAGAAGTCGGTCCCCACCAGCACTGTGATTTCAGTCTGCCCCACTTCCCCTTGTGCCAGTTGTATTTTAAGATGGCACCTTCCGGCCTCTTTCTGACTTGAACAGGCTCAAACTTGAGCTGTTCCCAGGATTATACTTTAGCCTGCTGAAATTACTCATCAGTAGCTGAAGTTGGTGCCCAAATTCTTCCTCCCCTGTTTTTGGGAAATGGAGCTTTCATTTTCAGCTCCTGAGGCAGACTGTGCCTCCAGTAGAGGATGGGCACTGGCCTCCATGGCATGGAGCACTCTACTTATGAATCTTCTTTGCAGATGGGCAGTCTCCTCCTTTCATTCCTTCAAGGATGTTGCAGGATGCTCTTCTGGTCTCCTGGAGCCCTGAAACTGGTGCTTCTGCTAGCTGCAGATACCTCTGGGTGTATACTAACTGCCCTGTAGCAGTAGCTGATTCTAGGAGCTCTTGCTCCACCACCATCTTGCTGATTGTCTTTCTTATACTTTTTAATATAACATTTTTTTGTGGTCTATGTATGGTTTAAAAATAAATAAATATTTATAAAAAAAAGCTCATGAACCATCTTCAGGTAATAATTTTCGTGTTATTAAACTCGTGTTCCATTAAGCAGTTTACCATCATTTAGGGTTCATATCATCTCTCAGAATTTTGACTTTCATTTTCAGATTCTCTGCATTGGCAAACATGTCCTGGGCAGACTCACTGGCTTCTACCATTTCTTAGTTGGGAGGTTTTAAATGACTGATTCTATCTCTCTATTTGTTATTGGTTTGTTGAGATCATCAATTTCTTCTTTCATCAATATAGGCTGCTTATGTGTTTCTAGGAATTTGTTCATTTCCTCTGAATTGTCATTTTTGTTGGAATAGAGTTTTTCAAAGTATCCTCTTATGATAGTCTTTATTTCTGTGGGGTCAGTGGTGAGTTCTCATTTCTTATTTTGTATATTTGCATCTTCTCTCTTTTTTTCTTTGTTAGTCTTGTTAAGGGTTTGTCGATTTTATTGATCTTCTCAAAGAACCAACTCTTGGTTTTGTTTATCTTTTCAACTGCTTTCTTATTTTCTATTTCATTTAGTTCTTCTCATCTTTGTTATTTCTTTCTTTCTTCTTCCTGTGGGGTTACTTTGTTGTTTTTTTACTAATTCCTCCAAATATGCAGTTAGTTCTTCAATTTTTGCTCTTTCTTCTTTCTTGATTTATGAATTTATGGCTATAAATTTCCCTCTCAGTATTGCTTTTGGTGCGTACCATAAGTTTTGGTATGTTTTGTTATCATTTTCATTAGTTTCAAGATTGTTATTAATTTCTTTTGAGCTCTCCCCTATGACCCACTGTTTTTCTAAGAGTTTGCTGTTTAATTTCCATATCTTGGTGTGAAATCTGGGCCTCTGGCCCTTGAAGAGTTCCATCTTCACTCCACTGTGGTTGGAGATATTATTTTGTATGATTTTGATCTTTCTGAATTCAATGAGCCTTTCTTTGTGGCCTTGCATATGGTCTTTCTTGGAGAATGATTCATGTGCACTTGAGAAAAATGTATATCCTGCTGAATTTGGGTGTAGTGATCTGTATATGTCTATTAGGTCCAGCTCCTCTAATATACTGTTCAAAGTTTTTGTTTCTTTATTGATTCTCTTTTGAGATGTTCTGTCCAAAGTTGATAATGGTGTATTGAAGTCTCCCGCTATAATTGTAGAGGCAGCTATTCTTTCACTTAGTTTTTCCAGTGTTAGCCTCATGTATTTGGAGGCACCCTTGTTAGGAGCATAAATATTTATGATTGTTCATTCTTGAAGGATTATCCCTTTCACTAATATGTAGTATCCATCTTTGTCTCTCACAATTGTTTCACATTTAAAGTCTATTTTGTCTGATATTAATATAACTACGCCTGCCATTTTTTGGTTATTGTTTGCTTATAAGATTGTTTTCCAGCCATTCACTTTCAACCCCCATGAATCCCTGGGTCTAAGATGTGTTTCTTGTAGACAGCATATAGATGGGTCTTATTTCCTTATCCAGTCTTCCAGTCTGAATCTTTTGACAGGTGAGTTTAATCTATTGACATTCAGTGTTATTACTTTCAAGGAATTACTCATATTAGCCATACTTTCTTTCAATTTGTGATTGTCATATTTTGTTTGATTTTTTTTCTGTTTTTGTCTTTTTAGTTGCTCTTACACTCTCCTCCAACTCTGTCTCTCTTGTTTTTTTTCTTTCTTCCTGCAGAACTCCCTTTAGTATTTCTTGAAGGGCAGGGTTCTTGTTTGCATACTCTTTTAATTTCTGTTTGTCATTGAATATTTTGAACTCTTCATCATTTTTGAATGCTAGCTTAGCTGGGTAGAGTATTCTTGGTTGGAAATTTTTTTTCTTTTAGTACCTTGACTATATCATACCACTGCCTTCTTGCCTCCATGGTTTCAGATGAGAAATCAGCACTTAGTCTTATGGAGCCTCCCTTGAATGTGATGGTTCTTTTTTCTGTTGCTGCTTTTAGAATTTTCTCTTTGTCCTGAGCATTTGATAATTTGACAATTATATGTTTGGGGTGGGTCTCTTGGGATTTATGGTGTTTGGGGTGCATTGTGCTTCCTGGACATGTACATCCATCTCTCTCAGTAGATTTGGGAAGTTTTCAGCCATTATTTCCTCCAACACCCCTTCTTTCTTCTTTCCCTTCTCTTCTCCTTCTGGGATGCCTTTAATACATGTTTGTGTGTTTTGCATTGTCATTCAGGTCTCTAAATCCCAGTTGGATTTTTTCTATCTTTTATCTATCAGTTCTATTATCTGTTTGATTTCAGATATACTGTCTTCCACATTGTTAATTTTCTCCTCTGCCTCTTCTAATCTGCTCCTATTTGCTGACAGTGTATTTTTGATTTCTTGAACTGTAGTGTTCATCATCATCATATCTGTTATCTTTTTGTGTATGTTTCCAATTTCCTCTCCAAGTGTTTTCTTCAAATTGTTAATCTCTTCCTTTACTTCATTAAGTTGGTCTCTAATATATGTTTTGAGATCTTTAATTACTTTTCCAATGTTCTGCTCCTCTTCCTGGTTTTTAGTTTGTTCATTGGATTCGGCCATGTTTTCCTGATTATTGGTTTGGTTTGTAGTTTTTTGTTGCTGTCTGGTCATCATTTTGTATTGATGGTTTAATCAGTTCCTTCGCTTCTTTTTCTAGTCTTGGGGATTAATTAGTTGTTGTTCCTGCATGTTATGTCTTTTCTTTGTCACTTTATTCTTCTTACTCTATTTTCTTGTTCCTGGCTAAGTTCACTTTGAAAGAAATTGTTAGGTCCAGGAAAAGTAAAATGAGTAAGAAAAGAAAATGTATAAAGTAGTATTGGTAATAAATGTTAACAGAGCAAGAATGTGAGATCTAGGAGAATGGATATTAGGCTCATGTAAATTGTGTAGAGTTATAGCAGTAAGTAGAGTACCTCTAATGAGACAGTCAACTGTATATGGGGAGAAATGTAGTATGAGTTAAAAGGCCAGTGGTTTCATGAAATAGGGAAAGAGAAAAGAAAGACAATAATATCAAGAGTGGATTAAAGACAGATGATGATGATGGAGGATAGAAAGATGTAGGGGAAAGGGAATAGTGTAGGTGGCCAAAATCAGTACACACAGAAAAGAGGAAATGGAGGATGAGGAAACACAGCAAATGTGAAGCGCTCATTGCGCCTATCATATAAAGAAAATAAAATAAAGAAGAAAAAGAGGGAAAAGAAAAAAGGGAAGAGAAAAAGCAGGGGGCAAAGAAAAAAGGGGGGGGGAAATAAGCAAGGAAAAGAAAAAGAGGGAAAATAACTAAGTAAATGAAAAAGAACCTTGGGGTATAAAATGGGAGAAAAGACCAGGAGACAATGCAATATTAGCAACCATAACCAAAAAAAAAAAAAAAAGAACCAACGTTTCAAGCTAGGAATCCTCTTCCAGTTAAATAATACACTTCAGGATCTGACCTTACCCCTTTTTCCCTTCCTCACTTCTCTCTCTCCCAGGGCAGCAGGAAAGCTGCCTGAGAGGTCCAGTAGGAGATTCAAGTAGGTCCATGTTGAACCAACTCAACAAAGAAGTTTTGACTCTTTATTTCCAGCGTGAGAGCACCTACACCTCACCAGAAACCCCAAATATGCTATTGGAAGCTTGGATAGCAAGTCCTGCAGTCCCTCCACCCTAGGGTTTGGTAGGGGAGGTCTAATTGATTTTCTGACTCCACCTTCTCCCAGATCAAGTTTCCTATCCCAGGACGTTTTGGTAAATTGGGCTTTCTCAACAGCTTTGCCTCTCTTTTCTTCCCAAACTCTCCCCAAGTCAGCTGGTACACTCCTCCAAGCTCAAGAAGAGAGATAAAAAAGAAAACAACCCAAAACATGGAGGGCTAGGGTAATCAAAGACTTCAGATGGACCTCAGGGTGCAGTGAATTTGGGGATGGGAAGTCCATGATATTGCAGACTCAAGGTGTGTGAATCTCTGGAGTGTGGGCCACCAGGGCTTAGGGAACACAGACCTGGGATCCACGCATCCAGTTAACATGGGACCTGGGAACACCACAGCACAACAAAGCCTTCAGGGATGGCTGCAGCCTGACCGCCAGCTCTAGGGGGAGGGGTCCCGCCCAGAACTTCTGACCTCCATGTCAGAAACCCTAAATTCCACCTCTCCCAAAAATCTCCTCCGTCACTGTCTCACCAAATCGACTTCCAGACACCTTCTGCCCTGCAAGCCCCCGAAACAGCCTGCTCAGGGCTTGGGAACACCCCAGCACAACAAAGCCTTCAGGAATCACCACAGTTGGACCACCAGCCCCAGGAGGAAGTCTCCTGCCTACAACCTCTGACCTCCGTGCAAGAGACCCAAAATTCTACCTCTTGCAAGTATCTCCTCTGTCAGTGTCCCACCAAATCGATGTCCAGACACCTCCTGCCTTGCAAACACCGGAAACAGCCTGGTCCAGCAGGACTCCAACCCTACTCAGCTGCTTTTTTGCAGGAGAGATTATGAGGTGCCCTCACTCAGATGCCATCTTGCCCTGCCTCCTCTACCATTTCTAATTGTTCCTCTTCATCCCTTCACTAAAGTTTCAGTAACTATTGCTACCTATCCAACTAATTATTGACTTTCTTTGCACAGAATGGTATTTTATGTATCTCATGGTTCGCAACTGACTTGAAATTAAAAGCACATATCACCACTGCCTTTTAGGAAAATGCCTTCCAGTTATCACTAAATATATTGAACATATTTTGCACAATTCTTGTTTTTTCTTGCATGTACCCAGCCAATTATTGCCCTTCTTCCACACACCCCCAAATAAAGGATCTGAGGATAAAGTATTTATCTGAGGATGAATTTTCCTTTGATGAGTACTCTCTGAATAGGCTCCCAAATAGGCTAACACATCAGTCTCTTGGTTAGGCATACTGTGTCTGTCCTAAGGCTGCTGCTTAACACTGGGAAACCATGAGCTCTCATCAAGCATGCTTTCCTCTGTCCTCCACAAATAAACACTACTGTGAAGCCACATCCATGCCACATATCACCATTACATAAAGCTATCCACAATGGGATTCTTGCAAGCTTTTACCTACCATTTTGTTCAAAAGAGAGGAGGAGAAGTGTCTGTGGCACAACTAGCGTGACTGCATTACAGTGGTTTCAATATGGAAAGTATTTCAACATTTTTAGTTCATCAGTAGTCAAAACATTACCCATAATCCCCTATCAGTTTATAATAATGAGACAGACCCATTATGAATTCTAGCACAACACAGAGCTTGGGAAACATTAGTATGTAAATGCCAAAATATGACTTTTTTTCTCCTGTCAAGTTCACTATTCTAACACCACTTTCAAAAATGTCCTTGGGATCACATGATCATGGTTCCAAAATTTTTGTGGGTTGAGATATTAAATTCTCTATATCAATTTATAGGTCTGATATAATGAATTCACAAAGGGCCAGTGTCATATAGCATTTCTTCTTTTGCTACAGAGAGGTTTATATTTCAACCCAGCACCCCATGATGAGAGCTTAAATATACACCATGCATTGTACATTATCCGAAAGACTTGATAATATATTTTTCTTTCTTAACCAACAATGCATACATAAGTCTATAACCTTCAAAGTATTTGTCTTCCACACAGCCACATGAAAGCAACTTGCTTCAGGTCGAGAAGGGTCATCTTGTCACTATTCCTGTCTTTTTTTTCACTGATGAAATCTCAGCTATCAGTTATTTGCCAAAAGCAGTGGCTGGAGTGGGACCTTTGCTTCCTTAACTTTTACAAACAACTGTAATTTTTAATGGCCACTGTTCCTGACACTGCTAGTGACAGAAAGAAAAAAGGAACTTCCTTTTTCACTCTTTTGATCAATGTACGTTAAGGTGGATTGCTGGGAGAGAGGTTCCTTTCCTTTCTTCCCCTTCATGGCTTTCTGCTTGTCACCTTGCTGTCCTACCTCCTGTCTCCCTGTTTCATCTCTTTCACATCACCCCTGCCTGCTCCCTCTAATGCTGTGAACTCTCTATCTCTCACTCTCTTTCTTATTCTTTTTAGTTCTCCAACCAGTTTTTCTACTCACTCCTTCCTTCTTCCTTCTGTCATCTCTCCTACAATTATTATATTTCTTGATCTCCTTCATTCCTTTCCCTTTGCTTTCCTGCACATATCCCTGCCTGTTTCTCCACTTTTGTGGGAAAATCATGTATATATACATTCATTCACCCATGCCTCTATCCATTCAGCCATCCATTCCATTCATTTCTTAGCTTGTTCATTCATCTATCCATCTTACACATGTCTGAGAATCTGTATTATGTAACTGGCACTGACTTAGGCCATCGGGAGAGAATAAAACAGGTAATGGCACCTTTGACTCTGAGGTTTGCAGTGGAATGAGCAGACAAATCTGATCCCACTGAAGGATAGATACTCTTATGACAAATACTGACATATGCTATGGAGGATGTTTTCAGGGTGTGAAGAGAAAGTAAAAGAGGATTACCAATTTAAATTAGGGATGCAGTGGTGCAAGGTCAGAAAGGCATTTGTGAAGATGAGGTATTTAAAATGATGTTTCAGAAACAATTATGAGGTAGACAGGTGGACAGGAGAAGGGTCATTGGTAGCAGCAGCATAAATGCCCTAAGTATTAGCAAGCATGTTTCAAACAGGACCTAAGGGAATGTCAGAATCATTCAAGCAAGGAGAGAGTGGAAAGACTTTAGGGTCAGAGGGTTGAGAAAATCATAATTCCAGTTTATATCATGAGTCTCATCATTTGTTCAAATAAGGCTCCTCAAATGCTGTCATTTATTTATTTGTACATTGTAAAAAATATTTTTATTTTGAAATAATTTCAAACCTACAGTTTAGTTTTAAAAACAATACAACACCCATACATAGAACTTCACCACAACCACCCCTTAAGTTACCCAGATCCATGAAATTTAACATTTTGACACTTTTGTGTCATTCTTGCTGTCCAGCTACTGCCCAGTCTATCTTTCCAACCACTTACATATCCATCTGGATTAGTCAGTGTTCTCTAGAGAAACAGAATTGAGAGCAGACATAAGTAAATATTATGAGACTTTTATAAGAATTGTCTCACAAAACTCTATGCATGGGCAAGTTCAAATACCATAGGGCAGGCTACAAGCTGAGAAACGTGATTAAGGTTTTTGATGAATTCTCCAGGAGAAGTAGGCTGTCTGAAGTGGAGATAGAAATTCTCTGACTGCTGAAACCATCACTTCTGCTTTTTTTTCTTTTTTTAAAAATGTTACATTAAAAAAAGTGAGGTCCCCATATACCCGCCAACCCTCTCACCCCACTCCTCCAACATCAACAACTTCTTTCGTCATTGTGACACATTCATTGCATTTGGTGAATACATTTTGGAGCACTGCTGCACCACATGGATAGTGGTTTACATTGTAGTTTACACTCTCCCCCAGTCCACCCAGTGGACCATGGCAGGGCATACAATGTCCAGCATCTATCCCTGCAGTACCACCCAGCACAACTCCTAGTCTTGAAAATGCCCCCACATCATATCTCTTCTTCCCTCTCCCTACCATCAGCAGCTACCATGGCCACTTTCTCCACATCAATGCTACAATTTCTTCCATTATTAATCACAATAATTCCATAGTAGAACACCAGTAAGTCCACTCTAATCCATACTCTATTCCTCCATCCTATGGAACCTGGGATGATTATGTCCACTCCATCTCTATATCAAGAGGAGGTTTAGATTCCACATGGATGATGGATGCAATTCTCCTGCTTGCAGTTGTAGGTACTCTTGGCTCCCTGGTGTGCTGTTTGACCTTCTTCACCTCCCTTTTAGCTGGCTGGGGTAAGTCCAATAAACAAGAGGGTAAGAGTTGCAAGTCTGCTGAGGTGTAGGACCTGGCTGTCACATGGACAGTTCAGAGATTCAGGTGTCCTGAGTATACATGAACCCCAATGACAATCACAGGTCTGGTAAAAGTAACAGAAGGGGCATGTGTAGAAAGGTCATATCTGAGTCCAACTGCATCACACTCAGGAACACAAACTCCAAAGTAGGGCCAATTGACATGGCACTGAACTCCAGATTCATCTGCCATGACCATAGGACCTGTGGGTCTCTGTAGCCCTCAGGAGAACCAGTATCTGGGCTTCTATCTACTTTGGCTATCTCTAGTACCCTGCAGAGGTGTGCATAAATTTTACCCCTCTGATGACCTCCTAACCCTTTTTTGAGAGACTCATAGCTATGTAAGCTCATTTGTTCTTTCCATTTCCCCCTTTTCTTCAAGGTCAAAAAGCAGTTTTTAATACCTGGTATTACATACAGGCTGAGATATTCTGCTGATCTGAGTTGACCATTTAATTCAAGAACTTTTTCTAGTTATATCATGAGCTGGTGCTTGGTAGTAATCCCTCAGCACCAGGGAGGCTCATCCCTGGGAGTCATGTTGCAAGCTGGGGGGAAAGTAATGCATTTACATGCTGAGTTTGACTTAGAGAGTGACCACATTTGAGCAACATGGAGGCTCTCAGGAGGTAACACTTCGGCACCCTGCAGCTCTAGGCCTAGTTCATATTTCAGGCACACAGGCTCACAATTGTAGCCATCAGTATCAAGGGCTCATTGCTGGATCATCTGCCTTTATTGGTCTTTGCCATTGCACTTGGGGGATTGTTGCTGTTCCATTGGGAAATGGGATAGAGCTCCCCTGGCTAGGAACTCAGTACTCCCTCAGTTGTCATTGTTTAAATGAAATCACTATGAAAATATCCAAACATTTTTATGTACCCTGTATACATGCCCTGGAGAACTCCCTCCCAACCATGTGCCCCCTATCACACCAGTGTTCCTCCTCTGCCATAGTCGAACCTCTGTGGAGTCCAAAACTTGAAAAATGGAGCTTAATGTATTGCCATGTTCCATTAATAGTAAAATGGAATATAGTGATGGGTTTAAAGAATAGATACACAATACATATTAATTTAGAAAAATTATATAAAGTAAAAACAAATTGAGGTATCAAAAAATGAAAAAATGAAAAGCTTTGTTTTTGACGTTTTGCCTCTCATCACTGCTATAGGTGTTGCCCTGTATGTACAGTGGCAAGTCAATTTCTTCCATTCCTTCTTCAGTGTCTACATCTTTTTTTTCTAATTATTACGTTTGTCTTCACATAAGTTTTAGATCACAATAATTCACATATATAATATACGGTACTCCCACATATCCAACATCAACTCTTTATCCCTTCACAAGCAATGATCGTTTTACATGTTCATATTATATTTGCTCCAGTTTATGTACAGATATTGAAACAACAGTTTTCAAACATGGTTCCATTTGGGTTTGTATTATGGTTTATATATTAGACTATACTTTTCTAAATTTTTAATTATCTTATGTTTTACATTATGGTTTACATTTTAGCCTATAAATCTTTATATATTTTTGGTGTAATTTACATGTCCTATATCCAGCATTGTATGATCTTGTGGAACACTTCCACTACCCCACAGTTACACTGTTTCCATCTATTCAATACCTCTTTCCCCCTAACCTCAGGGCCCACCATAACAATCAACCTTCATTACTTGAAGGACCATATTCAGAAATACTTCCAACAATGTTGAGGGCTTGACATACTTGACTGCCCTAACCCATTGGGAGCCACCAATTGTCTCGAGAGATACAATTCCCTCTATTTGAGAACATCAGTCCTCCCCAGGATGTGGGTATACCTTCACTCTCAGTGTTTGGGTCTCCATCTGATGATATACCTGACAATGACAAAGTGAGTGCTCACAAACTCCCTAGAAGTTTACTCTGTGTCAGATGCTCCCCTTTAAGCATGTTAAACAGGTAACCTTCCTTATTATATTTTCTAAAGAGTTTTCTCTAAATTATAATTTCAACCACATACCTGACAATCTGCTATGTTCAAATGTTCCCCCAACCTCCCACCAATTTCTTGGGCCATCTGACCCATCCTCCCATCCATAGCCCCCCTCAAGCCCAAAAAGCCCCATCCAAAGGTATCCCTATGCCCCCATTTTATCCCTTTCCTGTACAAATATAACCTCCAGCTTATCATAGATTTCACCCATGTAGATGTCAGCTCGCAACATTCCTCTACCCCTCTAACTTCCTTTAAGCCAATCATCCAGTCTCTAGCTCTCTGAGACAGTTTGGTTTACTTATTTCATATCACAGAGGTCATGTAGGGTTTGTCCTTCAATGCCTGGGTTGCTTCACTCAACATAAGGTTCTCAAGATTCATCCATGTTACCACATGTGTTTGTACTGTATTCGTTCTTATAGCTGAGTAGTATTCCACTGTATTTATATACCACATTTTATTTATCCATTTATCTTTTGATGGACATTTGGGTTGATTTCAAGTTTTAGCAATATCAAATAGTGCTGCTATGAATATTGGTGTGCATATATCAGTTTGTGTCCTTGTTTCCAGTTCTACTGGGCATATACCCAGCAGTTGAATTGCTGGGTCATATGGCAAATCTATAGCTAGTTTTTTAAGAAAACACCAAATTGTCATCCAGAATGGCTGGATTCTTCTGCTTTCCCACCAGCAGTGGATTAGTGTTCCCATTTGTCCACATCCTCTCCAGCACTTGTAGTCTTCTGATATGTTGGCAGCTGCCAGTCTTATGGGGGTAACATGGTATCTCATTGTTGTTTTGATTTGCATTTGCCCAATAGCTAGTGATTTTAAGCATGTTTTCTTGTGTTTTTAGGCATTTGTATATTTTCTTTGGAGAAGTGTTTGTTCAAATCTTTTTTCCCATTTTTTAAGTGGGTTGTCTGTCTTTTTATTTTTGAGATATATGGAGGATATAAGTCTCCTATCAGATACATGGTTACCAAATATTTTCTCCCATTGTTTAGGCTCTCTTTTCACTTTCTTGACAAACTCCTTTGAGGTGCAGAAGACTTTAATTTTGAGGAATTCCCATTTATCTATTTGTTCTTTTACTGCTGGGGCTTTTGGTGTGAAGTTCATGAAACCATTTCCTATTACAAGGTCTTGTAGATGCTTTCCTACATTGCTTTCCAAGGTCTTTGTAGTCTGGCTCTTATATTTAGGTCTTTGATCCATCTTGAATTGATTTTTGTATAAGGTGTGAGTTGGTAATACTCTTTCATTATTTTCCTTTTTTAAAGGTTTATTTATTTATTTCTCTCCCCTCCCCCCCCACCTCGGTTGTTTGTTCTCTGTGTCTATTTGCTGTGTCTTCTTTGTCCGCTTCTGTTGTTGTCAGCGGCATGGGAATCTGTGTTTCTTTTTGTTGCATCATCTTGTTGTGTCAGCTTTCCGTGTGTGTGGCACCATTCCTGGGCAGGCTGCACTTTCTTTCGTGCTGGGCAGCTCTCCTTATGGGGCGCACTCCTTGTGCGTGGGTCTCCCCTACACAGGGGACACCCCTGCATGCATGGCACTCCTCGCATGCATCAGCACTGCGCATGGGCCAGCTCCACATGGATCAAGTTGGCCTGGGGTTTCAACCGCGGACCTCCCATGTGGTAGACGGATGCCCTGACCACTGGGCCAAGTCCGCCGCCCCTCTTTCATTCTTTTACATATGGATATCTAGTTCTGCAGGCACCATTTGTTGAAGAGGCCATTTTCTTCAAGTTGAGAGGATTTGGTGGCCTTGTCAAGTACCATATGGCTGTATATATGAGGATCTATATCAGAAACCTCTATTCGGTTCCTTTGGTCAGTATGTCTATCCTTGTGCCAATACCATGCCATTTTCACTACTGTAGCTTTGTAATATGCTTTAAAGTCAGTTAATGTGATTCCTCCAATTTAATTTTTATTTTTCAATGTATCATTGGCTATTAAGGACCTCTTTCCTTTCCAAATAAATTTCATAGTTAGTTTTTCTAGTTCATTAAAGAATGCTGTGCTGTTTTTTATTTGGATTGCATTGAATTTGTAGATCAGTTTTGGTAGGATAGACATCTTAATAATATTTAGTCTTCCTATCCATGAACAGGGAATATTCTTCCATTTATTTAGGTCTTCTTTGATTTCCTTGAACAATGTTGTGTAGTTTTCTGTGTATAAGTCTTTTACATCTTTAAATTTATTCCTAAGTATTTGATTTTTAATTTACTATTGTAAATGGCATTTGTTTACCTCCTCTGATTGCTCTTATTGGTGTACAGAAATGCTACTGGTTTTTATACATTGAATTTTAATCTGTGACTTTACTGAACTCATAAGTTCTAGAAGCTTTGTTGTAGACTTCTCAGGGTTTTCTATGTATAGGATCATATCATCTGCAAATAGAGAAATTTTGACTTCTTCCTTCCCAATTTGGATGCATTTTATGTCATGTTATTTCCCCAGTGTTTGAGCAAGTACTTCTAAATAAATAGAAGGGGTGATAGTGGGCATCCTTGTCTTATTCCTGATCTTAGAGGGAAAGATTTTAGGATTTCATCATTGTAAATTATGTTAGCTGTGTGTTTTCATATATACTCTTTGTCATGTTCAGAAAGTTTCCTGCTATTCTGATCCTTGCAGTGTTTTTATCAAGAAAGTGCTGTATTTTGTCAAATGTTTTTTCCACATCTATAGATGATTGTGTAATTTTTTCCTTCAGTTTGTTTATATCATGTATTACTTTAATTGATTTTCTTACTTTGAACTATTCTTGCATACCAGTATGAATCCCACTTGGTCATGGTGTATAATTCGTTTAATGTGTTTTTGAATATGATTAGCAAGTATTTTGTTGAGGATTTTTTGCATCTAGGTTGATTAGAGAGATTGGTCTGTAATTTTACTTTCTTGTGGTGTCTTTATTTGGCTTTGGTACTAGAGTAATGTTGGCGTCATAGAATGAGTTAGGCAATGTTCCTTCTGTTTCAATTTTTGGAAGATTTTAAGCAAGATTGGTGTTAGTTCTTTCAGGAATGTTTGGCAGACTTCACCTTTTAAGCCGTCTGACCCAGGGCTCTTCTTCCTTGGAGGTTTTTTATGACCAATTCCATCTCCTTACTTGTGGTTGGTTTTTTGAGATCGTCAATTTCTTCTTTTGTCAATGTGTGCTTTTTATGTGTTTCTAAGAATTTGTCCATTTCCTCTAAATTGTCCTTCTTGTTAGCATATAGTTTTTCATAGTATCCTATTATGATAGTCTTTACTTCTGTGGGGTCAGTCATGATATCTTCTTTCTCAGTTCTTATTTTGTGTATTTGCATCTTCTCTCTTTTTTTCTTTGTCTAGCTAAGGGTTTGTCAATTTTATTGATCTTCTCAAAGAACCAGCTCTTGATTTTGTTTATTTTTTCAAGTGCTTTCTTATTTTCTATTTCATTTAGTTCTGCTCTGATGTTTTTTATTTCTTTCTTCTTCCTTTGGATTTAGTTTGTTGTGTTTTTTTTTTTCTAATTCCTCCAAATGTGCAGTTAATTCTTCAATTTTAGCTCTTCCTTCATTTTTTGGTGTATGAATTTATGATTATAAATTTCCCTCTCAGTCCTGCTTTTGCTGTATCCCATAAGTTTGGATATGATGTCTTATCATATTCATTATTTTCAAGGTAGTTATTGATTTCTGTTGACATTTCCTCCTTGACCCACAGTTTTTCTAAGAGTGTGTTGTTTAACTTCCAAATCTTGGTGCCAAATCTGGGTCTCTGGCCCTTTCAGATTTTCATCTTCACTCCACCGTGGTCCCAGAAATTATTTTGTATGATTTCAATCTTTCCGAATTCATCGAGACTTTTTTGTGGCCTAGCACGTGGTCTATCTTGAAGAATGATCCATGTGCACTTGAGAAGAATGTATGTCCTGCTGTATTTGGGTATAATATTCTCTATATATCTTTTAGGTCCAGATCTTCTAATGTATTGTTCAAGTCGTTGTTTCTTTATTTATTTTCTTTTGAGATATTCTGCTCAAAGTTAATAGTGATATATTAAATCCCCCACTATAATTGTAGAGGCAGCTATTCCTCCACTTAGTTTTTCCAGTGTTTGCCTCATATATTTGGAGGCACCCTTGTTAGGAGCATAAATATTTATGATTGTTCATTCTTCTTGAAAGATTATCCCTTTCACTAATATGTAGTATCCATCTTTTTCTCTCACAATTGTTTTGCATTTAAAGTCTATTTTGTCTAATATTAATATAGCTACTCCTGACCTTTTTTTAGTTATTGTTTGCTTGTAAGATTGTTTTCCAGCCATCCACTTTCAACCTCCTTGAATCCCTGGGTCTAAAATGTGTTTCTTGTAGACAGAATATAGATGGGTCACATTTCCCTATCCAATCTTCCAGTCTGAGTCTCTTGACAGGTGAGTTTAATCCATTGACAGCCAGTGTTAATACTTTTAAGGAATTATTTATATTAGCCATACTTTCTTTCAATTTGTGATTGTCATATTTTGTTTGATTTTTTTTTCTGTTTTTGTCCTTTTAGTTGTTCTTACACTCTCCTCCAACTCTGTCTCTCTTGTTTTTTTCTTTCTTCCTGCAGAACAACCTTTAGTATTTCTTAAATGGCAAGATTCTTGTTGGCATAGTCTTAGTTTCTATTTATCTGTGAATATTTTGAACTCTCATCATTTTTCAATGCTAATTTTACTGGATAGAGTTTTTTTGGTACCTTGACTATGTCATACCACTGCCTTCTTCTTGCCTCCAAAATTTCAGATGAGAAATTGGTATTATATATTATGGAGCCTCCTTTGTATGTGATGGTTCTCTTTCATTCTTTCTTTTTTTTTTTTAAAGATTTATTTATTTTATTTAATCCCCCCCTTCCCCCGGTTGTCTGTTCTCTGTGTCTCTTTGCTGTGTCTTGTTTCTTGTTTCTTTGTCCGCTTTTGTTGTCGTCAGCGGCACGGGAAGTGTGGGCAGTGCCATTCCTGGGCAGGCTGCACTTTCTTTCACGCTGGGCAGGTCTCCTTATGGGGCGCACTCCTTGCGTGTGGGGCTCCCCTATGTGGGGGACACCTCTGCGTGGCAGGGCATTCCTTGCGCACATCAGCATTGCGCATGGGCCAGCTCCACACGGGTCAAGGAGACCCAGGGTTTGAACCACGGACCTCCCATGTGGTAGACTGACGCCCTAACCACTGGGCCAAGTCCGTTTTCCCCTCTCTTTCTTTCTCTTGGTGCTTTTAGTATTTTCTCTTTGTCTTGAGCATTGGATAATTTGACAAGCATATGTCTTGTGGTTGGCCTCTTGGGATTTATGCTGTTTGGGGTGCATTGTGCTTCCTCGACATGTACATTCATCTCCCTCAATAGTTTGAGAAGTTTTCAGCCATTATTTCCTCCAACACCCCTTTTGACCCCTTTCCCATCTCTTCTCCTTCTGGGGCACCTATAGCATGTATGTTTGTGAATTTTGCATTATCATTCATGTCCCTAAGGCCCTGCTGGATTTACATCTGAAATCAAACAGATAGTTGTTCTACTATCTGTTTGATTTCAGATGTACTGTCTTCCACATCACTAATTCTTTCCTTTGCCTCTTCAAGTCTGCTGTTATTTGCTGAGTGTATTTTTTATTTCTTAGACTGTGCTGTTCATCACCATCATATCTGTTACTTTTTGCATATGATTGCAATTTCTTCTGTATTCTCTCTTTAGTGTTTTCTTCATATTCTTAATCCCTTCTTTCATTTCATCAAATACGTCCCTAATAAATGTTTTGAGAGCTTTAGTTACTTGTTTGATGTTCTGCTCCTCTTCCTGTTTCTCAGTTTCTTCATTGGATTGGGGCTTGTTTGACTGATTATTTGTTTGGTTTGTAGTTTTTTGTTGCTGTCTGGTCATCATTTTATCTTGATGGATTTAATCAGTTGTTTAGCTTCTTTGTCTAGTTTGGGATTTAATTAGTTGCTGTTTTTGCGTGTGTGTTAAGTCTCTTTGTCAGTTTGTTCCTCCAAATATGCTATTTGAAGCTTGGAAAGCACCTCCTACAGTCCCTCTCCCTTAGGTGTGTTATCAGAGGTCTAGTTGATTTTCTGTTTCCACCTTCTCCCAGACCAAGTTTCCTATCCCATTGTGTTTAGGTAAATTGGACTTTCTCATCAGATTCATCCCTCCTTTCTTTCTAAGCTCTCCCCAAGCCTGGGAAGAGCTGGTATGCTCCTCCAAGTGCAAAAAAAAAATAAATAAATAAATAAAAGAAAAGGGGGAAGAGAGAAAATTGAACCCACACTTGTTTGGCCCTTCTGTTTAACCTCCCACTGAATCCCTCCCACTCACAGAATCAGTCCAAAACCAGAGGGCTAGGGCAATTCTGGACCCCTGGGAATGCTGGATTTGGAAAAAGGAAGTCTGGGATATTGCAGACTCAGGGTATGTAGGTCTGTGGAACATGGGCTACAGGCACTTAGGGGACATGGACCTGGGGACCATGTATCTGGGGATCATGGGGTTTGGGAATGCTGCCACACAACTGATAGTTTTCAGGAAACACTGTGGCTGCCAGCCCTAGGGGGAAGGGTTCTGCCACCCCAGTCTTTCTGACCTCTGTGCTAATAACCCACAATTTTACATTTATTTTTTTTTTTTTTTAATTTTTTTATTTTTTATTGACTTTGTAATAATATTACATTAAAAATATATATGTGAGGTCCCATTCAACCCCACCCCCCCACCCCCCCCTCTCCCCCCCCCCCAACAACACTCGTTCCCATCATCATGACACATCCATTGGATTTGGTAAGTACATCTTTGGGCACCTCTGCACCTCATAGACAATGGTTCACATCATGGCCCATACTCTCCTCCATTCCATCCAGTGGGCCCTGTGAGGATTTACAATGTCCGGTGATTACCTCTGAAGCACCATCCAGGGCAGCTCCATGTCCCAAAGACGCCTCCACCTCTCATCTCTTCCTGCCTTTCCCCATACCCTTTGTCCATTATGTCCACTTTTCCCAATCCAATGCCACCTCTTCTATGTGGACACTGGATTGGTTGTGTCCATTGCACCTTTATGTCAAGAGGAGGCTCAGATTCCACCTGGATGCTGGATGCAATCCTCCCATTTTCAGTTGTAATCACTCTAGGCTCCATGGTGTGGTGGTTGTCCTTCTTCACCTCCATCTTAGCTGAGTGTGGTAAGTCCAATAAATCAGATTGTAGGTGCTGGAGTCTGTTGAGGCTCAGGATCTGGCTATCACATTGTCAGTCCAGAGATTCAAATCCCCTAAATATATCTTAAACCCCAACATTAACTGCACCTCCAGCACATTAGCATGAAAGTCTTATGAAGGGAGATCCCATCTGAGTCCAGATTCATCACACATAAACACCATTTCCAAAGAGGGGCCGTCTGCCCTGGTAGTTAACCCCATCAGCCATGACCAAAACTCCCATGGGTCTCTTTAGCCCTCAAAGGAACCAATATCTGGGGGTTGTATCTGCTTTATCTGTCTCTCTGACTCTGCTCAGTTGTGCATGAGGGCAAACCTTCTGCCAGCCTCCAGACTCTTTTTTAGAAACTCGTAGCCATATAAACTCATTTCTCCTTTCCTTTTCCCCCTTACTTTAGGTCAAACAGCATTTTAAAGTCATGGTATTTTATGTAGACATGGACACAATTTTACATTTAGCAAGCACTACTTCTGTTGCAATCTCTCCAAATCGACATCCATATACCTCCTGCCTTGCAAGCCCTGAAACAACCCACTCCAGCAAGAGTCCAACCCTACTTGGTCACTTCTTTGCAGGAATGTTTGTGAGGTGTACTCACTTAGATGCCATCTTGACCTGCCCCTCCACTTCTCCTTTTAAAGCCTTCAACTGATTGGATGAGACTTCTTTCTTTGTTGAAGACAATCTCTTCAGTTGAATATAGATATAATCAGCCATAGACACAACCAACTTACTGATGATTCAAGTCTGTGAAATGACTTCTGTAGCAATCAGGACAGTGCTTGCTTGACCAAACGACTGGCACCCAAACCCAGCCAAGTTGACATATGAACTTACCCATCGTGCCATCTATCTATCTACTTATCAATACAGTTCCTGAACACTTCAGTATACATAATGCTCCTTGAACAATCAAACTGCAATGTATGTTTACTAAACTGGATATTCACACATTTAACTACCTTAAGTAAAAGTATCAAGGTCAAGAAATTTAATTTTGATATACAGGTTATAGTCTATATTCTAATATTTTCATATTTCTCTATGATATCCTTTTGAGCCTTTTCTTCTCCATTATTAAATGGCACCCAGTATATCATATTGCATTAAATTGTCATTTTCTCTTTATTTGCTCTGTCTTTTCCTTTTAATTTTAGAAACATATATAGGGCATGAACTTTTCCAGCTCAAACACTCCCCAGTATACAATTCAGTTGAATTAATCACAAGCACAATGTTGCAGTAATCTCACCACTATCCATTACTAGAAATTTCCCATCAACCCAAACAGAAAGCCTGCATCCATGTTGCATTAACTCCCCACTCCTCCTCCCCTTGCCCCTGGTAACCTGTATTTTACTTTCTTTATGTATGTGTTTGCATCTTCTACCTATTTCATGTAAGTGGAATCATACAATATTTGTCCCTTGCAATCTGACTTATTCCACTCAACATGATGTCTTTGAGGGTCACCCATGTACTGGCATGTATCAGAATTTCATAATTTTTTGAGGTTGACTAATATTCCATTATATCTTTATGCCATATTTTATTTCTCAATTAATCGGGTGGTGGATATATGGGTTGCTTCCAGTACTGGGCTACTGGGAATAATGCTTCTATGAACACAGGTGTACAATACTTATAAAAGTGTCTGCTTTCAGTTCTATTGGATATATATTTAGAAGTGGAAAGGTCAGGAAAAATAGTAGTTGTATGTTTCACTTTTTCTAGAACTGCCAAACAGTGTTCCAAAGGGGCTGCACCATTTTATATTTCCACCAACAAAAGGGCATGGTGGTTCCTATTGCTCCACATCCTCACCAGTACTTGCTTTATTCTGTTTTTAAGATAATAGTCAATGATGATAGTGGAGTATTAAAGTCCCCACTATAATTGAAGAGGCATCTATATTAGAGGAGCTACACTTAATAGACATATAGAGAATGTTAAACCCAAATACAGCAGGATATACATTGTTCTCAAGTGCACATGGATCATTATTGAAGATAGATCACATGTTAGGCCACAGAAAAAGTCTTAATGAATTCAGAAAGATTGAAATCATACCAAACAAATTATCTACCAGAGTAGAATGAAGCTGGAAATGTGCAAGAGCCAGAGACACAGATTAGGCACCAAGAAATGGAAGTTAAGCAACACATTTTTAGACAAACAGTGGGTCAAGGAGGAAATCTCAAAAGAAATCAATAACTACCTTGAAACTAATGAAAATGACAACACAACATATCAAAACGTATGGGATGTAGCAAAAGATGTAATGAGAGGGAAATTCATAGCCATAAATTCATATATTGAAAAGAAAGAGCTAAAATTGAAGACAAAACTCTACACTTGGAGGAATTAGTAAAAACAACAACAACAAATTAACCCCAAAGGAAAAAGATAGAAAGAACAAATATCAGAGCAGAACTAAATGAAAATAGAAAATAAGTTAGCACTAGAAAAAAATAAACAAAACAAAGAGCTGGATCTATGAGAAGATCAATAAAATTGACAAACCTTTAGCTAGACTAATGACGAAAAAAGGGAGAAAATGCAAATACACAAAATGAGAAATGAGAAAAGGGATATCACCACTGACCCCACAGAAATAAAGAATATCATAAGAGGATTCTTTGTAAAACTATATGCCAATGAAAAGGACAATTTAGAAGAAATTGACATATTCTAAGAAACATTTAAGAAACTTACATAGATGAAAGAAGAAGTTGATGATCTCAACAAACCAATCACAAGTAAATAGATAGAAACAGTCATTAAAAACCTCCCACCTAAGAAGAGCCCTGGGCCAGATGGCTTCACAGGTAAATTCTACCAAGCATTCTGGAAAGGTTTAACACAAATCTTACTTAAACTCTTCCAAAAAATTGAAATAGAACATTGCCTTATGCATTCTATGATGCCAACATCACCCTAATATCAAAGCCAAACAAAGACACCACAAGAAAAGAAAATGAGCCAAGATGTGAAAATCCTCAACAAAATACTAGCTAATCATATTCAACAACACATTAAACAAATTATACACCATGACGAAGTGGGTTACATTCCTGGTATTCAAGGATGGTTCAACATAAGAAAATTGAATAAAAGAAAATACTAAACCCCCCCAAAAAACAAAAAAAAACATAAAATCAATTAATGTAATACACCACAAAAACAGATCTAAGGAAAAAAATCACATGATCATATCTATACATGAAGAAAAATCATTTCACAAAGTACACCCTTTTTTGATAAAAACCCTGCAAAAGATAGGAATAGAAGGAAACTTTCTGAACATGATAAAGGATATTTATTAAAATCCCACAGCTAACATAATTTACAATGTTGAAATACTAAAATCTTTCCCTCTAAGATTAGGAACAAGATAAGGATGCCCACTATCACCCTTCCTATTTAACATTGTGTTAGAAGTACTTGTTTCAGCACTGAGGCAAGAAGAGTTACAAAAGGCATCCAATTGGAAAGGAAGAAGTCAAAAATTAATTATTTGTGATGACATGATATTGTAAATAGAAAACCCTGAGAAGTGTACAAAAAAGCTTCTAGAACTTATAAATGAGTTCAGTAAACTCACAGGCTATAAGATAAATGCACAAAATTCAGTAACATTTCTGTACACCAATAATGAGCAATTTGAGGAGGAAATCAAGAAACAAATACCACTTACAATAGTAAATAAAAAAATACCTAAAAAAAAATACCTAGGAATAAATTTAACTAAAGATGTAGAAGACTTATACACAGAAAACTACACAACACTGTTCAAGGAAATCAAAGAAGACCTAAATAAATAGAATAATATCACCTGTTCAAGGATAGGAAGATTAATATCATCAAGATGTCTATCCTATCCAAACTGATGTACAGATTCAATGCAATCCCCAAAATCAACAACGCATTTTTTAATGAACTAGAAGAATAACTATGAAATTTATTTGGAAAGGAAAGAGACCCTGAATAGCCAAAGATATACTGAAAAAGAAAAATGAAATTGGAAAAATCACACTATTTGACTTCAAAACAGACTACAGTGCTAGAGTAGTGAAAACAGCATGGTATTGGCACACGGATAGACACACTGACCAATGGACCCAAAATGAGAGTTCTGATAGATCCTCATATATACAGCCATCTGATATTCAACAAGGCCACCAAGCCCACTCAACTGGGAGAGAATGGCCTCTTTAACAAATGGTACCTGGAGAATTGGATATCCATATGCAAAAGAATGAAAAAGAATTACCATCTCACACCTTATACAGAAATCAACTCAAGATGGATCAAAGACATAAATATAAGCACCAAGGCCATAAAGACCTTGGAAAACAATGTATGGAAGCATCAACATAGGAAGTGGCTTAATGAACTTCACACCCAAGCATGAGCAGCAGAAGAACAAATAGATAAATGGGACCTCCTCAAAATTAAAGCTTTCTGCACCTCAAAGGAGTTTGTCAAGAAAATGAAAAGACAGCGTACCTAATAAAGGAAATATTTTATAACCATATATCTGAAAGGAGACTAATATCCTGCACATATAAAGAAATCCTATATCTCACAAATAAAAAGACAAACAACCAATTTAAAGAATGGGCAAGAAATTTGAAGAGATGCTTCTCCAAAGAAGAAATACAAATGAATAAAAAGCACATGAAAAGATACTCAAAATCACTACCTATTAGGGAAATGCAAATCAAAACTACAATGAGATACCATCTTACACCCATAAGATTGGCAGCTATTGAAAAAAAAACAGAAGACTACAATTGTTGCAGAGGATGTGGAGGAATGAGAACACTCATCCACTGCTGGCGGGAATACAGAAGGAATTAGCCATTCTGTAGGACAGTTTGGAGGTTTCTCAAACAACTATAGATTTGTCATATGACCTAGCAATTCCATTTCTGGGTATATACCCAGAAGAACTGAAAACAAGGACACAAACTGATATATGTACACCAGTGTTCATAGCGGCATTTTTGACTATTGCCAAAAGTTGTAATCAACCCAAATGCCCATCATCAGATGAATGGATAAAAAAAATGTAGTACATACATACAATGAAACACTACTCAGGTATAAGAAGGAATACAGTACAAACACATGGGAAAACTTGGATGAATCTTGAGGACCTTATGTTGAGTAATGCATGCCAGGCATTGAAAGACGAATACTACATTACTTTGCCGATATGAAATAAGCAAAGCAAGCTGTCTCAGGGAGGTAGAGAATGGATGATAGGCTTACAAGAAATTGGGGGGAGAGGAAGGATATGAGCTGATGCCTACATAGATTAAATTTTTGATAAAATGAAAGTAAGTATTTGTACAGGGAAGGGATAAGATGGGGTGCATAGGGATACTATTGGGTGGGGCTTTGCGGACTTGAGGGGGCTAGGGTGGGAGGATGGGTTAGATGGCCCACGGAATTGTGGGGAGTATTGCAGGGGAAGATGAACATGGGAGATTGTCATGTATGTGGTTGAAACTATAATGTTGAGAATATTCTTTAGAAAATATAACAAGGAAGGGTTACCGGCTTAAGGTGCTTAATGTGTGGCATCTGGCACTGGGGCAGGCTTCTAGGGAGTGTGTGAGTGCTCATCTTGTCATAGTGTGTTACATCATATTGTGGAGACCCATACAATGTGTTCCCCATCCTGGGGAGGCCTGATTTCCTAAACATAGGGAATAGTCTCTCAAGAGAATTGGTGCCTCCCAATAGGTTAGGACAATTTAGTGTGTCAAGCCTTCAGCATTGTTGCAAGTATCTTTGAATCTGGTCCTTTAAGCAGTGAACTTGGTTGTCACTGTGGGCCCAGAGGGGAATGGGAGAGAGGAATAGGATAGAGGTAGGACAACTGGGGGCAATGGATGTGTTCTACAAGATCATGTAATGATGGATACAGAACATATTAAATTTCACCAAAAATATATATAAAAGTCTATAGGCTAAAATGTAAACCATAATGTAAACCATAATGTAACTGAAACTTTAGAACATTGTACAGTCTAAAATATAGACCATAATGTAAATGAAAGTGGAACCATGTTTAGTAGCTATGTTTCAATGTCTGTACATCAGCTGCAGCAAATGAACATGTAAAAAGATCATTGCTGTGGAAGGGGCAAAGGGTTTAATGTTGGATATATGGGAGTCCCCTATATTGTATATGTGACTTTACTGTGATCTAAAAGTTTTTGAAGGCACAATTTTTAAAAAAAGGATGTAGACATTGAGGAAGGAATGAAAGAAATTGCCTTACCACCATATATACAGGGCAACACCTATTATAGTGATGAAAGGCAAAATGCCAGAAACAAAGTTGTATGATATTTTTCATTTTTAATACCCCAATTTATTTTTTGATTTATTTTAGTTTTTCTAAATTAGTATGTATTCTATTTCTAATGCTTAAACCTAGCATTACTATTTAATTTTCCTACGAATTCAATTTGGCAATATATTAAGCTTCATTTTTGAAGAAATATTGGACCACAGAAAGGTTCAATTATAGCAGGGGAGGAACACCAGTGTGTGGTGTTATTGAGGGAATTGGGAGGGAGTTCTCCAGGGCATATATATAGGGTATATAAAATTGTTCGGATATATGTTGGGTATTTTCATAGTAGTTAGAGTTACAAACAACAATTGAGGGAGTGCTGAGTTCCTAGCCAGGGGAGCTTTGTCACATTCCCCAATGGAACAGCAAGGGCAAGGGCAAAGACCAGTGATGAAGGATGGTCCAATGATGAGCCCTTAATACTGTTGACTATCCTTATAAGCCTGTGTGCTAGATCTGCAGGGTGACTAAGAGTTACCTCCTGATAACCTCCATGTTTCTCAAATGTGGCAACTCTCTAAGGCAAACTCAGCATGTAAATGCATTACCTTACCCACAGCATGGAACATGCCTCCTGGGAGTGAGCCTCCCTGGCACTGAGAGATTACTACCAATCACTGACTGCTGACGCAACTAGAAAAAGACCTTGAATAAAAAGGGGAAATGGCGAGGACAAATGAGTTTATATGGCTAAGAATGTTTAAAAGAGAGTCAGGAGGTCATCAGAAGGGTCATGCTTACACGCACCTCAGCAGGATCACAGACAGCCAAGGTAGAAACAACTCCAGGTACTGGTGCTCCTGAAGTCTATGGAGACACACAACTTTTATGGTCATGGCAGATGACTCTGTATTTCAGTGCCTTGTCAGTGGCCCCTACTTTGGAATTTGTGTTCCTGAGTGTGACAGAGTCAGACTCAGTTGTGACCTTTCTATACATGCCTCTTCTGTCACTTTTACTGGACCTGTGGTTGGCACTGGGGTTCGTGTATACTCAGGAGATCTGAATCTCTAGACTATCCATTTGACAACCAGGCCCTGAGCCTCAGCAGACTTGCAACTCCTACCCTCCAGTTCGTTGGACTTATCCAGGTCAGCTGACAGGAAGATGAAGCTGGTCAACCACCACACCAGGAAACAAAGAGTGCCTACAACTCCAAGCAGGAGAATCACATCCATCAACCATGTGGGATCTAAGCCCCCTCTTGATATAGAGCTGGAGTGGACATCACCATCCCAGGGTCCAGTGGATGGAGGAATAAAATATAGATTACCATGGACTTACTGGTATTCTATTATAGAACTATTGTGACTAGTAATGGAAGAAACTCTAGCATTGATGTGGAGAAAGTGTTCATGGTAGTTGCTTAGGGCAGGGAGACAGAAGAAGAGATGTGATGTGGGGCATTTTCAGGACTTGGAATTGTCCTAAATGATATTGCAGGGACAGATGCTGGACATTATATATCCTGCCACAACCCACTGAATGGACTGGGGGAGAGCGTAAACTGCAATGTAAACTGTAATCCATGCAGTGCAGCAGGGTTTCAAAATGTATTCACCAAATGCAATGAATGTGCCACAATGAAAAAAAATGTGTAAGGAAAATAAAAGAAGAAATATATCCAGCTGGTTGATGTTTTACAATAACTATAGATTTAAATGTTAAAAAACAGACATACCCTACACTCCTGACAAACCGAATTTCCCTGAATAAGACAAAAGAATAATGCTTTAGTATGTTAACTTTTGCAGTGAAAAGAAAACTGTGCTGTGCTAATTCTATGAATAAATTCAATCATTTTGAGAACCAGGTAATGAAGCTTTATACAGTCTCTCAGTATCTTGGCAGCAGATCTAGATTATGGATAATCTAGATAGTACCTTTTATAATATGTGTATTAATGAAAGTTATCTTTTTGTGAGTTCACTCTATGAATATTTTCTTATACATAAACATAAATCATAGTAGATAAGTGCTAAGTAGTTCATATCCTTAAATCTCTTGCCACAAGCTTCAAAGTGTATCAGAGCTGCTGTTTCCTTTGTGGAGATAATTTTTTTAAAAATCTATTTTATTGATACATTTTAATAAAGCATACAATTTCTCCAAAAAAAACCTCATCTTCAAATACAAAGAGTTAAGGAAGATTAATAAAAATGTACAAAATTTTTATGCAAAATAAATATTGCAGGGACAGATGCTGGACATTACATATCCTGCCATAACACATCGAATATACTGGGGGAGAATGTGAACTACAATGTAAACTATTATTCATGCATTGCAGCAATGTTCCAAAATTTATTCACCCAATGCAATGAATGTGCCACAATGATGGTGGTGTGGGGTATATAGGAACCTCTTATATTTTTTAATGTAACATTTTTTGTGATCTATGTATCTTCAAAAAATACAATTAAAAATTAATTAATTACTTTAAAAATAGTCATTCTATTGGGAGTGAGGCAGTATCTCATTGTGGTTGTGATTTGCATTTCATTAATGTTTAATTATGGTAAGCATGTTTCATGTGCTTATTGACCGTTTGTATATCTCCTGGACTAGTGTCTGTACAAGTCCTTTACCCATTTTTAAATTGTATTGTCTTTTTGTTGTTGAGTTATAAGTATTCTTTATATATATTGGATATTAAACCAGTATGAGGTATTTGGTTTCCCAATATTTTTTCTCATTTTGTTGGTTTTCATTTCATTTTCTTGGTAAAGTCCATAGATGCACAAACATGTTTAATTTTGTTCTGGTCCTCTTTATCCTTTTTTTTTTTCTGTCATTATTCATGCTTTTGGTATAAAGTTAAAAAATCCATAGCCTAAATAAGGCATTTGAAGATAGGCACCTGTTTTTTTCCAAAGTGTTCATAATTTTAGTTCTTTAGGTTGTTGATACATTTTAATTTTTTTTTGTACATGGTCTGAGGTATCAACCAAATTCAATTCTTTTGTATGTGGATATCCAATTTTTCCAGGACTATTTGTTGAAGACAGTTCTTTCCCCCTTTGAATGGTCTTGACTTCCTTCTCAAAAATCGTTTGGCACTTCCGGCCTACCAAGATGGTGTCATAAGGCACTACAGAATGACACACTGACTTAGAATATTTGATAACCTAATAAAAACTGGCAAAGCATCTTCCTTAAAACTCTGGAAAAGAGTTAAAGTGTTGCAGAAATTAGGCATGTGCCTAATCAAGAAAATGCAGTTTTAGAAAGAGGAGATGTCATGGAGAGATGTGGAATAGTGAGCTTCAGCATTCAGTCATCCACAAGAACAAGAACACATATTAAACAGGTAGGTACTGTATGAAACAACTATTTTGGAACTCCAGAGGCCAGTAAGACACATTACAGGATCCAGGGAAGAGCAGGAGGAAGAGGCTGAAAAATTATCTAAAAATAAGTAAACTGCTCCCTCCCTGTGGCATTTGTCAACACCCATTCCCCACTCTCATGGCAGGCCACTGTGGGGTGTAGTCCTTGTCTTGCCAGAGACAGAAAGAGAAATAAAAATCTTCTTCCACAAGACCAGAGGTGGGCATGATCAATTGCTGTTAGCTTTTGATAGTGACTTCGGATCACTGGTGGCTTAGCTGTGAGGGTGGCTATTGTTCCAGCCTGCCCCAGAGAAGTGGTGTCAGAGGAGACTTAAAGATGGTATGCTTGCTGAGAGCGGCATGGAACAAGTCCCAGGGCTGCATTTGCTGGACTGGTCAAGAAGCTCATCTTTGAGGAGCCATAGAAGAAGATCATGGTGTCCTTCATGATCCCCAATCCTGGGCTTTTTGGAGCCAGTGAGAACTCCATATTTGGGGCACTGTATTGGCTGGGAAAGAGTGACATGGAAAGGCACTGGGAAATAAATGGAAGAAAATGTCACTGTACATACAAGACTACAGATATTACAGTGATGAAAGGTAAAATAGCAGAAAAACTTGAAAAAATAGTTTTCATTATTTTTTAACATTCCAATTTTTAAATTTTAGTTTAGTTTTAGTGTTTCTAAATTATTATGTATTTTATTTCTTATGTTTAAATCTATGACCATTGTTTCATTTTCCTATTAATTGTATTTGGCAATTTTCTTGGCCTCATTTTTCAAGGAGTTTTGGAACACAGAAGGGTTACAACCATGGCAGGGGAGGTTCACTGGTGTGGGATATCAGTGATGGGGGCTATACGAGAGGAAGTTCACCTGGGCATATATATAAGCTAAATAAATGTGGTCAAATATTCATGCAGCGTCGTCACAGTGGGTGGAGAGTCACACATAACCAAAAGAATATCAAATTCCCATCCTGGGGAGCTTGGCCACATTCTCTAATGGAACAGCAACAACCCCCCAAGTGTAGGGGCGATGACTAGGGAAGAAGGAATTTCCATTGATGGGACCTTGATATTGATGACTATGCTTATGAGCCTTTGCTCTTGAAATTGCAGCTTAGCCTAGTGTTGTTGCATGTGTAAGAGTTACCTCCTGAGAGCCTCCATGTTGCTCAAATGTGGCATCTCTCTAAGCCAAATTCAGCATATAAATGCAATGCCTCCCCCCCAGTGTAGGACATGATTACTGGGGATGAGCTTCTCTGGTACAGAGGGATTACTACCAAGCACCAATTAGCAATGAAACTGGAAAACGACCTTGACTAAAAGCAGGAAAGATAAATGAGTTTGTATGGCTAAGAGAATTCAAAGTGACCCAGGAAGTCATCCCAGAGGTAATGCTTATGCAGGTCTCAGCAGGATCTTCTAGCTCGCCAAAGTAAATACTAGCTCAAAGAATGGGGTTCCTGAGGTTACTAGAGACATCCAGGTCCTACAGTCATGGCAGCTAGCTCCAGAGGTTGGTGCCTTGCCAGTGGGCCTGAGTTTGGCATTAGTGCTCCTGTGTATGACCAAGTTGGAATCAGTTGTGACTTCTCTATGCATGCCTCTTCCATCCCTTCTACTTGAACCTATAGCTGGTGCTGGAGTTGGTAGGTGTACATCCAAGTAACTTGAATCTCTGTGCCACCTGGACCCTGAACCTCAGTGGAGTTGCAACACTTACTCTCCAGTTCATTGGACTCACCTAGGACAACTAACAAGGAAGTGAGAATGGCAACCACCACACCAAGGAACCAAGAATGTCAACAACTGCAAGTGAGTCCCATCCATCAGTTCTATGGGATTGAGGCCTCCTCTCAATTAGCAGTGGAGAATTTACCATCCCTGAATCCTCTGGATTAGGGAGTAAAATACGGACTAGAGTGGACTTACTGGTATCCTACTATAGACTTATTGTGATTATAGCAATGGAAGAAATTATATAATTACTGTACAGACAGTGGCCACTGGAGGTGCTGAAGGCCTGAAGGCAGGGAGAAGGAAAAAGAGGGGTAATATTGGGGTACTTTTGGGACTTAGAGTTTTCCTGAATGACATTGCAATGACAGATACAGGCCATCATATATCCTGCCATAACCTACAAAATTGAGTGGGAGAGAGTGTAAAGTACAATGTAAACTATAATCCATGCTTAGTGGCAATGTTCCAAATGTCTTCATCAATTTCAATGAATGTACCACCCTAATGAAAGAAGTTGTTAATGTGGGGAAGGCTGGGAGGTATAGGGAGTGGGACAGATGGAGATCCTTTATATATTTTTTGTATCATTTTGTGTAATCTCAGTGTCTTTAAAAAATAAATATATATATTTTAAAAAATGAGTGACTTGGGAAACTCCTTTCTGGCATGACACCCCTCCCACAATTTGCTCTCGGACAGACATTGTTGATAGGAGGGCTGATGCATAAGAAAATCTCTGTCCTATATCACCTACTGGCTACATTATCAAGAAACACACATGTCAGGAAATAAGTCCCTTACTTAACCCTCTAAAACATTAAAATGAACAGTGAGCAACCATAGACTACAAGACAAAGAAACAGGAAATGATGGTCCTACCACAGGAAGAGGAGGATAAAAATCCATAAAACACCAATGAAGACAATCTAAATGTGGACATACCAAACAAAGACTTTAAAAAATTATCTTTAAAAATCTCTAGGGAAGCAGACTTGGCCCAGTGGTTGGGGCATCTGTCTACTATATGGCAGGTCCGTGGTACAAACCCTGGGCCTTCTTGACCCATGTGGAGCTGGCCCATGCGCAGTGCTGATGCGCGCAGGGAGTGCCATGCCACACAGGGGTGTCCCCCGTGTAGGGGAGCCCCATATGCAGGGAGTGCCCCCCATAAGGAGAGCCGCCCAGCATGAAAGAAAGTGCAGCCTGCCCAGGAATGGCGCCGCACACACGGAGAGCTGACACAAGATGAGGCAACAAAAAGAAACACAGATTCCCATGCCATTGGCAACAACAGAAGTGGACAAAGAAGAAGAGGCAGCAAATAGACACAGAGAACAGACAAACTACAGAAAAAGAACTAATGGAAATCATGAAAACAATGAAAGAGCAATATGAGGTTCTTATTAAAGAGACAGAATTTTTAGAAAAGAACCACACAGTACTGATGGAGTTGAAGACTGCAATAACTGATATGAGAAATTCCCAGGAGGATTTCAACAGCAGATTGGCTCTGAAAGAAGAAAGAATCAAGGAACTCAAAGACAAGACAATTGAAATGAGTCAGGTTAAGGAGTAGCAAGAAAAAAGAATTATAAAGAGTGAAAATATCCTCAGGCCTCCCTGAGACATCATCAAGCATACAAATATATGCATCATAGGAGTCCCAGAAGAAGAAAAAACACAGAAAAGGGCAGGAGGAATATTCAAAGAAATAATGACAGGGAACTTTCCAAACTTAGAAAAAGAGGTGAATATGCATACTGAGGAAGGCCAGACAACACTCAACTGGATAAACTCGAAGAAAAATATTCCATATCATATAATGATTACACTATCAAATGCAAAGTTCAAGGGAAGCACTCTGAAAGCTGCAAAAGGAAAGCAACATGTTCATTACAATTGTAAGAATTATATTCAGTGTCAATTTCCCATCAGAAACCATTGAGGCAAGAAGGCAGGGGTTCAAATACTTAAAGTGCTAAAAGAAAACAATGCCAACCAAGAATTGTATATTTGGTAATATTTCCTTCAAACATGGGGGAGAGAATAAAATATTTCCAGATAAATAAAAACTGAGGGTGTACATCATCACTAAACCTGCTCTTCAAGGACTATCAAAGGGAATTCCTCAGAATGAAAGGCAAGAATCTAAACAGTGGTTCAAAGGGGCATAACGAAATAAAGATCTTTCATAAAGGTAACCATTTGAATAATTATAAATGCTGGTATTATTGTATTGTATTACTTGATATGTAGCTCCACTTCTTACTTCCAACAACAGGTGCTGAAATGTAAATGTTTGAAAAGGAATGATAAATTTACCTATGATATTCTACACACAATGCACAAAACTGTAAGTAGTACCAAGTGCAAACAAGTTGGGGGCAAAGAGGGGTATAAGAAAAGCAAATGTGTATGCTATTGAAGTCAAATTTGTATAACAACAGATCGGGTTGTCATATATTTAAGATGTTAAATTTTAACCCCATGGCAAACACAATGAAAATACATGCGAAATATATCCAGAGAGAAATGAGTAAGCATCATATGGAGCAACACAGAAATTAAAATAAATATAAAAGTATGTATTAGAAAAATTGAGGAAAAAAAATTGCTGAGATTTAAAAAGGCTAGTAGCAAACTAGTAGAAGAAACTCCTGCATTATCAGTCGTGACTTAAAATGTAAGTGGATTAACCTTTCCAGTAAAATGGCAGAGTTGGCAGAATTGATCAAAAAGCATGACCTGAATATATGCTGCTAGCAAAAGACTCACTTTAAATTCAAGGATCCAAGGATGTTACAGGTGAATGGGTTAAAAAAGATATACTATGAAAACAGTAATTTTCAGAGGGCTGAGATAGCTTTAGCAATATTGGATAAAATAGACTTTGAGTCTAAAACAGTAACAAGGAACAAAGATGATATTATACACTGATAAATAGGACAATTCAACAAGAAGATGTAACAATTATAAATATCTTTACACCTAACAGCCGACTCCCAAATATATGAAGCAAATACTGAAATATTTTGAGGAAAAATTAACAGTTCAATAGTAGACCAGTAAATTGAAGGGATATGAGACCAACCTGCAAAAATTAGTAGGAATTCTGTACACTAATAATGAACAAAATAAGCAGGAAATAAAGAAAAAATTCCATTTACAATAGTAACTACAGGAATCAAGTATCTAGGAATAAACTTAACTAAGGATGTAAAATACTTTCATACAGAAAAATATACATTGCTACAGGAAGTGAAAGAAGATCTAATAAATGGAAAAATATTCCATGTTCATGGATTGGAAGACTGAGTATCTTTAAGATATGTATTCTACCCAAATTGATTTACAGATTCAATGAAATCCCAATAAGATTCCAACAGAATTTTTTTTTACTGAACTGGGAAAGCCAATTATCAAATTTATTTGGAAGGGTAAGGGGCCTTAAATAGCCAAAAGCATCTTGAAAAGGAAAAATGAAACTGGAAGGATCATTTTACCTGACTTTAAAGCATACTACAAAGCTACAGTGGTAATTAGCACAAGGATTGACACATTCAACAATTGATCTGAATTGAGAGTTCAGGTAAAGGTCTGCACATATATGGCCAACTAATATTCAACAAGGCCACCAAGTCTACTCAACCAGACAGAATAGTCTCTTCAACCAATGGTGCTTGGAGAACTGGATATTAATATTCAAAAGAATGGAAAAAAAATCACCATCTCAAACCTTTTACAAAATTTAACTAGAGATGGATCATATACCTAAATATAAGAGCCAAGACCATAAAGCTCCTAGAACACAATGTAAGGAAGCATCTATGAGATCTTGTAATAGGAATAGTTTCGTAAATTTACACCCAAAGCACAAGCAATGAAAGAAAACATGGGATCACCTCAAAATTTTTAAAAAATTGGTGCTTTAATGGAGTTTGTTAAGAAAGTGAAAAGGCATCCTCCTCAATGGGAGGAAATATGTGGAATCATCTATCTGATAAGGGCCTAATACTCAGCATATATGAAGAAATCTTACATCTCAAAAAAAAAAAAGATGAACAACACATTTAAAAAGTGGACAACCCTCGCCCACCTCAAGCCTGCAAAGCCCAACCCAATAGTATTCCTATGCCCCCATCTGGGACAGACTAATGCGTCAAGCTCTCAGCATTGTTGTAAATATCTATGACTCTGTCCTTCAAGCAGTCAGGCTTGGATGTCGCTGCGAGCCCTTAGGGGAGGGAGAGAGAGGAATAGAATAGAATAGAGGAGGTAACTGGTGGGGCAATGGAAGTGGTCTGCATGATCATGCAATGTTGGATACACGTCATGTTAAATTTCACCAAAAATTTATAAAAGTGTATAGTCTAAAATGTAAACCATAACATAACCACAGTTAGTAGCAGTGTTTCAATATTTTATGCATCAGTTGTAGGAAATGTAACATCCACATGTAAAAAGAGCATTGCTGGGGAAGGGGGAAGATGGGGGAGGATGTTGAGTATATGGGAGTCCTCTATATTCCGTATGTGAATTTACTGTAACCTAAAACTTTTTTGAAGACATAAAAAAGAATTAAGTCATTGAGGAAGAAATGGAAGAGATTGCCTTGCCACTGTACATACAAGACAACTATTACAGTGATGAAAGGCAAAATGTAAAAAAAATAATATTTTTTCATCTTTTAACACTGATTCTTTTTTACTTTATTTTAGTTTTTCTAAATTGCTTTGTATTTTATTTCTAAATTTTCAGCCTATCATTACTATTTCCTTTTCCTATTAATTGAATTTGGCAATGTAATAGGCTTCATTTTTTAAGATGTTTTGGATCACAGATGGGTTCAACTATGGCAGGGGAGGAACATTGATGTGGGGTGTCATTGATGGGTGATGCATGGGTGGGAGGGAGTTCTTCAGGGCATGCATATAGGGTATATAGATATGTTTGAATGTTCATTGGGTATTGACATAGTGGGTAGAGTTTCACACAAGAAATAAGGGAGTGCTGAAATCCCATTCTGGAGAACTCTGTTGCATTACCCAGTGGAACAGCAGCAATCCCCCAAGTGAAAGTGCAAAGACCAGTGAAGAAGGATGGTCCAGTGATGGGTCCTTGATACTGGTGACTAAACTTATGAGCCCATGTGCTTGAAATTTCAACTTGACATAGAGCTTCAGGGTGCTTAAGAGTTACCTCCTGAGGGCCTCCATGTTGCTCAAATGTGATCACTTTCTAGGCCAAACTCAGCATGCAAATGCATTACCCACCCCCCATCATGAGGCATGACTCCCTGGGATGAGTCTTCCTGGTGATGAGGCATTACTACCAAGCACCAGCTGGTGGTGCAACTGGAAAAAGACCTTGACTAAAAGCAGGAAATGGTGGAGACAAATGAGTTTATATGGCTAAGAGTGTTCAGAATGAGTCAGGAGTTCATTAGAGGGGTCATGCTTACACACATCTCACCAGGATCTCAGAAACAGCCAAACTAGATACAAGCCCAGGTATGGGTGCTCCTGAGGGCTATGGAGACACCAACGTCCTATGCTCATGGCAGATGGCTCTGGAATTCAGTGCCTTGTCAGTGAGCCCTACTTCGGAATTTGTGCTCTTGAGTGTGATGGAGTTGTACTTAGGATGTGACTTCTCTACACATGTCTCTTATGTCACTTTTACTGAACCTGTGGTTGGCACTGGGGTTGGTGTATGCCATGGATACTTGAATCTCTGGACTGTCCTTGTGCCAACTGGGCCCTGGGCTTCAGCTGAATTGCAACACCTACTCTCCAGTTTGTTGAACTTACCAAAGTCACCTAACAAGGAGGTGAAGATAGTCAACCTTCACACCAAGGAACTGACAACAGTCTATAACTGCAAGCAGGAGAATCCCATCCATCAGCCATGTGAGATCTAAGCCCCCTCTCCATTTGGAGGTGGACTGGGCATCACCATCCCAGAGTCCTCAGGATGCAGGAATAAAATATGGATTAGAGTGGACTTACTGGTATTCTACTATAGAATTATTGTGACTGTAGCAATGGAAGAAAATATATCATTGATGTGGACACAGTGGCTACAGGAGTTGTTGAGGGCAGGGAGAGGGGAGAAGAGGTGTGATATTGGGGCATTTTTGGGACTTGGAGTTGTCCTGAATGATATTGCAGGGACAGATGCAGGACATTATATATCCTGCCGTAACCCACTGTATGGCCTGGTAATGACTGTAAACTACATTGTAAACTATAATCCATGTTGTGTTGCAGTGCTCCAAAATGTATTCATTTAATACAATGAATGTGTCACAGTGATGAAAAAGGTTGTTGATGTGGGAGGATTGGGGGAGTGGGGAGTGGGGGTATATGGAAATCTCTTATATTTTTTAATGTAACATTTTGTGTGATCTATGTATCTTTTAAAAAAAGATAATTAAAATAAATTATGATGAGTAAACCCATGTAGTTAAACACTCAAGAACAGGTTACTAGGAGATAGAATATGGGTTGAGAAGTGTAGCTGATGCTGAATGTATGTAGAATGTTTAATAAGGTGGGTTGTAAATGTGGAGAAATGGGGAGAGTTGATTGTAACACATTATAGTGCATATAATGAGGTAGTTTAAGGAGGTTAATGTCAATTGATAGAAAGCTAGAAGATAATCAAGAGACTGTAGAACATAGTGCTTTCAGTGGCAGATGATATTGCTGTTTATACAAGAATTTTTCTCTATTACAATGTGTTAAGAATGTGGAGATACATGGAAATGTACAACTGATCTAACATTGATAGTGTAACAGTGATAACAATGGTGTATTTAAGGGCATATGGGATATTTCATTTAGGAGTAATGAAAATGTTCTGAAATAGTTTCATTGGGCTGATGACGATGACAGCAGAACTCTGTAATGAAACTGAAAGTCACTGAGAATATACTTTGCATGGATTGAACAAGGCAGGGGACTGTATAACACAGTGAACACCTTGGTGAATGAAGCACTGTGGTTAACAATATAAATATAAAAATGTTCTCCATGAACTATAACAAATATACGATATCAATACAAGGAATCAAGAATAGGAATGATTTTTGGAAAAATACAGCAAATATAAGCAATGGACTATACATAGCAGTATTATAACTATGTAACATATGTGTCTTAACCAATGTAACATATGTAACATATGTGTCTCAGTTGTAACATATGTGTCTCAATCAATGTAAGTTGTTGTTGTTGGTGTAATGTAAAGAATCCCGAATGGTAGGCATGGTTGTATTCTAAAGTCAAAACTTCTCAAATTAAAAAAAATGGATGAAAGACTTCAAATCAGAGACCTATCCTCAAAATGGAAATGTCCAGAAAAAAGAAAAGCAATTTAAACCCAAAGTGAGCAGCAGGAAGGAAATAACAAAGATTTGAGTAGAGATAAATGAAATAGAGAACAACAGCACAACAACAACAAAACAATAGAGAGAATAACCAAAACAACATTTGGTTCTTTGCAAGATCAAGAAATTTGACAAATTTTAATTAAAATGACAATTTAAAAAAGAGAGAGGATACATGTAACAAGACTCAGAAATGAAAAGGGGGCATTTTTACTGATCCCACTGAAATTAACAAAAGCTATAAGGGCATATTATAAACACCTGCATGCTAATAAATTAGATAACCTAGATTAAATGGACAAATTCTTACAAACATACAAACTGCCTTCACTGAATCAGGGAGAAAGCAAGCTCAAAAATGAATAACTAATAAAGAGATTGAATCCGTAATCAAAAACTTCCCAACATAGAAATGCCCAGCACAAAAGGACTTTTCTACCAAACATCCCCAAGAAGGAAAAACACACATGATCGTCTCAATGGACACAGAAAAGGCATTTGTCAAAATATAGCATCCTGCTTGATAAAAATGCTTAGGCTACTAAGAATAGAAGGAAACTTCCTCGATGTGAAAAAGGGCATACATGAAAAGCCCACAGCTAACATCTTACCTAATGGTGAAAGAATGAAAGCTTTTCCTCTAAGATCAGGAACAAGAGAAGACTGCCCACTGTTTCCACTGTCATTCACCATCGTCATGAAATTTCTTTCCAGAGAAGTTAGGCAAGAAAAAGAAGTAAAAGACATCCAAATATTAAAGGAAGAAATAAAACTTTCCCCATTTGAGAGACATGGCCCTATATACAGAAAATCCTTAAGAAAACGAATTCAACAAAGTGACAGAGTACAAGATCAACACCCAAATGTCAGTAGTGTTTCTATACACAAGCAATGAACAATCAGAAGAATAAATCAAGAATAAAATTCCATTCACAATAGCAGCTTTAAGAATCAAATATCTAGGAATAAATCCTTTATTGCTGGTGATAATATAAAATGATGCATCCACTGTTTCTGAGGAAACACTGGGGTTTCCTCAGAAAGCTAAGTATAGAAATACCACCCAAAATCCCACTACTAGCAATCCCACTACTTGGTATATACTCCAAAGAATGGGAAGCAAAGACTCAAAGAAGTATTTGAACACCAATGTTCATAGAAACATTATTCATAGTTGCAAAAGTATGGAAGTCACCAAAGTTTCCATCATTTGATGAGTGGATAAATAAAATTATATAAATGTGTATGTGTGTGTGTATATATATATATGTATATATACATACAATGGAATATTATTTGATCATGGAAATGAATGAAATCTGGATACATGTGACAACATCAATGCACCTTGAAGACCATGTTGAGTGAATAAGCCAGACACAAGAGGACAAATATTATATAGCCTCACTGTTATGAAATAATTACAATAAGCAAACTCGTAGAGTCAGAGTCTACAATACAGGTTACTAGGAGCTTGAATGGGGATACAATTTGAGACAAAGTTAAGGCTGAAAATGTATAGGGTTCCTACTTGAAATGATGAAAATATTTTGGTAATGAATGATAGTGATGGTAGCTCAAATTGTGAGTGTAATTAAGAGCACCAACGTATTTTTTAATTGGTAAAAAGGGGAAATAGTAGTTAGAGTATATGGCAATAGAAAACAATGCTTTTTTTAAAAAAAAGTCAGTGGAGCAGTACTGCACAAGCATTTACCCCTAAGTTAAAACATGGATTTTAGTTAATAGTACAATTATAAAAATGTTCTGTCTTCAATTGTGACAAATGTTCCCCATTAATACAAGATTTTAGTGGTGGGGTGGTGTGTAGGGGCCCTGTACTTTGTGCATGAATATTTGTAAACCCACAACTTCTTTTACAATATAAAAAATTAGGAGAGGGTCATGACACAGTTGTCATCACCTTCACCATTTGAGTGCAAGTGCAGAACCAACCTTTGTTCCCACTGTTGGTCCTTAGTCTCTTTCAAGTGTGAGCAGAGTAATCTCATGCACATATCAGTGTGCATGCATATCACCACCCACATATCAGTTGGTAGCATGAAAGACTGAACCAGGAAATTCATTTCTGACTTGCATTCCCAGAAGTTGAACTGTATGCAGAAGCAGCTTGGAGGCAACTAAATCAGTGTAAGAAACAACAAAATGTCTGTGGTTAAGAATTATCAAGTTTATGACATACATTACAGCTCCCAGGGTTTGGGGAAAATATTTCACAGGAAGTAGAGGTCACATTTAGATTCTTGTACATGGGAGACTTCCTGAGGCCATAAGTGAGCTCCAGCCCAGGACAAGACAAAGACTCAGAAAAGAAAGAAAGAATCCTGCACTCCTCCTTTGCCTTGGGCTGATCTTCTTGATAGAAAGGCTAAACTCCAAAGGAGAGTACTACCCAATGCAGGACCAATTTGTAAACACTGTGAAAGGTGTTTATTGCATTTGTTGGTTTTTTAATGCTAGCTCTTGACACTCAAGGAAATATCTATCAGATCACAAGTTGTATACAAATATAAGGAACAGACAGCTCAGTGACTATATCCCAGAGGCAGAACATTAAATATTAAAATGTAGAATGTGATGGGCATAGAATGCTGTCCACTCCTGCAGCTCCAACCCCACCTCAGGAAGGTGAGGAAGGGGTGTGAAGCTTCGTCAGTCTCTCTGGGCAACTACAGATGTTCTTAGCCTGCATGACATGGATTATTACACATGGCTGTGGCTCAGTCCCTACCCCTGGAAAACAAAAGTAGGAGAAACTTAAACAGTCCCTGGGGCAATGAGGCAGCTTCAACCTCCACAGTTTACAACACTCACTACATCCTCAGCTCCTACTACAGAATGAGCAAGGGAAAAATGGAAAGAAAGCCATAAACTAAAGAGAGAAAATGGGCCCAGAATAAATACATCTAGTAAGCCAGATGCCTAGACACCAACAAAAAATTACAATCCATACCAAGAAAAAGGAAGATACAGCCCCTTTAAAGGAACAAGACAAGACTCCAGATGACATAAAGGAGTTGAGACAACTAATCATATATGTTCAAACAAATCTCCTTAATACATTCAGAGAGATGGCTAAAAAGGTTAAGGATATTAAGAAGACAATGAGTGAGCACAAAGAAGAATTTGAAAGCATATATAGAAATATAGCAGATCTTATTGGAATGAAAGGTACAATAAATAAAATTAAAAATACCTGCAATCATATAACAGCAGATTTGAAGAGGCAGAAGAAAGGATTGGTGAACTTGAAGACATGGCTTCTGAAAGCAAACATACAAAAGAACAGATGAAGAAAAGAATAGGAAAAAATTAACAGGGCCTCAAGGACTAATGACAACAAGAGACATGTGAACATATGTGTCAATTTGTGTCCCCAAAGGTGAAAAGAAGGTAAAAGGAACAGAAGAATATTTGAAGAAAAAAATGGTATAAAATATCCAATCCTATTGAAGGACATAGATATCCATGTCCCAAAACCATAATGTACTCCCATATGAATAAATGAAAATAGGACAACTCTAAGACACATACTAAGCAGAATGTCAAATGCCAAAGAGAAAAAGAATTCTGAAAGCATCAAGAGAAAAGCAGTGCATAACACATAAGGGGCACCCAGTAAGATTAAGTGCTGATTTTATCCCAGAAAACATGGCGGCAAGAAGGCAGTGGTATGATATATTTAAGATACTGCAGGAGAAAAACTGCTAAACATGAATCTTATATCCAGAAAGATTGTCTTTCAAAAATGAGGGCAGGTTTAGAATATTCACAGATAAACAGAAACTGTGAGAATTTATAACAAAGAGACCAACATTGTAAGAAATACTAAAAGGAGTGCTACAGCCCAAAAAGAAAAGACAGGAGAAAGAGGCTGGGAAGAAAGTTGAGAATTGAAGATTATATGAGTAAAATAACTAAAAGTCTCAAATGAATGGTGAAAAGAAAATATCATAGATAAAACCCAAAGGTCAAAATGGATGAAATAAAAACTGCCTTTACAGTAATAACATTGAATGTTAATGTATTGAACTCCCAAATGAAAAAACACAGCCTGGTGGAATGGATAAAAAAAAAAAGAGCAATCTATATGCTGTCTACAAGAGACACACCTTAAACCCAAGGCTACCAAAAGATAGAAAATGAAAGGTTGGATATAGATATTCCATGCATGCAGTAACCAATAAAATGATGGAGTAACTATACTTATATCAGATGAAATAGACATTAAAAGCAAAACTGTTATTAGAGACAAGGAATGACATTATATATTAATAAAAGGGGCAATTCACCAGGAAGAAATAATGATCATAAATGTATATGCAACTAACCAAGATGCCCCAAGGTACATGAGGCAAGCAATGGCAAAACTGAAGGGAGAAATAGACATATCTACAATAATATTTGGAGACTTCAATACACTACTCTCAGCATTGGATAGAACAACTGGGCAAAGGAACAATAAAGTAAGAGAGAGCTTGAATAATATGATAAACAGACTAAATTTAATAGACATAGGAAGAACACTGTAACCCAAAACAGCAGGATATACATTATTTTCAAGTGCTCATGGAACTTTCCTAAGGATAGACCATATGTTGAGTCACAAAGTAGATCTCAAGAAATTCAACAAGATTGAAATTATACAAAACACTTTCTCTGATCATAATGGAATGAAGTTGGAAATCAACAAGAGGTGGAAAAGGGAAAATTCACAAATATATGGAAATTAAACACATATTTTTAAATAATCAGGGGTAAAAGAAGAAATTTCAAGAGAAATTTTAAAAATACTGTGGAGGTGTGGCACTCACCATCTCTTTCACAAAAAACAGCTGGGCAGGGGCAAGATTCTTCCTGATTGAGCAATTTATGAATCCACGGAGCAGGAGGTTTCAGGTCATCAGTGTGGAAAGAGCTGGATAAAGAGATAAATTGCTCATGGTGAAACCATAACTTTTTTGCCCCTGAGGCTGGAAACTTTGGGACAGCTTATCCACACCCTCAAGCAAAGCTGTTGTGAACCTCAAGCCCTGACTCCCATTGGTCATCCAGCAGGAGGGAGCATTCTCCAAGAGTGGGAGAGTTATGGCATAGGTTGGAGAGGGACTTCCTTTCTGTGGGTTTGGTTGCCTGGACTCCCTTTGAGCTTTGAAGAGCATACCAACTGGCTTGAGGTGGCACCAGGAAGAGGAAAAGGTGAATCTGCTGAGGCAGCCAAATTTACCTAAATAACCTGGGATAAAGAAACTTGGCGCAGGAGAGGGTGGAGTCAGGCAATTTACTGACCCCATGCTGAAACCTATCAAAATATCAATTCACCTAAGGAGGTTGGGCAGTAGGAAGTGTTTAATAAGCTCCCAAGAGCATATTTAGCTTCCCCTGGGAGAAGGGGTAGTCGGGAAAGGAGTTGAGAATCATTTTCCTGCTGTGTGTTCAATCACCAGGGTCCCATTTGAATTTCAAAAGGAAACTCAGCCTGACCAGGAGAAGAGAAGTCATAGAATAGAAAAAGGGCAGGGACAGACTGCTAATCTGCAGGAATCTATCCAAATGAAAAAAGTCAAACCTGCCCAAGGGAAAGTGACTGAATAGCTTCTGAAGAGCTAACTGACCCAATGAGAAAGTTTAGCTCAGTGGAGGAGTTTCCACCTTGAATATATGAGGTCCTGAGTTCAACTCCTGGCTACTCTTAGAATGGTGATCCACTGAAATATCAAATATCCAACTGATACTTTAAGACAGGGAAAACATAGACATTATTTTGTATTAGCATCTCTAGGGTTTCCTATTTTTCCTAAAAAAAAAAAGGGTTACTTTTTTTTTAAAAAAAGTTAGTTTAGTCGCTAAAACTGCTTTAAAACCTGCAGAGGGAAGACTTCAGGATAATTGATTGATGAGCACTGGCAATCTGAGAAACTCCACAGGGACCTAAGAGGAAAGGCTGTTCTTCCTTAGTTTTTGTTTGCATGTTTGTGTGTTTGTTTGTTTGTTCTTTTCTTGTTTTTCTTTCCTCTTTCTTGCCCACTTTTTTATTAGGTGCTGCTGGCTTGTTTCTTGTTTGCTTGTTTCCTCTTCATTGATTTCCCCTTTTCTATGTATAATGATTTTGTGTACCAACAGTATCTCTTTTCCTTCCTTCATCTTTCTATCTTCCACTTTAAATTGATGTTCTATTGTTTGTTAACTGCTCTGTCTGAAGTTTCACATTTATTTAATTAATTTATGATCTGAGTTCTGCTTGGGTCACATCAGAAGTGCATTGAGACTACTCCCCATGGTGGGTGAGGACTCACAGATAAAAGACATATTAAAAAGAAGAGAGCTGGAGTTTTGATGTTGGAGGTTGATAATGGAGTTTTGAGCTAAAGCCCCAGGAAGTAAGCACACAGGGAAACTTGGTCATGAGGAAAAAGAAAAGACCTCGGGAAAAGAACCAGCTGTTTGCCTGATGGTCTATAGCTGGCCATATGGAGATAGTAGAAGAGCTAAGCCCAGAGAGAAGCAAACCCCAGCAAGAGAGGACCCAAGGAAGCCTGATGCCTCACAGACATTGGCAGACATCTTGCTCCAGCACATGGTAATAGACTTTGGTGAGCGAAGTAACTTATGCTTTATGGCCTGGTTAACTGTGGGTTTCTACCCCAAATAAATACTCTTTATAAAAGTCAACAGATTTCTGGTATTTTCATCAGCACCCCTTTGGCTGGTTAATACAAAGCCTCAACAATTATAGTGGGGATCTTTAATACGTAAACCATTATCACCATTAGACAGAATATCTTGGAAAGAGAAGCAATAAAGAAACAAAGACATTGAATAATACATTAGAGTATTTGGACCTAATAGACATATACAGAACACTACACCCAAATATAGCAGAATATGCATTCTTCTAGATTGCACATGGTTCATTCTCCAAGGTAGACAACATGCTAGATCACAGAAACATTCTCAATGAACTCAAAAAGATTGAAATTATACAAAGTAATTTCTATGATCACAATGGAATAAAGCTGGAAATCAGTAAGTCCAGAGAAACAGATTAGGCACAAAGATATGGAAGTTAAACAAGACACACTTAGACGAAGAATGGTTCAAGGAGGAAATTTCAAAAGAAATCAGTAATGCCTCTGAAATGAATGAAAATTACAACAAAGCATATCAAAACCTATCGGACACAGCAAATGATGTACTGAGAGAGAAATTCATAGCCATAAATACATATATTAAAAAAGAAGAAAGAGCTAAAATCAAAGACCTGGCTGCCCACCTGGATGAATTAGTAAAAGAACAGCAGACAACCCCAAAGGAAGTAGAAAGAAAGAAATAACAAAGATTAGAGCAGAATTAAATGAGGCAGAAAATAAGAAAGCAGTAGATAAAATAAAGAAAACCAAAAGCTGGTTCTTTGAGAAGACCAATAAAATTTAGAAACCCTTAGCCACACTAATAAAGAAAAAAAGAGAGAAGATGCAAATATACAAAATAAGAAATAAGGAAGGGGCTAGCACCCCTGGCTCCACAGAAATAAACAGTATCGTAAGAGGATATTTTGAAAAATTATATACCAACAAGAAGGATAATTTAGAGGAAACTGACAAATTCCTAGAAACACACAAGCAGCCTACATTGATGAAAGAAGATATTGATGAACACAACAGAATAGTCGCAAGTTAAGAGATAGAATCAGTCATCAAAAACCTCCCAACAAAGAAGAGCCCAAGACCAGATGCCTTCATAGGTGAATTCTGCCAAACATTCCAGAAAGAACTAACACCAATCCTGCTTGAAATCTTCCAAGCAGCAGCAGAAGAAGTAACATTGCCTAACATATTCTATTATGTGAACATTACCCTAATACCAAAGCCAAAGAAAGATGCCGCAAGAAAAGAAAATTACAGACCAATCCCTCTAATGAACTTAGATGCTAAAATCCTCAATGAAACTCTTGCTAATCATATTCAACAACACATCCAATAAAGTGTACAACATGACTAAGTAAGTTTTATCCTGTGTATGCAAGGATGTTTGAACATAAGAAAATCAATGTAATACACCACATAAAAAGATCAAAAGAAAAAAATCACATGTTCATCTCTGTAGATGAAGAAGAAACATTCATAAAATATAGCACCTTTCTTGATAAAAGCACTGCAAAAGAAAGGAACACAAGGAAACTTTCTGAACATGATAAAGAATATATATGAAACCCCACATCTAACATCATATATAATGGTGAAATCCTAAAAACCTTTCCCACTAGGATCAAGAACAAAACAAGAATGGTCCCTATCACTGCTCCTTTTTAACATTGTATTAGAAGCACTTGCTTGAGCACTGAGGTAAGAAACAGATATAAAAGGCATATAAATTGGAAAGGAAGAAGTAAAAATTTCATTATTTGTAGATGACATGATCCTATACGTAGAAAGCCCTGATAATTCTACAACAAAGCTTCTAGAACTTAAAAAAAAGCATTCTGTAAAGCCGCAGGTTATAAGATCAATGAGTAAAAATCAGTAGCATTTCTGTACACCAATAATGAGCAATCTGAGGAGGAAATCAAGAAAAAAATACCATTTGCAATAGTAAATACATCTAATACCTAGGAATAGATTTAACTAAAGATGTAAAAGACTTAACAAAAAAAAACTACACAACACTACTGAGGAAATCAAAGAAGACAAATTAAAAATATTTCCTGTTCATGGATAGGAAGACTAAATATCATTAACATATATATCCTATGCAAATTAATCTACAGATTTAATGCAATCCCAATAAAAATGAACACAGTATTTTTTACTGAATTTGAAAAGTAAACTATGAAATTTGTTTGAAAGGGAAAGAGGTCCCAAATAGCAAAAGACATATAGAAAAAGAAAAATGAAATCGGATGACTCACACTACCTGACTTTAAAAAGCACTATAAAGCTAAACTGGTCAAAACTGCATGGTATTTACCTGGCAATCTCCTATGTTCATATGTTCCCCCACTCTCCTTGCAATTTCTTGGGCCATATTACCCATCCTCCCATCCCTAGCCCCTCTCAGCCCACAAAGTCCCACCCAAAGGTTCCCCTATGCCCCCATTTTATCCCTTCCCTGTACAAATACTTACCTCCAGCTTATCATAGATTTCACCCAAGTAGGTGTCAGCTTGCAACCTTCCTCTACCCCCCAAATTCCTTTAAGCTTATCATCCTGTCTCTAGCTCTCTGAGATAGCTTGGTTTAGTAATTTCATATCGTTGAGGTCATGTAGTATTTGTTCTTCAGTCAATGTCTGGGTTGCTTCACTCAGGATAAGGTTCTCAAGATTCATCCATGTTATCACATATGTTTGTAATGTATTCATTCTTAAAGCTGAGTAATATTCCACTGTATGTATATACCACATTTTATTTATCCATTCATCTATTGATGGGCATTTGGGTTGATTCCAACTTTTGGCAATAGTGGACAAATACTGCTATGAATATTGGTGTGCATATCTCAGTTTGTGTCCTTGTTTTTAGTTCTACTGGGCAAATACCCAACAGTGGAGTTGCTGGGCCATATGACAAATCTATAGCTAGTTTTTTTATGAAACTGCTAAACTGTCCTCCAGAATGGCTGGATCCTTCTGCATTCCCACCAGCAGTGGATCAGTGTTCCCATTCCTCCACATCCTCTCCAGCACTTGTAGTCTTCTGTTTTTTTCATAACTGCCAATCTTATGGGAGTAAGATGTAGTTTTGATTTGCATTTCCTTAAGAGCTAGAGATTTGGGGCATTTTTTTCATATGCTTTTTAGGCATTTGTATTTCTTCTTTGGAGAAGTGTCTGTTTAAATCTTTTTCCAATTTTTAAAATGGGTTGTTTGTCTTTTTATTTTGAAGATATAGGAGTTCTTTATATATGCAGGATATATATGGTTACCAAATATTTTCTCCAATTGTGTAGGTTCTATTTTCACTTTCATGATAAACTCCTTTGAGGTGCAGAAGGTTTTAATTTTGAGGAAGTCCCATTTATCTATTTGTTCCTTTTGCTGCTCGTGCTTTTGGTGTGAAGTTCATGAAGTCATTTCCTATTACAAGGTCCTGTAGATGCTTCCCAACATTGCTTTCCAAAGTCTTTATGGTCTTAGCTCTTATATTTAGGTCTTTGACCCATCTTGAGTTGTTTTTTTATAAGGTGTGAGTTGGTAATCCTCTTTCATTCTTTTACATATGGATATCCAGTTCTCCAGGCACCATTTGTTGAAGAGGCCATTCTCTCCCAGTTGAGAGGGTTTGGTGGCCTTATCAAATATTGTATGACTGTATATATGAGGATCTATATCAGAACTCTCAATTCAGTTCGATAGGACAGTGTGTCTATCCTTGTGCCAATACCATGCTGTTTTCACTACTGTAGTTTTGTAGTATGTTTTGAAGTCAGTTAGTGTGATTCCTCCAATTTCACTTTTCTTTGGAAATGGAAAGGACAAATTAATTTATATGGCTATGAGTCTCCAAGAAAGAGCTGGGAGGTCATCAGAGAGGTCGCCCTTACACAAACCTCAGCAGAGTCCCTGAGACAGCTAGTCAATACAACCTCTGGTATTGGTTCTTCTGAGGACTACAGAGACCCACAGATTCTACGGTCATGGCAGATGGAGTTCAGTGCCATGTCAGTTGGCCCTACTTTGGAGTTTGTGTTCCTGGGTGTGATGGAGTTGGGCTCAGATGTGATCTTTGTTCACAAGCCTCTCCTGTCACTTTTACTCGACCTGTGGTTGGCGCTGGGGTTTAGTGTATACTCAGGGGACCTGAATCTCTGGACTTTCCATGTCATAGCCAGCCCTGAGCCTCAACAGACTTGGAACTCCTGGTTTATTGGACTTACCCTATCCAGCTAACAGGGAGGTAAAGAAGGTCAATCGCCACACCAGGATGCCAAGAGTGCCTACAACTGAAAGCAAGAGAATTGCATCCATCATCCATGTGGAATCTAAACCCCCTCTCGATATAGATGTGGAGTGGACATAACCATTCCAAGGTCCACCAGAAGGAGGAATAGAGTATTGATTAGAGTGGACATACTGATATTCTATTCATGAACTATTGTGATTAGTAATTGAAGAAAATGTAGCATGGATGTGGAGAAAGTGGCCATGGTAGTTGCTGAAGGTAGGGAGTGGGAAAAAGATGTGATATGGGAGCATTTTCAGGACTTGGAGTTGTCCTGGGTGGTACTGCAGGGACAGTTACTGGACATTGTATATCCTCCCTTGGCCCACTGGGTGGACCAGGGGGAGAGTGTAAACTATAATGTGGACCATTGACCATGTGGTGCAGCAGTGCTCAGAGATGTATTCACCAAGTGCAATGAATGTCCCATGGTGTTGGAGGAGGTTGTTGTTGTGAGAGGAGTGGGGTAAGGGGGGTTGGGGTGGGTATATGGGGACATCATTTTTTTAATGTAACATTAAAAGAAATAAAGACAAAGAAAAATGCATGGTATTGGCAAAATGATAGACATACCGACCAATGGAACTGAACTGAGAGTTCTGATATAGATCCTTGCATATACAGTTCATCTGATATTTAACAAGGCCAGCAAGCCCACTCAACTGGGGAAGAATGGCCTCTTCAAGAAATGGTGCTTGGAGAACTGGAAATCCATACCTAAAAGAATGAAAGCAGAATACCATCTCATACCTTATAAAAAATATCAACTCAGGATGGATCAAAGATCTAAATATAAGAGCCAAGACCATAAAGACCTTGGAAGACATTGTAGGAAAGCATCTACAGGACCTTGTAATAGCAAATGGCTTCATGAATTTCACACCAAAAACATGAGCAGTGAAAGAAAAAAAATAGATAAATACGATGTCCTAAAAATTAAAACCTTTTGCACCTCAAAAGAATTTGTCAAGAAAGTAAAAAGACAGCCTACCCAAAGGGAGAAAATATTTGGTAGTCATATATCTGATAGGAGCCTAATATCCAGCATATATAAAGAAATCTCAAAAATAAAAAGACAAAAATTTAAATGAAAAATTGGGATAATAGAAACTAATGAAAAAATATTAAAATTTTTTTGACATTTTGCCCTTCACTGTAAGAGATGTTTTTTTTCCTTTCATTTTTTTTATTTTTTTAACTCATTTTTTAAAAAAATATTACATTCAAAAAATATGAGGTCCCATTCAACCCCACCGCCCCCACCCCTCACTCCCCCCATGGCAACACTCTTTCCCGTCATCATGACACATCCATTGCACCTGGTAGGTACATCTCTGGGCATCGCTGTACCCCACAGTCAATGGTCCACATCATAGCCCACACTCTCCCACATTCCATCCAGTGGGCCCTGGGGGGATCTACAATGTCCCATAGTTGTCCGTGAAGCACAACCCAGGGCAACTCCAAGTCCTGAAAACGCCTCCACATCTCATCTGTTCCTCCCATTCCCCACACTCAGCAGCCACCATGGCCATCCTTCCCACACCAATGCCACATTTTCTCTGTGGACATTGGATTGGTTGTGTCCATTGCACATCTATGTCAAGTGGGGGCTTAGATTCCACATGGATACTGGATGCAATCCTCCTGCTTTCAGTTGTAGGCACTCTAGGCTCCCTGGTGTGGCGATTGACCTTCTTCACCTCCCTGTTAGCTGGATGGGGTATTCTCCCAGTACCTTTATTTTTTCATTTTGTATTCAAAAGTTTTAGGTTACAGAAAAGTCACCTACCTAATACAGGGCACTCCCATATGCCCAACATCTTCACCATTTTCCCCCTTCCTCTATTAATAACATTTTATATGTGGATGGTATATTTGTTACAATAGATGTATAAATGTTGAAACATTGCTGTTAACCATGGTCAATGATATACATTCTGGTTTACATTTTGGACTTTACACTTTTATATATTTCAGTGAAATTTAATGTGGCCTGTATCCATCATTACATGATCATGTAGAACACTTCCATTGCCCCCAAAATGCACCATGTTCTATCTATTCTATTCCTCCCTCCCCTTTCCCTAGGGACCCATGGCAACCATCAAGCTTCACTCTTTGAAGAACAAGATTCATGGTTACTTGCAACAACACTGAGCACTTGACATAATGGCCTGTCCTCCCTTATTGGGCATGGCCTACACTCTCAAGGGGCTCTGGCCTTTCAATTTGAGAACATAGCAGGACTCCCCAGGAGCAAGCCCTATAACTTCCATCTCATTATGTGGATCTCCATCCACTTATACTAAGCACTATGACAAGATGAACACTCACACACTCTGCAGAAACCTGCCCCATGTGTGCCCTGTCCTAAATGCCCCCTACATCCAACACCCTAAACCAGTAATGCTACCCAGACATATTGCCAAAAGAACATTCCCAATGTTGTAATTTCAACCATATACCTGCAAATCCCCAGTGTTCACCTTCTCCTTCCCCAAATCTCCTCCCAGTTCCGAACAGGCCTCCCCACCCTCACCACCTTACTCCCCCCCACAAGCCAGCACCACTCAACCCAATAGTATCACTGCACCAATGTCATGCCCATCCACTGCACAACTACACACTTCCACCTTATCAAAGTTTTTGCCAATGTGGGCTTTGACTCACAACCATCTTCTCCCTTTCTGTCCCCTGTAAACCTGTCTTCCAGATTAGAGCTCTGTGAGACTGATCAGTTTGCTTAATTCATATCAGTGATGTCATGTAATATTTGTCCTTCAGTGCCTGGCTTACATCACTCAACATAAGGTCTTTAAAATTCATCCATGTTAACCCATGGGTCAATACTGCATTCTTTCTCACCATTGCCTGTATATACCACAATTTGTTTAACCATCCGTCTGTTGAAGGACATTTGGGTTGTTTCCAACTTCTGGCTATAGTGAATAATGCTATGAACATTGGTGTACATATATCTCCTCAGGTCCCTGCTTTCAATTCTTCTGCACACATACCCAGCAGTGGGATTGCTGGATCATATGGCAGTTTTATAGGTAGCTTCCTGAAGAACCACCAAACTTCCCACCAATAGTAGATAAAAGTTCCCGTTACTCCACATCCTCTCCAACATTTGTAGTCATCTGTTTAATAATAGCTGCCAGTCTAATGGGTGTAAGATGATATCTCATTGTAGTTTTGATTTGTATTTCCCTAATAGCTAGTGATGTTGAGCATCTTTTCATGTGCATTTTAACCATTTGTATTTCTTCTTTGGAGCAGGGTCTTTTCAAATCACCTGCCCATTTTTTAAATGTTTTTTTTTTGTCTTTTTGTTTGCAAGGTGTACAATTTCTTTGTATATGCTGGATATTAGGCCCCTATCAGATACATGGTTACCAAATATTTTCTCCCATTGAGTAACCTGCCTTTTCACTTTCTTGACATACTCTATTGAGGTGCAAACATTTTTAATTTTGAGGAGGTCCCAATTAGGTTTTTTTTTCTTTTGTTGTTGTTCATGCTTTGAGTTTAAGTTCATGAAACCATTTCTTAAAACCAGTTCCTCTAGATGCTTTCCTATGTTGTCTTCCAAGATATTTATGATCTTGGCTCTTATATTTAGATCTTTGATCCATCTTGAGTTAATTTTTGTATAAGGCATGAGGTGGTGTTCCTCTCTCATTATTTTGGATATGGATATCCAGTTTTCCAAGCACCATTTTTTGACCTGTTGAAGTGGCTTGGTGGCCTTGTTGAATATCATTTGACTGTTTGCCTGTATAAATAAATTTAATAGTTAGCTTTTCCAGTTCAGTAAAAAAAAATGCTGTGGCAATTTTTATTGGAATTGCATTAACTCTGTAAATCAGTTTGGGTAGGATTGACTTCTTAATGATATTTAGTCTTATCAATGAACAGGGAATATTCTTCCATTTATTTAGTTCTTCTTTGATTTCCTTTCACAATGTTGTATAGTTTTTTTTTGCATGCAAGTTGTTTACATTTTAGTTCAATTTATTCCTAGGTATTTGGTTCTTTTAGTTGCTATTGTAAATGGGATTTTTTTTCTTGGTTTTATGCTTAGATTGCTCATTGTTGGTGTACAGAAATGCTACTAATTTTTGCACATTAATTTTATAACCTTCCACTTTACTGAAGTCATTTATAAGCTTTAGATACTTTGTTGTAGGTTTCTCAGGTCTTTTGAGGTACAGGATTATTTCATCTGCAAATAGTGAAATTTTTACTTCTTCTTTTCCAATTTGGATGAATTTATATCTTTTTCTTGCCTAAGTGCTCAAGCAAGTACTTCTAACACAATGTTAAATAAGAGTGGTGGTAGGGGCATCCTTGTCTGGTTCTATATCTTAGGGGGAAAGCTTTTAGGATTCCACCATGGTATATAATGTTAGGTGTGGGTTTTTCATATATACCTTGTATCATGTTGAGGAAATTTCTTTCTATTCCTATTTTTGAAGTGTTCTTTTTAATCAATAAAACGTGCTGTATTTTGTCAAATGCTTTTTTCTGCATCTATAGAGATTATCATGTGATTTTTTTTTCAAGGTAGCTATACTTAACTAAAGATGTAAAGGACTTGTACACAGAAAACTATACAACAATATTAAAGGAAATCAAAGAAGACCTAATCAAATGGAAGAAGATTCTATATTTATAAATACCCAAATTGATTTACAGATTTAATGCAATTTCAATAAAAACTAGCATAGCAATATTTACTTAATTGGAAAAGTTTATTATGAAATGTATATAGATATGGAGTGGACAAGGGGCCCCAAATAGCCAAAACATATTGGAAAAAAAATGAAAATGGAGGAATCATACTGCCTGACTTTAAGGCATACATAAAAGCTACAGTAGTCAAAACTGCATGGAATTGGCACAAGGATAGGCATACTGACCAATCAAACTGAATTGAGCATTCTGATATAGATCCCTGCATACATGGTCAACTGATATTCCACAAGACTACCAAGTCCACTGAACTCGGGCAGAAAGGCCTCTTCAACAAATGGTGGTGGGAGAAATGGATGTCTATATCCAAAAGAAAGAGAGAGGATCATCATCTCATATCCTATATAAAAATTAGGTCAAGATGGATCAAAGACCTAAATATAAGAGCCAGACCATAAAACTCCTAGAATATAATGTAGGAAAGCATCTATGAGAAGTTGTAGTAGGATATGATTTCATAAACTTTACACCTAAAGTGTAAGCATTGAAAGATAAAATAAATAAATGGAATTGTCTCAAAGTTAGAAAATTATATGCTTCAAAGGAATTTGTCAAGAAAGGGAAAGGGTAGCCTGCTCAATGGGAGAACATATTTGATAACCATTTATTCCATAAGGGCCTAATATCCAGTACATATAAAGAAATCATACATTTCAAAAAGAAAAAGAAAAACAACACATTTTTGAAATGGGCAAATGTGACCCAGCAATACCATCATTAGGTATATACCCAAAAAAATGAGAGTAGAGACATGAACAGACATCTACACACCAATGTTCATAGTGACATTATTCACTATTGTCATAAGTTGCAAACAACACACTTGTCCATCAACTTAAGAATGGATAAACAAATTGGGCTGTATACACACAATGTAATATTATACAGCCATAAGAAGAACTGAAGTCATGAATTATATGACAATATGGAGAAACCTGGAGGACTTTATGTTGACTGAAACAAGCCAGGCACAAAAGGACAAATGCTGTATGATCGAACTATTGTGAATTATACTGTGTAAGCTCATGCAGTTAATAATTAGAATAGAATACTGGCGTGGGATGTTATCAACAGGGGACACATGGTTGGGAGGGAGTTCTCCCCCTGACATATATCCAGGGTACATAAAAATGCTTGGGTATTTTCATAGTGGATACAATTAAAAACAACAACTGAGGGAGTGCTGAGTTTCTAGCCAGGGGAGCTCTATCACAGTCCCTAAAGGAAGAGCAACAATCCCCCAAGTGCAATGGCAAAGACCAAAAAAGAAGGAAGGTCTAACAATGAGCCCTTGATACTAATCACTATGCTTGTGAGCCTGTGCACCTGAAATAAGGACACTGCCTAGAGCTGCAGGGTGCCTAAGGTTACCTCCTGAGAGCCTCCATGTTGCTCAAATGTGGCCAGTCTCAAAGCCAAACTTAACATGTAAATTCGTTGCCTTCCCCCCAATGTGGGACATGACTCCCAGGGATGAGCCTCCCTGGTGCTGAGGGATCACTACCAAGTACCAGCTGATGACGTAACTAGAAAATGACCCTGAATAAAAGGTTCAACTCGGACCAGCAGAATATCTCTGTCTACATATAATAACAGCAGTTAAAAATGCTTTTTGACCTAAATCAAGGGGGAAATGGAAAGGACAAATGGGTTTATATGGCTGAGTCTCTAAAAAAGAGCCAGGAGGTTATCAGAGGGGTTGCCCTTATGCACACCTGAGCAGAGTCCCAGAGACAGATAAAGTAGATACAACCCCAGGTATTGTTTCTTCTGAGGGCTACAAAGACCTGCAGGTTCTATGGTCATGGCAGATGGAGTTCAGTGCCATCTCAGTTGGCCCTCCTTTGGAGTTGGTGTTTCTTTGTGATGGAGCTGGACTCAGGTGTGATCTCTTTTCACAAGCCTTTCCTGTTACTTTACCAGAATTGTAGTTGGTGCTGGGGTTTAAGATATACCCAGGGGATCTGAATCTCTGGACTGGCCATATGATAGCCAGATCCTGAGCCTCAACAGACTTCACCTCTTACACTCTGTTTTATTGGACTTACCCCACTCAGCTAACATGGAGTTGAAGAATGTCAACCACCACACCATGGAGCCAAGAGTGCCTACAACTGAAAGCAGGAGGATTATATCCAGCATCCATGTGGAATCTAAGCCCCCTCTTGACATAGATGTGGAGTGGACACAACCAATCCAAGGTCCACAGGATGGAGGAATAGAATATGGATTAGAGTGGACTTACTGATGTTCTATTCATGAACTAGTGTGGTTGGTAATCGAAGAAAATGTGGCATTGGTGTGGAGAAAGTGGCCATGGTGGCTGCTGGGTGTGGGGAATGGGAGGAACAGATGAGATGTGGAGGCATTTTCGGGACTTGGAGTTGTCCTGGGTGGTGCTGCAGGGACAATTACTGGACATTGTAGGTCCTCCCATGGCCCGCTGGATGGAACGTGGGAGAGTGTGGGCTATGATGTGGACCATTGACCATGAGGTGCAGCGATGCTCAGAGATGTATTCACCAAATGCAATGAATGTGTCATGATGATGGAGAAGAATGTTGCTATGGGGGGGGAGGAATGGGGTGAGGGGGGTGGGGGTACATGGAGACCTCATATTTTTTGAATGTAATATTTTTTAAAAATGAATTTTTAAAAAAGTGTATGAAGCAGGTTACTGCAGGCTTCGCCCTGGGAGAGCCTCAAGTCCTGTGCATTGGCAGAGGGCTGCAGTACTGCCATGGAAAGGGACCTGATTTGACTTTCTGCCTGGAACATCTCAAGTGTTTAGAAGTATCAGTGTGCACATGAGGTGGTATTTTATATAAAAGAAGTACTGAGATTTTGTGGCCACACTCTCCAAGCATTATAAAAAGTTGAAAATGGAACATCAATGCATGTTACATGAGGAAGAACAAGAGCAAGAAGCACAGAAGGTCATAAAAGTACCAAACAAGTGGGTAATGAAGATGCTGAGCTGACTTTGTTGGGGTGACTTCAAATTCAAAACCAGTTGTTTCAAACATTTTGAACATATTTACCCCAGGTTCAAACTCAAGGAGAAAAAAAGTATGGGCACCTCAGACAAGATACTGCTCTCATTTTGCAGCCTATGAGTCACATGACCCCTACATAAAATGGAGTGGCTATCTTGCCAGTTTCTCAATCTGAATCAATATCAACAGAGACCTATTATTATTGAGCCTTTGTCTAAACCTGATTATAAAAATAATTCACCACAAGTAGTGTCTAGTAACTCTTCAGAGCTATGTTCTCCTTTGATTACATTCACTGGTTCATTGCAACATCCAGAAAGAGTAGCATTTTCTGTGTGAGGTATGAATGAAAGTCGTTTTTTATCAAAGCAACTTTCCACTTTTGAAGTAACTACTGTAAATCCCAAAAGGCCTAAGTTGCAGTGGACATTCTTCAGCTTTGTCCCCCTCAAGTATATCTTGTACAAAAAACAGTCAACAAAATATACCCTCAAAAGGTGGCCATACCTTGCTAAGCCATCTTCAGAATGGAGGACTTTTTCCAACAGAATTTCACAAGTACAATTTCAAACTTATAAATCCAAACAGGGAAAATGGGGGACTGGGAAAATATATTTTTCAAGTATAGCAAGTCAAAAGACTGCTGATTCCAAGAAAAGAAATATGATCGTGTTACTTCATGAATTTTACTATGGACAGCACAAAGAAGACAGGCAGCCAAAACAGAAGACTCACACAAACTTTAAATGCCTCAGCTGTTTGAAATTTCTAAAAAATATTAAGTTTTTGGACCACATAAAGCACCATTTGGAACTTGAGAAGCAGAAAATTGACAGCTCAGAAAGCCAAACCACCTGCCAGTACTGCCACTGGCAGTTTCTCAGTCCCTTCCAGCTGCAGTGTCACACTGAAAGGGTGCACAGCCCCCGGGAACTGTCCACTGTTCATAAAATCTGAGAATTGCCATTCAAAACAGATCAAGTTCTCTCACAACAAATGAAGGACAATCATAAATCTGGAAACACATTTTATAACATGCTATGAGAACACTAAAAATTTGCTGTGTCTATTTCATCTAAAAAATTTTTAAACCAAATCTCCATACATGTGTCATTATAGGAGGCACTTGGAAAAGAATGTTCACCAGTGTTCCAAATGCTGGCTACAGTTTTTAACTTTCAAGGAGAAAATGGAGCATAAGACCCAGTATCATCAAGCATTGAAGAAGCCTAAGCAGCAGATGGCTCTGGAGTTCAGGGCCATGTCAGTTGGCCCTACTTTGGAGTTTGTGTTCCTGAGTGTGATGGAGTTGGACTCAGATATAACCTTTCTATACATGCCTCTTCTGTCACTTTTACTGGGCCTCTGGTTGGCATTTGGGTTGGTGTATACTCAGGAGACCTGAATCTCTGGATTGTCCATGTGACGGTGAGGTCCTGAGCCTCAGCAGAATTGCAGCTCCTACCCTCTGGTTTCTTGGACTTACCCTGGCCAGATGACAAGGAGGTGAAGAGGGTCAACCACCACACTGGGGAGCTAAGAGTGCCTACAGCTGCAAGCAGGAGAATTGCATCCATCATCCATGTATAATATAAACCCTCTCTTGATGTAGAGGGGTACTGGACATAGCCATCCCAGGTCCACAAGATGGAGGAATGGAGTATGAAATAGAATGGACTTACTGTTGTTCTGCTGGGGAACTACTGTGATTAGTAAGGGAAGAAATTGTAGTAGTGATGTGGAGAGGGTGGCCATGGTGGCTGTTGATGGTCGGAAGAGGGAAGAAGAGATAGGGTGTGGGGGCATTTTCAGCATTTGGAGTTGTCCTAGGTGGTGCTGCAGGGACGGATGCTGGATGTTGTGTGTCCTGTCATGGCCCACTGGGTGGACTGGGGGAGAGTGTGGACTACAACGTGGACCACTGTCCATGTGCTGCAGCAGTTCTCCAGAACGTATTCACCGGGTGCAGTGGATGTGCCACAATGACGGAAGAGTTTTTTGACGGGGGAGGTGTGGCGTGGGTGGGGGTGGGGGTATATGGGAACCTCATATATTTTGAATGTAAATTTTAAAAGAAAAGAAAAGAAAAAAAGAAGAAGCCTAAGCAACTGAAGGATTGCATCCTGAAACAAAAGTTGATATTCAAGTGTCTCTGGGACCTCTTCAATCAGGATCCATGGAAGGAGCATCCATTCTTGTGAGCATGTCTGACTCTCAACCATCACTCCCCATATCTAAAAGTAGAATTTCAATAACCCCTCATTAATTCTAGTTTTGGTAAATTTTCTAAAGCAGATATTTCAATCCAAGTCAAAACCCGCCTCAAATCAAAATATTCAAGCCTGTGACAACTTAAGAAAGGAAGATGATGGACAATGCCAATCCCAGAAAACGGAAAGTATCCACAACTGCAAGCAAGATGCTTCCATCCATCTGTCCATGGGATCCAAGGCCCCTCTCAATCAGAAACAGAGTGGTCATCATCATTCCATAATCTTCAATATTGAGGAATGAATAAACATAAGGGGGAATGCAAGTATAGACTAAAATGGACTTATTATTGAAGCAGTGGAAGAATTTGTATTATTGATACAAAGGCAGTGGCCATCAGAGATTCTGAGGGGAGGGAGAGGGAAGAATAATTGTAACACAGAATACTTTGGGAACATTGAAATTGTCCTGTATGACATTGCAATGATGGATACAGACCATTATATATTTTGTCATAACCTACAAAATGTGCAGGAAGGAGAGTAAAGTATAATGTAAAATATAGACCACGGTTAGTAGCAACACTTCAATATGTGTAAATCAATTTTGGCAAATGTGACACAATAATGAAGTTGTCGATAATGTGGGAAAGTGTGGAAGGGGAGGGAGTGGGCATATGAGAATCCCCTACATTTTTAAAATTTTTCAATTTTTATTTAGTTGTCTTTTTAAAAAGATAAATAAATCACAAAAAAATGTTACATTAAAAATATAAGAGGTTCCCATACACCCAACGACCCATCCCAACACAATCCTCCCACAGCAACAATTTCTTTCATCATTGTGGCACATTGGTTGCATTTGGTGAATAAATTTTGGAGCACCGATAAACCACATGGATTATAGTTTACATTGTAATTTGCGCTTTCTCCCAGTACATTTGGTGGGTTACGGCAGGATATATGGCAGGATAATATCCTGCATCTGTCCCTGCAATATCATTCTGGACATCTACAAGCCCTGAAAATGCCCCCATATCATACCTATTCTTCCTTCTCCCTTCCCTCAGCAACTCACATGGACAGTGTCTCCAGATCAGTCATACAATTTCTTCCATTGCTAGATTCACAATAGTTCTATAGTAGAATGCCAGTAAGTTCACAGTAAACCATATTTTATCCTCCATCCTGTGGACCATATGATACTGCTGTCTATTCCTCCTCTAATTGAGAAGGGGCTTAGATTCCACATGGCTGATGTATATGCAATTCTCCTATTTGCAGTTGTAGACACTCTTAGTCCCCGGTGTGGTGGTTGTCCATCTTCACCACCATGTTAGCTGACCTGTGTAAGTCCAACAAACTGGAGAGTAGGTGTTGCAACTTTGCTGAGGCTCTGGGCCCAGCTAGCATATAGCCAACCCAGAAATTCAAGTCTCCTGAGTATACACCAACACCAGCACCAACCACTGTTCCAGTAAAGTGACAGAAGAGGCATGTATAGAAAGGTCACTTCTGAGTCCAGCTCCATCACACTCAGGAGCACAATTTCCAAGATAGGGCCCACTGACAAGGCACTGAACTCCAGAGCCATCTGCAAACCATAGAACTAGTGTGTCTCCAAAGCCCTCAGGAGAACCAGTACCTGGGGTTGTATCTACTTTGGCTGTCTCTGAGATCCTGCTGAGACGTGCATAAGCACAACCTGTCTGATGACCTCCCTACTCATTTTGAAGTCTCTTAGCCATATAAACTCATTTGTCTTTACCATTTCCCCCTTTTATTCAAGACCTTTTTCTAGTGGCATCACCAGCTGGTGATTGGTAGTAATCCCTTGGCACCAGGGAGGCTCATCCCCAGGAGTCATGTCCCACCGTGGGTGGAAGGTAATGCATTTACATGCTGAGTTTGGTCTAGAGAGTGTCCACATTTGAACAACATGGAAGCTCTCAGGAAATAACTCTTAGGCACCTGCAGTTCTAGGCCTAGTTGGAATTTCAAGCACATAAATTCATAAGCATAGTCATCAGTATCAAGAGTCCATCACTGGACCATCCTTTGTTGGTCTTTGCCATAGCACTTGGTGAATTTATGCTGTTCCATTGGGGAATGTAACAGAGCTCCCCTGGCTAAGAACTCAGCACTCCCTCAGTTGTCATGTGTAACTCTACCTACTATGACAATACCCAATGAATATCTGAACATTTTTATATACCCTATATACATGCCCTGGAGAACTTCCTCCCAACTATATGTCCCTCATCAATGACACCCCACACCAGTGCTGTTCCCCTGCCTTAGTTGAACACCTCTGTGAACCAGCACTTCTCAAAAATGAAGCCTAATATATTGCCAAATTCAATTAGTAGGAAAATGAAATAGTAATGATAGGTTTAAAGGTCAGAAATAGCAAACATATCAATTTAGAAAAACTAAAATAAAGAATAAATCGGGGTATTAAAAATGAAAGATATCATGAAACTTTGTTTTTGATATTTTACCTTTCATCAGTGTAATCAGTGTTTCCCTGTATGTAGTGTGGCAAGGCAATCTTTTCCTTCCTCAGTGTCTACAACTTTATTTACTTATTTTTTTAAAAGATTTGTTTTATTTATTTATCCCCCACCCCTTGCAGCTTGCTTGCTGTCTGCTCTTTGTGTCCATTCGATGCACATTAACTATGCCTGCTTGTCTCCCTTTGTTGTGTCATCTTGCTGTGACAGCTCTTCACAGGTGCAGCTCTCCATGGGCAGCTCTCTGTGAGCATGGGCCATCACCTCTCCATGGGTATAGGCCAGCTTGCCTTCACAAGGAGGACCTGGGAAGCAAATACAGGACCTCCAATATGGTAGACGGGAGCCCAATTGGGTGAGACACATCTGCTTTCCTACATCTTTATTTTTTAATTTGTAATTTTGTCTTCAAAAATGTTTTAGATCACAGTAAATTCACATGTACAATATAGGGGACTCCCATATACCCAACATCAAACCTTAGGGAATGCGAACTCAGGGAATGTTGCCTCAGGGAATGTGGGTTCAGGAATGTGGGATATGTAAAATTTGAGTTTCGGGAAACACGGGGTTTTGGGAATGTGGGTTTGGGGATCGCAGGTTTGGGGAACAAGGGACTCAGGAACACTGCTATGTGACTGGGGGTGTTCAGGGAATGCTGCAGCTATCAGCCCCAGAGGAAGGGTTTAACCTTCCCACAGCTTCATGCACAAGTGCCAGAAACCCCCGTTTTTACCTTGAGCAAGCACACCTTTTTTTGCACTCTCTTCACATAGATGTTCAGAAACCTCCTGCTTTGTGGTTTCCCTAAACAGCTCATTCAGGCAGGATTCTGTACCCACTCAGCCAGTTTTTTGCAGGAGAGATGATGAGGGTACACTCACTCAGATGCTGTCTTGCCCCATCCACCCCCTATATTTTTATGTAACATTTATGTAATCTAAAGCTTCTTTAAAAATTAAAATTAAAAACAAATTAAAAAGAACAAATGCAAAATCTGAATAGACATTAAAAATGAGGAGATTGATATAGTAATTCAAAACTTGTCACAAAGTAAAGACCTGGACCATATTTCTTCACTGATGAATTCAATAAACTATTTAAAGGGGAATTAACAACAATTTTTCACAAATCTAGCAAATAATAGAAGAGGAGCGAAGACTACCTAACTTATTCTATGAGGCCAGTAATATCCTATACCAAAACCAGAAAAAGATGTCACAAAGATAAAATGTGATTGATCAGTATCCTTTATAAACATAAATGTAAAAATACTCAACAAAATACTAGCAAATCAAATCCAGCTACACATAAAAAGGTCTATACTATATGAGCTAGTGAGATTTTTCCTAGAATGCAAAGCTGGGTGTACTACTCAGGGTTTTTTAGGGAAATAGTACCAACAGGATATATACATCAAATTCCATAGGTCAGAAGCCCCCTCTCAGTTAAGAGATGGAGTGGGCATCACCATCCCAGAGTCCTCAGGATGAAGGAATAAAATATGGACTAGAGTGGACTTACTAGTATTCTACTACAGAATTACTATGACTCTAACAATGGAAGAAATTATACCATTGATGTGGAAACAGTAGCCATGGGAGTTGCTGAAGGCAGGGAGAGGGAAGAAGTGGTGTGACAGGGGGCATTTTCAGGACTTGGAATTGTCCTGAATGATATTGCAGGGACAGATGCTGGACATTGTATATCCTGCCATAACCCCACTGAATGTACTGGGGGAGAGAGTAAACTACAATGTAAACTATAATCCATGCTTTGTAGCAGTGCCCCAAAATGTATTAATCAATTATAATGAATGTACCACACTAATGAAGGAAGTTGTTGATGTGGGAAAAGTGGGGGATGTGGGGAGTGGGACGTATTGGACTCTTCTGTATTTTTTAATGTAACATTTTGTGTGATCTACATCTTTTAAAAATAAATAAAAATATATTTTTAAAAAACTTTTGAAAAAGAAAAGAAGTGGCTGCTCAGAACTAAATTTTTAAGATTTGGTTATTTACAATAAGTAAATACCTTAACCACAGGGATTAACTTTTTAAAAATATATTTCAGAACTGTTTTAAAATGACTGATGAAATAGAAGATATTAACAAACTAAGGAGCTTTATTGTTATTTTATTATACTGCTATTATTATGAAAATTCAAAAATATCACAGGGTTATTGTAAAATAAGCCAGTTCAAATTTTTTAAAAATCCATAGGATAAAATAATTTCTATAGGACAGGCCACAAGCTGGAAACTCTGATGAAAGTTTTTGATGAATTATGCAGAATAAGCTGGCTGGCTGAAATAGAGATGGAATTTCTTTCTTGTGCCTGCTAAAATAATCATTTCTCCTTTTCAAATCATCAACTGTTTGGATGAGATATCTCTCATTGTTGAAGGCAAACTCCTCAATTGATTGTAGATGTAATCAGCCCTAAATGCAATCAAATTACTGATTATTTATTTATTTATTTATTTTTAATTTTAAATATTATATATTTTATTAAAAAATAAAAAAATTTAAAAAAAAAACCAACCTGAAAAAAAAGGAACAAAATAGAAAAAATTACTGATTATTTAAATCCACAAAATATCCTCACAGTAACAAGCCAGTGCTTACTTGACCAAACAATTGGTCACCATGACCTTGCCAAGTTGACAGATGCATCTATCCATCACACCATACATTTTAATATTTAGTGCTTTAACTCTGGGATTTAGTCACAGAGCTGTCTGGTCCTTATATTTGTAAACAATTTTTGACGTGATAGAGATTTCCTCAAGTGTCAAGAGCTAACATAAACAAACCAATAAATGCAATAAACACATTTCATGGATTTATAAATTGGCTCTGCATTAGCTGGTAATCTTCAGAGTTTAACTTTCCTGTCAAGAAGATGAGCCCATGGCAAAAGAGAAGTGCAAGGTGCTCTCTGTTTTCTGAGTCCGTTTTGTCCTGGGCTGTGTTTTGTCTTAGGTATTCCCCCATTTACAAGAATTCAAATGGGGCCTATACTTCCTGTGAAATATTTTCCCCAACTCCTGGGTGCCGTAATGTATTTCTTAAACTTGGTAATACTTTGCTCTAGGCCTTTTGACTAAATAATTATTTCTTACACTGCTTTAGATGACTGCAAGCTGCTTCCGCCACAGGGCAAGTTCTGGTAGTACAAGCTAAAGATGAGTTTTCTGGATAAGTCTTTCATGCTACCACATGAGAGAGTTTCAGTGATATACAGGCATCTCAGTATTTGTAAGGGGTTACTCTGCTCACTCTGGAAAAAGGCCAGGAACCCACAGTGGGAGCACAGGCTGAGTGCACACTATGACAGGGAAGGGGTGAAAGAGGAGGCAACAAGGGTTCTACTAAAACTCCAAAAATTTTTATATTATTAGAGAAGTTATGGTTTAAGTAAAAATCATGGACAAAATACAGGATTCTTACACATTACTAAACCCTATGTAAGTGTGGAACATTTGTTACAACTGAGGACAGCACATTATTACAATTGTACTATTAACCAAAGCCCATGTTTCAACCTAGAGGCCACTGCTTGTGCAGTGTAGCTGTGTGGATTTTTTAACGAATTTTTATTATACTACCATATATACAAACTAAGATTTCCCCTTTTAAACAAACAGGCATATATTTCAATGCTGTCAATTACATTCACAATTTTTAGCTACCATCACAACCATTCATTACCAAAACAATTCTATCTTTTCTAATAGGAACCCTGTACATTTTAAAACTAACTTCCAATTTTCCATCACCAACGTGTCTCCTGGTAATCTTTATTCTAGATTATGACTCTATGAGTGTGCTAATTCCAATTATTCCATATCAATGAGCTAATACAATATTTGCCTTTTGCGTATGGTGTGTCTAAATTAATGTCTTCAAGGGTCATCCATGATGGCACATGCATCAGGACTGTATTCGTTTTTATAGCAGAATAATGTTCTTTTATATGTATATATCAAATTTTATTCATCCATTCATCAGTTGACAGACATTTGGGGTGTTTTCCTCTTATATAACTATGAAGAGTGCTGCATGAATATTGGTATGCATACATCTTTTCAAGTCCTGGCTGTAAATTCTTTTGGTTATATACTGAGTAGTGGGATTATCAGGTCATGTGGGAGTTCTCTACTTTGTCTTCTAAGGAACTATCAAATGTCTTCCACCAGCAATGACTTAGTTTTCTTATCTCTCCACATCCTCTCCAACACTTGTTATTATTTTCTGTATTTTTTTACAATGGCCATTATAATGGGTGTGAAAAGGTATCCTTGTAGTTCTGATTTACACTTCTTTAATGGCTAATGATGTCAAGTATATTTTCATGTGCTTTCTGGCCATTTGTATGTCTTCTTTGGAGGAATTTCTATTTAAGACTTCCATCAATTTTTAAATTGAGTTTGTCCTTTGTCTTTTTGTTGTTAAGTTGAAGGATTTTTTAATGTATTTTGGATACTAAGTCTTTATTGGATATGTGTTTTCAAAATATTTTCTCCTTTTTTTTGGTTCTCCTTTTGCTTTCATAATAAAGTCTTTTCAAGCACAAAAGTTTTTCATTTTTATGAGGTTACATATTCTATTTTTTTCTTTTATTGCTTTTTCTTTTGGGTGTAAGGTGTAAGAAACCATTGCCTCACACAAGATCCTAAAGGTGCTCCCTGGAATTTTCTTCTAGGAATTTGACAGTTCTCACTCTTAAGTCAGGTCCTTAACCCATTTTGAGTTGATCTCTGTGTATGGTTTAGGGTCAGGGGCCTCCCTCTTTTTATCATTTTGCAAATGAAGATCCAGTTAACCCAGCATAATTTGTTGAATAGAATATTTTTCCCAACTGAGTGGTCTTTGTAACCTTGTAAAATATCAGTTGGCTGGATGGTACAGGCAAGATGGTGACAGAGTAAAAGTTTCAAGAGTCAGTTCATCCAAAAGTGCAGATAGTAATCACCGAGAGCTACCTAAATAACTTGTTTGAGGGGCTCAGAAGAGCAGAAGAGAATCCTACAACATCTTCAGAAGAATAGAAGAAGGAGACTGCCCATCTGAACTGAAGATTCATTAGTAGAGTACTCCATGCTGGTGGCCATCCCCTACTGGTGGTGCAAGTGGCATTAGGAGCTATTCCCTGGCTGAAGCTGGAAGCTCCATTTGCCAAAAAAACAGGGGAGATAGAGAGAGTAGGGCAATAACTTCACCTACTGATTAGTAAATTTAGCTGGCTAAAGTACAATCTTAAGCACAGTTAAAGTTTGAACACATTCATGTCAGAAAGTGATTGTTAGCCTCTAGTTAAAACTACCCCTGGCATGAGGGAAAGTAGGGCTGGATAAAAATTACAGTGATGGTAGGAACTGGTTTCATTCTACCTATTCCTGATTGATTCCTTAGCATAAGTTCTAGCCACACCTCAAGCAGAAATGAAATTGTGGAGACCTGTCCCAGCTCCTCCAGACAATTGTAGTTGCATTCAGCCCACATAGACTTGATTGTTGGGCACCTGTAGCTCCACCCCCACTACCAATAGGATAGGAGAGGGTGATTTTTCCTCAGCCTCTATGGACATCTGCAGGCCCTTTTGGCCCACACAGACTAGATTGTTGGACACATGTGACTCCATCCCCAAACTCAGTGGGAATAAATGGAGTTGTTGTTTTCCCAGCAAATGCATGTGACTTAAGCCTGCACATTCTAGACAATAGGATGCATGTGGCTCCATCCTCTGCCTCTGACAGGATGGAACAGGGGTAGTGCTTCCTGAATCTCTCTGGGTAACTGCAGTTGCTTTTTGCATACCTCGTCAAGATTGTTGCACACACTTGTGGCTCAAACATGACCCCTGTCAGCAGAGGAATGGGACCAGAGTTTGTTAGTTTATTTGGGCATCTGTGGTCAGTTTTGACCCACAAAGCTTAGTTTGATGCCCACACCAGCAGTTCCATCCCCACCCCAAGCAGGGGAGGAAGAGACATGGAGCTTCAGCAGTTTCTCTGGACAACTACAGATGGTCTTGGCCTGCATAGGTTAAACTACAGCACATGATTGTGACACTGCCCTTAACTCTTGCAGGGGGAGGAAGTTGGGAGAAGCTTCATCACTTCCTGGGGCAATGTGAGCAGCTTCAGCCTCCACAGATTGGGGCATCAAGCACACTCTCAGCACCTACTCTTCAACTAACAAGGGGGAAAGGGCAAAAAACAGATGAAAAAGAGATGAAAAAATCAGATTGGCTAAACATGAGCCACTGAAAATTTCCAAATTAAATGGAATCAAATACAAAAGACAATCAAATAGAAAGGCCTAGACTCAAGAAATAAATTACACCCAGAATAAATACATCTAGTAAATCAGATGCCAGGACAGCAAAAATGCAATCCATATCAAGAAACAAGAGGATATGGCCTAATCAAAGGAATAATCTAAGCATCCAGGTGGCATAAAAGAGTTGAGACAAATAATAAGATACTCAAACAAATCTTAATAAACTCAATGAGATGGCTAGAGAGATTAAGGATATGTGAGCACACACCAGAAAAAATTGAAATCATACATAGAAAAACAACAGATCTTATGGGAATGAAAGTCACAATAAATGAAATTTAAAAAAGAAAACACTGGAGACACATAATATCAGATTTGAAGAGGCAGACAAAAACATCAGTGAGTTTGAAGACAGGGCCTCCAAAAGCAAAAAAGGAACAGATTTTAAAAAGAATGGTAAAAATGAACAGGGTTTCAAAGATGTAAATGATGGCAAGTGATATACAAATATATGTCTCACAGGTGTCCCAGAAAGAGAAAAGAAGGGAAAAGGGCAGAAAATATTTGAGGAAATAATGGTAGAAAAATTCAAACCTTACTGAAAGACAAAGATATCCTTACCCAAGAAGCACAACATACTCCCTTCTGAAGAAATCTGAATAGACCTACTCCAAGACAAATAATAATCAGAATTTCAAATGCTGAAGATAAAGAGAGAATCTTGAGAGCAGCAAGAGAAAAAAGATTCAACACTTACAAGGGATGCCTGATAAGAGGAAGCACTGAATTCTCATCAGAAACCTCTGAGACAAGGAGGCAGTGGTGTAATATATTTAAGATACTGAAAGAGAGAAACTGACTGCCAAGAATCTCATATGTGGCAAGATTGTCTTTCCAAAATGAGGAGTTAGTTTAGAATATTCATGGATAAATAAAAACTGAGGGAGTTTCTATTAAAGAGATCAGCTTTGCAGGAAATACTAAAGGGATTGCTAGAACCTGCAAAGAGGAGACAGGAGAGAGAGTTTTGATGAGAGTATAAAAATGAGGATTATATCAGTATAAGTAAATAAAAGTATAAAAAGAGTAGTGAAAATAAGATATGAAACATAATACCCAAAGCACAAGATGGGTGAAGTGATAAAACTGAACATTAATGGATTAAATTTTCAGATCAAAATACACAGATTGGCAAAATGGATTAGAAAATGTTAGCTGTATTTATGCTGTCTACAAGATACCCACATTAGACCCAAGAATATAAATAGATTGAAAATGAAAGACTACCAACTCATATTCCATGGATGCAGTAACAAAAAAAAAGCTGGAGTAGCTATCCTTATATGATATGAAATAGACTTTAAAAGCAAAGGTGTTATTAAAGGCAAGGAAGGAGATTATATAACGATAAAACATTCACTAGGAAAAAAATAACAATCATAAATGTATATGCACTATCCACAATGTCCCAAAATACAAGAGGCAAAAACTGAAGGAAGAAATGATGTCTCTAAAATTATAGTTGGAGACAGCAATACAGCACTCTAAGCTTTACATAGGACATCTGGACAGATGCTCAATAAAGAAACAGAGCTTGAGGAAATAGGGCAAGATGACATCTGAGTAAATGCACCGTCATCACCTCTCCTACAAAAAACTGGCTGAATGGGGATAAAATCCTGCCTGAGTGAGCTGTTTTGGGAACCCACAAGACATGACGCTTCTGGACATTGATCTGGAGAGAGTGCAATAAAAGAGGGATTGCTCAAGGTAAAACCGTGTGTTTTTGGCTCTTGTGCCTGAAATTGTAGGAAGACTAAACCCTTCCCCTAGGGCTGGTGGCCACAGCATTCTCTGAAAACTGCTGGTTGCACAGCAGTATTCCCCAAACCCCACATTCCCCAAGCCTGCATTCCCCAAACCCCACATTCCCCAAACCCACCTTCCACAAGCCTGCATTCCCTGAAGCCAGTGCTCCTTGAACCCTGGAATTCCCTGAGCCCAACAATGTAGGAGAAACTCCAAGAGTGGGAGACTTCTGGTGAGGGGAGCAGAGGGTCATGAGGAGTGTGGGTTCAATTGTCTGGTCCCACATTTTTGAGCTTGGGGGAGCATGCCACCTGGCTTGGGGAGAGACTATGAAGAGAGGACAGGTGAATCTGCTGAGGCAGGCTGATTTACCTAAATGTTCTGGGATACGGAAAAATGGTCTTGGAAAAATGTGGAGTCAGGCAATTAACTAGTCCTGTGCAAAACACCTAAGGGAGGGGGACTGTAGGAAGTACTTGATAGGTTTCCAATAGCATATTTAGGTTTCCCAGCAAGGTGTGGGTGCTCTCTCTCAAAGAGACCGAGAGTCAATATTTTCTGAGTTAGTTGGTTCATCACAGTCCCATATGAATCTCAGAAAGGAGCTCTCACATGGGCTTCCTGCTGCCCTAAGAGAGTGAGAGAGATGAGGAAGGGAGAAAGGGGGAAGGACAGATTCTTAATCAGTTTATTCAATTGCAAAGAGGACTCCTTGCTTGAGGACTTGTCTGGTTTTTTGTTTGTTTGTTTCCTTCTCTTTCCTTCCTCTTTATCCCCCAACTCCCTGATTTTTTTCTTTTATTCTATTAGGGGCTGCAGGCAGTGTTTCTTGTTTGCTGTGCTTCCTCAACCTCGATTTCCACTTTTCCTTGTGTACTTATTTTGGCTACCAATGCTATGTCCTTTCCTTTACATCTTTCTATCTTCCATCTTCTGTTGTCCCAAACTCTCTTTGTTTAGCACCCAATTTTTCTGACATTTTATTTCTAACACCTCTATTCTGTTTTATATTTTTTGTTCACTCTTTATGTTATTGTTCTGTCTTTTCTCTTTCCCTCTCTCTTGATCACACTGGCCTTTTTTTTTTAAAAAATTATTTATTTATTTTTAAAAATTACATTCAAAAAATATGAGGTCCCATTCAACCCCACTGCCCCCACCCCCCATTCTCCCCACAGCAACACTCTCTCCCATCATCGTGACACATCCATTGCACCTGGTAAGTACATCTCTGAACATCACTGCACCCATAGTCAATGGTCCACATTATAGCCCACACTCTCCCACGTTCCATCCAGTGGGCCCTGGGGGGATCTACAATGTCCCGTAATTGTCCGTGAAGCACCATCCAGGACATCTCCTCGTCCCGAAAACGCCTCCACATCTCAACACTGGCCTTTTAATTCATACTAAATTCTTATCCATATTCAGTTTCCCATCTCATTGCAGGTATTCTGATTTTTTATTCTTATAACAATACACAGCTTACATGAATTTAATATTCATTCTCCAGGGTCTCATATGGTTCTTCTGCTAACATTTACCATCAACGCTTCTATTAACTTTTCCTTTTCTTACATTTTTTGCTTTCCCTGATCCTAATCTTTCTCCTTTGAGGGAATTTAGACAAGAAGGAAATAGTATAAAAAGAACAAAGTGTCAAATAGAAGCCTTAACATACAAAAAAAAAAAAAAAAAAAAAAAAAAAAAAAGAACCCAGCACCTAAATAAAACTCAAGACTACAAAGAGAAGCTATTCAACTGAAAAACCCATCAAGATAAAATGATAATCAGACAACAATAAAAAATTACAAATCATACCAATATTCAGGAAGACATGGCCAAATCGAATGAACAATCTAAAAACTAGGAAAGGAGCAAAACATTGAACAACTAATCAAAGCTCTCCAAACAAATATCATGGACCAACTTAATGAAGTGAAGGAAGAGATTAAGGATATTAAGAACACACTTGGAGAGCATAAAGAAGAAATTGCAAACATACACAAAACAATAACAGATATGATGGTTATGAATAGTGTAATTGAAGAAATAAAAAATACACTCTCAGCTAATAAGAGCAGATTTAAAGAAGCAGAGGAAAGAATTAGTAATGTGGAAGACAGTGCAACTGAAATAAAACAGAGAGTAGAATTGATAGATAAAAAGATAGGAAAAAAACAACAGAGCTTAGGGATCTGAATGACAACACAAAATGCACAAACATATGCATTATATGCCTTCCATAAGTAGAACTGAAGAAAAAGGGGGCAGAAGAGGTATTGGAGGAAATAATGGCTGAAAACTTCACAAAACTATTGAGGGAGATGGATGTACATCTTCAAGAAGCACAATGCACCCCAAAGGGCATAAATCCCAACAGGCCTATCCTAAGACATATACTTGTGAAATTTTCCAATGCTCAAGACAAAGAGAAAATGCTGAAGGCAGCAAGAGAAAAGAGAAACATCACACACCAGGGAACCTCAATAAAATTAAGTGCTGATTTCTCATCTGAAACCATGGAAGCAAGAAGACAGTGGTATGACAAAGTCAAAGTACTAAAAGAAAAAAAAAAATTTCCAGCCAAGAATACTCTATCCAGCCAGGTGGTATTCAGATATGATGGAGAGTTCAAAATACTACCAGATAAACAGAAACTAAGAGAGTATGCCAACAAGATATCTGCCCTTCAATAAATACTAAAGGGAGATCTGCAGGAGAAAAGAAAAAAAAAAAACAGAAGAGACTGGGTTGGAGGAGAATTTAAGAATAACTGAAAAAAAAAAGAGAAATTAAAACAACATATGGCATACACAAATCCAAAGTAATCCCTAATATAAGTAATCCCTTGACAGTAATAATACTGAATGTTAATGGATTAAACTCACCTGTCAAGAGACACAGATTGGCAGAATGGAAAAGGAAATATGACCCATCTAAATGCTGTCTACAGGAAACTCACCATAGACACAGGAATTCAAGTAGGTTGAAAGTGAACAGTTGGAAAACAATCATAACAAGCAAACAATAACCAAAAAAAGGGCATGAGTAGCTTTATTAATATCAGATAAAACAGACTTTAAATGCAAAACTATTGTGACAGACAAAGATGGACACTACATATTAGTAAAAGGGGTAATCTTTCAAGAAGAAAGAACAATATTAAGCATTTATGCTCCTAACCAGGGTGCCTCCAAATATGTGACGTAAACACCGGAAAAAGTAAGTGAAGGAATACATGCCACTACAATTATAGTGGGGGACTTTAATACACCATTATCACCATTAGACAGAACATCTCAACAGAGAATAAATAAAGAAATGAAGACTTTGAATAATATATTAGCAGATTTGCACCTAATAGACATACAGAGAACATTACACCCAATTACAGCAGGATATACAGTCTTCTCAAGGGCACATGGATCATGGATCATTCTCCAAGATAGACCACATGCTAGGCCTCAGAGAAAGTCTTAATGAATTCAGAAAGATCGAAATCATGCAAAATAGTTTCTCTGTCCAAAGTGGAATGAGGCTGGAAATCTGAACTGGCAAGGGAACAAGATTTGGCACAAAGATATGGAAGCTAAGCAACACATTCTTAGACAAAAAATGGGTCAAAGAGGAAATCTCAAAAGAAACAGTAACTACCTTGAAAGCAAAGAAAATGACAACACAACATATCAAATCTTATGGGATGCAGCAAAAGCTGTACTGAGAGAGAAATTCATAACCATAAAATTCATACTTCAAAAAAGAATGAGCTAAAATTGAAGTCCTAACTGCACACTTGGAGTAATTAGAAAAAAAATTAAAAACTAACCCCAAAGGAAGAAGAAAGAAAGAAATGACAAAGATGAGAGCAGGGCTAAATTAAATAGAAAATACGATTGCACTAAAAAAAATAAATAAAACAAAGAGCTCTTTCTTTGAGAAGATCAATAAAATTGACAAACCCTTAGCTAGACTAACAATGACAAAAAAGAGACAGAACATGAAAATACACAATATAAGAAATGAGGAAGGGGATATCAACACTGACCCCACAGAAAAAAAGACTATCATAAGAGGATACTTTGAAAAGCTATATGTCAACAAGGACAATTTAGAGGAAATGGACAAATTCCGAGTAACACATAAGCAGCCTAACTTAATGAAAGAAGAAATTGATGATCTCAACAAACCAATCACAAGTAAAGGGAGGGAATCAGTCATTAAAAACCTTCCAAATAAGAAGAGCTCTGGACCAGATGGCTTCACTGGTGAATTCAACCAAACATTCCGGAAAGAACTAACAACAAACTTGCTTAAATTCTTTCAAAAAATCAAAATAAAAGGAAGATTGCCTAACTCATTCTATGATGACAAAATTACCCAAAATACCAAAGCCAAAGACACCACAAGAAAGGAAAATTACCGACCAATCTCTCTAATGAACCTAGATGTGAAAATCCTCCACAAAATACTTGCTAATCATATTCAACAACACATAAAATGAATTATACAACATGAGCAAGTGGGATTCATCCCTGATATGCAAGAATGTTTCAAAATAAGAAAATAATCAATGTAATACACCATATAAACAGATCAAAGGAAAAAAATCACATGATCATATCTATAGATGCAGAAAAAGCATATGACAAAGTACAGCACCATTTCCTGATAAGAACACTGCAAAAAATAAGAATAGAAGGAAACTTTCTGAACACAATAAAGGGTGTATATGAAAAACCCACAACTAACATCACTTACAATGGTGAAATCCTAAAACCTTTCCCTCTAAGATAAGAAACAAGGCAAGGATACCACTATCACTCCTCCTATTTAACACTGTATTAGAAGTATTTGCTCGAGACCGGGGGCAAGAAACTGATATAAAAGGCATCCAAATTGGAAAGGAAGAATGCAAAATTTCACTATTTGCAGCACATGTGATTTTTTTTTCAAATTCGACTCAATTTATTCATTTTTAAAAAAATATTACATTCAAAAAATATGAGGTCCCCATTCACCCCCACCACTCCCCCCCCAAAAACACTCTCCCCCATCATCATGACACATCCATTGCATCTGGTGAGTACATCTCTGGGCATCGCTGTACTCCATGGCCTGTGATACACACCATAGCCCACACTCTCCCACGTTCCATCCAAGAACATGTGATCTTATACATTGAAAGCCTTGAGAAATCTACAACAAAGATTCTAGAACTTATAAATGAATTCAGTAATGTTGCAGGTTATAAGATCAATGTGCAAAAATCAGTAGCATTTCTGTACATGAATAATGAGCAATCAGATGAGGAAATCAAGAAAAAATACCATTTACAATAGTAAATTAAAAAATGAAATACCCAAGAATAAATTTACTTTAAGATTTAAAATCTTATACACAAAAAACTACACAGCACTATTAAAGGAAATCAAAGAGGACTTAAATAAATGGAAGAATATTCCCTGTTCATAGATAGGAAGACTAAATATCTCCAAGATTCTATCCTACCCAAACTGATCTACAGATTTAATGCAATCCCAATAAAAATCAACACAACATTTTTTAGTGAACTGGAAAAAACTAACAATGAAATTTATTTGGAAAGGAAAGAGGCTCCAAATAGCCAAAGACACATTGAAAAAGAACAATGAAATTGGAGGAATCACACTACCTGACTTGAAACATCCTACAAAGCTATAGTGGTTAAAACAGCATGTTGCTGGCACAAGGATAAACATACTGACCAATGGAACTAAATTGAGAGTTTTGATATAGATCCTCAAATATACAGTCATCTGATACTTAACAAGACCACCAAGCCCATTCAAATGGGAGAGAATGGCCTCTTCAACAAATGGTCCTTTGAGAATTGGATACTCGTATGCAAAAAAAAAAAAAAGAGAGAGTATTGCCATCTCACACCTTATACAAAAATTAACTCAAGATGAATCAAAGATCTAAATATAAGAGCTGAAGATCATAAAGACCTTGGAAGACAATGTAGGGAAGCATCTATAGGAACTTGTAATAGGAAATGGCTTCATGAACTTCACAGCCAAAGCATGAGCAGTGAAAGAAAAAATGTAAATTGTACCTCCTCAAATTTACTGCACTTTGCACCTCAAAGGAGTTTATCAAGAAAGTGATAAGGCAGCCTACACATTGAGAGGGAGTATTTGGAAAGCATGTCTGATAGGAGCTTAATATCCAACATATATAAAGAAATCTTAAGTCTTGAAAATAAAAAGACAAACAACATATTCAAAAAATGGGCAAGAGCTTTGAATAGACACTTCTACAAAGAAGTAATACAAATGGTTAAAAAGCAAATGAAAAAGATGCTGAACATCACTAGCTATTAGGAAAACACAAATCAAAACCCTGTGCACCTGAAATTTGAACGAGGCCTAGAGCTGCAGAGTGCCTAAGAGTTACCTCCTGAGAGCCTCCGTATTGCTCAAATGTGGACAATCTCTAAGCCATACTCAGCATATAAATGCATTATCTTCCCCCCACCATGGGACATGACTCCAGGGGATAAACCTTGGTGGTGCTGAGGGGTTACTACCAATCAGTAACTAGTGATGCAAATAGAAAAAGATCTTGAATAAAAGGAGGAAATTGTAAAGACAAATGGCTTATATGGCTAAGAGTCTTCAAAAAAGAGTCAGGAGTTCATCAGAGGGTTCATACTAATGAATGCCTCAGCAGGATTGCAGAGTCAGCCAAAGTAGGTACAATCCCAGGTACTGGTGCTACTGAGGGCTACAGAGACACACAGGTTCTACAGTAATGGCAGTTGGCTCTGGCGTTTAGTGCCCTGTCAGTGGGCCTTACTTTGGAATTTTTGTGTTCCTAAGTGTGATGGAGTTGGACTCAGATGTGACCTTTCTACACATGTCTCTTCAGTCACTTTTACTGAACCTGTGGTTGGTGTTAGGGATGGTGTATACTCAGGAGACTTGAATATCTGGACTGTCCCTATGTCAGCTGGGCCTTGAGCCTCAGCAGAGGCTACACCTACTCTCTGGTTCATTTGACTTACCCATGTCATCTAACAGGGAGTTGAATATTGTCAACCACCACACCAGGGAACCAAGAGTGTCTACAACTGCAAGCAGGACAATCACATCCTTCAGCCACGTAAGAGCCAAGCCTCTTCTCAATTTAGAGATGGAGTGGAAATAGCCATCCCAGGGTGAACAGGATGAAAGAATAAAATGTGGATTAAAGTTGACTTACTGGTATTCTACTATAAAACTATTGTGACTCTAGCAATGGAAGAAATTGTATCATTGGTGTGGAAACAGTTGCCACAGGGGTTGCTGTGGGCAGAGAGAGGGAAGAAGAGGTGTGATATGGGGCATTTTTTGGCACTTGGAGTTGTCCTGAATGATATTTCAGGGACAGATGCAGGACCTCATATATCCTACCATAACCCACTGAATGGACTTGGTGACAGTATAAACTACAATGTAAACTGTAATCCATGTTGTGTGGCAGTGCTCCAAAATGTATTCCCCAAATGCAATGAATGTGCTACACTGATGAATGAGGGTTTTGATGTGGGAGGAGCGGGAGTGGGGAGTGGTGTTTATGGGAAACTTTTATATTTTTTATATAACATTTTTGTGATCTATGTGTCTTTTAAAAATGACAATTAAATAAAAATATAAAATTAAAAAATTAAAAACAGACAATAAAAAAAGAAAAATTATCATATCACCTACATGCAGTGTTAAAGACAACATGGTAGTGTCATAAAGATAGATATATAGGCTAATGGAATGTAATTAATGGTTCATAAATAGACCCTCATATCTATGATCAAATGGTTTTTGAGAAGATATTTAACCCCACCCATCTGGGGCAGAAGAGTGTGTTCAACAAATGATGATGGGAGAACTGGATACCAATATCCAAAATAAAGAATGAGGACTTCTATCTCACAGCTTATACAAAAATTAACTCAAAGTGGATCAAAAACCTAAACGTAAACCTAGAACCATAAAAATTCTAGAAGAAAATATAGAGAAACATTTTTAAGACCTCGTGGTAAGAGGCAGACTTTTAAACATTACACCAAAGGCATAAGCAATGAAAGAAAACATGGATAAATGAAACTTCCTCAAACTTAAACACTTTTGTGGTTCAAAGGTCTTTGTTAAGAAGGTGAAAAGTCAGGTCACTCAATGGGAAAAAATATTTGGAAACCACATATTCAATAATGGTTTGATTTCCATGCTATATTAAAAGATCATATGACTCAGCAATGAAGGAGCAAAAAATACAATTTCAAAATAGGTGAAAGTCTTAAATAGACATTTCTCCAAAGATTAAATGCAAATGTTGAAAAAGCACATGAATAAATGTTCAAAATTACTAGCTATTAGGGAAATTCAAATCAAAACTACAATGAGATATCATCTCACACCTCATATGGACTGTCATTATGAACAAAAACACAAACAAAAACAGAAAACAAGTGTTGACAGGATTTGGAGGAAAAGGAACACACCTTCACTGTTGGTGGAATGTAGAATGGTGCAGCCTGTGTGGAAGACAGTTTGGTAGTTCCTCAGGAAGCTAAATATAGAACTTCTCTGTATTCCAGCATCTATTAGAAATATATCCATCCAGAAAAACTGAAAAGAGTGATGTAAACATATTTTTGCACACCAATGTTCATAGCAGTGTTATTCACAAGAGGCAAGTGATGGAAAAAAAAAGTGTCCATCAACCAATGAATGGATTAACAAAATATGATGGAATACTATGCTGCTGTAAGAAGAAATAAAATTGGGATGCATGTGACAAAATTAATGAAACTTTAGGACATTATGCTGAGTGAAATAATCCACTTACAAAAGGACATATATTGTGTGGTCTTATGACATGAACTAAGTATGTAGAACAAGGATATGGAGTTAAACTCTAGATTAGAGGTTACAAGGAGATAGGATGAAGGCTGAGAATGGGTACTGATGCTTCATGTTTGTAGAATTTTTAATTAGCTTAACAGTAAATGTATGGAAATAGATACAGTTGATGGTGACATATGACAGTGAGAACTAACATGACTGGTTTATAAATGGGATTGTGCAGCATCCATGTGGAATCTAAGCCCCCTCCTGATATAGATGTGGAGTGGACACAACCATTCCAAGTTCCACAGGATGGAGGAATAGAATATGGATTAGAGTGGACTTACTGATATTCTATTCATGAACTATTGTGATTAGTAATCGAAGAAAATGTGGCATTGGTGTGGAGAAAGTGGCCATGGTGGCTGCTGGGCGTAGGGAGTGGAAGGAAGAGATGTGATGTGGGGGCATTTTTGGGACTTGGAGTTGTCCTAGGTGGTGCTGCAGGGACAGTTACTGGACATTGTATGTCCTCCTATGACCCACTGGGTGGACTGTGGGAATGTGTGGTCTGTGATGTGGACCATTGACCATGAGGTGCAGCGGTGCTCAGAGATGTATTCACCAAATGCAATGAATGTCTCATGATGATGGAGGAGATTGTTGTTATGGGGGGAGGAGTGGGGTGAGGGGGTGGGGGGTATATGGGGACCTCATATTTTTTTAATGTAACATTAAAAAATAAATAAAGACAAAAAAAATAAATGGGATTGTGACTGAAAGGGGAGGTTTAGGAATGTAATTGTCAACTGACAGAAGGCTAGAGAATAATCTAGGAACTGAATAACAGTGAAATAGGTGGTGGATGAGGACTGTGGTTAAAAGGAGAAATACAGGAATATTCATGTATGAACTAGAACAAGTGTACATCACTATTATAAGGTGATAAGAATATGGTGACATATGGAAAAATACAATTAATGTAACTTATGGACTAAAGTTAGTAATACTGGAATATTTCGCATAAATGTCAAAGAAGGTACTATATCAATGCTGAGTCAATAATAGGAGGGTATCCAGCGTGGGACATGACACCCGGGGATGAGCCTCCCTGGCAACGAGGGACCACTATCAACTACCAACTGATGATGCAACTGGAAAATGACCTTATACGGAAGGTTCAATGCGGATCAGCAGAATATCCATGTCTACATAAAATACCATGACTTTAAAATGCTGTTTGACCTAAAGTAAGGGGGAAATGGAAAGGAGAAATGAGTTTATATGGCTACGAGTTTCTAAAAAAGAGTCTGGAGGCTGGCAGAAGGTTTGCCCTCATGCACAACTGAGCAGAGTCAGAGAGACAGATAAAGCAGATACAACCCCCAGATATTGGTTCCTTTGAGGGCTAAAGAGACCCATGGGAGTTATGGTCATGGCCGATGGGGTTAACTACCAGGGCAGATGGCCCCTCTTTGGAAATGGTGTTTATGTGTGATGAATCTGGACTCAGATGGGATCTCCCTTCATAAGACTTTCATGCTAATGTGCTGGAGGTGCAGTTAATGTTGGGGTTTAAGATATATTTAGGGGATTTGAATCTCTGGACTGACAATGTGATAGCCAGATCCTGAGCCTCAACAGACTCCAGCACCTACAATCTGATTTATTGGACTTACCACACTCAGCTAAGATGGAGGTGAAGAAGGACAACCACCACACCATGGAGCCTAGAGTGATTACAACTGAAAATGGGAGGATTGCATCCAGCATCCAGGTGGAATCTGAGCCTCCTCTTGACATAAAGGTGCAATGGACACAACCAATCCAGTGTCCACATAGAAGAGGTGGCATTGGATTGGGAAAAGTGGACATAATGGACAAAGGGTATGGGGAAAGGCAGGAAGAGATGAGAGGTGGAGGCGTCTTCGGGACATGGAGCTGCCCTGGATGGTGCTTCAGAGGTAATCACCGGACATTGTAAATCCTCACAGGGCCTACATGATGGAATAGAGGAGAGTATGGGCCATGATGTGAACCAATGTATATGAGGTGCAGAGGTGCCCAAAGATGTACTTACCAAATCCAATGGATGTGTCATGATGATGGGAACGAGTGTTGTTGGGGGGGGGGAGAGGGGGGGTGGGGGGGTGGGGTTGAATGGGACCTCACATATATATTTTTAATGTAATATTATTACAAAGTCAATAAAAAATTAAAAAATTAAAAAAAAAAATAATAGGAGGGTATGGGATCTTTGGGGGATGTCTAAAGAAAACTTTAAAAAATGTACTGAGGCAATGACTGCACAACTCTGTGATTAAAGTAAGAGCCACTGAGTGTATACTTTGGCTAGACTTACAAGGCATGGGACTGTATAAAATAGGTAGTGTTTGGAAAACATATTCCAAATGTAAGGTCTGGAACACAGTTCAATGTAATAGTCTGATGATGTTCTTTCATAATCTGTTACACACGTTTTACAAAAATGTAAAATGTTGGTGGAGAGGTGATGCAAGGGACTTCTGCACATTAAGCATGATTGTTTTGTAAGTTCACAACCTCTTTAATAAATTTTTTAAAAATTAATAATCAGCTAAAGATAAATATGAGGGTTGATTTCTGAGTTCTCAATTTGATTCCTTTTGCCTGTATTGTTGTCTTTGTGCCAGTAAAATGTTGTTTTGATAATTTGGCTTCATAAAAAGGTACGATATCAGGAAGAGTGATTCCTCCAACTTCATTCTTCTTTTTCAAAATGGCTTTGGCTGTTCAAGTCCCCTTTCTCTTCGATATAAATATGATGATTGGCTTTTCCATTTCTGACAAGGTTGTTGGCATTTCCATTGGGATTTCATAGAATTCATAACTTCCTTTGGGTTTTATTGACATTGTAAAAATATTTCATCTTCCAATGCATGAACACGAATGCCCTTCCATTTATTTAAGTCTTCTTTGATTTCTTTCAGCAAAGTTTTGTAGTTTTCTGTGTTTTTACATCCTTGGCTACAGTTTTTCCTAGATATTGGATTCTTTTAGTTGCTATTGCAAATAGAGATTTTTTTTTCTTGGCTTATTCTTCAAATGTTCATTGCTATTGTATAGAAACACTACTGATTTTGGGGAATTGATCTGTTCCCTGTCACTTTGCTAAATTAATTTATTAGTTATGAGAGATTTAATATGCATTTTCATGGTTTTCTATATATAGAATCATGTCATCTGCAAATAGGGTAACTTTTACTTCTTCATTTTCCACTTTGGTTGCCTTTCATTTCCACTGCTTGCCTAATGGCTCTGTCTAAAACTTCAAGTACAATGTTGAATAACAGGGTTGAGAGTGGACACCCTTATCTTACTCCTGATCTTATAAAAAAACTTTCCAAATTTCACCATTAAATAAGGTGTTGCAGTGGATTTTTTATACATGCCATTCATTATGTTGAGGAAGTTTCCTAGTGTAGTTTTTTTTTTAACAAGAAGTGATTCTGGAGAGGGTCAAATGCCTTCTTTGCATCAATAGAGATGATGATGTTTCTTCCCCCCCACCCCCCTTTATTCTGTTAGTGTAGTGTATTACATTAATTGATTTTTTTAGGTTGAATCACCCTTGCTTACCAGGGATACATCCCACTTGATCATGTTTCCTATTTATTTCAATGTTCTGTTGGAATCTGTTTCCAGTATTTTGTGAGGATGCTTGCATCTATATTGATAAGAAATAATGGTATGTAAAGTTATTCTTTCTTTGTATCTCTGACTTTGGCATTAGGGTAAGCATCAGAGAATGAATTGAAGAGTACTCCCTCCTCTTTAAGTTTTAGGGAAGAATTTGTGCAGGATCGATATTAAGTCTTCTTGGAATGTTTCATAGAATTCCCCTGTGAATTCATCTGGTCCTGGGGTTTTCTGTATTCAGAAGATTTCAGTTACTAACTCCATCTCTTTACTAGTTATTTGTTTGCTGAGATCCATTCTTTCTTCTTGAGTCAGTGCAGGTAGATTGGGTTTTTATAATAATTTGTCCATTTAATCTAGGTTATATAATTTATTAGCATGAAGTTGTTTACAGTATCCTCTTATAGTCTTTTCTTAAAAACTATATTGATACATTTTAATAAAGCATGAATTCATTAAAAATATATACTAAATGGTATTTGCTATAATCACATAGCTGTGCATTCATGACTTCATTCATTTTTAGAAAATTTTCATTATTCCAGTAATAATAATAATAAAAACCAAAAAAACAAGCACCTGTCAATCTCCCTATGCTTCCCCTTCTGTACATAGCTAATTTCTGTTTCCTTCTCTATAGCATGTTTGTATTTATATTTTGTAAAGCAGTCTTAAAAATGCAATATCAGCAGAGTTGCAACACTTACACCCCAGTTCATTGGACTCACCTAAGACAACTAACAAAGAGATCATGATGGACAACACTCATCCCAAAGAACAGGGAGTCTGCAACTGCAAGCAGGATAGTTCCATCCATCTGTCTGATGGGATGTAAGCCCTCTCTCAATTAGAGGCAGTGTGGGCATCATCATCCTAAAATCAAGTAGACTTACTATTATTCTACCATAGACTTATTGTTATTCTAGCAGTGGAAGAACTTTTATCATTGATGTGGAGGCAGTGCCCACCAGAGGTTCTGAGGAGAGGGAGAGGGAAAAATAGGAGTAATATGTGGACCTTTTGGGAACATTGGAATTGTCTTACATGATGTCACAGTGATGGATACAGGTCTTTATATATTTTGCCACTACTTACAAAATTGTGCAGGACAGATTGTAAACTATAAGGTAAACTATAATCCAAAGTTAGTGGCAATGCTTCAATATGTGTTCATCAATTGTAAGAAATATACCACACTAATGAAGGATGTTGCTAATGTGGGAAAGCGTGAAAGGGATAAGGAGTGGGGAATATGGGAAACCCCTATATATTTTATGTAGCATTTATATAATTTAAAGTATCTTTTAAAAAATGAAAAATGTATTAAAAGTGCAATAACACCCATATTCATATTTTATATGAGGTCTCACAAGTTATACAGTCCCACGTTCCTTTTTTAGCTTTCCTTCTAGTAATATACATGTCCTTAGACATTCCCTTTCAACCACTGTCATACCCATGTAATAACTCAGTCACAAACACCCTGATGTGCTCTCACCATTTCCATTCATTTCCAAAGATTTACAAACATTTTAACCAATTCTGTATAGAATAAACCTCAGGTTTCCATTCTCTATCCTTAGTCTATTATATGGTGATCTATATTCTAATTATTAATTCCATGAGTTTACATAAGATATTTAATTCCTAATAGCACAATCATACAGTATTTCTTTTGCATGTCTGACTTGCTTCACTCAACATAATATCCCCAGGTTAATCATGTTGTCAAATGCTTCACGACTTCATTTCTTCTTACTGCTGCATATTAATCCATTGTGTGTATACATCATAATTTGTTTATCCAGTCGTCAGTTGATGGACACCTGGTTTGTTTCTAACTTTTGTCAGTTGTGAATAATGCCACTATGAACATAAGTGTGCAAATGTCTCCTAGAGTCACTGCTCTCAGTTCTTCTGGGTATATACCTAGAAATGGTATTGCTGGGTCCCATGGCATGTCTATATTCAACTTCCTTAGGAACTGCCAAACAGTCCTCCACACTGGTTGCACCATTCTACAATTCCATTAACACTGAGTAAGCATTCTTATCTTGCCACATCTTCTCCGATATTTACAGTTTTCTGACTTTTTAATAGTGACCACTCTAATAGGTGTGAAATGATATTTCATTATAGTTTTTTTTAAGATTTATTTTTTATTTATTTCTCTCCCCTCCCCCCCCCCCAGCTGTCTGTTCTCTGTGTCCATTTGCTGCGTGTTCTTTGTCCGCTTCTGTTGTCAGCGGCACAGGAATCTGTGTTTCTTTTCATTGCGTCATCTTGTGTCAGCTCTCCCGTGTGTGCAGCGCCATTCCTGGGCAGGTTGCACTTTCTTTCACACATCATAGTTTTGATTTGAATTTCCCTAATTGCTAGTGATTTTGAACATTTTTTCATGTGTTTCTTCACCATTTGTATTTCTTCTTTGGGCAATTGTCCTTTCAAGTCTATTCATGACTTGTCAAATACATTTATTTATTTATTTTAAAAATATATTTTAGATTACATAAATGTTACATAAAAATAATAGGGGATTCCCATATGTCCCTCTCCCTATCCCTCCCAAGTTTTACCACATTAACAACATCCTTCATTACTGTGATGCATTTGTTACAATTGATGAACACATATTGAAGCATTGCCACTAATCCTGGGTTACAGTTTACATTATACATTACATTCTGTCCCACACAATTTTGTAAGTTTTGACAAATAATAACCTGTATCCATCATTGCAATGTCATGCAGGTCAATTCCAGTGTTCCCAAAAAAACCCACATATTACACCTATTTTTCTCTCTCCATCCCCTCAGAACTTCTGGTGGCCACTGCCTCCACATTAATGATAGAAGTTCTTTCATTACTAAAAAAACAGTAAGTCTATAGTAGAATAATACTACTACTAGTAAGTCCATTGTTCATTCCCAAATCTTGAGGATTTGGAGATGGTGATGCCTGCTTTTCCTCTAATTGAGAGGGGCTTGGATCCCATGGGGTAGATGGATGGGACTATCTTGCTTGCAGTTGCAGATGCTCTCTGTTTCTTGAGATGGGCATTGTCCATCATCATCCATTTTGGTAGTTGTCTTGGGTGAGTCAAATGAATTGGAGAGTAGGTGTTGCAATTCTGCTGAGATTCAGGGCCCAACTGGCACATAGATGGACCAAAGATATAAGTCTCTTGGACATACACCTATCAAGTATAGTACTTACTATGTGTTCAAATAGAAGGAGCCAAAATGCTATGTGTAGGGAAACAACAAATGATTTCAACTCTTTCACAACGGGGGGCATATAACCCAAAGTAAGGCCCACTGGCAGGACACCAAACTCCTGAGCTGTCAGCCCTGCCTATAGTGTCTCAATGTCTCTAGAGCCCTCAGAAACCCTGCTGTTGAGGCAATATTTACCATGGCAGTCAATGAGAACCTACTGAGGCATGCTTAAGTGTAACTTCTGAAATGACCTCCAGACTCACTTTGAAATCTCTTAACTATAAAAACTCATTTGTTTTTACCCTTTCCCCCTTTTGGTCAAGGTCTTTTTCCAGGTGCATTGCTAGTTGGGGTTTGATAATAATCTCTCAGTGGAGGGCTGCTCATCCCTGGGAGTCATGTCCCTCGCCAGGGTAAGGTAGTGCATTTATATTCTGAGTTTGGCTTAGAAAGAGGCCACATTTGAGCAACAAGAAAGCCCTCAGGAGATAACTCTTAGGCAACACATAATACTAGGCTAAGTTTCAATTTCACAGGAAAAGTTTCTGAAGCAAAATCATCAATATCAAGATCCCATTGCAATGGTTCATCCTCCATCACTAGGGACCATCACTATACTCAGTGGATTCTTGCTGCCTCATTAGAGAAAGTAGCAGGTCTCCTGAGGATGGTAATTTTATATTATTTCAGTTATTGTGTTGACTTCCCTCACCATGGCAATCCTCCATGAACACTTTAACACATTCATATACCCGAGAGATATGGCAAGGTGAATCCCCTCCTATGAAAGGCATAATGTCTAAAATTTTATTTCTTAATATTTCAAAATTTTGTTATTTTTTAAACTATCATTATTATGTCATTTTATTATTAATTTTATTTGGTTATTTTGTTGGCTCCACTTTTAGAGTGGTTTTGGATCACAGAAGAGTAACAACTTTGGCAAGGGAAGATCACTGGGGTGGTGTGTTGTTATTAATTTTTGGATGAGATAATTTGACTTTTTATTATTGAATTGTATGATTATATTAATATATCATGGATATTAAACCATTATCAGATATGTTATTGTGAAATATTTTATCCATTGTGTCACATGCCTTTTCACCTTTTTGACCAAATCCTTTGAGGTGAAAAAGTGTTTAATTTTGAAGAGGTCCCATTTATCTATTTTTTCCTTTGTTTCTAATGCTTTCGGTGCAAGATTTAAGAAACTACTGCCTTCCGCATATTTGAACTTGTTTTCCTATATATTCTTCTAGGAGTTTTACCATTGTCACTTTTATATTTAGGCCCTTTATCAATTTTGAGTTGATTTTTATATAATGTGAGATATTTTTATATAAGAATGAGATAGGAGTCCTCATTTTTTCTTTTGGATATGGCTATCCAGTTCTCCCAGTACCATTTTTCGAATAGACTGTTCTGGTTCACAGGAGGCCTTGACTGTTTTTTTTTTTTTTTAATCACTTGAATGTAGATATGAGAATCTATTATTTGAGATCTGGATTTGGTTACATTGGTCAATCTGTTTATCTTTATGCTAGTACCATACTTTTGCTGCCTCTGTAGCTAAGTAATATGATTTAAAGTCAGAAAGTGAGAGTCCCCCAACTTCATTCTTCTTTTTCTTAAAGTGAATATTTTTCTCTATTTTTTAAATGTTACATTCAAAAAATATAAGAGGTCCCCATATATCCCCCACCACCCTCACCCCACTCCTCCCACATCAACAACCTCTTTCATCATCGTGGGACATTCATTGAATTTGGTGAATACATTTTGGAGCACTGCTGCACCACATGGATAGTAGTTTACATTGTAGCTTACACTCTCCCCCAGTCCATCCAGTGGGGCATGGCAGAACATACAGTGTCCAGCAACTGTCCCTGCAGTACCACCCAGGACAACGCCAAGTCCTGAAAATGCCCTCACATCATATCTCTTCTTCCCTCTCCCTACCTCAGCAGCTACTGTGGCCACTTTCTCCGTATCAATGCTACCATTTCTTCCATTACTAATCACAATAGTTTCATAGTAGAATATCAGCAAGTCCACTCTAATCCATACTCTATTCCTCCATCCTGTGGACCCTGGGATGGTTATGTCCACTCCACCTCTATATCGAGAGGGGACTTAGATTCCACATGGATGATGGATGTCATTCTCCTGCTTGTAGTTGTAGACACTCTTAGCTCCCTGGAGTGGTGGTTGACCTTCTCCACCTCCCTGTCTTTTTAAAGGCATTTAAGGATATTCAGAGCCCCTTACCCTTCCAAATAAATTTGATAATTATATTTTCCATTTCTGCAAAAAAAAAAATCTGTTACGAGTTTCATTGGGATTACATTGAATTGTATATCAGTTTGGGTAGAATTGACATCTTAACAATATTTAGTCTTCCAATCCATGAACACAGAATGTCTTTCCATTTAATTAAGTCTTCTTCAGTTTCTTTTAGCAGTGTTTTGTAGTTTTCTGTATACATATCCTTTATGTCCTTGGTTAAGCTTATTCCTAAATATTGGATTTTTTAGTCGCTATTATAAATATTTTCTTTTCTAATTTCCTCCTCAGATTGCACATCAGTAGTGTATAGAAATGCTATCAACTTTTGCATATATCTTTTATCCTGCCACTTTGCTGAACTCTATTAATTCTAGCAGCTTTTTTGTGGATTTTTCAGGATTTTCTAGATATAGGATTGTAGCAGCTTGGTATTGTTTATGAATTCTAAAAATAGATACTGGATTATGTTTGTAAACTGCTCTGTTCCTCTGAGCATATTATAATAGACTGGATTCAGAAGTTTCACTCTTCCTTGATTAAATTATAATCAAGGCTTTGATTGGGCCACATCTTGGTGGGCCAGGAATGACAGAGAAAATGCTATGGCAACACACAGAGAGGTACATATCTGAGGAAAGAGAGAAGGCTCCATTAGACACCACAGAGGGCCTGGGAAGAGAGACAAGCTGTTCACCTGATAGTTTACAGCTGCCATTATGGAGAGAGCAGAGCAGCTGAGCCTGGAGAGAAATGAACCCCAGGAGAGAGACAAGACTAATCCCAGCCTACAGCTGATATTGGAAGAAGCTGGGACCATGGAGCTTTAAGAGGAAAATGAAGCCTGAACCCTTGCAGATATTGGCAGCCACCTTGCTCCAACAGGTGGCAATGGACTTTACTGAGAGAAGTAACATGCTTTATGGCCTTGACTGTAAGCTTCTACCCCAAATAAATACCCTTTATAAATGCCAACAGATTAATGGTATTTTGCATCAGCACCCTTTTGGCTGATTAATACAAGGATCATATCATCAGCAAATAGTGAAAGATTTATTTCTTACTTTCCTATTTGTGTGACTCTTATTTCCTTATCTAGCCTAATTGCTCTGTCTAGAACTTTTAGTAATATATTGTATAACATAGGTGACAGTGGACATCTTTGTCTTCTGCCCGATCTCAGATGGAAAGCTTTCAGTCTTTCACCATTGAATACAATGCTAGCTGTAGGTTTTTCATATATGCACTTTACCATATTGAGAAAGCTTCCTTCTATTCCTATCATGTGGAGTGTTTTTATCAAGAAGGGGTGCTATATTTTGTCAAATACCTTTTCTGCATCAATTGAGAGAATTATGGGATATTTCTTCTTCAATTTATCAATGTGGTTTATTACACTAATTGTTTTTCTTGTGTTGAGCCACCCTTACATACCTGATATAAAATCCACTTGATCATGGTGTAGATTTATTTTAATATGCTTTTGGATTCAGTTTGCAAGTACTTTGTGGAGGATTTTTACATCTATATTCATTAGAGATATTGGTCTGCAATTTTCTTTTTTCATTGTATCTTTATCTACTTTGGGTATTAGGGTGATGGTGGCTTCATAGAATGAGTTTGGTAGCATTCTTTCCCGTTCTTTTTTCCTTTTTGTTTTTTCTTTGAAGAGTTTGAGCAAGATTAGTATTAGATCATCTTTGAATGATTGGTAAAATTCACCTGTGAAACCATCTGGTCCAGGGTTTTCCATCTTTGGGAGGTTTTTGATGACTGTCCCAATTTCACCACTTACGATTTTTTTTAAACAAATCAACTTTATTGATATATGTTAATAAAGCATACAATTCATCCAAAGTGTACAATCAATGGTATTTAGTATAATCATGTAGTTGTGTTTTCATCACCTAAATCATTATTAGAGCATTTTCATTATTACAATAAAAATAATAAGCAAACAAACAAACAAGAAAATTCCTCACCTCTCGATCTCTGTATACTTCCCCCACTACATAGCTGCTGTTTCTGGCTATTCAAAGTGTATAGTCAATGGCTTTTAGTATAAACACAATGTTGTACATTCATCAACTCAAAATTTTAGAACAATTTCATTACTCCAAAAAGAAAGACTCAACACCCCCAAGCATTCCTTCCTCAGATCTACCTAACCACTAATCTCATTTCATCTTTACAAGTTGACTTACATTTATATTGCATATAAATGGAATTATACAATATTTAGTACTCTGTGTCTTGTCTTCTTTGCTTAGTATAATGGGTTTTTTCTTTCATATTAACATTTCTTTCATATTAACATATGAAACATTTTCTTTCACATTAACTTTTATTTGTTCAGCTGCAAAGAAAAAAGGTCTTGTATATGCAACTATACATATAATCATAGTTAACATAATATTTTTATATTTCACATGATAAATTTAGTTCATAATAGGGCAATCATATGGTATTTGTCTTTTTGTGTCTGGCTTGCTTCACTCAACATAATGTCCTCCAGTTTCATCCATTTTGTCATTTGTTTCACAAGTTTATGTCTTCTTATCACTGTATAATATTTCATTATGTGTATACTCCACAAATTGCTTACTCATTCATCATTTGATGGACACCTGGGTTGTTTACAACCTTTGACTGTCATGAATGGCACTGTTATGAATATCATACTGCAGATATCTATTTGTGTCACTGCTCTTAGTTCTTCTGGGTATATACCTAGCAATGGTATTGCTGGGTCCCACGACAAGTCTATATTTAACTTCCTTAGGAGCTAGCTCCCAAACAATCTGCCACCCTGGCTGTACCATTCTAAATTCCCACAAATAGTGAATAAACATTCCCATTTCTCCACATCCGCTACAACACTTACAGTTTATTGACTTTTTAATAGCGGCCAGTCTAATAGGTATGAAATGATATCTTACTGTAGTTTTGATTTGCTTTTCCCTAATCACTAGAAATGTTGAAAATTTTCATGTGTTTCTTTGTCATTTGTATTTCTCCTCTGGACAATTGTCTTTTCAAGTCTTTTGCCCATTTCTTAATGGGTTAGAGACTTTATCTTTTTATCATTGAGTTGTGTGATCTCCTTATATATCATGGATATAAATCCTTATCATATATATGGTGTTGAATATTATTTTCATGTGTTTCTTCACAATTTGTACTTTTTCTATAGACAATTTCTTTTTTAATTATCTTTTTTTAAAGTTAATAGATCACACAAAAGTTACATTAAAAAATATAACAGGTTCCCATATACCCTCACCCCATCAATTTTTTATTGTATGTTTGAAAATATATAGAACACAAAAAGTGTTACATTCAAAAAATATAAGAGGTTCCCATACACCCCCCACCCACTTCACCCCACTCCTCCAACTTCAACAACCTCTTTTTTTTTTAAAGATTTATTTATTTATTTAATCCCTCCACCCCACCCCAGTTGTCTGTTCTCTGTGTCTATTGCTGCGTCTTGTTTCTTTTTCCGCTTCTGTTGTCGTCAGCGGCACGGAAGTGTGGGCAGTGCCATTCCTGGGCAGGCTTCACTTTCTTTTGCACTGGGCGGCTCTCCTTACCGGGCGCACTCCTTGCGCGTGGGGCTCCCCTACGCGGGGGACACCCTTGCGTGGCAGGGCACTCCTTGCGCGCATCAGCACTGCACATGGGCCAGCTCCACACGGGTCAAGGAAGCCTGGCTTTGAACCGCAGACCTCCCATGTGGTAGACAGACGCCCTAACCACTGGGCCAAGTCTGTTTCCCTCAACAACCTCTTTCAGCATTGTGGTACATTTATTGCATTTGGTGAATACATTTTGGAGCATTGCTGCACCACACTGATAATAGTTTACATTGTAATTTACACACTCCCCAGTACATTTGGTGTGTTATGGCAGGATATATAATGTCCAGCATCTGTCCCTTATATGTTATGCATTGCTTTTCTCTTGCTGCTCATAGAATTTTCTCTTTGTCTTTGTCATTTGCCATTCTGATTAGTGTCTTGGAAGTGGTCTACTCAGGCTTATTTGGATGAGAGTATGTTGTGCTCTTGGATATGGATAACTATGTCCTTCAGTAGCTTGGAGTCCTTCCACCATTATTTCTTCCAATATTCCTTCTCCCTCTTTTCCCTTCTCTTCTCCTGGGACACTCGTGAAATGATTGCTTGCACATAACTTGCCATCATTTAATATTCTGAGACCCTGTTTAATTTTTGCATTCTATTCTTCATCTGTTTTACTATATGTTTGCTCTTGGAGGCCATGTTTTCAAGCTCACTTATCCTTACCTGGGCCCCCTCAACTCTGCTGTTACATGCCTCCAGTGTATTTTCATTTTTTAAAAAAAGATCAATTTTATTGATACATATTAATAAAGCATACAACTCATCCAAAGTATAAAATCAGTGGTATTTTGTATAATCACCTACTCGTGCATTCATCACTTCAGTTATTATTAGAGAATTTTCATTATTTCAATTACACTAATACAAACAGACAAACAGAAAGTTCCTCATCTCTCGATCTTTCTGTTTCCCCTGCTGTACATAGCTGTTATTCTGGCTATTGCTGCACAATTATTCATTTTTTATTAAGTAGCTTTATTATGACATATTCATGTACATATGATCTACCCAAAATGTATAACCAACAGCCTTAATATAATCACAATGCTGTACATTCACCATCTCAAAAGTTTTAGAACAATTCATTACTCCAACAACAAAGGCTACATGCCCCTTAGTGTTCCAGCACCAGTACTGCAGAGTCACTAATCTAATTTCTTCTTTAAAATTTGATTTATATTTACATTTTATAGAAAGGGAGTCATACAATTTGTAGTACTTTGCATCTGGCCACCTTCACTTAGTATAAAGTGTTTTTTCTTTTAACTGATATTAACACTTTAAAGTATTAATCTATATTATTGTATTTTGAAGATACATAGATCATGAAAAATGTTACATTAGAAAATATAAGAGGTTCCCTCATAACCCACACCACAACCTCTCACCTCTTCCCACATTAACAACCTCTTTCATCATTGTGGCACATTCATTTCATTTGGTGAATACATTTTGGAGCACTGCTGCCCTGCATGAATTATAGTTTACATTGTAGTTTACATACTCCCCCAGTACATTCAGTGGGTTATGGCAGGATATACAATGTCCAGCATCTGTGCCTGCAATATCACTTAGGACAACTCCAAGCTCCAAAAATGGCCCATACATCACATCTCTTCTTCCCTCTCCCTGCCCTCAGCAACTACCGTGGCTACTTTCTCCAGATCAATGATACAGTTTCTTTCATTACTAGTCACAATAGTTCTATAGTAGAATACCAGTAAGTCTAATGTAATCCATATTTTGTTACTCCATCCAGTGGACCCTGGGATGGTGATGTTCACTTCATCTCTATATCAACAGGGATCTTGAATTCCATTCTTGGTTGTTGGATGTGATTCTCCTGCTTGGAGTTGCATGCACGCTTATTTTTTTTTTAAAGATTTATTTATTTATTTATTATTTTTATTTTTTATTTATTTCTCTCCCCTTCACCCTCCCCCCAGTTGTCTGCTCTTCTGTGTCCATTTGCTGTGTGTACATCTGTCACCACTTCTATCCTTATCAGAGGCACCAGGAATCTGTGTCTCTTCCTGTTGCATTATCTTGCTGCAGCACCATTCTTGGGCAGGCTGCATCTTCTTTCACACTGGGCGGCTTTCCTTATGGGCACACTTCCCACGCATGGGGCTCCCCTCACCGCGGACCTCCCATGTGGTAAGTGGATGCCCTATCCATTGGGCAAGTCTGCTTCCCTGTAGGCACTCTTGGTTCCCTGGTGTGGTGTTTGACCATCTTCACCTCCCTGTCAGCTGACCTGGGTAAGCCCAATGATCCACAGTAGGAGTTGCAACTCTGCTGAGGCTCAGGGCCCAGCTGGTACATGGCTAGTCCAAAGATTCAAGTCTTATGGGTATACACCAATTCCAGCACCCAAGCACAGGTTCAGTAAAGGTGACCGAAGAGGCATGTGTACAAAGGTCACATCTGAGTCCAACTCCATCACACTCAGGAACACAAATTCCAAAGTAGGGCCTACTGACAAGGCCCCGAACTCCAGAACCAACTATCATTACCATAGAACCTGTTTGTCTCCATAGCCCTCAGGAGTACCAGCATCTGGTGTTGTATCTACTTTGCCTGTCTCTGGGATCCTGCTGAGGCATGTATAAGAGCAACATCTCTGATGAGCTCCCAACTTTTTTTTGAAGACTCTTAGCCATATAAAATCATTTGTCTTTACCATTTCCCCCTTTTATCCAATGTCATTTCCTAGTTGTATCACCATTTAGTGATTAGTAGGAATCCCTCAGCACCAGGGAGGCTCATCCCTGTGAGTCATGTCCCATGCTGGGGGAAAGATAATGCATTTACATGCTAAGTTTGGCTTAGCGAGTGGCCACATTTGAGCAACATGGAGGTTCTCAGGGGGTAACTCTTAGGCACCCTGCAGCTGTAGGCTTAGTTCAAATTTCAGGCACACAGGCTCATAAGCATAGTCATCAGTATCAAGGGTTCATCATTGAAATATCCTTCTTCACTGGTCTTTGCCATTACCCTTGGGCGATTGTTGCTGTTCCATTGGGAAATGTGACAGAGCTCCCCCGGGTAGGAACTCAGTACTTCTTCAGTTGTAGTTTGTAACTGTAACTATTATGAAAATACCCAGTGACTATACAAACATTTTTATATATCCTATATACATACCCTGGAGAAATCCTTCCTAATATAAAACATTCTGTAAACCAAAATGGAACCATGTTTGATAGTTATTTTTCAATATCTGAACATCAGCTGCAGCAAATATAACATGGACGTTTAAAAAGATCATTGCTGGGGAAGGGAGAAATGGGTTTGAATTTGGATATATGGAGTCCCCTGTATTGTATCGTAATTTTATTGTGATCTAAAGCTTTTTTGAATACAAAAATAAAAAATAGAAAAAAAAGATATAGACAATCTTTTTAAAAAGATAAATAGACCACACAAAATGCTACATTAAAAAATATAAGAGGTACCAATATACCCCACTTCCCTGCCATGCCACTCTTCCCAAATCAAAAGCCTCTTTTATCAGTGTGACACATTATATGGATTTGATGAATACAGTTTGGATCATTGCTACTACACAGGGATTATAGTTTACATTGTAGTTTACACTCTCCACCAGTCCATTCAGAGAGTTATTGCAGGATATATACTGTCCTGCTTCTGACCCTGCAATATCATTCAGGACAACACCAAGTCCTGAAAATTCCTCATTATCATAACTCTTCTTTCCCCTCCCTGCCCTCAACAACTCCCATGGCCACTGTCTCCACAGCAATGATAAAAGTTCTTCCATTGCTAGTCACACTAATTCTATAGTAGAGTACCTGTACTTTCACTCTAATCCATATTTTATTCCTCCATCATGTAGACTCTGGAATGGCAATGTCCACTCCACCCCTAAATTGAGAGGGGGCTTAGATTCCACATGGGTGATGTATGGGATTCTCCTGCTTGCAGGTGTAGATTCTCAGTTCCCTGGTGTGGTGGATGACTATCTTCATCTCCCAGTTATCAGACCTGGGTAAGTCCAACCAACTGGAGAGTAGGTAGTGCAACTCTGCTGAGGCTCAGAACCGAGTTGGCATGTGGATGGTCCAGAGATTAAAATCTCCTGCATATACACCAACCTCAGCACCAACCACAGGTTCAGTAAAAGTGACAGAAGAGGCATGTATAGGGAAATCACATCTGAGTCCAACTCCATCATACTCAGGATTACAAATTACAAATTAGAGCCCACTGGCTAGGCACTGAACACAATAGCCATGTGCCAAGACCTTAGGACTTGGGTGTCTCTGTATTTCTCAGGATTACCACTACCTGGGTTGGTATCTACTTTGGCTGTCTCTGGGATCCTGCTGAGACATGAGTAAATGCAACCCCTCTGATGACCTCCCAACTCATTTTTAAGTCTCTTAGCCATATAAACTCTTTTGTCTTTACCATTTCTTCCTTTTATTCAAAGTCTTTTTCTAGTTGCATCACCAGCTGATGATTGGTAGTAATCCGTCAGTGCCAGGGTGTTTTATCCCTGGGAAGTCATGTCCCACGCTGGGGGAAAGGTAATGCATTTACATGCTGAGTTTGGCTTAGAGAGTGGCCACTTTTGAGCAACATGGAGGCTCTCAGGAGGTAACTCTTATGCACCCTGCAGCTCTAGGCTTAGGAAAAACATCGAACACAAAGACTCTGAAGCATAGTCATCAGTATTAAGTGTCCATAATTAGACCATTCTTCTTCTCTAGTCTGTGCCTTTGCACTTGGGGGATTGTTGCTGTTCAATTGGAGAATGTGACAGAATTCCCAAGGATGTTAACTCAGTGCTTCCTCAGTTGTCACGTGAAACTCTACCCGTTATGTGAATAAACAATGAGCATCAGATCATATCCCTATACCTTATATGCATGCCCTCGAGCAGTCCCTCCAACCCATGCATCTCCCATCAATCACAACTGACACCAGTCTGTGATCCAAAACTACTTAAATAATGAAGTCTAATTTATTGCCAGATTAAATTAGTAAGTAAATGGAAGAGTAATGATAGGTTTAAAGATTAGAAATAGAATACATAATAATTTAGAAAACTAAAATAAAGTAAAAAATAAATTGGGATATTAAAAAATGAAAAATACCATAAAACGTTTTTTGACATTTTACTTTTCATCACTGTAATAGGTGTTGCCCTGTATGTACAGTAGTAAGGCAATCTCTTCCATTTCTTCCTCAGTGTCTACATTCTTTTTTTTATGTCTTCAAAAAAGTTTTAAGTCACAATAATGTCACATAGAATACAGGGGACTCCCACACACAAACATCAAACTCTTTCTCCCTTCCTCAGCAATTATCTTTTTACATGTGGATGTTACATTTGCTGCACCTGATGTACTGATGTAGAAACATAGCTACTCAACCTGTTTCCATTATGGTTTACATTTTAGACTACACACTTTTATAAATTTTTGTTGAAGTTTAACTTTGCAGGAACATGCAGAACACCTCCATTGTCCCCAGTTCCCTCTTCTTCCAACTATTCTATTTCTCTCATCCCCTCCCATCAGGGCCCCCTATGATGACCACGCTTCACTGCTTGAAGGTCAAGATTGTTAGATACTTGCAACAATGCTGAGGAATTAACACACTAGTCTGTCCTCCCCGATTGGGAGTCACCCATACTCTTGAGAGATGCCCTCCACTCAGTTTGAGAATATTAGGCCTTCCTAAGATGATGGTATAGCACCTTCCTTTCCCTCTCATTGTATGGGTCTCCACCCACTGATATAATACACTATGTTATGATGAGCACTCACTCCCTAGAAGTCTGCCCCATGTGCACCCACTGTGGGATGCTCCCTCTCAAACACCATAGACCAGTAACCCTTCCTTATATTTTCTAAAGTGCTTTCTCAACATTATAGTTTCAGCCACAGAACCAATAATCATCTTTATTCCCTGGTTTCCCCTGAACCCTCCACCCAATTCTGTGAACCATCTAACCCATTCTCCCAGCCCTAGCCCCCATCACGCATGCAAAGCCCAACTCAATAGTTTCACTATGCCCCATCTTCTCCCTTCATTGCACAACTACTTACTTTATCATAGATTTCCCCCATGTGGACATTGGTTGACTAACTTCCTCTCACCCCACCTATTTCCTGTTAGCCTATCTTCCAATCTCTGGCTCACTGAGACAATTTGATTTGATGAACTCATATCAGAGGAGTCATGTAGTATTTGTCCTTCAATGCCTGGCTTGCTTCACTCAACATAAGGTCCTCAAGATTCATCCATGTTATCCCATGTGTTAGTACTGTATTCCTTTTTTTTTTTTTTTTACTTTTTTAAAGAGCATTTATTTTTATTGTATTTTTGAAAATATGTAGATGACAAAATATGTTACATTAAAAAATAAAAGAGCTCCCCACATACCCCACACTCCATAGCTGCCAGTCTAAAGGGTGTAAAATGGTATCTCATTGTAGTTTTGATTTCCCTTTCCCTAATAGCTAGTGATGTTGAGCATCTTTTCATGTCTCTTTTAACCACTTGTATATCTTTTTTGGAGAAGCATCTGTTCAAATATCTTGCCCAGTTCTAATAGGTTGTTGGTCTTTTTATTTTGAGATAAAGGATTTCCTTATATTTGTTGGATCTTAGGCTCCTATCAGATATATGCTTACCAAATATTTTCTCCCATTGGGTAGGCCATCTTTTCACTTCCTTGACAAACTCTTTTGAGGTGCAAAAGGATTTAACTTTGAGGAGGTCCCTTTTACCTATTTTTTCATTAACTGCTCTTGCTTTGGGTGTGAAATTCATGAAGCCATTTCCTATTACAAGTTCCTGTAGATGCTTCCCTACATTGTCTCCCAATGTCATTATGGTCTTGGCACTTATATTTAGATCTTTGATCCATCTCAAGTTGATATTTGCGTAAGTTGTGAGATGGTAATCCTCTCTCATATTTTGCATATGGTTATCCAGGTCTCCAAGCACCATGTGTTGAAGAAGCCATTCACTCCCACTTGAGTGGGCTTTGTGGCCTTGTTGAATATCAGATGAGTGTATATATGAGGATCTTTATAAAAACTCCCAGTTTGGTTCCATTGGTGCAGTATGTGTATCATTGTGACATTGTGCTGTTTTGACCACTAGAGCTTTGTAGTATGTTTTAAAGTCAGGTACTGTGCTTCCTCAATTTCATTTTAATTTTTAATTTTTTTTTTTGCTATTTAGAGCCTCTTTCCCATCTAAATAAATTTCATAGTTTTTCCAGTTCATTAAAAATTGCTGTGTTGATTTTTATTGGTATTACATTAAATCTCTAGATAAGTTTCAGTAGGATAAACTTATTAATGACATTTAGTCCTCCTATTCATTAACAGGGAATCTTCCATTTATTTAAGTCTTTTTTGACATCCTTTAACAGTGCTGTGTAATTTTTTGTGTATAAGACCTTAACATCTTTAGTTAAATTTATTCCTAGGGATTTAATTTTTTTAATTTACTATTGTTAATGATATTTTTTCCTTGATGTTCTCCTCAGATTCCTCATTATTGGTGTACAGAATTACTACTGATTTTTGTGCATTGATCTTAAAACCTGTGACTATACTACACTAATTTATAAGTTCTAGAAGCTTTGTTGGAGATTTTTCAGGGCTTTCTATGTGTAGCATCATGTTGTATGCAAATAGTTAAATTTTGACTTCTTCTGTTTCAATTTTGATGGTTGTGGGTTTTTTTTTAAGATTTATTTATTTAGTTATTTCTCTCCCCTTCTCCCACACCCCCAGCCCTGGTTGTCTGCCTCTGTTTCTATTTGCTTCCTCTTCTTCTTTGTCTGTTTCTGTTATTGACAGCAGCACGGGAGTCTGTGGGGGTTTTTTTGCTGCGTCATCTTGTTGTGTCAGCTCTCTGTGTGGGTGGCACCATTCTTAGGCAGGCTGCACTTTCTTTCACGCTGGGCGGCTCTCCTTATGGGGTGCACTTCTTGCGTGTGGGATTCCCCCATGTGGAGGACACCCCTGTGTGGAACAGCACTCCTTGCACGCATCAGCACTGCACGTGGGCCAGCTCCACACGTGTCACGGAGGCCCGGGGTTTGAACCACGGACCTCCCATGTGGTAGACGGACGCCCTAACCACTGGGCCAAGTCCGCTTCCTGGTTTTTTTTTTTTTTTTTTTGCATTCACATTAAGTTTATTCCACAGAAAACTCCTGAAAGGTTTTTTTTGCCTTCGCTTTATTTTTTTAATGTTACATTAAAAAACATGAGGTCCCCATATACCCCGCACCCCCCACACCTGACTCATCCCCCCATAAAAATTACCTCCTCCACCATCATGAGACATTCATTGCATTTGATGAATACATCTCTGAGCACCACTGCACCTCATGGTCAATGGTCCACATGATAACCCACACTCTCCCACAGTCCACACAGTGGACCATGGGAGGACATACAATGTCTGGTAACTGTCCCTGCAGCACCACCCAGGACAACTCGAGCCCCCGAAAATGCCCCAACATCACATCTCTTCCCCCACTCCCTACCCCCAGGAGCCACCATGGCCACTTTCTCCACACCAATGCCACATTTTCTTCGATTACTAATCACAATAATTCATGAATAGAATATCAGTAAGTCCACTCTAATCCATACCCTATTCCTCCATCCTGTGGACCTTAGAATGGTTGTGTCCACTCTACATCTATATCAAAAGGAGGCTTAGATTCCACAAGGATGCTGGATGCAATTCTCCTACTTTCAGTTGTAGGCACTCTTGGCTCCCTGGTGTGGTGGTTGACATTCTTCACCTCCATGTTAGCTGAGTGGGGTAAGTCCAATAAACCAGAGTGTAGGACTTGCAAGTCTGCTGAGGCTCAGGGCCTGGCTATCACATGGTCAGTCCAGAGATTCAGGTACCCTGGATATACACTAAACCCCAGCGCCAACTACAGATCTGGTAAAAGTAATGGAAGAGGCTTGTGAACAAAGATCACATTTGAGCTCAGCTTCATCACACAGAAACACAAACACCAAGTTCAGCGCCAACTGAGATGGCACTGAACTCCATCTGCCATGACCATAGAACATGTGGGTCTCTGTAGCCCTCAGAAGAACCAATACCTGGGGTTGTAGCTACTTTATCTGTCCCTGGGACTCTGCTGAGGTGTGCATAAGGGCGACTCTTCTGATAAACTCCCAGCTCTTTTTGGAGACTCATAGCCATATAAACTCATTTGTCCTTTCCATTTCCTCTTTGTATTCAGGTCAAAAAGCATTTTTAACTCCTGGTATTATATGTAGACTGAGATAGTCTGCTGGTTCGAGTTGACACTTTCATTCAAGGTCATTTTCTAGTTACATCATCAGCTGGAACTTGGTAGTAATCTCTCACCACCAGGGAGGCTCATCCCTGGGATCATGTCCCACACTGGGGGGAAGGCAACCTATTTACATGCTCAGTTTGCTTTGAGACTGGCCACATTTGAGGCTTTCAGGAGGTAATTCTTAGGCACCCTGCAGCTTACACATACGGAGGCTCCCAGAAGGTAACTCTTAGGCACCCGGCAGCTCTAGGCCTTGTTCTTATTTCAGGTGCACAGGCTCACAAGCATAGTCCTTAGTATGAAGGGTGCATTGTCGGACCTTCCTTCTTTTTTGGTCTTTGCCATTGCACTTGGGAGATTGTTGTTGTTCCTTTAGGGACTGTGATAGAGCTCCCCTGGCTAGGAACTCAGCACTCCCTCAATTGTTGTTTTTAATTGTAACCACTATGACAATATCCAAACATTTTTATGTACCCTAGATATATGCCCTGGAGAACTACCTGCCAAACATGTGTCCCCTGTCAATAACATCCCACACCAGTATTTCTCCCCTGCCATTGTTGAACCTCTCTGCGATCCAAAATATCTTCCAAAATGAAGCCAAATATATGAATATTTTTCATTAATACTAAAATGGAATATAATGATGAGTTTAAAGGTTAAACATATAATACATATTAATTTTAAAAATTAAGGTAAAATAAATTGGGGTATCAAAATTTTTTTTAAATGCAAAAGCCTTGTTTTTTATGTTTTGCCTTCCATCACTGTAGTAAGTGTTGCCTTGTAAGCAAATTGGCAAGGCAACTTCTTCCATCTTTTCCTCAATGTCTATGTCCTTTCTTTTACTTTTTTTTCAAATTGTTAAGCTTGTCTTCACAAAAGTTTTAGATTATAGTAATTCATATATTCAATTTACAGTACTCCGACATATCCAACATAAAACCCTTTTCCTTCCACAGCGATAATCTTTTTACATGTTCATACTATATTTACTGAAACTGATGTACAGATATATTGAGACAATAGCTTTCAAACAAGGCAACATTTGGGTATACATTTGGTTTATATTTTAGACTGTACAGTTTTCTAAATTTTTAGTTATCTTATGTTTTACATTATGATTTACATTTTAGACTATTGGCCCCTATACACTTTTGGTGTAATTTAACATGTCTTATATTCATTCTTGTGGAATACTTCTATTGCCCACACAGTTACATTGATTCCATCTATGCAATACCTCTTTCCCTCTCCCCTCAGGGCCCACAGTGACAGTAAATCTTCATTGCTTGAAGGGCCATATTCAGAGATACTTGCAACAATGTTGAGCGCTTGACGTGCTAGACTGCCCTAACGCATTGGGAGCCACCATTTCTCTCTTAAGATACAATTTCCTCCATTTGAGAACATCAGTCCTCCCCAGGATGAGGGTGTAACTTCACTCTTATTATATTGGTCTCTATCCAATGATATAACCCACTCTGGCAAAATGAGCACTCACACACTCCCTAGAAGCCTGTCCTGCATCAGATTATCCCCATTAAGCATCTTAAACAGGTAACCTTCCTTATTATATTTCTGAAAAAGTTTTCTCAGCATTGTACTCTCAAGGAAATATCTGACAATTTCCTATATTCATATGTTCTCCCACCCTCCCCCCAATATCTTGGGCAATATTACCCATCCTCCCATCCCTGGGCCCCCTCAAGCCTTCAAAGCCCCACCCAAAGTTAATGCTATGATGCCATTTTATCCCTTCCTTGTACAAATAGTTATATCGAGCTTATCATAGATTTCACCCTTATAGGTGTCAGCTTACATCCTTCCTCTACCCGCCAATTTCCTTTAAGCCTATCATCCAGTCTCTAGGTCCTCAGAAGAACCAATACCTGGTGTTGCATCTACTTTATCTTTCTCTGTGACTCTGCTCAGGTGTGCATAAAGGCAACCCCTCTGATAACCTCCAGCTCTTTTTTAGAGACTCATAGCCATATAAGCTTATTTGTCCTTTCCATTTCCCCCTTGATTTAGGTCAAAAAGCATTTTTAACTCCTGTTATTATATGTAGACAGGGATATTCTGCTGGTCCTAGTTGAACCTTTTATTCAAGGTCGTTTTCTAGTTATGTCATCAGCTGGTACTTGGTATTGATCCCTCTCAGCCAGGGAGGCTCATCCCTGGGAGTCATGTCCCACGATGGGGGGAAGTCAATGAATTTACATGCTGAATTTGGCTTCGAGACTGGCCACATCTGAGCAACACGGAAGCTCTAAGGAGGTAACTTTTAGGTGCACTGCTGCTCTAGGCCTTGTTCTTATTTCAGAAGAACAGGCTCACAAGCATAGCCATTAGTATCAGGGGCTCAATGTTGGACCTTCATTCTTTTCTGGTCTTTGCCATTGCACTTGGGGGATTGTTGCTGTTCCTTTAGAGACTGTGATAGAGCACCCTTGGCTAGAAAGTGTATTCGTTCTTAATGCTGGGTAGTATTCCATTGTATGTATATACCACATTTTATTTATTCATTCATCTGTTGATGGGCACTTGGGTTGATTCCAACTTTTGGCAATAGTGAACAATGCTGCTATGAACTTTGGTGTGCATATATCGGTTTGTGTCCTTGTTTTCAATTCTACTGGGTATATACCCAGCAGTGGAATTGCTGGGTCATATGGCACATCTATAGCTAGTATTTTTTAGAAACTGACAAACTGTCCTCCATAATGGCTGTATCCTTCTGCATTCCCACCAGCAGTGGATGAGTGTTCCCATTCCTTCACAAACTCTCCAGCATTTCTAGTCTACTGTTTTTTTCATACCTGCCAGTCTTATGGGAGTAAGATGGTATCTCATTGTAGTTTTGATTTGCATTTCCCTGATAGAGATTTGGAGCACTTTTTTCATGTGCTTTTTAGCCATTTGTATTTATTCCTTAGAAAAGTGTCTGTTTAAATCTTTTCCCCATTTTTTCCTTTTTTTTTAAAGATTTATTTTTTATTTATTTCTCTCCCCTACCCCCCCCCCCAGTTGTCTGCTCTCTGTGTCCATTCACTGTGTGTTCTTCTGTGACCGCTTCTGTTGTTGTCAGCGGCATGGGAATCTGTGTTTCTTTTTGTTACATCATCTTGTTGTTGTATCAGCTCTCCGTGTGTGCGGCACCATTCCTGGGCAGGCTGCACTTTCTTTCAAGCTGGGCAGCTCTCCTCACGGGGTGCACTCCCTGCATGCGGGGCTCTCCTACATGGGGGACACCCTTGGGTGGCATGGCACTCCTTGCACACATCAGCACTGCTCATGGGCCAGCTCCACACGGGCCAAGGAGGCCCGGGGTTTGAACCGTGGACCTCCCATGTGGTAGACGGACGCCCTAACCACTGGGCCAAGTCCGCTTCCCCTTTTCCCCATTTTTTAAATGGGTTGTTTGTCTTTTTATTTTCAAGATATGGGAGTTCTTTATATATGCAGGATTTAAGTCTCTTATCAGATATATGGTTACCAAAATTTTCTCCCATTGTGTAGGCTCTCTTTTCACTTACTTGACAAACTCCTTTGAGGTGCAGAAGGCTTTAATTTTGAGGAGGTCCCATTTATCTATTTGTACTTTTGCTGCTCGTGCTTTTGGTGTGATGTTCATGAAGCAATTTCCTTTTATAAGGTCTTGTATATGCTTCCTTACACTGCTTTCCAAAGTCTTTATGGTCTTGGCTCTTATATTTATGTCTTTGATGCATCTTGAGTTGATTTTTGTATAAGGTGTGAGTTGGTAATCTTTTTTCATTCTTTTACATATGGGTATCCAGTTCTCCAGGCACCATTTGTTGAATAGATCATTCTTTCCCAGTTGAGAGGGTTTGGTGGCTTTATGGAATATTATATGACTATATATATGAGGATCTATATCAGAATTCTCAATTCGGTTCCATTGGTCTGTGTGTCTCTCCTTGAGCCAAAACCATGCTGTTTTCACTACTGTAGCTTTGTAGTATGTTTTGAAGTCAGGTAGTGTGATTCCTCCTATTTTGTTTTTCTTTTTCAATATATCTTTGGCTATTCGAGGCCTCTTTCCTTTCCAAATAAATTTCGTAGTTAGTTTCTCTAGTTCCTTAAAGAATGCTGTGTTGATTTTTATTGGGATTGCATTGAATGTGTAGATCAGTTTTGGTAGGATAGACTTCTTAATAATATTTCGTCTTCCTATCCATGAACAGGGAATAATCTTCCATTTGTTTAGGTCTTCTATGATTTCCTTGAACAGTGTTGTGTAGTTCTCTGTGTATAAGTTTTTACATCTTTGGTTAAATTTATTTCTAGGTGTTTGATTTTTTTATTTACTATTGTAAATGGTATTTGTTTCTTGATTTCCTCCTGAGCTTGCTCATTATTGGTATACAGAAATGCTACTGATTTTTGCACATTGATCTTATAACCTGTGAATGTGCTAAACTCATTTTTGAGTTCTAGAATCTTTATTGTAGACTTCTCAGGGTTTTCTATGTATAGGATCATGTCATCTGCAAATAATGAAATTTTGACTTCTTCCTTTCCAATCTGAATGCATTTTATATCTGGTTCTTGCCTCAGTTCTCAAGCAAGTACTTCTAAGGCAATGTTAAATTGAAGAGGTGATAGTGGGCAGCCTTGTCTTGTTCCTAATCTAAGAGGGAAAGGTTTTAGGATTTCACCATTATAAATGATTTTGGCTGTGGGCTTTTCATATATACTCTTTATCATGTACAGAAAATTTTGTATTCTGATATTTTACAGTGTGTTTATCAAGAAACTATGCTGTATTTTGTCAAATGCCTTTTACGCATCTAAGGGCATAATCATGTCATTTTTTTCTTTCAATCTGTTTATATGGTGTATTACATTGATTGATGTTCTTATTTTGAACCATCCTTGCATACCCAGAATGAATCCCACTTGGGCATGGTGTATAATTTGTTTAAAGTGTTGATGGATATGGTTAGTAAGTATTTTGTTGTGGATTTTTGCACCTAGGTTCATTAGAGAGATTGGTCTGTAATTTTCCTTTCTTGTGGTGTCTTTGTTTGGCTTTGGTAGTAGGATAAAGTTGGCATCATAGAATGATTTAGGCAATGTTCCTTCTGTTTCGATTTTTTGGAAGAGTTTCAGCAAGATTGGTGTTAGTTCTTTCCAGAAAGTTTTGTAGAATTCACCTGTGAAGCCGTCTGGCCATGGGCTCTTCTTAGTTGGGAGGTTTTTAATGACTGGTTCTATCACTTTACTTGTGATTGGTTTGTTGAGATCATCAATTTCTTCTTTCATCAATATAGGCTGCTTATGTGTTTCTAGTAATTTGTCCATTTCTTCTGAATTGTCTTTTTTGTTGGAGTAGAGTTTTTCAAAGTATCCTCTTATGATAGCCTTGATTTCTGTGTGGTCAGTGGTGATATCTGCTTTCTCATTTCTTATTTTGTGTATTTGCAACTTCTCTCTTTTTTTCTTTGTTAGTCTAGCTAAGGGTTTGTCAATTTTATTGATCTTCTCAAAGAGCCAGCTCTTGGTTTTATCTTTTCAAGTGCTTTCTTATTTTCTATTTCATTTAGTTCTTCTCTGATCTTTGTTATTTCTTTCTTTCTTCCTCCTGTGGGGTTACTTTGCTATTTTTTTTTACTAATTCCTCCAAATGTGCAGTTAATTTTTCAATTTTTGCTCTTTCTTCTTTTTTAATGTATGAATTTATGGCTATAAATTTCCCTCACAATACTGCTTTTGCTGCATTCCATAGGTCTTGGTATGTTGTGTTATCATTTTCATTAATTTCAAGGTATGTATTAATATCTTTTGAGATTTCCTCTTTGATCCACTGTTTTTCTAAGAGTGTGCTGTTTAATTTCCATATCTTGGCGTGAAATCTGGGCCTCTGGATCTTGCAGATTTCAAGCTTCATTCCACTGTTGTCAGAAAAATTATTTTGTATGATTTTGATGTTTCTGAATTCATTAAGTCTTTTTTGTGGCCTAGCATATGGTCTATCTTGGAGAATGATCCACGTGCACTTGAGAAAAATGTATATCCTGCTGTATTCAGGTGTAATGATCTGTATATGTCTCTTAGGTCCAGTTCCTCTAATATACTGTTCAAAGTTTTTGTTTCTTTAATGATTCTCTTTTGAGAAGTTCTGTCCAAAGTTGATAGCGGCATATTAAAGTCCCCTACTATATTTGTAGAGGCATCTATTCTTTCACTTAGTTTTTCCAGTATTTGCCTCACGTATTTGGAGGCACCCTTGTTAGGAGCATAAATATTTATGATTGTTCTTTCCTCTTGAAAGATTATCCCTTTCACTAATATGTAGTGTCCACCTTTGTTTCTCACAATTGATTTGCTTTTAAAGTCTATTTTGTCTGATATTAATATAGCTACTCCTGTCCTTTTTTGGTTATTGTTTTCTTGTAAGACTGTTTTCCATCCATTCACTTTCAACCTCCTTGAATCCCTGGGTCTAAGATATGTTTCTTGTAGACAGCATATAGATGGGTCATAGTTCCTTAACCAATCTTCAATTCTGAATCTTTTGACAGATGAGTTTACTCCATTGACATTCAGTGTGATTACTTTCAAGGAATTATTTATGTTAGCCATAATTTCTTTGGGCCTGTGTTTGTCATATTTTGTTGGTTTTTTTCCTTCTCTTTTTGTCTTTTTTGTTGCTCTTGCACTTCCCTCCAACTCTGCCTCTCCTGTTTCTTTCTTTCTTTCTGCAGAACTCCCTTTAATATTTCTTGAAGGGCAGGGTTCTTCTTGGCATACTCTTTTAATTTCTGTTTATCTGTGAATATTTTAAACTCTCCATTATTTTTGAATGCTAGCTTAGCTGGGTAGAGTATTCTTGGTTAGAAATTTTTTTCTTTTAGTACCTTGACTATATCATACCACTGCCTTCTTGTCTCCATGGTTTCAGATGAGAAATCAGCACTTAATCTCATGTAGCCTCCCTTGGATGTGATGGTTCTCTTTTCTCTTGCTGCTTTTAGAATTTTCTGTTTGTTTTGAGCATTGGATAATTTGACAAGTATATATCTTGGGGTGAGCCTGTTGGGATTTATGGTGTTTGGGGTGCGTTGTGCTTCCTGGACATGTACATTCATCTTCTTTAGTGGATTTGGGAAGTTTTCAGCCATTATTTCCTACAACATTCCTTCTGTCCCTTTTCCCCTCTCTTCTCTTTCTGGAATGCATATAATGCATATGTTTGTGTGTTTTTCATTGTCATACAAGTCCCTAAGTCTCAGCTTGATTTTTTCTATCTTTTTATCGATCAGTTCTACTATCTGTTTGATTTCAGATGTACTGTCTTCCATGTTGCTAAGTCTCTCCTCTCTGTCTTCTAATATGCTGCTATTTGCTGAGAGTATATTATTGATTTCTTGAACTGTACTGTTCATCATCATCACATCTGTTATCTTTTTGTGTATGACTGCAATTTCTTCTGTATTCTCTCCAAGTGTTTTCTTCATATTGTTTATCTCTTTCTTTACTTAAGTTGATTTCTAATATATTTTGAGAGCTTTACTTTTCCAATGTTTTGCTCCTCTTGCTGGTTTTTAGTTTGTTCATTGGATTTGGCCATGTTTTCCTGATTATTGGTTTGGTTTGTAGTTTTCTGTTGCTGTCTGGTCATCATTTTATCTTGTTTGGTTTAATCAGTTCCTTAGCTTCTTTGTCTAGTCTTGGGGATTAATTAGTTGTTCATGCATGAGTGTTATGTCTTCTCTTTGTCACTTTGTTCTTCTTACTCTATTTTCTTGTTGCTGGGTAAGTTCACTTTGAAGGAAAATATTAGGGCCAGGGAAAGCAAAATGGGTAAGAAAAGAAAATGTGTAAAGTAGTATTGGTAATAAATGTTAACAGAGCAACAATGAGAGATCCAGGAGAATGGATATTAGACTCAATTAATTTGTGTAGAGTTATAACAGTAAGTAAAGTACCTATAATAAGATGGTCAACTGAATATGGGGAGGAATATAGTGTGAATTAAAAGGCCAGTGTTTTCTTGAGAGAGAGAAAATAGAAAAGAAAGACAATAATTTCAAGAGTGGATAAAAGACAGAAAACAGAACAAAAGTATTAGAAATAAGATGTCTGTCAATTTGGGGGTCAAAGAAAGGGAGGTGGAATGTAAGAGAAAGAGTAGATGATGGAGGATAGGAAGATGTAGGGGAAAGGGAATAGTGTAGATGGCCAAAACCAATACACACAGAAAAGAGGAAATGGAGGATGTGGAAACACAGCAAATGTGTGCACTCCCTGCAACACCTATTATATAAAGAAAATAAAATAAAAAAGAAGAAAGAGAGAGAAAAAAAGAGAAAAAACATTTGGGGCAAAGAAAAAGGGAGGGGGGGAACAAGCAAGAAAATGTAACAGAGAAAAAAAACCAAATAAATGAAAAAGGACCTTGGGGGATAAAATGGGAGGAAAAAAACAGGAGATAATGAAACAGTAGCAACCACGACAAAAAAAAAAAGAACCAAAGTTTTAAGCTAGGAATCCTCTTTGCAGTTAAGCAAAATGCTTAGGGATCTGAACTTCCCCCTTTCTCCATTCCTCACTTCTCTTTCTCCCAGGGCAGCAGGAAAGCTTCATGAGGGGTCCAGTAGGAGATTCAAGTGGGTCCTTGTTGAACCAACTCAACTCAGAAGACAATGACTCTTTATTTCCAGCCTGAGAGCACCTACACCTCCGCAGAAACCCCAAATATGCTATTGGAAACTTGGATAGCATGTCCTATAGTCCCTCCCCCTTAGGTGTGCTAGGGGAGTTAAAATTGATTTTCTGACTCCACCTTCTCCCAGACCAAGTTTCCTTTCCCAGAACATTTAGGTCAATTGGGCTTTCTCAGCAGATATGCCTCTCCTTTCTTCCCAGACTTTCCCCAAATCAGCTGGTACACTCCTCCATGCCCAGGGAGAAAAACAAAAAAAAACCCCGCAGATGTCTAGGGTAATCAAGGACCTCAGATGGACCTCAGGGCCCTGTGAATTCGGGAATGGGAAACCCGTGATATTGAAGACTCAAGGTATGCGAGTCTCTGGAGCATGGGCTACCAGGGTTAGGGGATACAGACCTGGGAATCTCACATCCTGTAAACATGGGGTTTGGGAACACCACAGCACAACGAAGTTTTCAGGGGCCACTGCAGCAGGGCCACCAGCCCTAGAGGGAGGGGTTCTACCCACAACTTCTGACCTCCTTGTCAGAAACCCAAAATTCCACCTCTCAGAAGATCTCTTCTGTCACTCTCTCACCAAATTGACATCCATACACCTCCTGCCCTGCAAGCCCCTGAAACAGCCTGCTCAGGGTTTGGGAACACCACAGCACAACAAAGATTTCAGGGATTGCCACAGCTGGGTCGCCAGCCCTAGGGGGAAGGGTTCTGCCTACAACTTCTGACCTCCGTGTCAGAAACCCAAAATTCCACCTCTTATAAGAATCTCTTCTGTCACCATCTCACCAAATCGACATCCAGACACCTCCTGCCCTGAAAGCCCCTGAAAGAGCCTGGTCCAGCAGGACTCCGACCCTACTCTGCCACTTCTTTGCAGGAGAGTTTATGAGGTGCACTCACTCAGACGCTATCTTCTCCTGAATCTTGTATGTTTTTTTAATGTTTCTTCCCTCACTGCTCAAGCAAATACTTGTAACATAATGTTAAATAGGAGGGGTGCTTTTTGTGCTGATAACAACCCACAGACATGGTGAACATTCCTAAAACCCACTAGACTATCTGTAAGAAGTAAGGCAATCACCAACCCCAAAAAGTGACACAGTACAAGGGCAAAGATTCTCTATATACTCAGTGAAAGCATCATTATGACAGGAAGCACAGTGGTTATGGTGGGAAGACTAAGCCAATTTTCTGGAAAAGGCTAAAACTACAAAGAAGAATGTGCTGAGGTTTGAATGTGATGAGCCCAATTGAAGATCTAAGAGGATGTTGGCTGTTAAGAGATGCAAACACTTTGAACTAGGAGGTGACAAGGAGAGGCCAAGTGATCCAGTTCTAAGTATTTTGTTATGACAATGAAATCTTGAGATTATGAAAAAAAATAGGAGGAGTGATAGAGGGCATCCTTTTCTTCTCCTGATAGAGGGAAACATTTTAGTATTTCACCATTGTAAATGATATTAGCTGTGAATTTTTCATATATATCCTTGATCATGTTCAGAAAGTTTCTTTCTATTCCTATCTTTTGTAGAGTTTTTATCAGGAAAGTGTTTTGTATTTTGTCAAAAGCTATTTCTGCATCTATAGATATGATCATGTGATTCTTTTCCTTCAATCTTTTTTAGGAGGTGTATTACTTTGATTAATTTTCTTATGTTGAACCATCTTGCATACAAGGGATGAAACCCACTTGGTAATGGTGTATAATTAGTTTGATGTGTTGTTGAATCAATTAGCAAGTATTTTGTTGAGGATTTTAGCATCTAGCTTCATTGGAAAGATTTGTCTGTAATTTTCCTTCTCTTGTGTTGTCTTTTTTTGGCCTGGTATTAGGATAATTTTTGCATCATAGAATGAGATAAACAATGTTCCTTCTATTTTTATTTTTTGGAAGAATTTAAGCAAGATTGGTGTTAGTTCTTTCCAGAAGGTTTGGTAGAGTTCACCTGTGAAGCCATCTGGCCCAGGGCTCTTCTTAGTTAGAAGGTATTTAATGACAGTTTCTATCTCTTTATTTGTGATTGGTTTGTTGAGATTATCAATTTCTTCTTTTGTCAAGGCAGGCTGCTTATGTGATTCTAGGAATTTATCCATTTCCTCTAAATTGTCCTTCTTTTGACACATACTTTTTCAAAATATCCTCTTTATTTCTGTGGGGTAATTGGTCATATCCCCTTTCTCATTTTTATTTTGTGTACTTCTGTTGTCTCCTTTTTTTCTTTGTTAGTCTAGCTAAGGGTTTGTCAATTTTATCAATCTTCTCTAAGAACCAGCTCTTTGTTTTGTTTATTTTTTCTAGTCCTTTCTTATTTTCCATTTAATTTAGTTCTGCTCTTATCTTTCTTATTTCTTGTTTTCTTCTTCCTTTTGGGTTCATTTGTTAATTTTTATGATTTCCTTCAAATGTGAGGCTTAGGTCCTCAATTTTAGCTCTTTCTTCTTTTTTGATGTATGAATTTATGGCTATGAATTTCACTCTCATACAGCTTTTGCTGCATCCCACAAGTTTTGATATGTTGTGTTGTCATTTTCTTTAGTTTCAAGGTAGTTACTGATTTCTTTTGAGATTTCCTCCTTGACCCAGATTTTGTTTAAGAGTGTGTTGCTTAACTTTGATATTTTGATGCCTAATCTGGGTCACTGACTCTTTCAGATTTCCAGCTTCATTCCACTGTGGTCAGAGAAATTATTTTGTATGATTTGAATCTTTCTGAATTCACTGAGACTTTCTCTGTGGCCTAGCATATTGTCTATCTTGGAGAATGTTCCATTTGACTTGAGGAAGATGTATATCCTGCTGTATTTGAGTGTAGTATTCTGTGTATGTCTATTAGATCCAGATCTTCTAGTATATTACTCAAAGTCTTTGCTTCTTTATCAATTCTCTGTAGAGATGTTCTGTCTAATGGTGATAATGGTGTATTAAAGTTCCCCAGTATAATTGCAGAGGCATCTATTCCTCCACTTAACTTTTCCAGTGCTTACCTCACATATTTGGAGTTGCCCTGATTAGGTGCATAAATGTTTATGATTGTTCTTTCTTCTTGAAAGTTTACTCCTTTTACTATTACATAGTGTCCATCTTTGTCTCTCACAATAGTTTTGCATTTAAAGTCTATTTTGTCCCATATTAGTATAGCTATTCCAGCCCTATTTTGGTTATTGTTTGTTTGTAAGATTGTTTTCCAGCCACTCACTCTCAACCTCCTTAAATCTCTGGTTTTAAGGTGAGTTTATTATCAACAGCATATAGACGCATCATACTTCCTTATCCAATCTGCCAATTTGTGTCTCTTGACAGGTGAGTTTAATCCATTAACATTCAGTGTTGTTACTCCCAAGGAATTACTTACATTAGCCATATTTTCTTTGGATTTGTGTAGGTCATATAGTGTTTTCATTTGTCTTTATGTCTTTTTGGTTCTTACAGTCTCCTCATATGCTGTCTCTTCTGTTTTTTTTCTTTCCTCCTACAGAACTCCCTTATTATTTCTTGAAGGGCAGGTTTCTAATTGGCATACTCCCTTGGTTTCTGTTTACCTGTGATTATTTTGAACTCTCCATCCTTTCTGAATGCCAGCATTTCTGGATAGAGTATTCTTGGCTGGAAATTTTTTTATTTTATTACCTTGACTATTTCATATCACTGTCTTCTTCCCACCATGGTTTCAGATGGGAAATCTCTATTTAATCTTACTGAGCTTCCCTTTTATGTGATAGTTCTCTTTTTTCTTGCTGCCTTCAGTATTTTCTCTTTGTCTTGAGCACTGGATATTTGACAAGTTTATGTCTAAGTTAGGCCTTTTGGGATTTATACTGTTTTTGATGTGCTGTGCTTCCTGGACCTATACATCCATCTCCTTCAATAAGTTTGGGAAGTTTACAGCCATTATTTCCTCCAACATGCCTTCTGTCACCTTTCATTTCTCTTCTCCTTCTAGGATAACTATTATGCATATGTTTGTGCATTTAGTGTTGCCATTCAAATCCCTATGTCCCTGCTGGATTTTTTCTATTTTAATCTATCTGTTCTACAATCTGTTTAATTTCAGATGTACTGTCTTCCACATCACTAATTCTTTCCTTTTCTTCTTCAAATCCACTGTTATTTACTGAGAGTGTATCTTCAATTTCTTGAATTGTACTATTCATCACTATCATATCAATTATCTTTTTGCATATGTTTACAATTTTTTTCAGAATTCTCTTCAATTGTTTTCTTAATATCCTTATTTTCTTCCTTCACTTCATTAAGTTTGTCCACGGTATTTGTTTGGAGAGCTTTAATTTGTTGTTTGAAAAAAGGGTGGGGAGATAAAGAGGAAGGAAAAACAATATAACAGGAAGAAGAAAAAAACAAGCCCTGAAGCAAGGAGTCAACCAAACATTAAAAAAAGCAGACTTTCCTCTTACACTATTATTTAGGGAAAATACCAAGTGATCTATGTTTTCCCTGTCTCAAAGTATCAGCTAATATCCCACTGGGTCACTACTGTAAGAGGGGCTGGGAACTGAACCAGAGACCTTGCTCATTCAAAGCTGAAACTCCTACACTGAGCCAAACCCTCCTTCCAGGTCAACTTGCTCCTCAAAAAAAGTTCCCTCCCAGGAGCAGGATAACCTCTTTGCAACTGAATAAACTGATTAGGAATCTGTCCTTCCCTCTTTCTCCTTTTCTCAATTGCCCCTCTCTCTCAGGGCAGCAGAAAGTCCATGTGAGATCTCCCCTCCAAAATTCAAATGGGACCCTATGAACCAAATTACCATGGAAAATAATTACTCTCATTCTTTTTGAGTAAGAGCATCCACACCTTGCTGGGAACTCTAAATATGCTCTTGAAAGCCTACCAAGCACTTCCTACTGTCTCCCTCCCTTAGGTCTGTTGCATGGGATTAGTTAATTGCCTGGCTCCACCTTCTCTCACAGAGGTTAGGTAAATGGGGCTGCCTCAGCAGATTCACCTCGCTCCTCTTCCCAGTTTCTCCTCAAACCAGCTGATATGCTCCTCAAAGCTCAAAAAGTGTGATCCAGATGATTGAGTAAGCACTCATAGGACTCCTTTCCACTTTTCACCAGAAACCTCTCACTCACAGAGTTTTTCTCCTCCGGCTATGTGACCAGCAATATTCTGGGAAAGCCGTGGCTTCTTTCCCTGTGGGAGGGACAGAAATCTGCAGTTTTAACTTGAGCTACCACTCTTTTTGTTGCACTCTTTCCAGATCTATGTCCAGCAGTCTCCTGCTTTCTGGTTTCCTAAAACAGCTCACTCAGGCCAGATTTTGTCCCCACTCAGCCATTTTTTTTGTAGGAGTAATGATGTAGGTGCACTTACTCTGATGCCATCTTGCCCTGCCTCTTCTTAGTATTTTTAATTTCTTTAGCCATCTCATTGAATTTATTAAGATTTGTTTTAATATCTAAGATTAGTTGTCTCAACTCTTCTATGTTCCTGTTTCTTGGTATGGGTTGAATTTTTTTTTATGGTAACAGAGACTGGGAATATGGGAAGCTGATATTCAACCACTGAGTCACATCAACTCCCCTGAGTTGTTTCTTTCATATGTTTTGCTTATTGTTTGCTTTTTTGTTTTGTTTTAAGGAGTCACTGGGGATCAAACCTGGGAACTCCCATATGGGAAATAGGTGCTCAATTGCTTGAACCACACCTGTTACCTACATTATAAATTTTTGCTGGTGTCTAGGCATTTGGCTTACTAGATTTATTTATTCTGGGTGCAGTTTCTCTCTTTAGTTTATGGCTTTTTTGCCCTTTCTCCCTTACTGGTAGTGTAATAGGAGGTGAGGATGTTGTTGTTACTGTATGCTGTGGAGCCTGAAGTTGCTCGTGTTGCCCCAGGAACCAATGATGCTTCTACCAACTTTCTCTTCTGTTTCTCTTTGTATGTAATAATTCAAATCATACAGGCCAAGACCATCTGTACTTGACTGCAGAAAATGATTAAAGTTCACACCACTTCCTCCCCTGCCTGGGGCAGGGATGGAGCTGCTACTGTGGGCATCAGTCTATGCTGTGTGGGTCCAAAGTGACTACAGTTGCCCAGGTAGAGTGACATAGCATCAACTCCTCTTCCAGGGGTGGAATGGACCCTTTGGTCTGCCCAACAATCTAATCAATGTGGGCTGAATGCATCTGCAGTTATCCTGAGAATCTGAGGTAGCGCTGTTCCTTATACCTTTTAGTGGGTGGTAATGGAACAACTGACACCCAACAGTTCAGTCTGTGTAGGCTGAGAATACCTGCCATTGCATGGAGAGACTGAGGAAACATCAGCCCATTCCTATCCTATTGGGGATGAGGGTGGGGCCACAAACACCTAACAGGCCAGTCCATGTAGGCTAAAAGTGTCTGCCATTGCATGGAAATGCTGAGGAAACACATCTCCCCTCTTATCCTACTTTGGGGAAGGATTGGGGCTACACGTGTCTGACTATTCAGTTTGTGTTGTCCAAAAGCACCTTCAGTTACCCAGAGAGGCTAGGTAAATACCACCCCTTCTTGTCCTTTCTGGGTTGGAGGTGGAGCCACAGGCTCCCAACAGTTAAGTTCTTGCAGGCCAAAAGCTCCTGCAGTTTCCCTGAGAGGCTGAGGAAACACCAGCCTTCTCCTACCTTATGGGATGCCAGGAGTGGAGCTGGAATTGAAGGCAATCAACTAAATAGTTCATGCAGGCCCAAAGCACCTGCAGTTGCCTAGAAAGGCTAAGGAAACACAGCTCCCCTCCTAACCTATTTGGGGGCAGGAATTGAGCTACAGTTGTCTGAGTGTATAGTCTGAGCCAGCTGAAAGTGTCTGCTGTTGCCCAGAGAGGCTGAAGAAACACCAACCCCCTGTCATCCTATGGGATGAGGTGTGGAGATAGAATCAAAGGTGCTCAATATGGCAGGTTGTGTTTGCTAAAAGTGCCTGCAAGTGCCCAGAGAGGCCAAAGCAACACAGCCCCTCTCCTATACTATTGCAGTGTGGGAATGGTGCTCCAGGTGTCTGACTATTCAGTCTGTGCCAGCTGAAAGAGCCTGCTATTACCCAGAGAGGCTGGTGTAGGTCCCTCCACCTTATGCCCTCCTGGAGTGCGGCTGGAGCCTAGGCAAGGGCTGCAGTACAATCTGGGTGGAAAGAAGCTGGTCATTCTTTCACTGTGGAAATGGGAAGATGAGTATAACACCTGGCAGAAAAGCATGGCCACAAAACAAATAGCAATGAAATGCCACCTGGAAAACCCTTGAGGGAAAGACCATCACCAGGAAAGCTCTGGAAGGACCCCATGAAACCTCAGTCACAAGAACCCCATTTGGAAGGAGATTGAAACAAGATCCAATTTGAGGTCAAGGGAAAGCCTGGATACCCTCAAGTGACCTCACTATGCTGCCCTGGGGAATTAATGGGTGGGGTAACCAATTAGAACAGCAAATAGTTGGGGCCCCTCCCCCAACATTAGGAAATTGAATAGTAAATAATAGCTTAATAAAGGTAGCCCTGCAAGCCCAAAATCTCCCTCTACCTAGAGGAGCCTACATCAGCAGGTTCAGCTAAGAATCTAGAGGAATCCATTGTCCACCAACCTCCCCCAACTTTACTGTCACTCTGATTTTCAATCAGCCTCATTTCTCCTGCCTGGTGGTGGAGTTTAAATGGTGGCTACTGACCTCTTTCTGATTTGGACAGGTTTAAACCTTAGCAGTTCTCAGGATTACACTTTAGCCAGCCAAATTTACTAATCAGTAGCTGAAGTTAGTGCCCCATCATCTCTTCCTCCCCCATTTTTGTGAAATGGAGCCTCCAACTCCATACACTGAACAACTCCTGAGGGAGCTTTTGCCACCAGTGGAGGACGGTCACCAACCTCCATGGTGTGGATTGCTGTACTCAGGTATCTTCACTACAGAAGGGCAGTCTCCCCCTTCCATTCTTTCAAGGATGTTGCAGGATGTTCCTCTGGTCTCCTGGAGCCCCCAAACAGGTGCTCCAGATAGCTCTGGGTGATCACGAACTGCCCTGCAGAATGAGTTGACTCTTGGAGCTCCTTACTCTGCTGCCAACTTGTTCCTACTCCCTTTAAAATCTTTTAACTACAGGGGAGTTAGTAGTAAATCTCCTTTTCATTTTTGATTTTTGACAATTTTACCCTGTCTTTTTTTGTCATTTTAGCTAAAGGTTTGTCAAATTTATTGATCTTTTCAAAGAACCAAATTTTAATTTTGTTGATTCTCTCTATTGTTTTTTTGTTCTCTATTTCATTTATCTCCACTTTAATCTTTCTTATTTACTTCTTTCTACTCATTTCAGATATAATTTATTTTTATCTTTCTAGTTCTTCCAGTCTTGCAGATAGGTCTTTGATTTGAACTCTTTCATCCTTTTTAATGTATTTATAGCTATGAATTTCCCTCTCAACACTGCCTTTGCTTCAGGTTTTGAAATGTTGTATTTTCATTTTCATTCACCTCAAGATATTTCCTAATTTCCCTTTTTATTTCTTCTTTAATCAATTTGTTATTTAAGAGTATGTTGTTTAATATCCAAATATTTTTGGATTTTTCATTTCTCTTTCTATTATGCTTTTAAATCTTTATTCCATTGTGGTCATAGAAGATACATTGCATGATTTCAACATTTCATGTTGGGAAAGTTTTTGTGTGTGTGTGTGTTAACATTTCTTTTTTATCAGCAAATTTTTATTGTCTTTTTTTAAAGATACATAGAACACACAAAATGTTACATTAAAATATAAGAGGTTCCCATATACCCCACTCCCCAAACCCCAAACTCCTTCCACATCAACAGCCTCTTTCATCTGTGTGGCACATTCAATGCATTTGGTGAATACATTTTGGAGCTCTGTTATACCACATGGATTATAGTTTACATTATAGATTTTTTCTCTCTTTATTTTTTTAAAATGTTACATTCAAAAAATATAAGAGGTCCCCATAAACCCCCCACCCCCCACCCCACTCTTCCCACATAAAAAACCTCTTTCATCATTGTGGGACATTCATTGCATTTGTGAATACATATGTGCTGCACCACATAGATAATGGCTTACATTGCAGTTTACACTTTCTGCCAGTCCATTCAGTGGGTTATGGCAGGATATATAATGTCCTGCATCTGTCCCTGCAATATAATTCAGGACAATTCCAAGTCCTAAGAATGACACTTTTAATGACTCTTTCAGTTTCTTTATTTGTGATTGGTTTCTTGAGATCTTCTCTTTCTTCTAGGGTCAATGTGTTTTGTTCATGTTTTTTCCAGAAATGTGTCCTTTTCATTAACTTTGTCTAGTTTGTTGGACTACAGTTGTTCACAATATTCTCTTTTTTACACTTTTTTATTAAAGTTATTAGATCACAAAGAACGCTACTTTAAAAACCATTTAAAAAAACACATAAGAGTTTCCCATATACCCCGCTCCCCACCTCACCCATTCATTTTTGTAAATTGTATTTTTAAGATATATACTTCACAAAAAAATGTTACATTAAAAAATATGAGGTTCCCGTATACCCCCCCCCACACCCCACTCCTCTTACACCAACAACCTCCACCATCATTGTGGCACACTCATAGCACTCGGTGAACAGGTTCTGGAGCATAACATCCTCTTATCTATTTTATTTCTACTGGATCAGTGGTAATGTCACCGTTCTTATTTCTGATTTTATTTATTTGCATCTTCTCTAGCTAGCTAATCTAGCGTTTATTGATTTTGTTGATGCTCTCAAAGAACCACTTTTGGTTCTGTTGATAGTCTCATTTATTTTTGTGCATTTCATTTATTTCTATCTAATCTTTATTCCTGCTTGCTTTGGGATTGATTTGCTATTCTTTATCTAATCCCTCCAGTTGTGTAGTTATGTCTTTGATTTTAGTTCATTCATCTTTTTAAATATAAGCATTGAAGGCTATAAATTTCCCTCTCAGCCCTGCTTTTACTGTATCCCATGAATTTTGTTATGTTGCATGATTGCTTTCATTTGCCTTGAGGTATTTACTGATTACCCTTGTAGTTTCTTCTTTACCCACTGATTATTTAAGAGTGTGTTGTTTAATCTCCATATATTTGTATATTTACTCTTTTTCTGCCTGTTATTTATTTCCAGCTTCATTCCATTATAATCAGAGAAAGAGTTTTCTATAATTTCATTGTTTTAAAATGTATTGATCTCAGTCTTATGTCCCAGCATATGGTGTATCCTGGAGAAAGATCCGTGAGTTCTAGAAAAGAATATATCCTGCTGCTTTGGGGGTGTAATGTTCTATAAATTTCTATTAGATCTCTTTCATTTATCATATTATTCAAACTCTCAGTTCCCTTGTTTATCCTCTGTCCAGATGTTCTATGTAATGCAGAGAGTGGATTGTTGAAATCTCCAACCATTATTGTGGAGATATTTATTTCTCCCTTCAGTGTCGCCACTGTGTGTCTCATGTATTTTGGACCCATTTGTTAGGTGCATAACAATTTATTATTATTTCTTCTTGGTGAACTTTCCCTTTAATTAATTTGTAGTAACCTCCTTCTTGTCTTATAACACTTTTCCATTTGAAATCTATTTTATCTGATATTGGTATCACTACACCACTCCTTTTTTATTGTTGTTAGTGTGGAATATTTTTTTCTAATCTTTCACTTTCAGTCTGGTTCTGCCTTTGTGCCTAAGGTGAGTCTCCTGTAAACAAGAAATAGATGGCTCACTTTTTTTAAAAAAAAGCCCTTCTGTCAATCTACATCTTTTAATTAGGAAGTTCAATCCATTAACATTCAGTGTTACTACTATAAATTTGTTACTTTGCCCATTTTATCCCTGGCTTTCTGTTGTCATATCTTACTATTGTCTTTTAACCCTTTCAATTTCTCTTATTTATGTAATTCATTTCTACACTCTTATCCAGGGTTCCCTTGTCTTTTCCTATCAGGCTGTAACAAACCCTTTAATATCTCTTGTAGATTTGGTTTCTTGGTAACATAATCTCTCAGATTTGTTTGTTTGTAAAGACTTTAAACTCACCTTCAATTCTAAAGGATAGTTTTGCTGGATAAAGAATTCTTGACTGGTGGTTTTTCTCTTTCAGTACCTTAAATATATCATACCACTGCCTTCTCTCCTCCTTGGTTTCTGAAGAGAGATTGGCACTTAGCCTTATTAAGGCTCCCTTGTAATACATTGCTTTTCTCTTTCTGTTCTCAAAATCCTCTCTTTATCTTTGGCCTTTGACAATCTGAATAGTAGGTGTCTAGGAGTAGATTTATTCAGATTTATTTTGTTTGGGGTATCTTGTTATTCTTCAATATTGAGATTCATGCCTTTCCTAAAGGTTGGAAAATTTTCAGTCAGTATTTCCTCAAATATTTTTTCTACCCCTTTTCCATTCTCTTCTCCTTCTGGGACACCTATCACATGTATGTTTGTGCATTTTGTGTTTTCATTCATTTCCCTGAAATCCTGTTCTATTTTTTGCATTATTTTCTCTGTCTCTTCTACTATCCTTTCAGATTCAATAGTCCTATCTTTAAATTCACTTATTCATTCTTATAACATTTCAAATCTGCTGTTATATGACTCTAATATATTTTTAATTTCATCAATTGTGCTTTTCATTCCCATAATCTGTTAATTTGTTTTCAGGATTTTGTATTCTTGTTATGCTCACACAGTGCCACCTTAATATTCTTTATATCTTTAGTCATATTCTTCTTCATCTTCTTAGCTAAATTAAGGAAGTTTGTTTGAACATCATTTACTAGTTTTCTTAAATTTTGAGTCTCATTTAAATTCTTGGCTTGCTCCTCTGAATGGGTCATATCTTCCTATTTCTTAGTGTGGATTGTTATCTTTTGTTGATACCTACACATCTGTTTATGTTGATAATTTTACTCTGTTTATGAATTTCTCTCTCCTAGTGGTTTTATTTCACAGCTCTTCTTTGATTTTTAGTTTAATTTAAAAACTTTAATACATAAATAAACTATTTATGTAGTCAGAACTGTGGCAGAGAGCTGCTAATGGGACCCAACCAGATCTACTGTGCCTGGGAAAGAATTGGGAGGGATCAGTCTGTCTTTCTTTACTTTCCAGAAAATGGGACTCCTTTGCAAAATCTTCCATGGAGATAAATCCTTCAATTTCCACTACTTCTTCCAATCTAGCAAAGCATGGCAGTTAGAGACCACATTCAGCCCTCTGCAGTGCCCTCTCTCTTCCTTAGGAGGAATCTGTCCTTTCCCCTCCCAGCTGGCTGCTCAGTCGCTGGTTTTACCAAGACTGTTCACCTTGAGGGCGGGGGGGATGGGCTATGTCCCATGCCTCTGCAGAAAAACTCATGGTTTTCCCATTGGCCTCTCCGTCTCTGCATCCTTAATCCCTCCTGGATGATGTGTGCAGCCATTTACTGGCCTGCAAGGGTCCTCAAAGCAGCTCCCTTCACTACTTATATGAGCTATGCCTTCTCCCCTATTTTGCCAGAGAGCTACACCCTGCCTGACCTACTGTGACATCATCTTGGGTTGCCTCCCTGATTTCAATATTTTTGAATTTTTTAACCTTTTGTGTCTTAAATTGTTGTCTGTCCTTGAGAATGATCAATGTGCACTCCAGAAGAAACTGCATTCTATTGCCTTTGGATGAAATGTTCTATATATTTCTCTTAGGTCTAGTTGGTTTAGAGTATCACTCAAGTTCTGTATTTCTTTATCCATCTCCCAAATAAATGTTCTATCCATTACTAAAAGTGATGTGTTAAAATCTTCTATTAATTTTTTAAACTTTATTTTTAAAGAAGGTTTATTTTTTTAAAAGATTTATTTTATTTATTTCTCTCCCCTTCCCCGTGCCCCAGTTGTCTGTTCTCTGTGTCTATTTGCTGCATGTTCTTCTTTGTCTGCTTCTGTTGTTGTCAGTGGTATGGGAATCTGTGTCTCCTTTTGTTGCATCATCTTATTGTGTCAGCTCTCCATGTGTGCGGTGCCATTCCTGGGCAGGCTGCACTTTCTTTTGCTCTGGGCGCCTCTCCTTATGGGGTGCACTCCTTGCGCATGGGGCTCCCCTATGCAAGGACACCCCTGTGTGGCACAGCACTCCTTGTGTGCACTGTGCATGGGCCAGCTCCACATGGGTCAAGGAGGCCCAGAGTTTGAACGGCAGACCTCCCATGTGGTAGACGGATGCCCTAACTACTGGGCCAAGTCCACTTCCCTTAAAGAAGGTTTAGATTACAGAAAAGTTACATTGAAAATATAGGGGATTCCCACAAACCCCACCCCTTCCCATTTTCCCCTCTGAATAACATTTTATTTAGTGTGGTACATTTGTTACAATTGTTGAACAAACAATTGCTACATTGCTACAAACCACAATCTATAGTTTATGTTATAGATTACACCTTGCAGCATACAATTTTATAGGTTTTGAACATATGTATGTCATTGCAATATCATGCAGAAAAATTCCAATGCCCTAATAATGCCCTATGCTCCAAATTTTTTTCCATTCTCCTCTCCTCAGAACCTCTGGTAATCACTAACTTTATTACAATGTTAAAATTTGCCATTACTACAATAATAATAAGTCTACTTTGGTCCATGTTTGCATAACCTTTATTTTTGTACATTTCTCAGTCTTGAGGATTTGTGGATGGTGGTGCCTGCTTTGCTTCAGATTGAGAGAGGGCTTAGATCTTATGGGGCAAATTGAAGGTACTATTTTGCATGAAGTTGTAGCTAATCTCTGTTTTTTGGGGTTGGGGGTTGCCTATCATCATATTGTTAGTTCTCCTGGCAAGTCCAATGAACTGAAGAGTAGGTGTTGGCTACAACTCTGCTGAGATTCAGGGCTCAAAGTGCATGTGAAAAGACTGCATATTTAAGTCTCTGGGACATATGTTTCTTGGGTATAATGCCAATTATAGGCTGAAATAAATGAAGTACAATAATCAGGTGCAAGGAAATTGTAAATGACTCAAACTCTATTACATTGGGGAAATAAGTTCTCATATATTCCAAGGTAAGACTCACTCCCTGGAACTTATCTTACCGTATCTACCTCTGTAAGTCTGCTCAATATCCTTAGTTCATATCAAAGAGATCATGGAATATTTTCCTTTTAATGACTGGCTTAATCCACTCAACATAAGGCCTTTGAGATTCAACCATGTTGTCACGTGTCAATACTTCATTATTTCTCACCAATGAGTACTAGTTGATCAGATATATATACCACAGTTGGTTTATACAGTCATCCATTGATGGATGCTTGGGTTGCTTCCAACTTCTGGCAATTGTGAATAATCACACAATGAACATTGGTGTGCATCCTTGCTTCATTTCTTCTGGGTATATTCCTAGTATTCTGATTGCTGGATCATATGGAAATTCTATACTTAGCTTCATGAGGAAGCACCAAATCATCCTCCACAGTGGCTGCACCATTCGCTATTCCCACCAGCTATTCCCACATACTCTCCAACACTTGCAATTTTGTTTTTTGTTTTTTTTGAAAGCAGTCAGGCTAATAGCTGTAAGATGATATTGTAGATTTGATTTCCATTTCCCTAATAGCTAGTCATGTTGGCCATTCATTTTTGTTTTATTTTTTTCTTTATTTTCTTTTAAATGCTACATTCAAAAAATATGAGGTCCTCATGTAACCCCCACCTCCCCAACTCCACTCCTCCCACATCAACAACCTCTACCATCATCGTGGCACAATCACTGTTCATGGTGAATACATTTTGGTGCACTGCTGCACCACATGGACAGGAGTCTTCATTGTAGTCTATACTAACCCCCAGTCCACCCTGTGGGCCATGGCAGGACATACAATGTCCAGCATCTGTCCCTGCAGCACCACCCAGGACAACTCCAAATACTGAAAATGTCCCCACATCATATCTCTTCTTCCCTCTCCTTACCATCAGCAGGTACCGTGACCACTTTCTCCACATCAATATTACAATTTCTTCCCTTACTAATCACAGTAGTTCCCCAGCAGAACACCAGTAAGTCCACGTTAACCCATACTCTATTCCTCCATCCTGTGGACCCTGGGATGGTTAACTCCAGTCCCCCATTACATCAAGAGGGGTCTTAGATTCCACATGGATGATGGATACAATTCTCCTGCTTGTCGGTGTAGGCACTCTTGGCTCCTTGGTGTGGTGGTTGATCTTCTTCACCTCCCTGTTAGCTGGCCAGGGTAGGTCCAATGAACCAGGCGGTAGGAGTTGGAAGACTTCTGAGGCTCAGGACCTGGCCATCACATGGACAGTCCAGAGAATCAGGACTCCTGAGTATACACCAACCAAAACACCAACCACAGGTTTGGTAAAAGTAACAGAAGGGGCAAGTATAGAAAGTTTGTATCTGAGTCCAAATCCATGACACTCAGGAACACAAATTCCAAAGTAGGGCATGTTGGCGATTTTTAATGACATTTTTAGGCACATGTATTTCCTCCCTGGAAAAGTGTCTATTCAAATATCTTGCCCACTTTATAAAAAAATTGTTTTATTTTTTCTCTTTCTTTTTGGAAACATAAACACATGGATCATGCAAATATTACATTAAAAAGATAAGAGGTTCCCATATACCCCTCTCCCCGCCTCCTCCCACATCAACAACTTCTTTCATTAGTGTGGTACACTCATTGCATTTGATGAATACATTATGGAACACTGCTACACAGCAGGGCTTATAGTTTACATATCCAATCCATTCAGTGGGTTATGGCAGAATATATAATGGCCTGCATCTGTCCCTGCAATATCAGGACAACTCCAAATCACCAAAAGCTCATCATATCACACATTTTTCCCTCTCCCTGCCGTCAGCAGATCCAGTGACCACTGTCTCCACATCAGAGATAGAATCTCTTCCAATGGAACAGTCACAATAATTCTATAGTAGAATATCGGTAAGTCCACTCTAATCAATATTTTATTCCTCCATCCCGAGGGCCTTGGAGCAGTGATACCCACTACACCTCTCAATTGACAGGGGGCTTCAATCTCACAAGGATAGTGGATGGAACTCTCATGCTTGAAGCTGGAGACTTCCTTGGTTCCTTGCTATGGTGGTTGCCCATCCTCACCTCCCTGTCAGCCATAGGACTTGGGTGTCTCTACAGCCCACAAGAGCACCACTACCTGGGGTTGTATCTGCTTTGGCTATCTCTGAGATCCTGCTGAGACATGCATAAGCAATACTCCTCTGATGACCTACTGACTCATTTTGAAATATCTTAGGCATAAAAACTCTTTTGTCTTTACCATTTCCCCCTTTTATTCAAAGTCTTTTTCCAGATGCATCACCAGCCAATGTTTCGTAGCAATCCCTCTGCACCAGGGAGGCTCATGCCCGGGAGTCATATCCCATGCTGGGGGGAAGGTAATGCATTTATATGCTGAGCTTGGCTTAGAGAGTGGTCACATTTGAGCAACATGGAGGCTATCAGGAGGGAACTTTTAGGCTCCCTGCAGCCCTAGGCCAAGTTGAAATTTCAGAGGCAAGAGGCTCATAAGCATAGTCACCAGTATCAAGGGTCAATCATTGGACCATCCCTCTTCACTGGTATTTGCACTTGCACTTGGGGGACTGTTGCTGTTCCATTGCAGAATGCAGCAGAGCTCTCCTGGATGGGAAAACAGCACTCCTTTAATTGTCATGTGAGTCTCTACCCACTGTGTCAATACCCAATGAACATCCAACTATATCTATATACCCTATATGCATGCCCTGACAAACTCCCTCCCACCCATGCATCCACCATCAATGACACCACACACCAATGCTCTTCCCTTGCCATAGTTGAACCCCTTTGATATCCCAAACTTCTTCAAAACGGAAGCCTATTATATTGCGAAATTCAATGAAGAGAAAATGAAATGGTAATGATAGGTTCAAACATTAGAGATAAAATATGTAGTAATTTAGAAAAACTAAAAGTAAAAAATACTGAGGAATTAAAAAATGAAAAATATTATAAAAATCTTTTTTTGAAGTTTTGCCTTTCATCAGTGTAATAGGTGTTGCTGTGTATGTACAATGGCAAGGCAATATCTTCAATTTATGCTTCAGTATCTCACTTTTTTTTTTCTTCATTATGTCTTCAAAGAAGTTTTAGGTCACAGTAACGTTGCATTCAGAATATAGGGGACTGCCATATACCCAACATCCTCCCCCTTTCTGACATCCTCACCAATGATCTTTTTACATGTAGATGTTACATTTGCTACAACTGATGTACAAATATTGAAACATAGCTACTTTTTTGTCTTTATTTATTTTTTAAATATTACATTTAAAAAAATGAGGGCCCATATACCCCCACCCCCCTCACCTGACTCCTCCCCCCCCAAAGCAACAATCTCCTCCATCATCATGAGACATTCATTGCATTTGGTGAATACATCTCTGAGCACCTCTGCTCCTCATGGTCAATTGTCCACATCATAGCCCACACTCTCCCATGTTCCATCCAGTGGGCCATGGGGGGACATACAATGTCTAGTAATTGTACCTGCAGCACCACCAAGGACAACTCCAAGTCCTAAAAATGCCTACACTGCTCATCTCTTCCTCCCATTCCCCACACCCAGCAGGCACCATGACCACTTTCTTCACACCAATGCCACATTTTCTTCGATTACTAATCACAATAGTTCATGAATAGAATATCAGTAAGTCCACTCTAATCAATATTCTATTCCTCCATCTTGTAGACCTTGGATTGGTTGTGTCCACTCCACATCTATATCAAGAGGGGGTTTAGATTCCGCATGGATGCTGGATGCAATCCTCCTGTTTTCAATTGTAGGCACGGTTGGCTCCATGGTGTGGTGGTTGACCTTCTTCAATTCCATGTTAGCTGAGTGGGATAAGTCCAAAAAACCAGAGTGTAGGATCTGAAGTCTGTTGAGCTCAGGGCTTGGCTATCATATGGTCAGTCCAGATATTCAGATCCCCTGCGTATACCTTAAATCCCAGCCTCAACTACAATTCTGGTAAAGTAACAGGAAACACTTGTGAAAAGAGATCACATCTGAGTCCAGCACCATCACACAGAAACATGAACTCCAAAGAAGGGCCAACTGACATGGCAGTGAACTCCATCTGACCATAAAGCCTGTGGGTCTCTGTAGCCCTCAGAAGAACCAAAACCTGGGGTTGTATCTACTTTATCTGTCTCTGAGACTCTGCTCAGGTGTGCATAAAGGCAACCCCTCTGATAACCTCCAGCTCTTTTTAAGAGACTCATAGCCATATAAATTAATTTGTCCTTTCCATTTCCCCATTAATTTAGGTCAAAAAGCATTTTTAAGTCCTGTTATTATATGTAGACAGGGATATTCTGCTGGTCCGAGTTCAACCTTTTATTCAAGGTCATTTTCTAGTTACGTCATCAGCTGGTACTTGGTAGTGATCCCTTGGCACCAGGGAGGCTCATCTCCGGGTCATGTCCCATGCTGCATCAGATTATCCCCTTTAAGTATCTTAAACAGGTAACTTTCATTATTATATTTTTGAAAAGGTTTTCTCAGCATTATACTCTCAACAAACACCTGACAATTTCCTATGTTCATATGTTGTCCCAACTTCCTCCCAATTTCTTGGGCAATATTACCCATCTACCCATCCCTAGCCCCCCTCAAGTCTGCAAAGTCCCACCCAAAGGTAACCCTATGCCCCCATTTTATCCCTTCCTTGTACACATACTTACGTCTAGCTTATCATAGATTTCACCCATGTAAATGTCAGCTTATATCCTTCCTCTACCCCCCGATTTCCTGTAAGCCTATCATCCAGTCTCTAGCTGAGGCAGCTTGGTTTACATATTTCATATCATTGAGGTCATGTAGTATTTGCCCTTCAATGCCTGGGTTGCTTCATTCAGCATAAGGTTCTCAAGATTCATGTTTGTTATCAAGTGTGTTTGTAGTGTATTGTTCTTAAATACTACTCGGCTTTGTATATATATACCACATTGTATATATATACCACATTTTATTTATCCATTCATCTGTTGATGGGCATTAGGGTTGATTCCAACTTTTGGCAATAGTGAACAATGATGCTATGAACATTGGTATGCATATATTGGTTTGTGTCCTTGTTTTCAGGTCTACTGGGTATATACCCAGCAGAGGAATTGCTGGGTCATATAGCAAATCTATGGTTAGTTTTTTGAGAAACCACCAAACTGTCCACATTAGTTGGATCCTTCTGCATTCCCACCAGCAGTGGATGAGTGTTCCCATTCCCCACATCCTCTCCACCATTTGTATTCTTCTGTTTTTTCCATAGCTGCCAATCTCATGGGAGTAAGATGGTATCTTATTGTAGTTTTAATTTGCATTTACCTGATAGCTAGAGATTTGGAGCATTTTTTCATGTAATTTTTAGCCATTTGTATTTCTTCTTTGGAGAAGTGTCTGTTTAAATCTTTTTTCCATTTTTAAAATGGATTATCTTTTTGTTTTCTAGATATAGGAGTTCTTCATATATGCAAGTTATAAGTCTCCTATCCAATACATGGTTACCAAATATTTTCTCCCATTGTGTAGGCTCCTTTTTTACTTTCTTGACAAACTCCTGTGAGGTGCAGAAGGCTTTTATTTTGAGGTAGTCCCATTTATCTATTTGTTCTTTTGCTGCTCATGCTTTTGGTGTGATGTTCATGAAGCCATTTCCTATTACAAGGTCTTGTAGATGTTTCCCTACACTGCTTTCCAAAGTCTTTATGGTCTTGGCTCTTATATTTAGGTCTTTGATCCATCTTGAGTTGATCTTTGTATGAGATGTGAGATGGTAATCCTCTTTCATTCTTCTCCATATGGATATCCAGTTCTCCAGGCAACATTTATTGAATAGGCCATTCTCTCCCAGTTGAGAGGGTTTGGTGGCTTTATCAAATATCATATGGCTATATATATGAGGATCTACATCAGAATTTTCAATTTGGTTCCATTGGTCTGTCTGTCTCTCCTTATGCCAATACCATGCTGTTTTCACTAATGTAGCTTTGTAGTATGTTTTGGAGTCAGGTAGTGTGATTCCTTCAATTTCATTTTTCTTTTTCAATATGTCTTTGGCTATTCGGGGCCTCTTTCCTTTCCAAGTAAATTTCGTAGTTAGTTTCTCTAGTTCCTTAAAGAATGCTGTGTTGATTTTTATTAGGATTGCATTGAATGTGTAGATAAGTTTTGGTAGGATAGACATCTTAATAATATTTAGTCTTCCTATCCATGAACAGGGAATAATCTTCCATTTGTTTAGGTCTTCTATGATTTCCTTGAACACTGTTGTGTAGTTCTCTGTGTATAAGTTTTTTACATCTTTAGTTAAATTTATTCCTAAGTATTTGATTTTTTTACTTACTGTTGTGAATGGTATTTGTTTCTTGATTTCCTCCTGATTTTGCTCATTATTGGTGTACAGAAATGCTACTGATTTTTGCGCATTGATCTTATAACCTGTGACTTTACTAAACTCATTTATGAGTTCTACAAGCTTTGTTGTAGATCTCTCAGGGTTTTCTATGTATAGGATCATGTCATCTGCAAATAATGAAATTTTGACTTCTTCCTTTCCAGTTTGAATGCCTTTTATATCTGGTTCTTGCCTCAGTGCTCAAGCAAGTACTTCTAAGACAATGTTAAATAAAAGGGGAGACAATGGGCATCCTTGTCTTGTTCCTGAGTTTAGAGGGAAGAATTTTAGGATTTCTCCATTGTAAACAATGTTGGCTGTAGGTTTTTCATATATACTCTTTATCGTGTTCAAAAAATTCCTTGTATTCCGATCTTTTGGAGTGTTTTTATCAAGAAAGGGTGCTGTACTTTGTCAAATGCTTTTTCTGCATCTATAGATAGAATCATGTGATTTTTTTCCTTCAATCTGTTTATATGGTGTATTACATTGATTGATTTTCTTATGTTGAACCATCCTTGCATACCTGGAATAAATCCCACTTGGTCGTGGTGTATAATTCATTTAATGTGTTGTTGAATACGATTAGCAAGTATTTTGTTAAGTACTTTTGCATCTAGGTTCATTAGAGAAATTGGTCTGTAATTTTCCTTTCTTGTGGTGTCTTTGTTTGGCTTTGGTACTAGGGTAATGTTGGCATCAGAGAAGGAGTTCGGCAATGTTCCTTCTGTTTCGATTTTTTGGAATAGTTTCAGTAGGATTGGTGTTAGTTCTTTCCGGAATGTTTTGTAAAATTCACCTGTGAAGCCGTCTGGCCCTGGGCTCTTTTTAGTTGGGAGATTTTTAATGACTGATTCTATCTCTCTGCTTGTGATTGGTTTGTTAAGATCATCAATTTCTTCTTTCATCAATATGGGTTGCTTATGTGTTTCTAGGAATTTGTCCATATCCTCTAAATTGTCATTTTTGTTGGAATATAGTTTTTCAAAGTATCCTCTTATGATAGTCTTTATTTCTGTGGGGTCAGTGGTGATATCGTCTTTCTCATTTCTTATTTTGTGTATTTGTATCTTCTCTCTTCTTTTCTTTGTTAGTCTCGCTAAAGGTTTGTCAATTTTGTTGATCTTCTCAAAAAACCAGCTCTTTGTCTTGTTTATCTTTTCAAGTGCTTTCTTATTTTCTATTTCATTTAGTTCTGCTCTTATCTTTGTCATTTCCCTCCTTCTTCTTCCTGTTGGGTTACTTTGTTGTTGTTTTTCTAATTCCTTCAAATGTGCAGTTAGTTCTTCAATTTTTGCTCTTTCTTCTTTTTTGATATATGAGTTTATGGCTATAAATTTCCCTCTCAGTACTGCTTTTGCAGCATCCCATAAATTTTGGTATGTTGTGTTATCATTATCATTTGTTTCAAGGTAGTCATTGATTTCTTTTGAGATTTCCTCTTTGACCCACTGTTTTTCTAAGAGTGTGGTATTTAATTTCCAAATCGTGGTGTAAAACCTGGGCCTCTGGCCCTTTCAAATTTCCAGCTTGACTCCACTGTGGTCAGAGATATTGTTTTGTATGATTTCAATGTTTCTGAATTCATTCAGCCTTTCTTTGTGGCCTAGCATATGGTCTATCTTGGAGAATGATCCATGTGCGCTTGAGAAAAATGTATATCCTGCTGTGTTTGGGTGTAATGATCTATATATGTCTATTAGATCCAGCTCCTCTAATATACTGTTCAAATGTTTTGTTTCTTTAGTGATTCTCTTTTGAGTGTTCTGTCCAGAGTTGATAGTGGTGTATTAAAACCCCCCACTATAATTGTAGATGCATCTATTGTTTCACTTAGTTTTTCCAGTGTTTGCCTCACATATTTGGAGGCACCCTTGTTAGGAGCATAAATATTTATGATTGGTCAATCTTCTTGACAGATTTTCCCTTTCACTAAAATGTAGTATACTTCTTTGTCTCTCACAATTGTTTCACATTTAAAGTCTATTTTGTCTGATATTAATATAGCTACTCCTGCCTTTTTTTTTGGTTACTGTTTGCTTGTATGATTGTTTTCCAGCCATTCACTTTCAATCCCCATGCGTCTCTGGGTCTAAGACGTGTCTCTTGTAGACAGCATACGGATGGGTCATATTTCCTTATCCAATGTCCCAGTCTGAATCTTTTGATAGGTGAGTTTAATCCATTGACATTCAGTGTTATTACTTTCAAGGAATTGTTCGTGTTAGCCATATTTTTATTGTGTTTGTGTTTGTCATATTTTGTATTTTTTTCCTTCTATTTTTGTCTTTTTTTGTTGCTCTTATACTCTCCTTCAACTCTGCCTGTCCTGTTTTTTCCTTTCTTCCTGCAGAACTCCCTTTAGAATTTCTTGAAGGGGAGGTTTCTTGTTGGTATACACTTTCAGTTTCTGTTTATCTGCGAATATTTTGAACTCTCCATCATGTTTGAATGCTAGTTTAGCTGGATAGAGTATTCTTGGTTGGAAATTTTTTCCTTTAGTACCTTGACTATATCATACCGCTGCCTTCTTGCCTTCATGGTTTCAGATGAGAAATCAGCACTTAATCTTATGGAGTTTCCCTTGTATGTGATGGTTTTCTTTTCTCTTGCTGCTTTTAGGATTTTCTCTTTGTCTTGAGCATTTGATAATTTGACAAGTATATGTCTTGGGGTGGGCCTGTTGGGGTTTATGACTAGTGGAGTGCGCTGTGCTTCTTGGATATGTACATCTGTCTCTTTCAGTATATTTGGGAAGTTTTCAGCCATTATTTCCTGCAACACTCCTTCTGACCCCTTTCCCTTCTCTTCTCCTTCTGGAATGCCTATAATATGTATGTTTGAGCGTTTTGCATTATCATTCAGGTCCCTGAGTCCTAGCTGGATTTTTTCTATCTTTTTATCGGCCCCTTCCACTATCTGTTTGATTTCTGATGTACTGTCTTCCACGTCACTAATTCTCTGCTCTGCCTCTTCTAGTCTGCTGATATTGGCTGCAAGTCTATTTTTGATTTCTTGAACTGTGGTGTTCATTCCCATCATATCTGTTATCTTTTTGCATATGTCTGCAATTTCCCCTCCAAGTGTTGTCTTCATGTTGTTAACCTCTTTCATTACTTCATCAAATTTGTCGGTCATAAATGTTCTGAGATCTTTCATTGCTTGTGCGAAGTGCTGCTCCCCTTCCTGATTTTTAGTTTGTTGATTGGATTCAGCCATGTTTTCCTGATTACTGGTTTGATTTGTAGTTTTTTGTTGTTGTCTCATCATCATTTTATCTTGACGGGTTTATTCAGTTCCTTAGCTTCTTTGTCTACTCTTGGAGATTAGTTAGCTGTTGTTTTTGCGAAGTGTTATATCTTCTCTTTGTCACTTTGTTCTTCTTATTCTAATTTCTTTTTGCTGGTTAAGTTCACTTTAGAGGAAAGTGTTAGTGCTGGGGAAAGGCAATTGTGTAAGCAAGGAAAACGTTTAAAGTAGTATTGGTGATACATGTTAATAAAGCAAGAATATGAGATCTGGGATGGTGGAGGTTAGATTCATGTAAATTGTGTAGAGTTATAGCAGTAGGTAGAGTATCTATTATGAGGTAGATGACTGAATATGGGAGGAATATGGTATGTGCTAAAAAGCTATTGTTTTCGTGAGAGAGGGAAAGAGAAAAGAAAGGTAATAGTTTCAAGAGTGGATAACAGACAGAACACAAAACAGAGGTATTAGAAATTAAGAGTTAGACACTTTGTGGCTCAAAGAAAGGGAGGTGGGAGGTGGAATATAGGAGAGACAGTAGATGATGGCGGATATCAAGATGTAGGGGAAAGGGGATAGTGTTGGTAGCCTAAATCAGTTCACACAGAAATGAGGCAGTGGAGGATGAGAAAACCCAGCAAATGTGAGGTGTTCCCTGCAGCACTTATTGTATAATTGGGTTAAAATGAAATAAGCAGAAAAAAAAATTTTAAAAACCCTAGATAACTGAATTAAAAAAAGACTTTAGGGGATACGCTGGGAGAAAAGACTAGGGGATAATGCAATAGTAGCAATCAGGACATTAAAAAAAATTTAAAAATAAGGTAAAATGAAAATAAAAACAAAACAAAATGAAACGATAAAGAAAAAACAGAAGTGTTGAAGGCTAGGGCATTCAAGGATCTCAGATGGACCTCAGGGCATGATGGATTCAGGGGTGGAAAGTCTGAGTTATTGAAGACTCAAGAGGTGTGAGTCTCAGGTATGGGCCACCAGAGTTTAGGGGATTCAGACCTGGCAACCTCAAATCTGGTCAACAGGAAGCCTAGGAGCCCCGCAGTGTAACACAGCCCTCAGGGAGCCCCGCAGCTGGGTGTCAGCCCTATAGGGGAAGTCAGATCCACAAACTCTATATTGTGTCTGAACCCTGCAATTCACTTACTCAGTAGGATTTGTTTTTGTGAGTAAATCGACAATTCAGCTTTTGGACAGCTCCCACTCTGTGATTCCAAAAACCAGCCAGCTGAGGGCGCCTCTACACCGCAGCCAATGTACTGAAGCAGATCCGAAGCCCGCCGTGGGTTGGGTTCCGGTTGGAAATGCCAAAAACGGATTCCAAAACTGGAATTCCCAAGTTTCACAAAATATTCCCCAATCAGCTTCCTGACATGTCCCCCTCCCTGACCGCACCCTGAAACTACCTCCCAATTATGTCCCTTTATTACTAAGAATCTAATTTCGTTGCAGATCGGCAGCCGGGCCTGGGGGGCGGGGCTCCAGGCGGAAGCGCTATTATTTGTGTCCGCAATCAAAAATTCCCCCACTTCACAAAACACCATCTGTCTCCCTAAATCGATTCGTAAAGGCGTCCGTTCCCTCAACCTCCCAACAGCCCACCCAGGATTCGCGAATTCCCCAGCACCACAGAGCCGCCAAAAGCGCAGCCGGAGTGCCAATACCATGGCTCCCCCGCCCCCCCAAGGAGTGAGCAACCCGTCTGTGTTGGCCATATTTTGATTGGACTTGTGTTTGTCATATTTTGTGGGTTTTTTTCCTTCTCTTTTTGTCTTTTTTGTTGCTCTTACACTCCCCTCCAACTCTGCCTCTCCTAATTTTTCCTTTCTTCCTGCAGAACTCCTTTAGTATTTCTTGAAGGGGAGGTTTCTTGTTGGCATACTCTTTCAATTTCTGTTTATCTGTGAATATTTTGAACTCTCCATCATTTTTGAATGCTAGTTTAGCTGGGTAGAGTATTCTTGCTCTAAATTTTTTTCTTTTAATACCTTGACTATATCATACCACTGCCTTCTTGCCTCCATGGTTTCAGATGAGAAATCAGCACTTAATCTTATGGAGCCTCCCTTGTATGTGACGGTTTTCTTTTCTCTTTCTGCTTTTAGAATATTCACTTTGCTTGAGCATTGGATAATTTGACAAGTATATGTCTTGGGGTAGGCCTGTTGGGGTTTATGATGTTTGGGGTGCATTGTGCTTCTTGGATATGTACATATGTCTCTCTCAGTATATTTGGGAAGTTTTCAACCATTATTTCCTGCAACACCCCTTCTGTCCCCTTTCCTTTCTCTTCTCCTTCTGGGATGCCTATAATACGTATGTTTGTGTGTTTTGCATTGTCATTCAGGTCCCTAAGTCCTAGCTGAATTTTTTCTCTCTTTTTATTGATCAATTCTACTATCTGTTTGATTTCCAATGTACAGTCTTCCACATCGCGAATTCTCTCCTCTGCCTCTTCTAATCTGCTGCTATTTGCTGCGGGTGTATTTTTTATTTCTTGAACTGCGGTGTTCATTCCCATCATATCTGTTATCTTTTTGTGTATGTTTCCAATTTCCTCTCCAAGTGTTTTCTTCATATTGTTAAACTCTTCCTTTACTTCATTACGTTGGTCTCTAATATATGTTCTGAATTCTTTAATTACTTGTCCAATGTTCTGTTCCCCTTCCTGGGTTTTAGTTTGTTCTTTGGATTCAGCCATGTTTTCCTGATTATTGGTTTGGTTTGTAGTTTTTTGTTGCTGTCTGGTCATCATTTTATCTTGATGGGCTTAATCACTTCTTTAGTTTCTTTTTCTAGTCTTGGGGATTAATTAGTTGCTGTTCTTGTGTAAATGTTATACCTTCTCTTTGTCACTTTGTTCTTCTTATTCTAATTTCTTGTTGGTGGCTGAGTTCACTTTGAAGGAAAATATTAGGGCCAGGGAAAGGCAATTCTGTAAGAAAGGTAAATGTGTAAAGTAGTATTGGTAATAAATGTTAACAGAGCAACAATATGAGATCTGGGAGAATGGATATTAGATTCATGTAAGTTGTGTAGAGTTATTGCAGTAAGTAGAGTACCTATAATGAGATAGTCAACTGAATATGGGGAGGAATATAGTATGAATTAAAAAGCCAGTGTTTTCATGAGAGAGGGAAAGAGAAAAGAAAGACAATAGTATCAAGAGTGGATAAAAGACAGAAAAAGAACAACTGTATTAGAAATTAGGTTAGACAGTTTTGGGACCAAAGAAAGGGAGGTGGAATGTAGGAGAGAAGGTTGATGATAGAGGATAGCAAGATGTGGGGCAAAGGGGATAGTGTAGGTGGCCAAAATCAATTCACACAGAAACTAGGAAATGGAGGATGAGGAAACCCAGCTAATGTGAGGCATTCCCTGCAGCACCTATTGTATAAATAAGTTAAAATAAAATAAGAAGAAAAAGAGAGAAAAGAAAAAAAAAGAAGAATAAAAAGGGGGGTGGGCAAAGAAAAGGGAGGGAAACAATCAAGAAAAAGAAAAGAAGAAAGGGGAAAAAAACCTAAATAAACAAAAAAGGACCTTGGGGGATATAATGGGAGAAAAGACCAGGAGATAATGCAATATTAGCAACCAAGACAATTTAAAAAAAAAGAGAGAGAGAGAAAAAGAAAAAAAAAAACACAAACGCTGAGGGCTAGGACAATCAAGGACCTCAGATGGCCCTCAGGGCGTGGTGGATTCAGGGATGGGAAGTCTGTGATATTGCAGACTCAAGAGGTGTGAGTCTCTGGGTTGTGGGCCACCAGGGTTTAGGGGGCACAGACCTGGGAACCACAAATCCAGTTAACAGGGAGCCTGGGAGCACAGCAGTGCAACACAGCCTTCAGGGATCCCCTCAGCTGGGTGCCAGCCCTATGGGGAGGGGTCACACCTGCAAACTCTGACCTCTGTGTCAGAAACCCAAAATTCCCCCTCTCACAAGAGTCTCTCTTCTGTCACTGTCACACCAAGTCGACTTCAGGACACCTCCCATCCTGCAAGTCCCCAAAGCAGCCTGCTGGGTGGCCGCTGTACTACAGACAATTCGGGGACTGCTGCAGATGGACCGCCAGCCCTATGGGGAGGGGCTTTAGCCGGAAGCTCTGATCTCCATGTAAGAAACCCAAAATTCCACGTCTTGCAAAAATCTCCTCTGTCTCTGTATCACCAAATCGGCTTCCAGACACCTCTTGCCCTCCAAGCCCCCAAAACAGCCTGCTGGGGGCGCCGCTGCACTACAAACAGTTCAGGGATGGCTGCAGGTGGGCCGCCAGTCCTAGGAGGAAGGATTCCTCCTAGAATTTCTGACCTTTGTGTCAGAAACTGAAAGTTCCACCTCTTGCAAGAATCTCCTCCATCATTTTCTAACCAAATTGGCTTCCAGACACCTCCCGCCCTGCAAGTCCCCGAAAGAGCATGCTCAGGGCTTGGGAAGTCCCCAGGACAGGAAAGACTCCAAGAATCACCACCAACAGTCTACCAGCACCAGGGGGGAGGGTCCTGCGCACAGCCCTGACCTCCGTGAAAGAGGAACAAAATTCTACCTTTTACAAGAATCACCACTGTCGCTGTCCCACTAAACCAACGTCCAGACACCTCCTGCCCTGCAAACACCTGAAACAGCCCGGACCAGCAGGAATCCAACCCTGCTCAGCCACTTCTTTGCAGGAGAGATTATAAGGTGTACTCACTCAGAGGCCATCTTGCCCTGACCTCCTCGAAACATAGCTACTAACCATGGTCAGTAGTTTGAATTATGATTTACATTTTAAACCGTACACTTTTATAAAAGATTGGTGAAATTTAACATGGCCTGTATCCATCATTGCACAATCATGCAGAACACTTCCTTTGCCCCCCCCCAATTATGTCTTCCATCTATTCTATTCCTCTCTCACCCTCCCCTTGGTGCCAACAGTGACAATCAAGCTTCACTGTTTGAAGGACTAGATTCTTTGATACTTTCAACAATGCTGAGGGCTTGACACACTAATCTGTCCTCCCCAACAAGGAATCACCCATGCTCTCCTGAGACACCCTGCCCTCTGACAACATCGGGCCTCCCCAGGATGGGGGTAAAACATCTTCCCTCTCATTGTATGAGTCTCCAACCACTGATGTAACACACTATGAAAAGATTGGTTCATGAGCTCTTTTGGCAAAAGACAGATGGAGGGAAACACTGGAATTCAGGAAGCCTTGACCAGTACTCCCATCAACAGATATTCAGACCTGCTTGTATGTCAAAATCTGCCCTTGGAAGGCAGAAGGGCATGTTGACTCTGATTTGAACCCAGAGAATGAGAGCAGGTGACATGAAGACCAGTAAAGATAGGCTCCCCTTGGAAGCTTCAAAATAAATGAGGGAAAAACAGGAAAAATTAGGTGGAGGAATCAGTGCCTTTACAACTATAGTGGGGGACTTAAATACACCACTATCACCATTAGACAGAACATCTCAACAGAGAATCAGTAAAGAAACAAAAACTTTGAATAATATTTTAGAGGATCTGGACCCAATAGGCATATATAGAACACTACACCCAAATACAGTAGGATATACATTCTTCTCAAGCAGACATGGGTCATTCCCTAAGATAAACAACATGCTAGGCCACAAAGAAAGTATCAATGAATTCAGAAAGATTGAAAGCATTCAAAATAATTTCTCTGACCACAGTGGAAGGAAGGTAGAAATCTGCAAGGGCCAGAGAACCAGATTAGGCACAAAGATATGGAAGTTAAGCAACACACGCTTAGACAAACAATGGGTCAAGGAGGAAATCTCAAGAGAAATTACTAACTACCTTGAAATGAATGAAAATGACAACACAACATACAAAAACTATGGGATGCAGCAGAAGCTGTACTGAGAGGGAAGTTCATAGTCACAAATTCATATATCAAAAAAGAACAAAGAGCTAAAGTCTATGACCTAACAGCACACATGGAGGAATTAGTAAAACAACAACAACAACAACAACAAACTAACCCCAAGGGAAGAAGAAAGAACAAAGACCAGAGCAGAACTAAATGAAATGGAAATTAAGAAAACACTAGAAAAAATAAACAAAGAGCTGCTTCTTTGAGATCAATAAAATTGAGAAACCCTTAGCTAGACTAACAAAGAAAAAGAGAGAGAAGATGCAAATACTCAATATAAGAAATGAGAAAGGGGATATCACTGCTGGCCCCACAGAAATAAAGACTATCTTAAGAGGATACCTTGAAAAACTATATTCCAACGAGAAGGACCATTTAGAGGAAACAGTCAAATTCCTAGAAACACATAAGCAGGCTACATTGATGAAAGAAGAAATTGATGATCTCAACAAACCAATTTTAAGAAAAGATAATCAGTCATTAAGTTCTCCCTACTAATAAGTGTCCCGGGCCAGACAGTTTCACAGGTGAACTCTACCAAATATTCCAGAAAGAACTAATGCCAATCTTACTTAAACTCTTCCAAAAAATCAAAATAGAAGGAACATTGCCTAATTCACTCTATGAAGCCAACATTACCCTAATAGCAAAGTCAAACAGAGACACCACAAGAAAGGAAAATTACAGACCAATCTCTCCAATGAACCTAGATGTGAAAATCCTCAACAAAATACTTGCAAATCATATTCAACAACACATGAAATGTATTATACACCATGACCAAATGGATTTCATCCCTGGTATGCAAGGATGGTTCAACATAAGAAAATCTATCAATGTAAAATACCACATAAAGAGAGCAAACGAAAAAAGTCACCTGATCATATCTACAGATACAGAAAGAGCATTTGACAAACTACAGCACACTTTCCTGATAAAAAACACTACAAAAGATGGGAATAGAAGGAAACTTTCTGAACATGACAAAGGGTTTATATGAAAAACCCACAGCTAACACCATTTAAAATGGTGAAATCCTAAAATCTTTCCCTCTAAGATCAGGAACAAGACAAGGGTGCCCATTATCTCCCCTCCTATTTAACACTATATTAGAAGAACTTGCTCAAGCACAAGGGAAGAAACAGATATAAAAGGCATCCAAATTGGAAAGGAAGAATTCAAAATTTTACTCTTTGCAGATGACATGATCCTATGCATAGACAGCACTGAGAGAGAAAGAGACTTGGCCCAGTGGTTAGGGCGTCCATCTACCACATGGGAGGTCTGTGGTTCAAACCCCAGGCCTACTTGACCCATGTGGAGCTGCCCCATGCACAGTGCTGATGCACGCAAGGAGTGCCGTGCCACGCAGTGGTGTCCGCCGGGAAGGGGAGCCCCACGTGCAAGGAGTGCGCCCCATAAGAAGAGCCGCCCAGCTCAAATAAAGTGCAGCCTGCCCAGGAATAGTGCTGCCCACAGGGACAGCTGACAACAAAGATGACGCAACGAAAAGAAACACAGATTCCCCTGCCGATGACAGCAACAGAAGCGGGCAAAGAAGAGGCAGCAAATAGACACAGAGAACAGACAAACAGCGGGGGGACGGACACGGAGAGAGAAATAAATAAATCTTTTAACATAAAAAGAAAGCACTGAGAAATCGATGACAAACTTCTAGAACTTATAAATGATTTCAGTAAAGTCGCAGGTTATAATATCAATGTGCAAAAATCAGTGGCATTTCTGTACACCAATGATGAACAATCTGAGGAGCAAATCAAGATAAAAATACCTTTTACAATAGTAAATTTACAAAATCAAATACATAGGAATAAATTTAACTAAAGTTGTAAAAGACTTATACACAGAAAACCACACAACGCTGTTCAAGGAAATCAAAGAAGATGTAAGTAAATGCAAGAATATTCCCTGTTCATGGATAGGAAGACTAAATATCATTAAGATGTCTGTCCTCCCAAAGTGATCTAAGATTTAATGCAATCCCAATAAAAATCCACACAGCATTTTTTACTGAACTGGAAAAACTAACTAGGAAATTTATTTCAAAGGGAAAGAGGCCACAAATGGCCAACGACATATTGAAAAAGAAAACTGAAATCGGAGGAATCACACTACCTGACTTTAAATCTTACTACACTACCTGACTTTAAATCTTAAAGCTATAGTGGTCAAAATGGCATCGTATTGGCACAAGAATAGACATACTCACCAATGGAACTGAACTGAGCGCTCTTATAGAGAACCTCACATATACAGACATTTGATGTTTTACAAGGCCATCAAGCTGACTCAAGTGGGAGACAATATCCGCTTCAACAAATGGTGCCTGGAGAGCTGGATATCCATATGCTAAAGAATGAAAGAGGATCACCATCTCACACATAATCCAAAAACCAACTCAAGATGGCTCAAAGACATAAATATAAGAGGCAAGACCATAAAGACCTTGGAAAACCAGTATAGGGAAATACCTACAGGACCTTGTAATTGGAAATGGCTTCATGAACTTCACACCAAAAGCACAAGCAGGAAAAGAACAAACAGATAAATGGGGCCTCCTCAAAATTAAAGCCTTTTGCACCTGAAAGGAGTTTGTCAAGAGAAGTTTCTCCCAATGGGAGAAAATATTTGGTAACCATATATCGGATAGGAGACTATTATCCTGCATATATAAAGAAACACTATATCTCAAAAATAAAAAACAAAAACAAACAACCTTTTAAAAAATGGCCAAGAGATGGGAATAGTCACTTCCCCAAATAAGTGACAGAAATGGCTAAAAAAGCACAATGTAAAGATGCCCATCATCACTAGCTATTAGGGAAATGCAAATCAAAACTACAATGAGGTGCCATCTTACACCCATTAGATTGGGGGCTATTAAAAAATTAGAGGCATACAAGTGTTGGAGAGGATGTGTAGGAATGGAAACCCTCATCTACTGCTGGTGGGAATGTAGAAGGATCCAGCCACTGTGGAGGATAGTTTGGCGGTTCCTCAAAAACTAGTTATAGATTTGCCATAGGACCCAGCAATTGCACTGTTGGGTATATAATTAGAAGAACTGAAAACGAGGACACGAACTGAAATATGCACTCCAATGTTTATAGCGACATTATTCAGTATTACCAAAACTTGGAATGAACCCAAATGCCCATCAACATAAGAATGGATAAACAAAATGTCCAAATGTGGTATATACACAGAATGGAATACTACTCAGCTGTAAGAAGGAATACAGTACTAACACATGGGCTAGCACTGATGAATCTTGAGGACCTTATGTTAAGTGAAACAAGCCAGGCTTTGAAGGACAAATACTACATGAACTCTCTGATATGAATTAAGCTGTCTCAGAGAGCTGGAGAGTGGAAGATAGGCTTACAGGAAATGGGGGGGGGGGGGAAGTGGAGAGGAAGGTTGTGAGCTGATGCCTACAAGGGCAAAATCTATCATAAAGTGGAGGTAAGTAGATGTGCAGTGAAGTGATAAGATGTGGACATAGGGATACTATTGGGTGGGGCTTTGCCGGCTGGAGGGCGGTTAGGGTTGGGAGTATGAGTCCGATGGTCCATGGAATTGGAGGAGGGTTGGGGTGAGCGGTTGAACATAGGAGATTGTCAGGTACATGATTGAAACTATAAAGTTGAGAAAACTCGTTAGAAAATATAATAAGGAAGGATTACTGGTTGAAGGTATTTAACTGGGGTCATCTCGCACAGGGTGCCCCTGAGGCAGGGTTCTAGGGAGTGTGGGAGTGCTTATCATGTCATAGTGTTCTAATTAAGTGGGTGGAGACTCATACAATGAGTGGAAAGTTGTTGTACCCCCATCCTAGGGAGGCCTGTTGTTGTCAAACAGAGGGGAGGGTGTGTCTTGAGCACATGGGTGGCTCCCTCTAGGGGAGAACAGACTGGGGTGTGAAGCCCTCAGCATTGTTGCAAGTATCTATGAATCTTGTCCTTCAAGCAGTGAAGCTTGGTTGTCACTGTGGGCCCTGAGGGAAGGGGGGGTGGTGGTGGGAAGAGGAATAGAATAGCTGGAAGAGGGGGTAACTATGGTGCAATGGAAGTGTTCCACAAGATCATGCAACAAAGGATACAGGCCATGTTAAATTTCACAGAAATTCATGAAAGTGTGAAAGTGTATAGTCTAAAATGTAAACCATAATGTGAACCACAATGTAACCAAAAATTTATAAAAGTGTACAGTCTAAAATGCACACAGTAATGTAAACCATAATGGAACCATGGTTAGTAGCTATGTTTCAATATCTGCATTTCAGTTGTAGCAAACGTAACATTCACATGTAAAAAGATCATTCCTGGGGAAGAGGGAAAGGGTTTGATGTTGGGTATATGGGAAGCCCCTATAGTCTATACGTGACTTTACTGTGACCTAAACCTTCTTTGAAGACATAAAAAAATTTTTTTTTAAAAAAAGGACATAGACACTTTTAAGAAGAAATGGAAGAGTTTGCCTTGCCACTATACATACAGGGCTACACCTATTACAATGATGAAAGGCAAAATGCAAAAAAAAGTTTTATGATATTTTCCATTTTTTAGTACTCCCATTTATTTTTTACTTTATTTTCATTTTTCTAAATTTTATGTATTTTCTTTCTAATCTTTAAACGTACCATTACTATTTCATTTTCCTACTAATTGAATTTGGTAATGTATTTGTCTTCATTTTTGAAGAAGTTTTGGATCACAGAGGGTTTCAACTATTGCAGGGGAGGAGCACTGGTGTCAGGTGTCGTTGATGGTGGATGCATGGGTGGGAGGGATTTCTCCAGGCCATGCATATAGGGTATATAGATATGTTTGGATGTTCGTTGGGTATTGCCATAGTGGTTAGAGTTACATAAGACAACTGAGGGAGTTCTGAGCTCCCACCCAGGGGAGTTCTGTTGTATTCCCGATTGGAACAGCAACAATCCCCCAAGTGCAAGGGCAAAGACCAGTGAAGAAGGATTGTCCAATATGGGCCCTGGGTACTGATGACTATGCTTATGAGCCTGTGTGCTTGAAATTTCAACTAGAGCTTCGGGGTGCCTAAGAGTTCCCTCCTGATAGCCTCCACACTGCTCAAATGTAGCCACTCTCTAAGTCAAACTCAGCATGTAAATGCATTACTTTCCCCCATCATGGGACATGACTCTTGGGGATGAACCTCCCTGGTGCCGCGGGATTACTAACAAACACCAGCTGGTGGTGCAACTAGAAAAAGACCTTGAATGAAAGGGGGAAATGGTAAAGACAAATGAGGTTATTTGACTATGGGAATTAAAAATGAGCCGGGAGGTCACCAGAGGGGTCGTGCCGACACATGCCCCAGCAGGATCTCAGAGACAGCCAAAGTAGATACAACCACAGGTAGTGGTGCTCCTGAGGGCTACGGAGACACCCAGGTCCTACGGTCATGGCAGATGTCTCTGGAGTTTAGTGCCTGGTCAGTGGTCCCTACTTTGGAATTTGTGCTCCTGTGTGTGACAGAGTTGGACTCAGGTGTGACTTCCCTACACATGTCTCTTCTGTCACTTTTACTGAAACTGTGGTTGGCTTTGCCATCGGTGTATGCTCAGGAGACTTGATTCTCTGAACTGTCCATGTACCAGCTGGGCCCTGAGCCTTCAGCAGAGTTTCAATACCTACACTCTGGTTCATTGGGCTTCCCTAGGTCAGCTAACAAGGAGGTGAGTGTGGTCAATCACCACACCAGGGAACCGAGAGAGCTTACAACTGCAAGCAGGAGAATTCCATCCATCAGCCATATGGGATCTAAGTCCCCTCTCATTTAGAGGGGGAGTGGACATCGCCATCACAGGGTCAATAGGATGGAGGAATAAAATGTGGATTAGGGTGGACTTACTGGTATTCTACTATGGAACTATTGTGACTCTAGCAATGGAACAAATCATATGATTGATGCGGAGACAGTGGTCATGGGAGTTGCTGAGAGCAGGGAGAGGGAAGCAGAGGTGTGATATGGGAGAAGTTTGAGGACCTGGAGTTGTGCTGAATGATATCCTGTCGTAACCCACTGAATGGACTGGGAGAGAGTGTAAACTACAACGTAAAGTGTAATACATGTGGTGTAGCAGTGCTCCAAAATGTATTCATCAAATGCAATGAATGTGCCACACTGATGAAAGGGGTTGTTGATGTGGGAGGAGTGGGGTGGGGTGGGGTGGGAAGTGGAGCATATGGGAACCTCCTATATTTTTTAATGTAATATTTTGGGTGATCTATGTATCTTTTTACAAAAAGAAAATAAATAAAAGGAAAGAAAGGCTCGCCCCCAAGGAATGAATGTTGAAAAAGCATCTCTGTCTCCCTGCCAGCCAGTGTTACAAGTCAGCATTATTTCTCACCATTATGGCAGACAGAGTTTTCTAACTGTCTTCTTGGTCTCTACTCTTACTCCTTTACCATCCTCTACAGAGACATGCATTAGAAATATTACTCCAGAGACATCTATTAAGAAATGGCCATAAGATTTTACAATTCACCCGCTAGTTAAAAAATCTCCAATGGCTTTTTATTGCCACACCTGGAAAAAATGTCCATTTTCCCTGGGATTAGAGATAGCTAAAATTCCAGGAATGCACACCATGGGTTTTCTGTGCATAGCTAGTTGGGTACATCTTAGATGTACATGTAGGACTGCAGATACATCTTTAAAGCATAGGTCTCAGCGAAAAAATTTAAGATACTTGATGGATACTTAGTATTTCCAGGCATGATGGTTTAACAGGAACCAGATTTACCTTCCCTTCTAAACAACTAGTAAAGCAGAAAATAATATATGGCTTTAAGTCATAGAACCACCAGCCACACAGGACAGTAATCCCTGACAAAAGGAAAACTGAGGTGAGATCTCCGTTTGTCCTGTTGCCCCAGCATTATGCCTCGATAGTTTCCAGGCTGCAACACGGGGAGATGAAACACAAACAGAGGCCAATGGAGAACCTGAGTGAAGGAGACAGAGTTGAGATTTCAAAGAGGCCAATGTGGCTAGACTTTGCAGCAAGTAATAGAGAGGAGGGAGTTGCAAGTAATGGAGAGGGGAGAGTTGCACAGAGAGGTAGCTCTGGATCTCTCCACAGCTTTCCTCCATGGGTGCAGTGCATGAGAGGCAGGGAGTGGTGGAAGATGACTTCTAGTTTCTCGAATGAGGGGATGAGTAATTGCGTGGATACAGTGACATTTACTGAGATAGTGAAGACAGGAGGAGAGAGAGGGAGAGAGAGGGAGGGGGAGGGAGGGAGGATGGGAGGGGGGAGAGAGAAAGAGAAAGAGAGAGGGGGAGAGAGAGAGAGAGGGAGGGAGGGAGGGAGAGAGAGAGAGAGAGCAGTTTGTGAGAGTAGTGGGTAATACCAATTGACCAATTTTGAACAAGGTCACTGTGAGGAACCCATGAGACATCCTAGCAGAGATGTCACATAGGCTGTGGCTGTACGGATTTGGCCCTCAAAGACAAAGTACAAATGGGACTAGTAGAGTTAGCATATAGCAGTTTGTCAAGGATTTTGTTTCAAGGGTCTGGTCAAGCTCCACAGAAGACATGTTACAGAAGAAGGGCTGAGGAGACACTGGTGTCTGACAGGGGAGTTTGCTACATAACAGATGACAAAAGTCAACCAGCCTGGTAGAATTGATATTGGTCACTAGAGAGGAATAGCTTCCAATCGTACACAGGAGTCCTGGCAGAGGCTGATATAAAAACAAATATGAAAATCCTCTATGGATTTTTTAAAATGAACACGTTCAACTTGAGATGTACACATGCCATTTTTTTGCCTTCATGAGCTTCTCCAGTCATCCTGGAAGCACAGCGGCACGTGCATCCTTGGGTAGGATCCCAGTAAGTGATCCTTGTGTGTATAGAGAAAACGGGGCTCAGAGAAGTTGAGTGCCCTGAGTGGGCTCACGCAACTAGGGACAGACAGGCCCGACAGTCCATCCCAGGAATTCTGAAACTCAGCTCAGCTTCTTTGCACGAGACCACAGCTGCCCCATGCTCCAGACCTGGAAGGAAGTAGAGCAAACATTTACTCTGAACCAGAGCTTGCCATGGCTCAGACTCACAAGTGCCTGATTGTCCTGTCTGTTCCTTTGGCACAGGGAGGCCTCAGGAACAGCATGTTTGTGCCCCTCACAGCAAAAAGGTCTGACAGTCGGAGCTGGGAGTGCACCCCTAGGAGCAATCCCTCCACCTGGACGGACCCAAACAGGGCAAGTGGGAAGTGAGTATGGGGTCTCTACCTGTTGATGTTGGGGAGGAAGGTCTGTCGCCTCTCACCCCCATCTGAGGATGGGAGGGTACCTCAGGTCCCCTGGCCACACTAGCGGAACTTGGGTTTTGGGGTCAGAGGGACCCAGAGCCAAGGTTTGTAATTTCTGCTTACTGGCTCTGTGGCTTTGTTGTCCAGGCAATGTGTCTGAGCCCAACTTCCTGACCTGTTAAATGTGGACACTGACATCCACCTTCCAGGGCTGCTGTGAGAGGAAGGCAAACCCCAACAAAGTAGACTGCTGTGATGTGCAAGCTTCCTAAAAGGGTAGCTGAGGAAGCTGATGCTCCTAGTGTGTCTGGGGGCCATCGAGATGGATACTGGAAGAGAACACAAAGGAAACTGCTATCTTTAGGCCATTTCATTTCCTAGGTCCTGGGTTACGGATTTGCACTTGTGGCGGTTAGAGACACAGCTGGAGACCTCTTTAATTGTGACCATAGCGTCATGCTGGGGAAATGGGGCATAGTGTATCCCGCACCAAGATGGACGAGCTTTGGGGAGGGGGGTCGTGTAAGACTGAGAAGCACTGTGCAAATGGGGTGGGGGGGATTGAGGTAGATGATCACGTGGGACGAGCCCCATGGTCGGAGGAGGGGGTGAGGGGAATATGGCGGGAAGGAGAAAGCGCAGCCAGTCCCAACCAAGAACCGAATCACATGCGCACTGGGGGCCTGGCGGAAAGTGCTTTTGTTGGGAAAGCGGGCGGGCCGGAGGAGGGGTCCGCGCATGCGCATCGTTGCCCAGCCGTGGGAGGGGGGGGTGCGCGGATAAAAGGGGCGGGGTGGTCGGAGCTGCCGTGCTGGCAGCAGTAGGCGAGGGCGCGGCTGTGCGGGATTCCTGGTGCTGGGGACGGACGCCATTGGAAGCAGCCAGGGAAGGTAAGAATCCAGCCCCGGAGAGGACCGGGGGAGGGCGAGAGACACCCGACACGCTGCGCCTCCCTCCCCATCAGGATCTGAACAAAACCCAAGCACAGAGAACCGTAACTCCATTAGACCCGAGGTCTAGTTAGGCGCCCTACCCGCCAACCCCCAGAACCAGGTGCCCTGATCTGAACCCTACTTACACCGGAGCCCGTGGTACGAACCCCTTCAAGCAGACCTGAGTGCCCCACCCCCATCCCTTAGATCGGAGACCCCACCCCCACCCCTGCCACTTCTAGATCCCTCCAACCTAGCTGACTTCTTGCCCCCTGCCTGGAGTACCATTCCTGGGATTTGAGACCGCCAGCGCTCCAATTAGAGCCTCACCTAGGTCCGAGGCTCCCATCCAGTCCGCCGCTAGCGCTCTTGTATGAGTGCAACCTAGACCTGTATCTGCCGAATCCCCCTACCCCGACCTAGCCAAAGTGTCCCGCGGATTCGGTTTCTCCGAGCTCTCCACTGTCCCTGTTGTTTGAGCGCCCCCATCTGTTCCGCCTTCATCCTGGTGCCCTGCTCCGGCCCTCAAGTTCAAACCCTTTGTTTCTCCCTCTCTCAAAGAGGCCCTTTGGTACTCTTCAGACCCAAGCCCTCAAGTCCGTCCCCTATTCACATCTAGCCACTGGGATGGGGGGCCTGCCCATCCTAAACGCCCCTTTCCGTTCGGGAACCTCCTCTGACCTCCTCTATCCCTTTCCTGTGGCTCTGGCCCTGAGTCTACCCCAATATACCTCCCCCACTCCCTTGTACTGCCTGGTAACCCGGTGATTATCACCCCCCCACACACATTCTGCGAAATCCCTCACCCCCAAACACACTGGATCTCGCCCCCTCCCCATGAAGCGCCTCAACCTCCCTCCCGAGCTAAGCTCTCCCCTCTTTGGGATCGGCAGCATGGCTGAGGGAAGCTACAGCATGGAATCAGAAAGCTTCACTGTTGAAGACATGGATGAGGGTAGCGATGAAGTCGGGGAGGAAGAGATGGTTGAAGGAAACGACTATGAAGAATTTGGTGCTTTTGGTGGCTACGGCACCCTCACCAGCTTTGACATCCGTGTCCTCAGAGCCTTTGGGAGCTTGGGTCCCGGACTTCGCATCTTGTCGGTGAGGCCCCTTCTTGGCCACCTGTTTGACCTGGGCCCACGTGCCTCTGACCTTACTCACTCCTACTTCTGGCCAGGGTTTGGTTTTTCTCCCCTGTAAGGCAGGGGAGGAGCGGAGGAGGGAGTGGTTGAAAGAAAGGGGTTGAGTGGGGAAGGACAGCCCAGCTTCCCCCAAACTCTCTCTCCTGCTCTGAGGAAGGAGATTGGGGAGGGGCTTGGGGATCTTGGGGAGGTTGGGGCTGGCTGCTGGGAGGAGACTGGCCAGCACAGGGAAGCATGATGCAAGTGTATGGAAGTTGTCTGCCTTCCCTTACCCTCCTCTGTGGCCTTACAGAACGAGCCCTGGGAACTGGAAAACCCTGTGCTGGCCCAGACCCTGGTGGATGCATTGCAGCTGGACCCAGAAACACTTGCCAATGAGACGGCCACCCGTGCTGCCAATATAGCCCGTGCCGCTGCCTCCAACCGTGCTGCTCGGGCTGCTGCTGCTGCTGCCCGTACTGCCTCCAACGATCAGGTGGCCTTTAACCAACCAGTGGACACAGACCAGGCCTCAGGAGAGGATACCCAGCCCATGATATATACCAAGTCTCAGGGGGCCACCCCTGAGACAACCCCTGCTTCTTCACAGATTTCCCAGATGCAAATCAACAGTGACATGGCTGCCCCTGGGGCTCCAGCAACCCCCACACAGCCCCAGACAGCCTCCCAGGCCCAGGAGGCTGCTACCGAGGGCCCTAGTACCACCCGCACTTCCTCTCAGGCTCTATATGCCAGTGAGTTAGATGCCACCCAGCCCAAGACAGCTTTCCCGGGTCACAATGATGTCTTTGATTTTACCCAGCCAGCAGGTGTCAGTGGCATGGCTTTTACACGCCCCAAGAGACCTGCCATGGCCCAAGAGGCTGCCACAGAGGGCCCCAGTGCTGCCTCTGGTGTGCCCCAAGCAGCATCTGCCAGGGAGGTGGCAGCCACCCAGCCCAAGACGAACAAGTCTGGGAAAGCTCTTGCTAAGACTCGGTGGGTGGAGCCTCAGAATGTTGTGACAGCAGCTGCTGCGAAGGCCAAGATGGCCACAGGCATCCCTGAGCCTGAGGGTGCAGCTGCCACCATTCAGCACAGTGCTGAGCCCTGGGCCAGGATGGGAGGCAAGAGGACAAAGAAGGTAAGATCTCCCTGCCACCTCCACACCTCTCCTCCCCTCAGCTCCCCTCCCCTCCTCTCTTCTTGACCCTGTTCCTCAAACACAAGCTTGCTGAGCATTTTTTTACTCCATGTGATTCCGACCCTCAGGTAGCTCAAAGACTGGTAGAAGAGGAGGTTGGCTCAGTGCCTGGCACTGAACACATGTCAGCTGCTGCTCACACTACTCTTATTTACCCAGTACCTGCTGCATGGGCGAGGTGTATGCCGGGCAATTTGACACGTGGAGCCTGGTAACCCTGTGTCTCTTCTCTTTCTAATGATACAGTCCAAGCACCTGGATGATGAATATGAGAGCAGCGAGGAGGAGAGAGAGCCTCCTACAGTCCCGCCAACCTGGAGAGCGTCACAGCCCCCATTAATGGCACGGTCTCAGGTGGCCCCTCGGCCCCCAATGGCCCTGACATCCCAGATACCCTCAAGGCACGTACTGTGCTTGCCACCTCGCAACGTGACCCTTCTGCAAGAGAGGGTAAGAAGTCTGCGTTCTCCCCTACTCTCCCTCCACTCCTCCCTTACCGACCAGTTCTTGGCAGTCACCCGTGCCTTGATCTTCCCGTGTATTCCTCCTTCTCCAGGCAAATAAGTTGGTGAAGTACCTGATGATCAAGGACTACAAGAAGATCCCCATTAAATGCTCAGGTAGGCAAACTCTGCCCTCTCCCTGAGATTTACCCTTCCCCCTCCCCATGCCTATTTTGTGGGCATCCCTTCACTTACATGCTTCCACCCCACCAGGCCATGGCTGGGGCCTTCGTTTCCACAGCATAGGGCCCTGACTGTGCTACCCTCCACAGGGCTGACCAAGAGGCTTCAGCTCTGTGGCCCCTACTCAGCCCAAGTGCTCTCCCCTACTCTCCCTTCCTGCAGACATGCTGAAGGATGTCATCCGAGAATACGATGAGCATTTCCCAGAAATCATTGAACGAGCGACATACACTCTGGAAAAGGTGGGTGCAGAGGTGGGGTGCAACTCTGCAGGAGAACCCTGCGTCCCTTTAAGGCCCAATTTCAGTACTACCTTCTCCAGAAGCCTTTCCTAGCCTCTCTGCCTTTGAGCTTCCACGGCACTGGCAGTTTGACACGTTACTTCCTTCCCTCAGTTACTCTTTTGTGCTCTCTGAGCGTCTCATTGTCTCATGAAGTGAGTCTCTTCACCTAGGCCAGTGCCAGACCTCCCACAGTGAAGGTCCTTCACACCCTCCCTTCTTCCACCTCTACTCACAAGCGGAATGCCCTGCTCAGAAAAAGTTCTAACAAGGAATTGAGTGACTGCCTGCAGGATGCCCAGGCTGGAGTTTTGATCTCCCACTCTGTTTTCTCCCCCGTGTAGAAGTTTGGGATCCATCTGAAGGAAATTGACAAGGAAGAACACCTGTATATTCTTGTCTGCACACGGGATTCTTCAGCTCGCCTCCTCGGAAAGTAAGAAAGGAAAGGAGGGTTGTGACCTTCCTCGGTGCTACCCCATCCCTACCCAACCTCCCGCATCCTCTCAGAAGCTCAGAAGAACCAGGGAAAAGAGGACTTGAGTACCTAGCATACCTCCCGCACGTAGGAAGTGGTGCCCAGGAACTGGGTGAAAGGGATAGTAGCCTGGGGTGGGGCATTGCTGCTGTCAGGGTTTCATCACCATCACCCGAAGTTTCCCAGGAAAGCAGGCTTGTTGTTTTTTGCCTCTTCCTACTGAGTATCTGGTCAAGAACTGGCAGAGTGATCCCCAAAGGAGCGCTTACTGCTGAGGGTAGATCCTAAGGCTAAAGGGCAGGAAAGGCCTGCATACACCTCTGCCAAGCATTTGCTCCCTGCCAAACCCTGTCCTCTGCAGAACTCTGGGAGGGAAGTACTAGTATCCACATTTTATGGATGAAGTGATTAAGTCTCGGCTGAGGAATGAATTGTCCACGATCAAGTAGCAAGCCATGCGTAGAGCTGGGAAGAAGTCCCCGCCAGCCGAGAAATCTGGGACAGGCTAGGTGGGTGAGCCAGCTTCAGTCATGCATGCGAATGTCTGCTGGACATGATCCCTCTTTCTACACCTCTAGGACCAAGGACACTCCCAGGCTGAGTCTCCTCTTAGTGATTCTGGGTGTCATCTTCATGAACGGCAACCGTGCCAGTGAGGGTGAGTGGCTGGGCCTGCAGATGTGGTGTTTGTTGGCCCATAGTCTCATTTTCATGTGTTAATTTCTTGCACCTCATCTCCCTTTGCAGCTGTCCTTTGGGAGGCACTACGTAAGATGGGACTGCACCCTGGGTATGCTTGGCCTCTCTCAGCTCCTGCCCTCATTGTTGTCCTTTGGCAAAAGACAGTCCCAGGATTGCAATTGCCTGGTGGTCTGATGCAGGGAAATGGGGAGTCCTGGACTAGGTAGAGAGCAAAAGACCTCACCAGGCTGGATGAGGAAACAGTCCTGCATTCTCAGCCCCTTACCTGCCCTCTCTCCCCTCTCTGCCCCCAGACAAGATCTAAGCTAGACTGTCAGGGTTAGGGGCTCCGCCAAACCCCCAACTTGGGCTTCCTTGTAAAGTAGCCATCTAGTCTCTGCTGTGTGCTCAGGCTTCCTCCACAGGGGTGTCTGATGGGCTGGGAAGCTCTTGATCATGCAAGGGAGTGCTCCTGCCCACATCTGGGCACTGCTGTCATCTGTAATCATGGGTTCCATTTCTTGCTGTCAGGGTGAGGCACCCATTTCTTGGTGATCTGAGGAAGCTCATTACAGATGACTTTGTGAAACAGAAGTGAGTATTGAAGAGGTTAACTTTGTCTCACCCTCATGTGGTCCTTGTGTGTGCTGGTCTGGCTGAGAGTCATTCCCCATGCCATACCCTGTGTTAGACGGACGGGCGCCTCCATATTGTAGGCATGGGTGGGGGTATATGAGTTTGTGGGGAGTAGAACTCCGGGACAGTGTCAGGGAAAGGGAGCAAGCATTGCCTGAGAACAAGGTACAGGGTGTGTTACAGTCACCATCTCATGTGCCACCTGCCGTTTAGGCTGTTATGTGAACTCCCTCTGTTTTACAAGTAAGGAATCTGGGGCTCAGAGAGAGAAAGTCTCTGAGCATGACCCAATGCTAGTGAGGGCCTAGGGCCAAGCTCTCCTGACTTTCTGGCCAGGGCCCACCCTATTCCTATCCTTGGTCCTTGGACAGCTTGCATACACCATACAGGCACACCACACACACACACACACACACACACACACACACGATCAAGAGTAGAGGAGCGTGCATGGAGCATTCTGTTCCTGGCTGGCTCTTTCTTGCCTTTACAGTCATCTACTGTGATGGACCTCTTCAGCACTCAGCCAGGCCATTGATGAGGCCCTCGCAGTGGGGTGTACTCAGAGCAGGGAGCCTGAGGAATGGCTCCTCTGTTTACAACACACCCAACAGGAATCTGGGTTTATTGTTACAAGGAGCACAAAACTTGCATCCTTCCCATGAACAAATGCCCTACACAGGTCTCCCCTGTACACCTCCAGGTAGCTTCTGGGCAAGACCAATGGCAGAAGACTTCAAAGGCCTCAGTATTGGAGGCAGCCCTGGGAGTGAGTCAAGGGCTGGAAGGACAGGGGAATCCTCTCCCGAGAGTTGAGCTGCAGCATTGCGGTTGAGGGGGTGCCATCACTTACCCATTGGTTAAAAAACAAGCCCACTTGGCTAGAAGCAAAAGCTTCTTTTCCTCTCTCACTAAGGTACCTGGAATACAAGAAGATCCCCAATAGCAGCCCACCCGAGTATGAATTCCTCTGGGGACTGCGAGCCCGCCACGAGACCAGCAAGATGAGGGTCCTGAGATTCATTGCCCAGGTAAAGAGACCCTCCAGACCCTCTGTTAGGTGCCATGCACTGGGGTAGGCACTTTCCATACCTTCTTTGTTTATTGTTTACAGCCTCCTCCTGGCTATCCCATATTTCCAGTGGGGATACAGAAGCTCAGAACGCTTCCTAAGTACTTTATACAAGGTCACGGAAGTATTAAGTACGAGGGTTGGGGTGAAATCCCGGGTTGGACACATAATAATAGGCGCTTGAGTCCAGTAGTCTTTATTTTTATCATCATTATGCAGAGCACGTAGTAGGGTGCATTGCAGGAAGCAGGTCATCAATGAATGTGTCTTGTCTCTATTTTTATGGTTGCTGTTATTTCATCTCAGAATCAGAAGCGAGACCCCCGGGAATGGAAAGCTCATTTCTTGGAGGCTGTGGACGACACTTTCAAAACTATGGATGTGGATATGGCTGAGGAACATGCCAGAGCCCAGATGAGGGCCCAGATGAATATCGGGGATGAAGCTCTGGTTGGACGGTGGAGCTGGGACGATATACAGGTGGAGCTCCTGACCTGGGATGAAGATGGAGATTTCGGTGACGCCTGGGCCAGGATCCCGTTTGCTTTCTGGGCCAGATACCATCAGTACATTCTGAATAGCAACCGTGCCAACAGGAGAGCCACATGGAGAGCTGGTGTCAGCAGCGGCACCAATGGTGGGGTCAGCACCAGCATCCTAGATGGCCCTAGCACCAGCTCTACCATCCGCACCAGAAATGCCGCCCGAGCCGGTGCCAACTTCTTCTCCTGGATCCAGTAAGTTTTTCAGTAGATAAGTTAGACTCTGAAGAAGGGGATGTGGAGTTGCTGGGAGATGTCAGGGGAAGGCCTGGGGTAGGGTGGGCTGGGGGAACTGATGAGACGGTGGAAGAGAACTCTTTTTGTCATTTATATCCATCACTGTTTAATGTATTTAAATTTGTGTTTTCTCTTTTCTTTCTTGTGTTTACAGACACCGCTGATGAACTGCAGCAATCTTACTCACCAGGCCAGAGCACCTCCTCACATTCTTTCTGAATTAGCACTCTGGCCAGCTTGTACCTATCCATTGAAGAGAGCATGCAAGATGAAGCTTCCTTTGCTCTTCCTGTTTTTGTTGTTTGCTTTTTTCTTGTGCTTTGGCGTTTTTGGTTATCAGTGCTTCATTAAAGTTGCAAAATTAACCTGGATGCTTCCTCCTTTTCCTGTGCACCTGCTGCTCTAAGTGGCGCTGGTTGTGCTCATAGGGTAGGATGGAAACTTCTGCGGGCTCTCTGGGAGAGGTGGACCCTGCCTCTTCCTAAAAGACAGGTAGATAATGGGTGGGATGCTGGGAAGTGCTGAGGTTCCAGCTGAGTGTGGAGGCCATGAGTTTTTAGAGGTCCCAGTCCACACACTGATGTAATTTCCAACAAGCGTTGTTCAGCAGCTCCAGTTAGATGCCAAGAGGGAGGCAAGAGAGGGGATCAAATGGAAGACTGCACATTGGTGCCAACTGTCCTCCCCACTAAGGAACAGGGTCCACAGGGACTCACTGGACCCACTATCTTCTCCCCCATCTTTGGAGGTGCTGTCCCAGAAACTCCCTCACCATCCACACATCTTTCAGGACCTCATCTCTGGGAAGGGAGGGGTCTTAAGGAAAATGAGGTAGACCACACAATGACATTCTCAGCCATCCAGCCAGTAGGAGGAGGAGTTATTACTGAGAGGGCAGGATCTAGTTTTCTCCTCCTCACAGGTAGCCCATCCCTGTGACTGGGAACTGAGAGCTGTTTGGGAGTTCTGGAGGCTCCCCGTGAGGCAAAGGTCAGGCCTAGGACCCTAGGACCAGGTGTATTCAATGGCTGGGTGATAGCTGGAGGGGGTGGTGTCAAGGCTGCCACTCCCCAAGGTGTAAGACAGTGAGGGCAGAGACAGATTGGACTCCAGGGAAGTGCTCAGTAGTGGACCGGGACGGTGTCCAGTGCCCCAGATAAGGAGGAGAAAGACTGCAGTGCAAGGGCCCCAGCCCCTCCTCTAGAATGGGGTCCTCTCTCAGCCAGACCTGGATCCTGACACAGGAACAGCTACATAATTTGCAAGGCCCAGTGCAAAAGGAAAATGCAGAGCCCCTTGTTCAGAAGTTATTTAAGCACTTCAAGATGGCAACAGCAGAGCATGTAACCAAGTGTGGGGGCATTCTACGTGGAGGGCCTTGTGCAAAGGCATAGGTCCCACACCAGGAAGCTGTCTCTGTCCTGGCCCCTCCCCCCGGATATGCTTGTTGGCAGATGCTGTGCTTTCTCCTTTGTGAATTCTGGGTCAATGCTTGACCACAGCGACATTCTGTGACTCTGAACAGATCAAATTCCCTTCCTTTCCTGTTTCCAGGACTGTGCTTGAGGCTGTGGGAGAGGTGAAGGATACTGAGACCCCTGCCCTAGGGTGAAGAATTACACATAATGTGGCTGGCACCCCCACCCTGGGAACTTCCCAGGATGCTGCTGTGCACCTGGTAGGCACAAGACTTTCCTTGGATGAAGTGAGGGTACTCATCATAAGCCACAGGTGTGAGTTTGAGCACAGTGTGCAGAGGGCACTTGAGAACATACAGAAAAAGTTTTGTCTGAAGTTGTCCAAGTATGGGCATACTAGCAAATTATCTTTTGCAGTGGTTTCCCTCCCACATCCTCCAAACCAATGGAAAAGTATATAGACAGTAGTATGCTGCTCAGAGATAATTTAACAATCCCATTCCCAAAAGAAAATATTTCCTGTGTTTTGCATCCTAGGCTTTTAAGGCTTGCACTCTCCTCCCGCCCTCCCAGCCTCCTAAGACATCAGGTTCGTCGGGCTTTCCCTGGGCAGCCATCCTGCTTCTCCCCCTCGTCTTTGCCATCGTCATCATCAGGCTCTGTGCCAAGCACTCCACAGGCATTATCTCATTCCACCCTTGCTGACACTCTGAGCGTCTTACCGTTGCCCCTTTTACAGAAGAGAGAACAGACTCAGAGAAGGGAACCAATTTCCTGAGGTCTCTGACTCAGCTCTGCCACTGTCTCAACAAGTGATTTCTTCCCTCTTCGGCCCTCAGTGTCCCCGTCTCTCACAGCACAATACTGGACTAGATGTACTTCGAGGGTGCCTCCAGCTCTGAGGCTCTGTGGCTCTGCAGTCTTTACCACATCATCTTTCTGAGCCCCAGCTTCCTCACCTGTGTAATGGGAGTAAGTGAGAACATCTGTCCTGCCCTGCTTGGACCCCAGGGCAATTGTGAGCAGCTGGCATGGCTCTGTGTGTGAGTGCGTGTAGGGAGTGGATAAAGCAGCATACAAACGATAAAGCTGTGTACAAAAGGGAGGTACGCACGCCCCTTCCCTCCCCCCCCCCCCCCCACTCCAGGCATATCTCAGAGGGGAGGGGCTCTGGAATGCACCTGGGATCAACTCCTAACTCTGCCAGTTTGAGTCCTCTGACCTTGGGCCAGTGACCTCATCTCTCTGAGCCCCCATTTCCTCGTCTGGACAGTGAAGTTAGTATGCCTGCCTCAGTTTCAAAGATGGCACCAAACAGTAGAGAGGTGAACTGCATCAGAAATCTCACAGCCCAACAACCCCTACGCCATCCCCCCTCATCACCTTTTATGAGAGGAAATGAGGAGCAGGCAGAGGAAATTACTTGTCCAATGTCAATTTCCCAAGTTCCCTGGGTTCCAATTCTAGATGACCCCGCACTTCACACACTCTTTATTCTGAAGCTAGCATTGAAGAAAAGATCCATGTTTACAGGCCATTGTGGACTTCAGATATCACCTTTCCATTGTCCTCTTGCACTCTCAAAATATCCTGGAAATGCTGACACTTCAGCATCCACATTAGGAATGGACTCTCACACCCATACATGAGATTAACAGTCGAGGCTAGGAAAGCAATTTTATTTTGAAATTTTTGAAATAATTAATATACCCAATGGGGAGCAGATGTAGCTCAAGCAGTTGGGCTCCGGCCTCCCACATGGGAGGTTCCAGGTTCAGATCCCGGTGCTTCCTAAAGAAGACGAGCAGACAGACACAGTGAACTGACACAATGAGACAACAAACAAGCAGGCAAACAAACAGACACAACGAGAACGGAGCAGACGTGGCTCAAGCAGCTGGGCTTCCGCCTCGCATACGGGAAGTCCTGGGTACAGTTTTCAGTACTTCCTAAAAAAAGGTGAGCAGGCGCAACGAGCTGACTCAATGAGCTGCAAAACAAGCAGACACAATGAGCAGGGAGTAGATGTGGCTCAAGCGGTTGGGTGCTCCCCTCCCACACAGGAGGTCAGGGGCTCGGCTCCCTGTGCCTCCTAAAAGAAGACAAGCAGACACAAAGAGCCGGCAATGAGCTTGCTGACGAGGGAGCCATCTCGAGGGGGGGATTTTTTTTTAATTGTAAGATTTTTAAAAATTAATATACCATGGGGCACAAAGGTCGAAAAATGAAAACAGCTATACACACCCAATATCTATGTAGCAGTTTAAAATGTAAAAAAAGGCAGGTGTCCTAAGGGTTGATAAGCATGTGGAGCAAGGGAACTCTTACATAGTGTCAACAGAATTGATATTTTCCACAACACCGTTTGAAAACATTAGGAAATTAGAGTGAGCTGAATATTTCCTGCAACCTCTAGGGAGGGGAGATCAGAGACAAAGTCCAGGGGAATGGGAGCCTCTTGAAAGCAGCTAAGGAACAAGTGGGGAAATTTGTAGATTTATTAAGAGTTGTCCAGTGCCTTTAGCCAGGAATCTGAAGGAACTGAAGCCAGATAACCATGTACCTTGTGGGACGACAGCAGCTACAAACTGTGTTCCGCCTTGTTTCTGAAGTGTTCTAGGAAAATGTGGAATACTGGCCATTGGAATGGAGATACTGGGGAAGAGCCCGTGGATCAGCCCACCCTTTCAGAGTTTCCTCCTCCTCCTTTCTTTCTTGTACCCTCCCCCCACCAAAAAAAAAAAAAAAAAAGGCCAGAAGCCACAAGTTTGGGATGCAGTGGAGGCAAGGGCAAAGGCAAGTGCATAGGCGCAATCAACCATGAGAATGAGTCCAACCTCAGTCATCCACCAGCTATATTTAAAAATTCTTGTCCAGAGGCACGAGTCGTTAATCTGCCGTGTGTGGAGTGTGGGTGGGGTGGGCAGAGGCTGGCTAGAGTCCTCAGCCTAGTGCTCACAAGTAGAAACCATGAATGACTTACCTAGCCTTAGATTTTTGTACTATCAGAGGTCTTGATTTTGAGGATACCTCATTAACAAACTGAGCCCATCAAAATTTCGCTGAGAGGCAAGGCTTTGCTTCTGTTTTCCACTTTATTGAGGTATAATTTGCATGCAAAAATGTACCTATTTTAATGTGTAGAGATCCATAAGTTTTGGAAATTCAACCATCCGTGGAAGTACCACCCTAATCGAGAAATAGAACATTTTCATCCCACCAAAAGTTCCCTTATGTCCATTTCCAGGGGATCTCTACCATCCACACCAAGTCTTAGGCTTCCAATGGCCATATATTAGATATTTATTTCCTAGAATTTCATATATATGTCAACATACAAGATATAATCTTTCGTGTCTGACTTCCTTCTCTCAGTATGAAGGCCTCTGAGCTGCATCTGTGTTTGGCATAAATCAGTAGATTGCGGGATTTTATTGCTGAGTATTTTTCCATTTTATAAATATGCCACAACGTGATTGTCCAGTAACCTGTTGACGGTCAAGCATTTACTCACGCACTGGTTTTCACTTATTGACTTATGAGTAAAGTTGTTCTGAATATTTTTGCACAATTTCTTTATCAGTGTATTTGGTGAGTTTTTTTTTTTCTTTGTTAGAGAAGTTGTGGGTTTACAGAACAATCTTGCATAAAATACAGGATCCCCATATACTACCCTATTATTAACACTTTCATTGGTGTGGAACATTTGTTACAAAATTGATGAAAGCACATTTTTATAATTGTGCCATAAACTACAGTCCATGGTTTAATTTAGGGTTCAGAGTATAGCGCAGTTCCATGGATTTTTAAAAAAATCTTTATTCTGTTACCATATATACAATTTAACATTTCCCCCTTCTAACCACATTCAGATACGTATTTCAGCATTGTTCACTGCATTCTCAAGGTTGTGCTACCATCCCCACCATCCATTAAGTAACCACTTCCATCATTCCAAATAGGAACCCTGTACATTTGAAGTCTTAACCTCCCATTCCCTAGCCTCACCCTGACGCATGATAACCTATGCTCTAGATTCTGACTCTATGATTTTGCTTATTCTTCTTTCATATCAGTGAGAAAATACAATATTTCTCCTTTTCTGTTTGGCTTATTTCATTCAACATGGTGTCTTCAACGTTCGTTCACGTTTCGCATGTATCGGGACTTCTTACCCTTTCCCTGCTGAATAATATTCCATTGTTTGTATGTCCTGCCTCTTTTTACCCGTTCCTCATTGGTAGATGGATACTTGGGTTACTTCCAGCTTTTGGCAATTGTGAATTGGAACAGTGGCTACCCTCAGAGTTGGGCCCCCAGCAATTCAAAGTCAGTAACTAAGAGCCCTGATCAGCAATCAACCATGTCCGCCCCTGGCCTTGGGAAGAGGATTTTAGGACCCTCTCCGCCTCCAGTGAGCTATCCAGGGGCTCTTCCCTACAGTGACCTACCGCGAGAACGGGGAATAGGTGCTGGTAACCACCGTGGGAGGAGAGAGGAATTTACTGGTGTTTATTGTAATTTACCAGCCTCTTCCTCCTGCTCTTCCCTGGATGCTGTACAGTGTTCTACTGGACCCTGGCGTTTCAGAAGAGCTGTTTCAAGTAGTTCCTTCCTGTTTCATTGTTGTTCTGATGGATCATCTGAATCCTGGAACTCCCTATTTTGTTAAATATGTTCAAGCATTTTGCCATCTCCCGCATTCCTCTAGCATGTATGTTTTCATTTATCTTGGGTAAATACATGGAAGTAAATTTGCTTCTTCACATGGTAACTATGTGTGTAAATGCATAATAAACTGGAAAAATATTTTCCAATGTGGTTGTGCCAGTATACATTCCCATCAGCAATATGAGAGTTCCAGTTGGCCCACATATTTGTAAGCACTTGTCATTGTCAGTCTTTTTTATTAATATTTTAGCCATTCTAGTGGCTTTGTTATGGTATATCATTGTCATTTTAATTTTAGTTTGCCTGATGACTAATGATATAGAGTGTTGTTGCATGTGCTTATTGGCCAGTTGTGTGTTTTGTTTTGTTTTTCCATGCATGTAAAGCTCTGTTCAAATGTTTTGCCTTTTCATTATTGGGTCATCTTCTTATTACGGATTTTTTAAGAATTCTTTATATATTTTTGGTTACTTTTCTTTTGTCAGGTATGTGCTTTGCAAATATTTTCACACTGTCAATGGCTTGCCTTTTTATTTTTACATTTGATGATTTCCGGTTAACTTTTTTTAATGGCTATTACTTCTTGCGTCTTACATAAGAATCCTTTTGCCCTCGCCAAGGTCACCAACACTTTTTCCTATATTCTAGAATATAGGAAATTCTAGAATTTCCTATATTTACTTCCTAGAATCTTGACTTTGAGCTGGAGCCTGGGAAGTGAACACACAGGCTAAATTATAAATAGGCTGAATTATAATTTTATAATTTTAGCCTTCTTTTTAGAGCTAGGATCCATTTGAAGATAATTTCTGCAGGAAAAGTAGGAGTCCATTTTTTTCCCCATAGAAATCTAGGTGTTCCTGCATAAATGGTTGAAAACACTCTACTTCCCCGTACTGAATTACTTTCAGCTCCTTTGTAGAAATTCAGCTCACCGTATATGTGTGGATCAATTACTGTGCTACCTATTCCAGTCCGTTGATCGACATGTATACCCTAAATTAAGTAGTGTGGGTCCTCTAATTTTGTTCTTCCTCTCTAAAAATGTTTTAACTGGTTTAGGTTCTTTGCATTTCCATATACATTTTAGAATCTGCTTATTGGTTTCAAAAAATAAACACTTCTGAATTTGCTTGGGAATACATTTAAACTGTAGACCAATTGAGAAAGATTTGACATCCTAACAATTTTGGATATTCCTCCTCATAAGCATTAATCTACGTACACTTTCATTTCCTTCAGTTGTTTTGTAGCTTTCAGACTATGTGTCTTGCATATATTTTATTAAATTTATCCCTGAGTAGTTCAGGTTTTTTGATGATACTGCTAATGTTGTTTATTTAATTGTGACTTTCAATTTTTCACCCCTAGTGTTTGAATATATAATGCCATTGATATTCTATCCTGTGACCTTGCTAAATGCTCACATTAGTTCTAGTCAGGTTTTTATAGGTTCCTGTATTGGTCAGCCAAAGGGGTGCTGATGGAAAATACCAGAAACCTGTTGGCTTTTATACAGGGTATTTGTTTGGGGTAGAAGCTTACAGTTTACCAGGTCATAAAACATAAGTTCCTTTCCGCACCTAAGTCCATTGCCACGTGTTGGGGCAAGATGTCTGCCGATTTCTGCCAAGAGTTCAGGGTTCCTGGGTTCCTCTCTTCCAGGGGCTCCGTTCCTCTCTGGGCTCAGCTGCTCTGCTCTCTCCAAAAGGCCAGCTATAGACTATCAGGTGAATGACTCTGTCTCTCTCCACAGGGCTTCGGCCATGTCTAAGGAGCTATCTCTATTCCTCGGTGTTCCTCTCCTGTGCGTTCACTTCTGAGGCTCCAGCTCAGAAAAGCTCCAGCATCAAAACGCCAGCATCACAACCCCAGGTTTTCGTTTTTCTGAGGGCTACAGAGACCCACAGGTTCTATGGTCATGGCATATGGCTCTGGAGTTCAGTGCCATGTCAGTTGACTCTACTTTGGGGTTTGTGTTCCTGAGTGTGATGGAGTTGGGCTCAGATATGACCTTTCTACACATGCCCCTTTTGTTACATTTACTGGACCTGTGGTTGTTGCTGGGGTTGCTATATACTCAGGAGACCTGAATCTCTGGACTGTCTGTGTGACAGCCAGGCCCTGAGCCTCAGCACGCTTGCAACTCCTACCCTCTTGTTTATTGGACTTACGCCGGCCACCTAACAGGGAGGTGAAGAAGGTCAACCACCACACCAGGGAGCCAAGAGTGCCTACAGCTGCAAGCAGGAGAATTGCATCCATCATCCGTGTGAAATCTAAGCCCCCTCTCGATATAGAGCTGGAGTGGATGTAACCATCCCAGGGTCCACAAGATGGAGGAATAGAGTATGGATTAGAGTGGACTTACTGATATTCTACTATGGAACTGTTGTGATTAGTAATGAAAGAAATTGTAGCACTGATGTGGAGAAAGTGGCCAAGGTAGCTGCTGAAGTAGGGAGAGGGAAGAAGAGATATGATGTGGGAGCATTTTCAGGACTTGGAGTTGTCCTGGGTGGTACTGCAGGGACAGATGCTGGACATTGTATGTCCTGCCATGGCCCACTGGCTGGCCTGAGGGAGAGTGTAAACTACAATGTAAACCATTATCCATGTGGTGCAGCAGTGCTCCAAAATGTATTCACCAAATGCAATGAATGTGCCACGATGATGAAAGAGGTTGTTAATGTGGGAGGAGTGGGGTGAGGGGGGTGGAGGGTATATGGGGGCCTCTTTTATTTTCTCAATGTAACATTTAAAAAAAATAGAGAAACAAACAAATTAACTAACTAACAACAACAAAAAAAACCTCCTCCAGCATCAAAACTCCAACAACACCTCTGCTTTGCCATGGAGTTTTATCTGTGAGACCCCACTCACCAAGGAGGCAGGGACTCAACATCCTGAGGTGGCCCAATCAAAGCTGTAATCATAATTTAATCACACGCAGGTACAGACCAGATTGCAATTATAATCCAATATCTATTTTTGGAATTTATAAATAATACCAAACTGCTACAATTCCATAGGATTTTCTAACATGCTTGAATATTCCTTTGAAATTCACAGTCCACATTTTTCTCCCTTTTCTTGTTAGGGCTTCCAGTACGTTAATGAGTAGAAGTGGAAAGAGTGGATTTTTTTCTGTGTCCACACTCTTAGGGGGAATGTGGACAAGTTTGTCAATGTTTTCGGTTTGTTTTGTGTTGATGCCTTTATCAGACTGGAGGACAGCCTTCAAATATATTGACAGTTTTTTTTATTTTTTCAGTCGTGGACAGGTTTTGGATTTCCTCAAACGCTCATTCTGCATCTAGTCACACAATCACACGTTTGTTACCTTACACAGTTAATATGGTAGATTATATTGCTTTTGGAATGCTAAACCAAAATTTTCCTCTCTGGCATAAATTCTACTTTGTCGTCGTGCATTATTCTTTTTGTATATTTTCCATAATTGATTTCTATTACTTTATTAAGGATTTCTGCAGCAAGTTTTATGAGGGATATTAGACTAACATTTGCCTTTCTAATATTATCTTTCTCTGCTCTAGTTTTCTGTGTAACGATGGCCTCAGAAAGTGAGCTGTGAAATATTTCCCATGTTCAGAAGGACTTTGTATGGGATTTTATCATTGTTCCATGAATAGTCCATTAAATTTATTGATGAAGCTATATGGGCCTAGAGTTTCCTTTGTTATAATGTTTTTATTTACAACTTCAATTATTTTTTGAGACCCAGGGATATTCAGAATTTTTATTTCCTCTTGAGCCCATATTGACAACTTGGCTCTTTGGGGTAATGTGCCCATTTCAAGTCAGTTGTTAAGTTTATTGATATATACAGGTGTAGCAGTTTGACAAAGTTATGAATTCCAAAAATAGATACTGGAATATGTTTGAAAACAGGTCGGTGCCTGGGTGTGATTAAATTATGATTGGGGCTTTGATTGGTCCACATCAGTAGGGCGTTGAGTCCCCACCCGTTGGTGGGTGGGGACTTACAGATAAAAGACATGGCAAAGGACAGAGTTGGAGGCTCTTTGATGCTGGAGTTTTGATGTTGGAGCTTGATGCTGAAGTCTAAAACTGGAGCACCGGGAAGTAAGGACACAGAGTAAAGAGAAGCAAGCCCCAGGAAGAGAGGAAGCCTGAGGCCAGAGAGAAGCAAGCCCTGGGAAGAGAGGAACCCAGGAAGCCTGACCCCCCACAGATGTTGGCAGCTGTCTTGCTGTGAAAATAGACTTTGCTGTGGGAAGTAACTTACGCTTTACGGCCTGGTATCTGTAAGCTCCTACCCAATATAAATACACTTTAAAAAAGCCAACAAGTTTCTGGTAGTTGGCATCAGCGCCCCTTTGACTTACTAATACAGAATCTGGTACCGAGGTGTGGGGAGGTGCTTTTGCGATGACCAAAATACTGGAATGGTTTTATCAATAGGTAAGGGGTATTTTTTGGAAGAATTGTGAAATGCTTTGAGGATGAGACCTAGATCGCTTTGAAGAGACTGTTGATACCAATATGGATACTAAAGGGACTTTTTATGACACCTGAGAAGTAAATGATGAAACAATTTTTGGAAACTGGAGGAAAGGCGATCCCGTGTTTTAAAGGTGCAGAGAACTTAGCAAGATTAACTCCCGGTGCTTTGTGGAAGGCAGAATTTGAAAATGGCAAACCTGGGCATTTAGCTGAAAAAATTTCCAAATTAAACCCGGAGAATGCGGCTTGGCTTCTGCTTGCAGCCTAGAGCAAAATGCTAGATGAGAGAGATATGCTGAGGGCTGAACTGTAGGGCACAAAGAAAACAAAATCTGATTCTGGGAATTCCAAGCCTTTGGAAACCAAGCTGCCAGATGAAAATGCCCCACTGGAGGACTTAACTAAACTTGGAATTTGTAAATCAGGATTGAAGATGCAGTTATCTTGGAAAGACTTGTGGAAAGTCTTACTGTCTGGTGACTTGGATGCCTGCTTCCTGCATGCAAAGCCAACAGGCTTTTTGAGAGAGCTGTATGAACAAAGCCACTGTCAGCCTGGAATAAGAGGGACATTGAAAGGGGTGATTGAAGGGGAAATAACTTGAACAGGAAAACCATGGAAGCTGCGATCTGGAACTCAGGCATCACCTTGGGCCAAGAGAGGAACCCCATCCATGTGTACAGAGAGGGTGAGTTTGCCCCAGCAGTTGAAGAGGGTGGATGTTCCTGACAGATGCTCTGGGAAAGTTTTGCTGCCCCAGGGTACAGAGAAGGTGGAGCCCATTCTCCAAGGATGAGGGCGATTAAGGTCTGCACCTTACAGGTCTGAGAGTGGTGGACCTGTCCCCCATGGATTAGGGAAGGCCAGGTGGTCAACTCACTGCTCTGAGAGAGTTGAGCCTGTAGGCCAAAGGTTAGGGGGAATATAGTCCTCATGTCACAGTACTCGGGGGGTTAAGACTCTAACCCAAAGATTCAGTAAAGTATGGCAATCACCCCCATGCTCTTGCAGGGTGAGGTCTAGAGCTTGGTCAAAACCCAGATCCGTGGTGAGAGTGGAACTGAGAAAATGGCCAATGGGCAAGCCTGTGGAAAAGGTGAGTCCCAGGTGGCCCCAAAGACAACCATCCATCATCTTAAGAATGACTCTCTGACTTTGAAATCGAACAGAGGTTGCCCTGCAGGTCTACTGAGCTGTAGAGAAACCGGGACTCATGTTTCCCTCCCAGTTTCTCCTTATTGTAATGAAAATGTTTTCCTATGTCTGTCCATTTGTGTATTGGAAGCATATAAATGGTTTTGTAAGTTTCAGAGATACACAGCAGATGGGATTTGCCCCAGGACAAACTGTACTTCTTTAAATTGATTGTGATATGATTTAGTACTTGCATTGTTACTGAGTTAAGGTTTTCTTGAATAAATGTAATATTGTCTTTTTGGAATTCAGAGGGTGGAGCGTAGCAGTTTGATACACTTATTAATTCCAAAAATAGATAATGGATTATGTTTGTAAACTTGTCTGTACCTGGGCGTGATTAAATCATGATTGGGGCTTTGATTGGTCCACATCAGTAGGGCGTTGAGTCCCCACCCATTGGTGGATGGGGACTTACAGATAAAAGACATGGCAAAGGACAGAGTTGGAGGCTCTTTGATGCTGGAGTTTTGATGTTGGAGCTTGATGCTGACCTCTTAAGCTGGAGCCCTGGGAATTAAGCACACAGTGGAAAGAGAAGCAAGCCCCGAGAAGAGAGGAACCCAGGAAGCCTAAACCCCCACAGATGTTGGCAGCCGTCTTGTCCCAACACATGAAAATAGAATTTGATGGACCCACATCCTGGGGAGGACTAATGCCATCAAATAGAGGGAACTGTATCTCTCGAGAGAAAGGGTGGCTCTCAGGGCATTAGGGCAGTTGAGCAAGTCAGGCCCTGAACACTGTTGCAAGTATATCTGGACGTGGCTCCTCGGGAAATGGAGATTGGCTGTCGCTTTGCACGCCAAGGGGAAGGGAAAATGGATGTTGAATGGATGGAACCAAGGTAAATGTGGGGGCAAGAGAGGGGTTTTGCGAGAGTACACAAGGATGGATATAAAACATGTAATATTACACCAAAAACTTATAGGGGCGTCAGACTAATAATGTAAACCATAATGTAAAACATAATGTAAAACATAGAATAACTAAAAAATTTAGAAAACTGTATATCCTAAAGTATGGACCACATTGTAAGCACAGATATCACCTTGTTTGAAAGCTATTGTCTCAGAGTCTGTACATCAGTTTCAGTAAATATGATATGAATAAGTTAAAAGATTATCGCTGTGGAAGGGAAAAGGTTTTATGGTGGATGTGTGGGAGTACTGTATATTGTATATATGAATTACTGTGATCTAGGGCTGTTGTGAAGAGAAGCTCAATAATTAGGAATAAAGAAAAGAAAAAGATAGGATGTAAAATTTTTCCAAATCAATATGTATTCTATATCTAACCTTTAAACTCATCGCTATATTCCATTTTACTAGTAAGGGAACCTGACATTATATTGGGCTTCACTTTTCAGGAAGTTTTGGATCACAGAATGGTTCAACAATGGCAGTGGAGGAATACCAGTATGGGATGTTATTGACAGGGGACATATGGTTGACAGGGAGATATACAGGGCATGTGTCCAGGGTGCATGGAAATGTTTGGATGTACTCATAGTGGAAACAATTAAAAACAACAGCTGGGGGGGGGGTACTGGGTTCCTGGCCGGGGAGGGCTCTGTCGTGGTCCCTAGGGGAGCAGCAGCAGTCCCCCAGGTGCAACGGTAAGGACCAGGAAGGAATGAGGGTCCAACAGTGAGCCCCTGATACTAATGACTATGCTTGTGAGCCTATACGCCTGAAATAAGAACAAGGCCTAGAGCAGCACTGTGCCTAGGAGTTCCCTCCTGACAGCCTCCGTGTTACTCAAATGTGGCCAGTCTCGAAGCCAAACTCAGCAGGTAAATGCAATGCCTTCCCCCCAGCATGGGACATGACACCCAGGGATGAGCCTCCCTGGCACTGAGGGATCACTACCAAGTACCAACTGATGATGCAACTAGAAAATGACCTTGAATTAAAGGTTCAACGCGGACCAGCAGAATATCCCTGTCTGCATATAATAACAGGAGTTAAAAATGCTGTTTGACCTAAAGTAAGGGGGAAATGGAAAGGACAAATGAGTTTATATGACTATGAGTCTCTAAAAAAGAGTCTGGAGGTTGTCAGAAGGATTGCCCTTATGCACACCTGAGCAGAGTCTCAGAGACAGATAAAGTAGATACTACAACCCTAGGTATTGGTCCTTTTGAGGGCTAAAGAGACTCACAGGTTCTATGGTCATGGCAGATGGGGTTCACTGCCATGTCAGTTGGCCCTTCTTTGGAGCTGATGTTTCTGCATGATGGAGCTGGACTCAGATGGGATCTCTTTTCACAAGGCTTTCATGCTACTTTACTGGAATTGTAGTTGGTGCTGGGGCTTAAGATATATCTAGGGGATTTGAAGCTCTAGACTGACAATATGATAGCCAGGCCCTGACCTCAACAGACTTCAGCTCCTGCACTCTGATTTATTGGACTTACTCCACTCAGCTAACATGGAGTCGAAGAATGTCAACCACCACACCATGGAGCCTAGAGTGCCTACAACTGAAAGCAGGAGGATTGCATCCAATATCCATGTGGAATCTAAACCCCCTCTTGACATAGATGTGGAATGGACACAACCAAGCCAAGTTCCAGAGGAAGGAGGAATACAGTAAGAATCAGAGTGGACTTAATGATATTCTATTCATGAACTGTTGTGGTTAATAATCGAGAAAATGTGGCATTGATGTGGAAAAAGTGGCCATGGTGGCTGCTGGGTGCGGGGAAAGGGAAGAAGAGAAGAGATGTGGAGGCATTCTTGGGACTTGGAGTTGTCCTGGGTGGTGCCCCAGGGACAATTGCCGGATGTTGTATGTCCTCCCATGGCCCACTGGATGGAACGTGGGAAAGTGTGGGCTATGGTGTGGAACATGGGACATGGGGCGCAGCGATGCCCGGAGATGTACTCAGCAGACGCAATGGATGTGACATGATGATGGGGAAGAGTGTTGTTGGGGGGGGGGGGAGTGGTGGGGTGGGGGCTGTGGGGGCGAATGGGGACCTCATATATTTTTAATGTAATATCTTTTTAAAAAATGAATAAATTGAGTAGAATTTGGGGAAAAAAAAAAGAAAATAGACTTTGATGGGGGAAGTAACTTATGCTTTATGCCCTGGTATCTGTAAGCTCCTATCCCAAATAAGTACCCTTTATAAAAGCCAACAGATTTCTGGTATTTTGTATCAGCACCCCTTCGGCTGACCAACACAACAGGTTTGCCTATAGAGATTAGTATTTTGCTTTTTCCATCATGAATATGGCTGTCCTTGTCCATCTCCTTGGGTTCATTTTTGAATAGGACCCTCAGCTCATGGAGGCAGATGCCAAAGAAAGAAACACATTAAGACTGTCTTGGAGGGATACTGATAGATTATGTGGGAAAAGAGAGTTATTGTGAACCCCCACTCCCTCCCATACACACACAGTGCAGTGATGTTCAGCTGCTGAGAATCAACTCTGCTCTGTCCCTCCCCTTCCTATCCCTTTTCTTTCACAGGTGGTGCTCCAGTTGAATATAATCAACTCACTCATCCTGCGATTATGGGGAGGCCTGAAAGTGGATTTCCCCCTCCCAGATGCACTTGTTTTGCTGCACAAGGAGGCGCGTGTATACTTGACGTTCCCACTCCCCCTGGATTTCCAGGTATATGCAATTCCTTGTCAGATTAAGTGTACCAAGCATACCATCGTATTCTCCTCTGGGGCTCGTGGGAGTGGCAGTGATAGTCATAACAGTAGTAGTGATTTCACAGGCTAAACCCCCAGATTTCACTCCTGAATTTCCCTAAGACAGCTCCTCAAAGACATTTTTCACCCAGCACTGAAGCACAGAACTTACAATATATTTTAGATGGTCTTATGAAGGTGGTTCACCATCATATGAGCACCTTGGTTCCTTGGACCCGGGCATCTAAGTCTGGACATCTATTTGTGTGTGTGAATGCACTCAAGTCAATGTGTATGAGTTGTTCACCTGTGAGTATGTGCAGGTGAATGTGTTTTGGTAAGCCTGAATGGAGGTGAGTGTTCATGAACTATGTGTGTGTAGTCAGAATGTTTGTAAGTGTGTGTTCACATACATGTTTGTGAAATGTGAGTCATGAATTCGTATGTGTTCATCAGCAGATCTGAAGTTGAGTCTGTTTTATGAGTAATATGGCTAAATATGTATGAATCTACAGATATACCCATGAGAATTGATGAGTGTGTTTCTGTAACTAGCTTGCTAGTGGTGTGTTTTAGGGGATGGCCTTGTATTCCGTGTGATTATGTATGTACAGAACATCCCAGTATCTGAGGGCACCCGTGTGTGTGTCTCTCCACTTAGGTCTCAGTGTGTCTGTGGAATGTGTATCAGTAAAGTATGTATGACCTGAATATGTCTTTGGGGCAATGTGTGAGTCTCAGTGACCCTGTGGGCAGTGCATGATTTTTCCTGAAGTTGGCGTGAAAATGTGTTACCGTGTTTGAGTTTATGTGTCTGTACTGTGCTGTTGTCCATGGTGCCCCTATACATGTGGGTTTAATGGGCCCTCGTTCAGACTGTGCATGTGTATGCTATTCTATATGTTTAGTTATTTCTGTGGCTGCATTTATGAGTTCGTGTGTGTGTATGTGCAAGTACATATCGACAGAAATGCCATTTTATAACATTTCTTGTCCCACCTGCCCCAAACTACAAAGAGTAGGAATAGTGAAGACCTAAGACACAGTTTTTCCCTTGGCCTTTTATAGATGTAAGTGCCACAGCCTCCCCCAGAAAAGGAAATTCATCCTCAGAAGAGGTATTCCTCTAGGACACGCATAGGTCCCTTCACTTTTCAGAGCAACCACCAGAAATGAATGGGCAGGAAGGTGGCAGGGTGCATTGGACTTTCTTCTCGGGTGTGGATCCCAATATGGCTGCACGAAGAGCAGGTGGACTGTGGTTTCTGGCTTTGGTTACATCGCTGTCTCACTTAAACCTTCTTTAGGCATTTACAACATAGCCATTGGGAAGCAGACTTGGCCCAGTGGTTAGGGCATCCGTCTACCACATGGGTGGTCCACGGTTCAAACCCCGGGCCTCCATGACCCATGTGGAGCTGGCCCACGTGTAGTGTGGATGCGCGCAAGGAGTGCCCTGCCATGCAGGGGTGTCCCCTGCGTAGGGGAGCCCCACGCCCAAGGAGTGAGCCCCTCAAGGAGAGCCGCCCAGCGCGAAAGAAAGTGCAGCCTGCCTAAGAATGGCGCCGCACACACAGAGAGCTGACACAAGATGACACAACAAAAAGAAACACAGATTCCCATGCTGCTCACAACAACAGAAGCGGACAAAGAAGAAGACACAGCAAATAGACACAGAGAACAGACAACCGGGCCGGGGGGTCAGGGGGAGAAGGGGAGAAAAATAAATAAATAAATAAATAAATCTTTTAAAAATAAATAAATAAAATAACATAGCCACTGTCTTAGCTGGTTTCTCCTCTCAATGACCCTTATGTTAATAACAAGATAAACAAAATACATGGATGAAACCTTCCCAGAAATAACAGTCCCCTCTGAACTGTTGAGTAATCTGGGATGTCTAAACTTATCTCTGGTGAAGAAACATTCTTTCATAAAATGTCCCATCTGTCATTGATCAATAGCTGTACACTAAAAGTAAAATGAAAAACATAAAGACATACAACATACAAGCTCATTTTTATTACTGCATTTCAAAGAGGTAAAATTACTCTGACAGATTTTGTATAAGTTTCTAAGGCTTACTCTGGGTTTCTTTACTTATGTTGTGGTCCAGCACTGGTCGGTGCATCTCACTTTGAATAGCACCTGTCTAGTGTGTTTTCAAGGGAGAGCCTCTAGCAAACCATGGAGTATAAACTGTGCAAGGAAGGAAGCATAAACATAAAAGTAGTGGTGGGACGTGAAAAGAAGTGGTGTGGGAGAATTGTTGCAGAGCAGATGCAAGAGCGAACTAGAGAGTAGGTTCAACAAAAGTGGTGAGTAGAGGACCCCAAAATTCCATCTCTCCAAAAAAGTGACAATTAATCTAGCAAAAACGGGAAAATTCAACTTTTTTGAACTCTGTAATCTAAACAGGAACTTTCAACAACTGGAGAAATGCTTAATGTAGACACAGAAGGTGCTAAACTGTGGTAAGAAAGCATTTGCGGCATTTTAACTTATCCACCTATCATCCCCCTTTCCTAGGCTCAGCAGCAGTTGTTGTAAGGGTGGCCAGCAGTCCTGGTGTGTGCTGCAGGTACAGGGTGGGTGATACAACCATGTCTCAAAAAATTGTTTTGCCTGTTTGACAAGTCTGGTAGCTTCCTCAAGGATTGGACCGATGGCTTGCCTTTCCAAGGCCTTCAGAAGAATATTCTCTCAGCTGGAATGGTCTTCTGAAGAGTCATTTGTGAAAATCACTTAAAGGCACTGCTGTAGTGATTTTATGGAACGAAAGAGCAAGGAGCAGACAAACCAAAAACTGCGGGAATGGAGAATATGTGAAAGGAGATAAGCTGGGGAAAGGCGACTTGCTTTGCAAAGCTCTATTGTGTACAGGGGGATATAGATGCCCACATGCATGTTTAGGATCCAAGTCGTGCTCAGCAAAGATCTGTGAGGACCCTACGTTTTCACCTCTCTCTGAACTTTAGAATCTGAGCAAGCAGAAAGTGAAAGCTAAGGCCGAATTGTACAGATCTGGGCTAAATCCTGAAGGAGTGCCCTAATACAGAGCCAATCTGAAAAGAATGGCGTACACACACGCACACACACACACACACACACACATTGCTCCATGCATGTAAGTTAATATCCTTCAAACCACTAGTTAATGGAGTGTAGACTTCCATGTTCACACATGACAAAGAATAAAGTCTTTATAAAAATAATTGATAAATGAAGCTAAACAAATATTTATGACCTCAAACAAGCAGCAAGAACAAGCCCGGGGGAAGGGGTAGTATCTGATTTCAGAGTTGCCACATTATAAATTTTAGATTGTTGGGTTTTCAACAAAATGTTATGGAGGAGGATTGCAGGAAGATGATGGAGTAGGAAGCTCCAAGAATCATTCCCTCCACCGTAACAACTACTAAACAGAAAGGAATTGTCTGGACCAACTATTGTGAAACTCCAGAATCCAGCAGAAGACCATGCAGCATCCAGGGAAGAGTGAGAGGAAGAGGCTGGTAAACTATGGTAAATACCAGTAAATTGTTCTTTCTGCACCATGGTTACCATTACCCAGACCCCTTTTCATGGCAGGCAGCAGTGGGGTACAAGTCTTAGTGTAGCTTGCAGGTGCCGGAAAGAGACTTAAAAAATCACTTCCCCAACTTGGAGTTGTCCTGGGTGGTGCTGCAGGGACAATTACCGGACATTGTAGATCCTCCCATGGCCCACTGGATGAAACGTGGGAGAGTATGGGCTATGATGTGGACCATTGACCATGAGGTGCAGCGGTGCTCAGAGATGTATTCACCAAATGCAATGGATGTGTCATGATGATGGGGGAGAGTGTTGCTGTGGGGGGAGTGGTGGGGTGGGGGTGGTGGGGGTGAACGGGGACCTCATATTTTTTGAATGTAATATTTTTAAAACTTAATTAAAAAAATAAAATTAAAAAAAAAATCTCTTCCCCAAGATCCAGTGAGGGTATCGGCCGATTGCTTATCCTGTCTTTTGATTAGCTACATGGAACTACTGGGGGCCCAGGTCTGGGGGATTCCATTGTTCCAAACTGCCACAGACAAAGCAGATGGAGGACAGTTAAAGATGTTTTGCTTCATCAGAGTTGCAGAAGACAGTTGAAGGGCTGCATTGCCTGGGCATGTGCGAAGCCAAGAAACTGAAGCTTTAGGCAACCGTGAAAGAAGCTCTTGGCACATCTCCACGTCATTTTGGAACTACCTGGCACTCCCTTTGTGGGTCCCTGGCCTTGTTCTGGCTGAGAATGGCTGACTTGGAAAACTCCTCTGTGGCACAGCCCTCCTTCCAGAATTTGCCCTCCAGGAAAAAGCAGCTTGAGACAACAAAAGCAATGTAAGAAACTATTGAGGGGGATGGTCTGGAGCAAAAGCTTACCTGCTTTAAGTATGACCATGGAAGATCCAGGAGAGGGAGAAGTTCTATCTCCCGAGAGGTAGAGCGGACATTCAGACTCCTGTAAACAGAGGAATTCCTAAGGTCGTGAGCAAGCACAAGCCCAGGAGAAAACACAGGTGTATAAAAGGCGGGACCCTGAGTTTTACACTCACCTTGGTGAGACCATCCTGACAGAAAGACTAATACTCAAGAAACTCTCTGTCATATCATCACCTGGTTACAAAATCAAGAAACAGACATCTCAGTGAATAAATCCAGATATAACATTTGAAAATATTAAAATGTACTGTGTGCAATGAAAGGTTACAAGACAAACAAAAAATATGAAATAGTAGCCCATCCAAAGGAAGAGGACAAGAATCCAGAAACCATCAGTGAAGAAAATCAGACTGTGGACATAACAGACAAAGACTTTGAAAAATGATCTCTAATATGCCCACGGAGATGAAGGAAAATACAGAGAAACAACTAAAGGATATCAGGAAAACAATAAATTTACAATATGAGAATATCAATATAAAGGTAGAAATTTTTAAAGAGAATGAAACATTGCAACTGGAGTTGAAGACCATAATAAATTAAAAGAACAATTCCCAGGAGGCTTGCAAGAGCAGAATGGAGATGGCAGAAGGTAAAATCAGCAAACTTGAGGACAAGACATTTGAAATGAGGCTCAGGAGAATAAAGAAAAAAAAAAGAATTATAAAAAGCTAAATTAGCCTGAGACATCTGGGGCACCACCAAGCATACCAATATACTCATTATGTAGGTCCCAGAGGGAGAAGAGAGAGAGAAATTGGAAGAAGGAATGTTCAAAGAAATAATGACAGAAAAGTTCCCACAGGCAGCATAAGACATGAATACGTGTATCCCAGAAGCCCAGAGAACACCAAACATGTTCAATGTGAGGAAAATTACACATTGTCACATGCTGCTCAGACTATCAAATGCGAGGGCCAAAGACAGAGTTCTGAAAGCTGCAAGAGAGAAGCAACATGATTGTACAAGGGAGTACCAATTAGATTAAGTGCTGAATTCTCATCAAAAACCGTGGGGGAAAGAAGGCACTGGGTTGAAATACTTAAAAAGTGTTGAGAAAAACAAATGTCACCCGAGAATCTTACATAGAGCAATGCTTTTTTCAAAGGAGAGATTAGGACATTCTCAGGTAAACAAAAACTGAGTAAGTTCATCGCCATGAGACCTGCCCTATAAACAATGCTACAGGGTCTTCCTCAGACTGAAAGGAAAGACACTAGACAATGGTTCAGTCACATAAAGAAATAAAGACCTCTGGTAAAGGTGACCATCTGGGTAATTATAAATGCCAGTATTCAAGCTCATTTCTTACTTCTTACAGATTTTAAAAAGCAAATGCACAAAAAGTAATGATAAAATTATGGTTTGGGATGCACAGCATACAAATCTGTAATGATTTCAAAAAATGGTGGAGGCAGAGTGATACAGGAACAGTGTATGTGTGTGCTATTGAAGATAAGTTGGTGTGGTAGTTTGAGGCTATATGTACCTCAGAATATCATGTTCTTAAAGCTGGTCCTTTTGATTAGCTAACTTCAGTTAAGGTGTGGCCCAGGATGGGTCTCAATCCTCTTACTGAAGTTCTTCATAAAAGGGATGAATATGGAGAAAGAGACAGAGAGAAAACCACAGAAGGAAGAGAGAGAAAAGCCATGGAACCCAGATGCTGAGGCAACAAACCCTGAAGCGAAGGGATAGGCCGTCAGACACCACCATGTGCCTTGCTATGTGACAGAGGAGCCCAGGATCACCAGCATTCTCTCTTCAGGAGAAGGTATTGTCTTAACGATGCCTTCATTTGGACATTTCCATGGCCCCCGAACTGTAAGCTTGTAAACTAATAAATTATCATTGCATTTTGGTGGCCTATCAGGCTAAAACAGATTTTGGTACCAGGAAGGTAGGGTGCTGCTATTGAAAAGACCAAGAGAAGTTTAAAAAGCCTTCAAATTGGCTAATGAGCTGGGGCTAGTAGAGTTGTGAGATGCTTGATAGAAAAGGTCTAGATTGCTTTGAAGAGATATTCATAGATACATGGATAATAAAGTTACTTTCCATGAGGCTTAGACAGAAGTGATGACTGCACCATGGTAACCTGGAAGGAAAGGGGCCCTTGCTTTAAACTGGCTGAGAATTTGGCAAAATTGTATCCTGGTGTAGAATGGAAGGCACAATTTGAAGGTGACAAGCTTGGATATTTACCTAAGGAGATTTCCAAACTAAATGTGGAAGTTAGAGCCAGGCTGCTCCTTGCAGCTTGTAATAAAATGTGAGAGGAAAGGGATAAGCTGAGAAAGAAACCCCTGGGCACAAAGAAACCAGAAACTCACGGTTTGGAAAATGCAGAGCCTCAGGAAAATGAGTCCCCAGAGAACATGTGAGAATTTAACTGAACATAGAACCATTCAGCACTTTCAGTGCAAGTCAGGATTGGAAATGCCATTAATCACAAAAGATTTGTGGAAAATCCTTTTGTATGACAGTTGGAAACCCTGTGTGCTACATGCAAAATGAACAGGTTTTTTTGTGAGAGCTGTACGAATGGAACTACTGCCAGTTTAGACTAAAATGGGCAGAAAAGGGAGAGATTGAAGAGAAAATGACTTCAAAGGAAGAAAAATGGTAACTGAGGTATTGCCTCAGCCTAAGAGACTTGGATCCACCCATATATGTAGAAAAGGTAAGGATGTCCCAAGCTTGGAGAAGGCAGATCTTCTACCCCATTTTTCAAATTATTAAATTGTCTTTTTTATAAGGTACATGGATCACAAAAAAATGTTACATTAAAAAATGTGAGAGGGAAATAGACTTGGCCCAGTGGATAGGGCGTCTGTCTACCACATGGGAGGTCTGCAGTTCAAACCCTGGGCCTCCCTATCCCGTGTGAAGCTGGCCCATGCGCAGTGCTGATGCATGCAAGGGGTGTCCTGCCATGCAGGGGTGTCCCCCGTGTAGGGGAGCCCCATGCGCAAGGAGTATGCCCCATAAGGGGAGCTGCCCAGAGCAAAAGAAAGTGCAGCCTGCCCAAAAATGGTGCCACACACACGGAGAGCTGACACAGCAAGATGACACAACAACAACAAAAAAACGAAAAACAAATTCCCGTGCCGCTGACAACAACAGAAGCGGACAAAAAGAAGAACAAACTCACAGCAAATGGACACAGAGAACAGACAACTGGGGCGGGGGGGGGGGAGGGAGAGAAATAAATAAAATAAATCTTTTAAAAACTGTGTATTTATAAGAAAATGACCTTCAATAAAAGGGTCAACCCAGACCAGCAGAATATCTCAGCCTACGTGTAATGTCAGGAGTTAAAAATGCTTTTTGACCTTGAATAAAAGGGGGAAATGGAAAGGACAAATGAGTTTATATGGCTATGAGTCTCCAAAAAAGACCTGGAGGTCATCAGAGGGTTCGCCCTTACGCACACCTGAGCAGAGTCCCAGAGACAGCTAACGTAGATACAAACCCAGGTACATGTTCTTCTGAGAGCTACAGAAACCCACAGGTTCTATGGTCATGGCATATGGAGTTCAGTTCCATGTCAGTTGGCCATAATTTGGAGTTTGTGTTCCTGAGTGTGATGGAGTTGGACTCAGATGTGATCTTTGTTCACAATCCTCCCCTGTTACTTTCACCGGACTTGTGGTTGGCACTGGGGATTAGTACATACTTAGGGGACCTGAATATCTGGACTGTCCATATGATAGCCAGGCCCTGAGCCTCTACAGACTTGCAACTCCTACCCTCTTTTTTATTGGACTTACCCCAGCCAGCTAACATGGAAGTGAAGAAGGTCAACCACCACACCAGGGAGCCAAGAGTGCCTACAACTGAAAGCAGGAGAATTGTAATCCATCATCCATGTGGAACCTAAGACCCCTCTCAATATAGATGTGGAGTGGACATAAACATTCCAGAGTCCACAGGATGGAGGAATAGAGTACAGATTAGAGTAAACTTACTGACATACTATTCATGAACAGTTGTGATTAGGAATCAAAGAAAATGTAGCATTGATGTGGAGAAAGTGGCCATGGTAGCTGCTGAGGTTAGGGAGTTGGAAGAAGCGATGTGATGTGGGGACATTTTCAGGACTTGGAGTTGTCCTGGGTGGTACTGCAGGGACTGTTACAGGACATTGTTTGTCCTCCCATGGCCTACTGTGTGGATGGGGTAGAGTGTAAACTATAATGTGGACCACTGACCATGTGGTGCCGCAGTGCTCAGAGATGTATTCACCAAGTGCAGTGAATGTCCCATGATGATGCAGGAAGTTGTTGTTATGGGCGGAGTGGGGTAAGGGGAGTGGGGGGTATATGGAACCTCATATTTTTTTAATGTAACATTACAAAACATAAAGACAAAAAATTATATGAGGTTCCCACATAACCCACACCCCGCCACCCCCACTCTTCCCACATCAACAACCTCTTTCTTCATTGCGGCACATTCATTGTATTTGGTGAATACATTTTGGAGCACTGCTGGATCACATGGATAATAGTTTACACTGTAGTTTACACTCTCCCCCAGTCCATTCAGTGGGATATGGCAGGATATATAATGTCCAGCATCTGTCCCTGCAATATCATTTAGGATAACTCCAAGTCCCAAAAATTCCCCTACATCTCATCTCTTCTTCCTTCTCATGAAGACTGTTACCATCCCAGGTTTCTCAGATCCCTGGGGAACTGTGGAAATGCTGAACAGAACACCTCCCAGATTCTTCAGGAAGGTGTAACCTAGAGTTCTGCCTACACCCCTATGTTGATTGATGAGGGTGGAGCAAATAACAGGGCCACTGAACAAGCCCTTTTGAAGGGTGGGGCTTCCACTCCACCTGGTCTGGATGAGAACACATTTTTCCATAGGTGGCTCTAAGACCTTGAAATCTAATGGAATATACCCTCCAGAGTTTTGGAACAGTTTGGGACCTATGAACCCTCTTTACTTTGCGTTTTTTCCCCCTATGTTCACAGGAACATGTATCCTATGACTTTCCCTCCTTTGTATTTTGAAAGCAGATAACTTGTTTTTTAAAGTTTACAGAGCCACAGCTGGAGGGGAATTTTGCCCCAGGACAGAACACACCTATAAGTGATTCTGTTGAGACTTTGTACTTAATATTGTTACTGAAGTGACTTAAAGTTTTTGAGATATCATCATGGAATGAACGTACTTGCATATAGAAACAACATATCATTTTGGGGTCCAGAGGGTGGAGTGTGGTTGTTTTAGACTGTATGTACCCCAGAAAAGTATGTTCTTAAAATAGGCCCATTTCTGTGGGTGTGAACCTAGTGTGGTGGTACCTTTTGCTTAAGTGACTTTGGTTAAGATATTTTTATTAGGTTGCTTCAATTAAGGTGTGGCCCATGGCAGTTTCTAATTCACTTACTGGACTCCTTTAGTGGAATGAATATGGAGAGAGAGAGGCAATGAGGGAGTCACAGAAGGAAGAGAGAAAAGCCATGGAAGCCAGAAGGAGGAGGCCTCAAAACCTGGATAGAACGATGAGACCAGCCATGTGTCTTGCCATATGACAGAGGAGTTCAGGATCACTGGCTCTGGTCTTCATGAGGAAAGCATTATCTTAATGATGCCTTGATTTGGACATTTTACTGGCTTCAAAGCTACAAGCTTGTAAACTAATAAATAATCATTGATAAAAGCCATCTCATTTATGGTATATTCCATTTAGGAAGCATAGCAGACTGTAATAGTTGGTTTCTAATTAAATATGATTGTTGTGGGAAGAGAACTTGGCCCAGTGGATAGGGCGTCCATCTACCACATGGGAAGTCTGCAGTTCAAACCCCTGGCCTCCTTAACCCATGTGGAGCTGGCCCACGTGCAGTGCTGATGTGCGCAAGGAGTGCCGTGCCACACAGGGGTGTCCCCCACATAGGGGAGCCCCACGCGCATGGAGTGCACCCCGTAAGGAGAGCCACACAGTGCAAAAGAAAGCTGTCTACCCAAGAATGGCGCCTCACACATGGAGAGCTGACGCATCAAGATGAAGCAAAAATCACAAAAAACAAAAACAAAAAGAAACAAAGATTCCCGTGCTGCCAACAACAGAAGCAGACCAGAAGAACAACATGTAGCAAATGGACACAGCGAACAGACAACTGGGGCGGGGGGGAAGGAGAGAGAAATAAATAAAATAAATCTTTAAAAATATATGATTGTTGCATATTTCGGAATTTAAAATTTAAAATCATGGTAACCACATGGAAAATATGTGAAAAATATTTAAGAAAAAAATGTGAAGGGAATCAATATTGTACAATTCAAAAACTGAAATAAATATGAAAGTTAGCATTAATGGAAAATTAGGGAACTTACAAAGGCTAAATAGAAAATGGAAGGAGAAATCCCCCATTTTCAGTAGTGGTTTTTTTTTTTTTTCCTTTTTTTTTTTTTTCAGTAGTGATTTTAAATGTAAATGGTTTAAACAGTTCAGTCAAAAGACAGATATTGGCAGAATGGATGAAGAATCAAGACCCAACTATAAGTTGTCTACAATAGACTCACTATAAACTAAAGTAAGTTCAAAGTGTAAGGAAGGAAAAATATGCCATGCATGTAGTACCAAAAGAGATCTTGGGTAACTATACTAATACGAGATAAAATAGACTTAAGTAAAAACAATTACAAGGCACAAGGATGGTCTTTATATATTGATGAAGTAGTCAATTCATCAAGATGTACCAATCACAACTGCATATTCACTTAACAGCACATCTACATATATATAAAGCAAATGCTGATAGATTTGAAGGGAGAAATTGATTGTTCTACATCAATAATAGGAGACTTTAATACACCACTTGCAATAATGCCTAGAACATCTAGACAGAAGATCAATAAGGAAATAAACCTAACAGAAATATATAAAAAACTTCACTCAACAGCAGCAGAATATACATTCTTTCTGAGTGCATATGGAAAATTCTTCATGATAGGCTATATATAGGGTCACTAAGTAATTCTCAAATAATACAAATTTATTGAAATTATACAATATATCTTCTCTGAGAACAATGGAATGAAACTAGAAATCAAATCAATACCAGAGGGAAAAATGGAAAATTCATGAATGTGAGGAAATTTAGCAGTGAACAACTCATGGTTGTTGAAGAACTAGAAAAAGAGAGAATAAACTAAACCAAACACAAAGACAATAGAGAGAATTGTGCTACAAAAAAGGTGGTTCTCTGAGAAGGTCAACAAAATTGACAAACTTTTAGTCTCACAAAGAGAACAAGAGTAGGGCACATGTGAATAAAATCACAAATGAAAAGAAGATCATTACTCCCAATCCCATTGATGTAAAAAAGACTATAAAAATATACTATATTTTATTCCCCAATCTTAAGGATTTTGGGATGGTGTTGCCCACTCCACCTCTAACTGAGAGGGGACTTTGATCCTATATGGCTAATGGATGGGACTCTCTTGCTTGCAGTTGTAGACTTTCTCTGTTCCTTGGAGTGGTTTAGTGGCAATGCTCCAAAATGTTTTCATCAATTGCAATGAATGTACCACATTAATGAAAGAAGTTATTAATGTGGGGAAAAGTGGGAGGTGTGGGGAGTGGGGCATATGGGAATCCCTAATATTTTTTATGTAACATGTTATATAATCTAAGTACCTTTTAAAAATAAAAATATATTAAAATATTATAAACAACTCTATATCAAGAAATTGAATAACCTGGATGAAATGAACAAATTCCTAGAAATAAGTAAACTGCAAACACTGACTCAAGGAGAATATTAGGAGCTTAACAATCCAATAACTAGTAAGGATATTGAATGTGCAATTTAAAATGCCTTCAAATAAAGAATATCCCAGTACCAATAGCTTCACAGAGAAATTTTACCAACCATTCCAAGAAGAATTAATACCAAACCTGATCAGTTTCTTCCAAAAGTCAAAGAGGTGGGAATGTGTTTAATTCATTCTAAGCACCTAAATTCATCCTCACACGAAAGCCAGAAAAGACATCTACAGGCCAATACCTTCTTTGAATATAGATGCAAAATCATCAATGAACCAAACTAAACCCAATAGCATATTAAAAGAATTATAGACCATCATGAAGTGGGATTTGTGCCATGTATGCAAGGATGGGACAACATAAGAAAATCAATTAATATAATAACACCACATTAAGGGAATGAAGGAAAAAAAAACACAATCATCTCAGTTGAAGCAGAAAAGACATTTGACAAAATCCAACAGCCCATTAATAACAAAAACACGTAGAAATTTGGGAATAGGAAGTCAAATTCCTTGAGCAGGAGGAAGAGGCTGATAGAGTGGATGGGATCTCAAAAACAGCCAAAATAGATACAACCCCAGGTTGAAGTGGTACCCCTGAGGGCTGTGGGGACATCCAGGTCCTATGGTCATGACACATGGCTCTGGAGTTCAGTGTCATGTCAGTGGGCCCTACTTTGGAATTTGTGCTCCTGAGTGTGATGGATTTGGACTCAGATGTGACCTCTCTATGCATGCCTCTTCTGTCACTTTTATTGAAACTGTGGTTACTGCTGGGGTTAGTGTAAGCTCAGGAGACTTGAATCTCTGGACCATGTATGTGCCAGCTGGGCCCTGAGCCTCAGCATAGTTGCAAAACCTACTCTCCTGTTCATTGGACTTACCCAGGTCAGCTAACAAGGAGGTGAGGATGGTCAACCACCACACCAGGGAACTGAGAGTGCCGACAGATTGAAGCCAGGAGAATTCCATCCATCAACCATGTGGGATCTAAGCCCCCTCTTGATTTAGAGGTGTAATGGACATTGCTATCCCAGGGTCCTCAGGGTGGAGGAATAAAATATAGACTAGAGTGGACTTACTGGTATTCTACTATAGAACTATTATGACTCTAGCAATGGAAGAAATTATATCACTGAGGTGGAGACAGTGGCCACTGGGTTTGCTGAATGCAGGGAGAGGTAAAAGGAAGTATGATATGGGGGCATTTGGGGATTAGGAGTTGTCCTGAATGATACTGCAGGGACAGATGCAGGACATTATATATCCTGCTATAGCCCATTGAGTGGACTGGGAGAGAGCATAAAATACAATGTAAACTATAATCCATGCTGTGTAGTCATGCTCTAAAATGTATCCATCAAATGCAGTGAAAGTACCACATTAATAAAATAAGTTGTTGATGTGGGAAAAATGGGGGGTGTGTGAAGTGGGGCATATGGGACTCCCCTATGCTTTTTTATTCTCTATTTTTTAAAAATGTTACATTAAAAAATGTAAGAGGTCCCCATATACCCCCCACCCCTCTCACCCCACTCTTCTGACATCAACAGCCTCCCACACAATCGCGGGACATCCACTCCACTTGTTGAACACACCCTGGAGCACCGCTGCACCACATGGACAATGGGCCACGCTATAGTGTACACTCTCCCCCAGCCACCCAGTGGGCCATGGCAGAACATACAAGTGCCCAGCATCTGCTCCTGCAGTACCACCTAGGACAACTCCAAGTCCTGAAAATGCCCCCACATCATATCTTTTCTTATCTCTCCCTACCCTCATCAGCAAACATGGCCACTGTCTCCACACCAATGCTGCATTTTCTTCCATTACTAATCACAATAGTTCCATAATAGAATATCAGTAAGTCCACTCTAATCCATACCCTATGCCTCCATCCTGTGGACCCTGAGATGGTTATGTCCATCCCCCCTCTATATAAAAGAGGGGGCTTAGATTCCACATGGATGCTGGATGCAATTCTCCTGCTTGCAGTTGTAAGCACTCTTGGCTTGCTGGTGTGGTGGTTGAACTTCTTCACCTCCCTGTTAGCTGACTGGGGTGAGTCCAATAAGCCAGAGGGTAGGAGTTGCAAGTCTGCTGAGGCTCAGGGTCTGGCTGTCACATGGAGAGTCCAGAGATTCAGGTCTCCAAAGTATACATCAACCCCAGCAACAACCACAGGTCCAGTAAAAGTGACAGAATAGGCATGTGTAGAAAGGTCACATCTGAATCCAACTGCATCACACTCAGAAACACAAACTCCAAGGTACGGTCAACTGGCATGGCACTGAACTCCAAAACCATCTGCCATGACCATAGAACATGTGGGTCTCTGTAGCCCTCAGGAGAACCAGTACCTGGGGTTGTATCTACTTTTGCTGTCTCTGGGACCTTGCTAAGGCATGCATAAGCATGACCCCTCTGATGACCTCCTGACTCTTTTTTGGAGACTCATAGCCATATAAACTCATTTGTCCTTTCAAGTAACTTTTTGTGATTTATGTATCTTTTAAAAATGAATAAAAATATATTAAAAAGAAAAAAAATGCATTATGGGAGTCCCCAGAAGAAGAAGAGAGAAATATAGAAAAGAAATAATTAAAGAAAAAATGACAGAATCTCCTGAACTTGGAAAAAGACATGAATTAGCACATAGAATAAACTTGAAGAGTACAGTAGCAGTTTGGTATTGATGAATTCCAAAAAGAAATATTGGATTATATTTTTTATCTGATCTGTACCTGGGCATGATTGAGTTATGATTAGGGCATTGAGTCTCCACCCACCATGGGGGGGGGACTCACAGATAAAAGTCATGGCAAAGAACAGAGTTGAGTGTTTCTGATGTTGGAGTTTTAATGTTGGAGTTTGATGCTGAAGACTTAAGTTGGAGCCACAGGAATTAAGCTCACAAAGGAAAGAGAAGACAGACCCAGGAAGAAAGGAACCTTGAACCCAGAGAAAAGCAAGCCCCAGGAAGTAGGAACCCAGGAACCTGAACCCTTGCAGACATCAGCAGCCATCTTGCTCCAAATAGACTTTCATGAGGGAAGTAACTTATGCTTTATGGCCTGGTGTCTGTAAGCTCCTACCCAAATAAATACCCCTTATAAAGACCAACCAATTTCTGGTATTTTGCATCAGCACCCCTTCGGCTGACTAATACAAACACCAAACAGGATAAACACGGAAGGATAAACATCATATGTTGATCACTCTATCGAACTCAAAAGATAAGGAAGGACTTCGGAAAAGTGCAAGAGAATAGAAGTATGTTAATTATAAGGGAGCCACAATTAGATTGAGTACCAATTTCTCATCTGTAACCAAGGAGACAAGAGGGCAGTGAATAGAAATACTTAAAGTGCTGAAAGAAAACAATTGCAAACCAAGAATTTTATATCCAGTGAGGCTTTCTTTAAAAAATGAGGGAGAAATTAGGACATTTCCAGATAAACAAAATCTGATTGAATTCATCACCTGTAGACTTCATCTGTAAGCAATGATAAAGAGAGGTCTTCAGACTGAAAAGAAAGGACACTAGACTGTGGTTCAAAACAACATGGGTGGGTGGGGTGGGGAGTATATGGGGACCTCATATTTTTTTAAAGTAACATTTAAAAGAAAATAAAGAAGAAAAAAAATGTGTGATTACACCAAAAAATAAAATAACGTTAAATTAAAAAAAAAATAAACAAATAAAGACCATTGGTAATGGTAACAATTTGGGTAATTATAAATGCCAGTAGTATTTTAGTGTATTGTTTGGTATGTAATTCAACTTTTTACTCCCCAAAGGTGCTCAAATGCATATGTATGAAAAGTAATGATACATCTATGGTTTGGGACATCTGAAGTACAAAGTTATAAGCAGGAAGAAGTACAAAAACATGGAGGGGGAATATAGCGGTATAGGACTACTATATGTGCAGGCTATTGAAGGTAAGCTGATATCAAATGAAATATCATTGTCATATATTTAGGATATAAAATTTTACATGGAATCCACAAGGAGAATGGATGAAAAGTATGTACTGATAGAAGTAAGAAGTCACTTGATATAATAAACACAGTACATCAAATAAATATAAAATTAGGCATTAATAGAAGTGCAGGTAAAAAATGCATAAGACTTACATTACCTAAGCAGCAAAATCACAAAAAGAAGTCATGTATTATCAGCAGTAAATTTAAATGTGACTAGATTAAATTCTGGAGTCAAAAGGCAGAGATTTGCAGAATGGATAAACTGAATTACCCAACTATATGCTTTCTGCAAAAGACTCACCTTAAATATATGGGTAGCTTGAGGGTGAAATGATGGAAAAAATGAACCACAAGTACTAAGCAAAAGAGTGTTGGATTCGTATACTAGTCAGCCAAAGGGATGCTGATGCAAAATGCCAGAAATCTGTTGGCTTTTATAAAGGGTATTTATTTGGGATAGAAGCTTACAGATACTAGGTATAAAGCGTAACTTACTTCCCTCACCAAAGTATATTTCCACGTGTTGGAGCAAGATGGCTGCAGACATCTGCCTGGGTTCAGGCTTCCTGTGTTCCTGTGTTCCTCTCTTGCTTCTCTCTGGCTGAAGTCCTCTGTTTTCTTCAGAAGGTCAACTGTAGACTCTCTAGGCTTTGCCTCTCTCTACAAAGTCAGCTGTAGATTATCAGGTGAGTGGCTTTCTCTCTCCCCAGGATTTCTGCCATGTCTAAGGAGCCTTCTCTATTCCTCTCTGTTCTTCTGCTGGCTCAGGTCCTCTCTTCCCAAGAGTTGCTTCTCTTTCCTCTGTGTGCTTAATTCCCAGGGCTCCAGCACAAGACTCCAGCATCAAACTGCAAATCAAAACTCCAACATCAAAATACAGCATCAAAAGCTCCAACTCTGTCCTTTACCATGTCTTTTTATCTGTGATTCCCTACCCACCAAGAGGCAGGGACTCAATACCCTGCTGACATGGACCAATCAAGGCCCTAATTATAATTTAATCATGCCCAGGTACAGAGCAGTTTACAAACATAATCCAATACCTATTTTTGGAATTTATAACTATATCAAACTGCTACTGTTGGAATGGCTATACCAATGTTGGGTCAAATAGACTTTAAGTGAGAAATAGTTATAAGGGATAAAGATAGTCATTACAGACTGATAAAGGGACAATTTATCAGAAAGCAGTAACAATTATAAATACATATGATGAATCTAACAGCAGAATCCAAAAACATATGATGCAAATACTGACAGATTTGAAGGGAGAAATTCATGGTTCTCCATTAATAGCAAAAGACTTTAATACACCACACTCAATAATGGATAGAACATCTAGAGAGAAACAGAAGATAATAAGGTAGTGTAAGACTTCATTGATATTCTAAACCAAGTATATTTAACAGATATATACTGAAAATTTTCACCGAACAAACCAGAATACACATTCTTCTCAAGTATATATGGATCATTCTTCAGGATAGGTCATATTTTAGGTCAAAAAACAAGTCCCAGAAAATGCAAGAATATTGAAATTACATGGTGTATGTTTTCCAATCACCATGGAATGAGGCTGGAAATCAATCACAGAAGAAGAAATGGAAAACCCACAGTTACGTGAAAATTAAATAACATACTCATAAAGAACCAAAGGTATAAAGGTGAAATAACAAGTGAAATTAGGAAATATCTTGAAGAAAATAAAAATGAAAATGCAGCATACCAAAAGCTATGGGATGCATCAAAGATAGTGCTCAGAGGGAAATTTATAAATATAAATGCTTACATTGAAAAAGAAGACATCAGACAATGGGGCAAGATGGCGTCAGAGTAAGAGCACCCATATCATTGCTCCTACAAAAAAACGGCTGAGTGGGGACAAAATCCTGCCTGAGTGTTCTGTTTTGGGAACCCACAAAACAGTAGACTGATAGACATTGATCCGAAAACAGGGCAACAAGTGCTGCTGACTTGTTTATTGTTTTCTGTGCTTCCTCATCCTCACACTCCTCTTTCCTGTGTGTACTGATTTTGGTTACCAATGCTATCTCTTCTCCTTCCTACAGCTTTTTATCTTCCACCTTCTGTTGTGGCTCTTATATTCGCTCTCTATGTTTAGCCCTCAATTTTTCTGGCTTTTTAACACTTTTATTCTGTTTTCTATATATATATTTTTAATTTTTTAATTCATTTTGTAAAAATATTACATTAAAAAAATATGAGGTCCCATTCAACCCCACCACCCCCACCCCACCACTCCCCCCCCCAGCAACACTCTCTCCCATCATCATGACATATCCACTGCATTTGGTAAGTATATCTCTGGGCATCTCTGCACCTCATGGTCAATGGTCCACATCATAGCCCATACTCTCCCACGTTCCATCCAGTGGGCCCTGGGAGGATCTACAATGTCCGGTAATTGTCCCTGAAGCACCACCCAGGACAACTCCAAGTTCTGAAAACGCCTCCACATCTCATCTCTTCCTCTCATTCCCCATACCCATCAGCCACCATGGCCACTTTTCCCACACCAATGCCACATTTTCTCTGTGGAACTTGGATTGGTTGTGTCCATTGCACCTCTATGTCAAGAGGAGGATTCCACATGGATACTGGATGCAATCCTCCTGCTTTCAGTTGTAGGCATTCTAGGCTCCATGGTCGGGTGGTTGACATTCTTCAACTCCATGTTAGCTGAGTGGGGTAAGTCCAATAAATCAGAGTGTAGGAGTTGAAGTCTGTTGAGGCTCAGGGCCTGGCTACCATATTGTCAGTCCAGAGATTCAAATCCCCTAGATATATCTTAAACCCCAGCACCAACTACAATTCCAGTAAAGTAGCAGGCAAGGCTTGTGAAAAGAGATCCCTTCTGTGTCCAGTTCCATCATGCAGAAACACCAGCTCCACAGAAGGGCCAACTGACATGGCAGTGAACCCCATCTACCGTGACCATAGAACCTGTGGGTCTCTTTAGCCCTCAAAAAACCAATACCTGGGGTTGTATCTACTTTATCTGTCTCTGAGACTCTGCCCAGGTGTGCATAAGGGCAATCCTTCTGCCATCCTCCAGACTCTTTTTTAGAGATTCATAGCCATATAAACTCATTTGTTCTTTCCATTCCCCCCTTAATTTAGGTCAAACAGCATTTTAAAGTCCTGTTATTATATGTAGACAGGGATATTCTGCTGGTCAGCATTGAGCCTTTAATTCAAGGTCATTTTCTAGTTGCATCATCAGTTGGTACTTGGTAGTGATCCCTCGGTGCCAGGGAGGCTCATCCCTGGGTGTCATGTCCCATGCTGGGGGGAAGGCATTGCATTTACATGCTGAGTTTGGCTTTGAGACTGACCACATTTGAGTAACATGAAGGCTGTCAGGAGGAAACTCCTAGGCACAGTGCTGCTCTAGGCCTTGTTCTTATTTCAGGCATATAGGCTCACAAGCATAGTCATTAGTACCAGGGGCTCACTGTTGGACCCTCATTCCTTCCTGGTCCTTACTGTTGCACCTGGGGGACTGCCGCTACTCCCCTAGGGACCATGACAGAGGACCCCCAGCCAGGAACCCAGTTTCCCACCAGCTGTAGTTTTTAATTGTTGCCACTATGAGTATATCCAAACATTACCATGCACCCTGGACATATGCCCTGTATATCTCCCTGTCAACCATATATCACCTGTCAATAACATCCTATACCAGTATGCCTCCGCTGCCATTGTTGAAACACTCTGTGATCCAAAACTTCCTGAAAAGTAAAGCCCAATATAATGTCAGGATCCCTTACTAGTAAAATGGAATATAGCGATGGGTTTAAAGGTTAGATATAGAATACATATTGATTTGGAAAAATTCTACATCCTATCCTTTTCTTTTCTTTTTTCCTACTTATTAAGCGTCTCTTCACAAGAGCCCTAGATCACAGTAATTCATATATACAATATACAGTACTCCCACACATCCACCATAAAACCTTTTCCCTTCCACAGCGATATTCTTATAACTTATTCATATCATATTTACTTAAACTAATGTACAGACTCTGAGACAATAGCTTTCAAACAAGGTGACATCTGTGCTTACATTGTGGTCCATACTTTAGGATATACAGCTTTCTAAATTTTTAGTTATCCTATGTTTTACATTATGGTTTACATTATTAGTCTGTCGTCCCGTATATGTTTATGGTGTAATATTACATGTTTTATATCCATCCTTGTGTACTCTTGTGAAATTCCTCTCTTACCCCCACATTTACCTTGGTTCCATCCATTAAACATCCATTTTCCCCTCCCCTTGGGGCCCACAGTGACAGCCAACCTCCATGTCCCTAGGAGCCACGTCCAGAGATACTTGCAGCAGTGTTCAGGGCCTGACTAGTTCAACTGCCCTAATGCCCTGGGAGCCAACATTTCTCTCGAGAGATACGGTTCCCTCTATTTGATGGCATTAGTCCTCCCCAGGATGTGGGTCCACTCCCACTCTTACTACTTGGGTCTCCACCCAATGGTGCAACTCACTCTGGCAAAATGAGCATTCAGATATTCCCCAGGAGTCCGTCCCACATCAGACCATCCCCTCCGAGCATACTAAACAGGTAACCCTCCTAATTATATTTTGATACGATTTTCTCAGCATTTTACTCTCAACCAACACCTGACACTCTCCTATGTTCGTATGTTGCCCCTCCCTCCCCCCAATTTTTGGGCAATATTACCCATCCGCCCATCCCCAGCCCCCCTCAAACCCACAAAGCCCCACCCAAAGGCAACCCCTTGCCCCCATTTTATCTCTTCTTTGTGCTCATACTTACCGCCAGCTCGTCATAGATTCCACACCTACAGATGTCAGTTCACATCCTTCCTCCATCCCTGAAATCCTGTAAGGCTATCTTCCAGTCTCTAGCTCTCTGAGGCAGCTTCCTTATTTCATATCATTGAGGTCATGTAGTATTTGTCCTTCAATGTCTGGGTTGCTTCACTCAACATAAGGTTCTCAAGATTCATCCATGTTATCATGTGTGTTTGTAGTGTATTTGTTCTTACAGCCGAGTAGTATTCCATTGTATGTATATACCACATTTTATTGATCCACTCATCTGTTGATGGGCATTTGGGTTGATTCCAACTTTTGGCGATAGTGAACAATGCTGCTATGAACATTGGTGTGCATATATTGGTTTGTATCCTTGTTTTCAGTTCTGCTGGGTATATACCCAGCAGTGGTATTGCTGGATCATATGGCAAATCTATGGTTAGTTTTTTGAGAAACCGTCAAACTGTCCTCCAGAATGGTTGGATCCGTCTGCATTCCCACCAGCAGTGGATGAGTGTTCCCCTTTCTTCACATCCTCTCCAGCATTTGTAATCTTCTGTTTTTTTCATAGCTGCCAATCTTATGGGAGTAAGATGGTATCTCATTGTAGTTTTGATTTGCATTTCCCTGATAGATAGAGATTTGGAGCACTTTTTCATGTGCTTTTAGTCATTTGTATTTCTTCTATGGAGAAGTGTCTGTTTAAATCTTTTTCCCATTTTTTAAATGGGTTGTTTATCATTTTATTTTCAAGATATAGGAGTTCTTTATATATGCAAGTTATAAGTCTCCTATCAGATATATGGTTGCCAAATATTTTCTCCCATTGTGTGGGTTCCCTTTTTACTTTCTTTTGTATTTTTTATTTACTTTGTAATAATATTACATTAAAAAATATATATATGAGGTCCCATTCAACCCCACCACCCCCACCCCACCTCTCCCCCCCCCAGCAACACTCATTCCCATCATCAGGACACATCCATTGCATTTGGTAAGTACATCTTTGGGCACCTCTGCACCTCATGGTCAATGGTCCACATCATGGCCCATACTGTCCCCCATTCCATCCAGTGGGCCCTGTGAGGATTTACAATGTCCGGTGATTGCCCCTGAAGCACCATCCAGGGCAGCTCCATGTCCCAAAGACGCCTCCACCTCTCATCTCTTCCTGCCTTTCCCCATACCCATCAGCCACCATGTCCACTTTTCCCAATCCAATGCCACTTTTTCTATGTGGACATTGGATTGGTTGTGTCCATTGCACCTCTATGTCAATAGGGGGCTCAGATTCCACCTGGATGCTGGATGCAATCCTCCCACTTTCAGTTGTAATCACTCTAGGCTCTGTGGTGTGGTGGTTGTCCTTCTTCAACTCCATCTTAGCTGAGTGTGGTGAGTCCAATAAATCAGATTGTAGGTGCTGGAGTCTGTTGAGGCTCAGAACCTGGCTATCACATTGTCAGTCCAGAGATTCAAATCCCCTAAATATATCTTAAACCCCAACACAAACTGCAACTCCAGCATATTAGCATGAAAGTATTATGAAGAGAGATCCCATCTGAGTCCAGATTCATCACACATAAACACCAGTTCCAAAGAGGGGCCATCTGACCTGGTAGTTAACCCCATCTGCCATGACCATAACTCCCATGGGTCTCTTTAGCCCTCAAAGGAACCAATACCTGGGGGTTGTATCTGCTTTATCTGTCTCTCAGACTCTGCTCAGTTGTGCATAAGGGCCATCCTTCTGACAGCCTCCAGACTCTTTTTTAGAGACTCGTAGCCATATAAACTCATTTCTCCTTTCCATTTCCCCCTTACATTAGGTCAAACAGCCTTTTAAAGTCATGTTATTTTATGTAGACAGGGATATTCTGCTGATCCGCATTGAACCTTCCGTATAAGGTCCTTTTCCAGTTGCATCATCACTTGGTAGTTGATAGTGGTCCCTCGGTGCCAGGGAGGCTCATCCCCGGGTGTCATGTCCCACGCTGGAGGGAAGGCATTGCATTTACATGCTGAGTTTGGCTTCGAGGCTGGCCACATTCGAGTAACATGAAGGTTGACAGGAGGAAATTCCCAGGCACAATGCTGCTCTAGGCCTTGTTCTTATTTTAGGCTTATCAGCTCACAAGCATAGTCATTAGCGTCAGGGGCTCACTGTTGAACCCTCACTCCCTCCCGGTCCCCGCCGCTGCACCTGGGAGACTGTCGCTGCTCCCCTAGGGACCACTACAGAGCACCTCTGGCCAGGAACCCAGTACCTGCCCTGCTGTGGTTTTTATTTGTTGCCACTATGAGTATATCCAAACATTACCATGCACCCTGGACATATGTTCTGTACAGATCCCTGTCAGCCATATATCACCTGTCAATGGTATCCTATACCAGTATTCCTCCATTGCCATTGTTGAACCACTCTGTGATCCAGAACTCCCTGAAATTTGAAGCCCAATATAATGTCAAGGTCCCTTACTAGGAAATGGCATATAGCGATGGGTTTAAAGGTTAGATAAAGAATACGTGTTGACTTGGAAAAAATTCTACATCCTATCTTTTTCTTTTTTTTTTTTTCCCCCTAATTATTGAACTTCTCTTCACAGGAGCCCTAGACCACAGCAATGCATATAATATACAGCACTCCCATACATGCACCACAAAACCTTTTCCCTTCCACAGCGATACTCTTACACCTTATTCACATCATATTTACTTAACGTGATGTACAGAGTCTGAGACAATAGCTTTCAAACAAGGTGACATCTGTGCTTACATTGTGGTGCATACTTTAGGATACACAGTTTTTTAAATTCTTAGTTATCCTATGTTTTACATTATGGTTTCATTATCAGTCTGTCATCTCCTATATGTTATGGTGTAATATTACATGTTTTATATCCATCCTTGTGTACTATCACGAAACTCCTTTCTTACCCCCCATTTACCTTGGTTCCACCCATTTAACGTCCTTTTCCCTTCCACCTTGGTGCCCACAGTGACAGCCAACCTCCATTTCCCGAGGAGCCACTTCCAGAGATAGATGGAATAGTGTTCAGGGCCTAACTTGCTCAACTGCTCCAATGCCTTGGGAGCCACCCTTTCTCTCGAGGGATACAGTTCCCTCTATTTGATGGCATTAGTCCTCCCCAGGATGTGGGTCCACCCCCACTCTCACTACTTGGGTTTCTACCCCATGGTGTCACCCACTCTGGCAGAATGAGCATTTAGACATTCCCCAGGAGCCCGTCCTGCATCAGACCCTCCCCTCCGAGCATTCTAAACAGGTAACCCTCTTTATTGTATTTTGATATGATTTTCTCAGCATTTTACTCTCCACCAACACCTGACACTCTCCTGTGTTCGTATGCTACCTCTCCCTCCCCCCACTTTTGGGCAATGTTACCCATCCGCCCATCCCCAGCCACCCTCAAACCCGCAAAGCCCCAACCAAAGGCAACCCCTTGCCCCCATTTTATCTCTTCTTTGTGTTCATACTTACCACCATCTCGTCTTAAATTCCACCCCTGCAGACATCGGCTCACATCCTTCCTCCACCCTCCGATTTCCTGTAAGCCTATTGTTCAGTCTCTTGCTATCTAGGGCAGCTTGGTTATTTCATATCACTGAGGTCATGTAGTATTTGTCCTTCAATGTCTGGGTTGCTTCACTCAACATAAGGTTCTCAAGATTCATCCATGTTATCACATGTGTTTGTAGTGTGTTTGTTCTTACAGCCGAGTAGTATTCCATTGTGTGTATATACCACATTTTATTGATCCACTCATCTGTTGATGGGCATTTGGGTTGATTCCAACTTTTGGCGATAGTGAACAATGCTGCTATGAACATTGGTGTACATATATCGGTTTGTGTCCTTGTTTTCAGTTCTGCTGGGTATATACCCAGCAGTGGTATTGCTGGGTCATATGGCAAATCTATGGCTAGGTTTTTGAAAAACCGCCAAAGTGTCCTCCAGAATGGTTGGATCCGTCTGCATTCCCAGCAGCAGTGGATGAGTGTTCCCCTTTCGTCACATCCTCTCCAGCACTTGTATTCTTCTGTTTTTTTCATAGCTGCCAATCTTATGGGTGTAAGATGGTATCTCATTGTGGTTTTGATTTGCATTTCCCTGATAGCTAGAGATTTGGAAAATTTTTTCATGTGCTTTTTTGCCATTTGTATTTCTTCTTTGAAGAAGTGTCTGTTTAAGTCTTTTTCCCATTTTTAAAATGGGTTGTTTATCTTTTTATTTTCAAGATATAGGAGTTCTTCATATATGCAAGTTATAAGTTTCTTATCAGATATATGGTTGCCAAATATTTTCTCCCACTCTGTGGGCTCCCTTTTTACTTTCTTGACAAACTCCTTTGAGGTGCAGAAGGCTTTAATTTTGAGGAAGTCCCATTTATCTATTAGTTCTTTTGCTGCTCGTGCTTTTGGTGTGATATTCATGAATCCATTTCCTATTACAAGGTCCTGTAGATGTTTCCCTACACTGCTTTCCAAGGTCTTTATGGTCTTGGCTCTTATATTTAGGTCTTTGATCCATCTTGAGTTGATCTTTGTATAAGGTGTGAGATGGTAATCTTCTTTCATTCTTCTACATATGGATATCCAGTTCTCCAGGCACCATTTGTTGAATAGGCCATTCTCTCCCAGTTGAAAGGGTTTGGTGGCTTTATTGAATATTATATGGCTATACATGTGAGGTTCTATATCAGAACTTTCAATTCGATTCCATTCGTCTGTGTGTCTCTCCTTATGCCAATACCATGCTGTTTTCACTACTGTAGCTTTGTAGTATGTTTTGAAGTCAGGTAGTGTGATTCCTCTAATTTCGTTTTTCTTTTTCAATATATCTCTGGCTATTCGGGACCTCTTTCCTTTCCAAGTAAATTTCATAATTAGTTTTTCTAGTTCCTTCAAGAAGGCTGTGTTGATTTTTATTGGGATTGCATTGAATGTGTAGATCAGTTTTGTTAGGATAGACATCTTAATAATATTTAGTCTTCCTATCCATGAACAAGGAATATTCTTCCATTTATTTAGGTCTTCTTTGATTTCCTTGAACAGTCTTGTATACTTCTCAGTGTATAAGTTTTTTACATCTTTACTTAAATTTATTCCTAAATATTTGATTTTTTAATTTACTCTTGTAAATGGTATTTGTTTCTTGATTTCCTCCTGATCTTTCTCATTATTGGTGTACAAAAATGCTACTGATTTTTGTGCATTGATCTTATAACCTGCGACTTTACTAAACTCATTTATGAGTTCTAGAAGCTTTGTTGCAGATCTCTCAGGGTTTTTTATGTATAGGATCATATCATCTGCAAATAATGAAATTTTGTCTTCTTCCTTTCCAATTTGAATGCCTTTTATATCTGGTTCTTGCCTCAGTGCTCAAGCAAGTACTTCTAAGATGATGTTAAATAGAAGGGGAGACAATGGGCATCCTTGTCTTGTTCCTGACTTTAGAGGGAAGGATTTTAGGATTTCTCCATTGTAAACAATGTTGGCTGTAGGTTTTTCATATGTACTTTTTATCATGTTCAAAAAATTTCCTTGTATTCTGATATTTTGGAGTGTTTTTTATCAAGAAAGGGTGCTGTATTTTGTCAAATGCTTTTTCTGCATCGATAGATATAATCATGTGATTTTTTTCCTTCAATCTGTTTATATGGTGTATTACATTGATTGATTTTCTTATGTTGAACCATCCTTGCATACCTGGAATGAATCCCACTTCGTCATGGTGTATAATTTGTTCAATGTGCTGTTGAATACGATTAGCAAGTATTTTGTTAAGTATTTTTGCATCTACATTCATTAGAGAAATTGGTCTGTAATTTTTCTTTCTTGTGGTGTCTTTGTTTGGCTTTGGTACTAGGGTAATGTTGGCATCATAGAAGGAGTTAGGCAATGTTCCTTCTGTTTTGATTTTTTGGAAGAGTTTCAGCAGGATTGTTGTTAGTTCTTTCCGGAATGTTTTGTAGAATTCACCTGTGAAGCCGTCTGGCCCTGGGCTCTTCTTAGTTGGGAGGTTTTTAATGACGAATTCTATCTCTTTACTTGTGATTGGTTTGTTAAGATCATCAATTTCTTCTTTCGTCAATATGGGCTGCTTATGTGTTTCTAGGTATTTGTCCATTTCCTCTGAATTGTCATTTTTGTTGGAATATAGTTTTTCAAAGTATCCTCTTATGATAGTCTTTATTTCTGTGGGGTCAGTGGTGATATCGCCTTTCTCATTTCTTATTTTGTGTATTTGCATCTTCTCCCCTTTTTTCTTTGTTAGTCTCACTAAAGGTTTGTCAATTTTGTTGATCTTCTCAAAACACCAGCTCTTGGTCTTGTTTATCTTTTCAAGGGCTTTCTTATTTTCTATTTCATTTAGTTCTGCTCTTATCTTTGTTATTTCCTTCTTTATTCTTCCTGTTGGATTACTTTGTTGTTTTTTTTCTACTTCCTCCAAATGTGCAGCTAGTTCCTCACTTTTTGCTCTTTCTTCTTTTTTGATATATGAATTTATGGCTACAAATTTCCCTCTCAGTACTGCTTTTGCTGCATCCCATAAATTTTGGTATGTTGTGTTATCATTTTCATTTGTTTCAAGGTAGTCGTAGATTCCTTTTGAGATTTCCTCTTTGACCCACTGTTTTTCTAAGAGTGTGCTGTTTAATTTCCAAATTGTGGTGTGAAATCTGGGCCTCTGACCCTTGCAAATTTCCAGCTTCACTCCACTGTGGTCAGAGATATTATTTTGTATGATTTCGATCTTTCTGAATTCATTAAGCCTTTCTTTGTCGCTAGCATATGGTCTACCTTGGAGAATGATCCATGTGCACTTGAGATTAGTCTATAAGATATAATTGAAATTCTATTGCATGGAGGTGAGAGCTGCGCGCCAGTCGCTCCCTCCTTGGGGGGGTGGAGCCGCGGAACTGGCACTGCAGTCGCACTTTTTGGAGGCTCTGCGGTACTGGGGAATTCGTGAGCCCTAGGCAGGCTGTTAGGGGGTTGACAGGACGGGACGCCTTTACAGACAGATTTGGGGAGACAAACGGGGTTTTGTTGCAAAGTGGGGAATTTTTGATTGCAGACACAAGTAATAGCGCTTCCGCCTAGAGCCCCACCCCCACAAGCCCGGCTGCCGATCTGCACCGGAATTAGATTGCTGCTTATAGCCACACATCACATCTCTTCCTCCCACTCCCTACCCCCATCAGCCACTGCGGCGGCTTGCTCGGTCGGTAGAGGTGGGGTCTGGCTGCGGACGAGGGGTCGGTCCAGCTCAGGATGAGGGGTCAGTCCCACTTGGGATGAGGGGTCGGTCCCACTTGGGACGAGGGGTCGGTCCGGCAGCAGACGAGGGGTCGGTCTCACAGGGGTTGCACGGTTCGGCTGACGGGGTCGCCCGGCGAAGCTGGCGATGAAGGGGTCGCCCGGAGAAGCAGGCGACGAACTGGGGACAAGGGAGGCCAGGCCCTTGTCGGGGGCTCTCAGGACTGGAGGGCGCACAGCAGAAGAACTACCGCGGAGACGAGGTAAACACGCAGGTCCAACTTTATTGAGGGAGAGGCAACAGTTTTATAGGGGCTGGGGAAGGCTGATTGGTCGAAGCCACGCCCTGTTCTGATTGGTTGCCGGCGAAAGGTCAGTGGGCGGTACTGGATGGGGGAGGGGTGGTGGTTAGGGATTGGCTGTCGCTGTTGCTGGGGGAAGGGGCAGGGTTTAGGGATTGGTGGCTGCTGTTGCTGGTGTGGAGGGCAGACTTGAGTTTCCCGCCCACGCCTGGTTGTTCCTGCTGTCGGGGGAGGGGAAAAGGGCAGACTGGATTTTTTCGCCCACGCCTGGCTGTTGCTGCTGTCGGGGGAAGGGAAAAGGGCAGACTGGAATTTTCCGCCCTGCGCCTGCACAGGGAGAAAGAAGAAGAAGGGTGCCGCCCTACAGGCATCGTGTGGCGCCATCCGGGAGGAGGGGCGGCCGCGGAAGCATGGCTGCCGAGAAGGAGAGACCCGAGGGCATTCTGCGCCCATGCCGAGCTCCCTTCAGGGGTGGCGGTGAGTCCGACCAACCACCCTATTATGGGGGCAGCGGAATTAGGCCTACTGTGGCTGCTCCCCTTGCCAGGCCAGCAAACCACACTTCAGCCTGAGGGGTGACCGCAAGCCACCATGGCTACTTTCTCCACACCAATGCTACAATATCTCCAATTACTAATCACAATAGTTCCATAGTAGAATATCAGTAAGTCCACTCTAATCCATACTCTATTCCTCCATCCTGTGGATCCTGGGGTGGTTATGTCCATTCCCCCTCTATATTAAGAGGGGGTTAGATTCCACCTGGATGATGGATGCAATTCTCCTGCTTGAAGTTGTAGGCACTCTTGGCTCCCTGGTGTGGTGGTTGACCTTCTTCACCTCCCTTTTAGCTGTCCGGGTTAAGTCCAATAAACCAGAGGATAAGAGTTGGAAGTCTCCTGATGCTCAGGGCCTTGCTCTCCCATGGACAGTCCAGAGATTCAGGTCTCCTGAGTATACACCAACCCCAGCACCAACCACAGGTTCAGTAAAAGTGAATAGAAGAGGCATGTGTAGAAAGGTCACATCTGACTCCAACTCCATCACGCTCAGGAACACAAACTCCAAAGAGGGCAAACTGACATGGCACTGAACTCCAGAGCCATTATTTTATTGTCCTTTCTTTTCTCTTTCCCTCTCTTCTGATCATGCTAGCCTTTTTCCCTTTATTTTTATTTTTTAAATTTTTCTTGTCTTTTTGAAAAAGGTGCATAGATCACAAAAATGTTACATTAAAAATATATGAGGTTCCCTTATACCCTACCCCCTACCCCCACTCCTCCCATACCAACATCCTCCCCCATCATCGTGGCACATCCATCACATTTGGCGAATACATTATGGTGCACTGCTACATCACATGCATTATAGTTTACATTGTAGTTTATACTCTCCCCAGACTATTCAGTTGGTTATGGGAAGATATATATGTTCTGCGTCTGTCTCTGCAATATCACTCAGCACAACTCCAAGTCTCAATAATGCCCACATGTCACACCTCTTCTTCTCTATCCTTGCCTGATTCAAAGACACAATAAGAGTGAAAATAAAAATGATGGGAATAGACATACCTTTCAAACAGAGACCATCAGGAAACTGGAATAGTTATATTAGTAGTAGAAAAAATATTCTTTTCAAGAACTATTACTAGAATGGGACTTCACATATATATTTTTAATGTAATATTATTACAAAGTCAATAAAAAAAGACAAAAAAAATAAATAATAGTTTCAGGCTAAAAAAAAAAGAACTATTACTAGAGATAAAGATGGGTATTTCATAATAACAAAAGAACCAATGCATGAAGAAATTATAAATGTAAATATATGCATACTTAACAGCTAAGCCTCAAAATACCTAAAATAAAACTCTGACACATATTTCAGAGATAGCCCTGTACAGAATGTGAGAGACAAGGATAATGTCTCATGATCTTCCCCAATTCAGTACCTCTCAATTTATTCTGCCAAGTTCATAGCATTCAGACTGATTGTGTTTTTTTTTAAGGATTTATTTATTCCCCCTCATTGTTTTGCACTCATTGTCTGCTCTCTGTTCTCTTGTGTCTGCCTGTCTTCTCTTTAGTTGGCACTGGGAACTGATCCTGGGATCTTCAGGAGTAATGTTCAAACTCTTCCACCATCTCAGGTTCCTGGTCTTATCGTCTCTCCTCTGTGTCTCTTTTTATTGTGTCAACTTGCTATGCCAGCTTTCTGCATGGGCCAGCACTCCATGTGGGCCAGCACTCCACATGGGCCAACTCTCCAGTCAGGCCAGCTTGCTTTCACCAGGAGGCACTGGGAATAGAACCCTGGTCCTCCTATATGGTAGATGGGAGCCCAGTGACTTGAGTCACATACATTTCCCACTGCCTGATTATTTTATGCACATGTATACTAATTTGGCTCATGTAGATCATGTTCTCCCTCTGAATGCCCAATCTTCACTAGGTTTTTTTCTCTCTTAATTTTTTTGAAGTGTTACATTAAAAAAATATAAGAGGTTCATATACCCCCCAACCCCCTCACCCCACTCCTCCCACCTCAACAACCTCTTTCACCATCATGGGGCATTCATTGCATGTGGTGAATACATTTATTTATTTTTATTTATTTATTATTTTTTTCTCTTTATTTATTCTTTTAATGTTACATTAAAAAAATATAAGGTCCCCATATAGCCCCCCCTCACCCCACTCCTCCACCCATGACAACCTCCTCCATCATCACGAGACATTCATTGCATTTGGTGAATACATCTCTGAGCATCGCTGCACCTCATGGTCAATGGTCCACACGATAGCCCACACTCTCCCACAGTCCACCCAGTGGGCCATGGGAGGACATACAATGTCTGGTAACTGTACCTGCAACACAACCCAGGACAACTCCAACCCCTGAAAATGTCCACACATCACATCTCTTCCTCCCACTCCCTACCCCCATCAGCCACCATGGCCACTTTCTCCACACCAATGCCAGATTTTCTTCGATTACAAATCACAATAGTTCATGAATAGAATATCAGTAAGTCCACTCTAATCCATTCTCTATTCCTCCATCCTGTGGACCGTAGAATGGCCATGTCCTCTCCACATCTATATCAAGAAGGGGCTTAGATTCCACATGGATGCTGGATGCAATTCTCCTGCTTTCAGTTGTAGGCACTCTTGGCTCCCTGGTGTGGTGGTTGACCTTCTTCACCTCCATGTTAGCTGAGTGGGGTAATTCCAATAAACCAGAGTGTAGGAGTTGCAAGTCTGTTGAGGACCAGGGCCTAGCTATCACATGGTCATTCCAGAGATTCAGGTCCCCTGGGTATACATTAAACCCCAGCACCAACTACAGTTCCGATAAAAGTAACAGGAGAGGCTTGTGAACAAAGATCACATCTGAGTCCAGTTCCATCACACATAAACCCAAACTCCAAAATAGGGCCAACTGACATGGCACTGAACTCCATCTGCCATGACCATAGAACCTGTGGGTCTCTGCAGCCCTCATGAAGAACCAATACCTGGGGTTTCATCTACTTTTATCTGTCTCTGGGACTCTGCTCAGGTGTGCATAAGGACAACCCCTCTGATAACCTCCCAGCTCTTTTTGGAGACTCATAGCCATAGAAATTCATTTGTCCTTTTGTGGTGAATACATTTAGGAGCACTGCAGCTCCACATGGATAATGGTTTAATTGTAGTTTACACTCTATTTTCAGTTTCCCATTTCATTTTAGCTAATCCAATTTCTTATTCCTGTAATTATACACTGCTAGAATGAGTTTAATATTTATTTTCCTACATCTTATATGGTTCTTCTGCTAACACTTAATACCAATACTACTATCATACTTTTAATTTTCTTACCTTTTTTCTTTCCAAGGCCCTAATTGTTTTCTTTCAAGGTAACTCAGACAAAAACAAGGTAATAGAATAAGAAGAACAAAATGTCAAAGAGAAAATTTAAGACACACACACAAACCACATATAAAAAAAAATAGAGGGAGAAGATAATCAACTGAATGAACCACAAAGATAATATGATGACCAGACAGCAAAAAAAAGTACAAACCAAACCAATATTCAGGAAGACATGGCACAGTCCAATAAGCAAATTAAAAAGGAGGAAGATGAGATGAACACTGAACAACTAATCAAAGATTTCCATTACAATGTAATGAAGTGAAGGAAGAGATTAAAGATATTAAGAAAACACTTGGAGAGCATAATGAAGAAATGGTAAACATATGCTAAAAAAGAACAGATATGATGGTGATGACTAGCACTATTCATGAAATAAAAAATACACTCTCAGCAAATAACAGCAGATTTGAAGAAGCAGAAGAATTAGTGATGTGGAAGACAGCACATCTGAAATCAAACAGATTATAGAATTGATAGATAAAAAGAAAAAATACAGCAGGGAGTTAGGGGTTTGAATGACAATGCAAAATGCACAAACATATGCATTATAGGTATCCCAGAAGAAGAAGAGAAGGAAAAGGGGAAAGAAGGTGTGTTGGAGGAAATAATGGCTGAAAACTTCCCAAACCTATTGAAGGAGATGGATGTACATGCCCAGAAAGTGGAGTACATCCCAAACACTATAAATCCCAACAGGTCTACCCCAAGACATACACAAGACATACACTTGTCAAAATATCCAATGCTCAAGACAAGGAGAAAATACTGAAGGCAGCAAGAGAAAAGAGAACCATCACATACAAGGGAAGCTCAATAAGATTGTGCTGATTTCTCATCTGAAAACATGGAGGCAAGAAAACAGTGGTATGACCTAGTCAAAGTACTAAAAGAAAAATATTTCCAGCCAAGAATACTCTATCCAGCAAAGGTCGTATTCGGATATGATGGAGAGTTCAAATATTCCCAGATAAACAGAAAGTAATGGAGTATGCTAATAAGAAACCTGCCCTTGAAGAAATACTAAAGGGAGTTCTGCAGGAGGAAAGAAAAAAACAGGAGAGACAGAGTTGGAGGAGAGTGTAAGAACAACTAAAAAGACAGAAAGAGAAGTAAAAACAGTATATGACATACATAAACCCAAAGAAAATAAGGTTAAAATAAGTAATTCCTGGCGATTAGTAACACTGAATGTTAAAGGTTAAACTCACCAGTCAAGAGACACAGATTGGCAGAATGGGTAAGGAAATATGACCCATCTATATGCTGTCTACAAGAAAGCCACCTAAGACCCAGGGATTCAAGGAAGTTGAAAGTGAACGACTGGGAAACAATCTTACAAGCAAACAATAACCAAAAAGGGCAGGAGTAGCCATACTAATATCAGACAAAATAGACTTTAAATGCGAAACAATTGTGAGAGACCAGGAAGGACACTACATATTAATGAAAGAGATAATCTATCAAGAAGAAAGACCAATCATAAAGATTTATGCACTAATGAGGGTGCCTCAAAATGCATGAGGCAAACACTGGAAAAACTAAATGGAGGAATAGATGCCTCTACAATTATAGTGGGAGGCATTAATATACCCTTATCACCATTAGACAGAACATATCAACAGAGAATCTATAAAGAAACAAAGACTTTGAATAATATATAAGAAGATCTGGACCTAATAGAAATATACAGAACACTACACCCAAATACAGCAGGATATACATTTTTCTCAAGTGCACATGGAACATTCTCCAAGGTTGACTACATGCTAAGCCACAAATTCTCAAGGAATTCAGAAAGATTAAAATAATATAAAATAATTTCTCTGACCAAGGGGAATGAAGCTGGAAATCTGTAAGGGCCAGAGACCCAGACTAGGTACCAAGAAATGGAAGTTAAGCAACACACTCTTAGACAAATAGTGGGTCAAGGAGGAATCTCAAATGAAATCCATAACTACCTACTGTGCAAGTAATGAAAATGACAACACAACATATCAAAACTTATGGAATGTAGCAAAACTGCACTGAGAGGGAAATTCATAGCCATTAAATTCATACATCAAAAAAAAAAAGAGCTAAAATTGAAGACCTAAATTCACACTTGGAGGAATTAGTAACAATAATAAATTAAATATAAAGGAAGAAGAAAGAAAGAAATAACAAAGATCAGAGAAGAATTAAATGAAATAGAAATTAAGAAAGCACAAGAAAAAAAAATGAAGAGCTGGTTTTTTGAGAAGATCTATAAAATTGACAAACCATTAGTTAGACCAAGACAGAAAAAAAGAGAGAAGATTGAAATATACAAAATAAGAAACAAGAAAGGGGATAGCACAATGATCACATGGAAATAAAGACTATCATAAGAGGATACTTTGAAAAACTCTATGCCAACAAGAAGGACAATTTAGAGGAAATGGACAAATTCCTTGAAACACATAAGAAGCCTACACTGACAAAAGAAGAAACTGATGATCTCAACAAAGCAATCACAAGTAAAGAGATAGAAACAGTCATTAAAAACCTCCCAAGCAAGAAGAACCCTGGGCCAGATGGATTGACAGGTGAATTCTACCAAACATTCCAGAAAGAATTAACACCAATCTTGCTTAAACTCTTCCAAAATATCAAAACAGAAGGAACATTGCCTAAATCATTCTATGATGACTACATTACCCTAATACCAAAGCCAAAGACACCAGAAGAAAGGAAATTTACAGACCGATCTCTTTAATGAACCTAGATAGGAAAATCCTCAACAAAATACTTGCTAATCATATTCAACAACACATTAAATGAATTATACACCATGACCAAGTGGGATTCATTCCTGGTATGCAAATATGGTTCAACATAAGAAAATCAATTAATGTAATATATCACATAAACAGATGTAAGGGGAAAATAACATGATCATATCTATAGATATGATTCTGCATCTATAGATACAGAAAAAGCATTTGACAAAATACAGCACCCTTTCTTGATAAAAACAATGCAAAAGACTGGAATAGAAGGAAACCATCTGAACATGATAAAGTGTATATATGAAAAACCCACAGCCGACAACATTTACAATGGTGAAATCCTAAAAATTTTACCTCTAAAATCAGGAAAATATAGAATGCCCACTATCATCCCTTCTATTTAACATTGTGTTCAAAGTACTTACTCAAGCAGTGAAGCAAGTATGAGCCATAAAAGGCATCCAAATTGGAAAGGTAGAAGTCAAAATTTCACTATTTGCAGATGACATGAGCCTACCTATAGAAAGCCCTGAGAAGTATAAAACAAAGCTTCTACAACTTATAAATGAGTTGAGTAAAGTCGCAAGTTACATAATCAATGTGCAAATATCAGTACAATTTCTTTACACAAATAATGAGCAATCCGAGGAGGAAATAAAAAAACAAATACCTTTTACAGTAGTAAATTAAAAAATTAAATTCCTAGGAAGAAATTTAAAGACTATGTAAAAGATATACACAGAAAACTACACAACACTGTTCAAGGAAATCAAAGAATACTTAAATGAATGGAAGAATATTCCCTGTTCATGGATAGGAAGACTAAATATTATTAAGATGTTTATCCTACTAAAACATATCTACAGATTCAATGCAATTCCAATAAAAAGAAACACAACATTTTTAAATGAACTATAAAAAATAACTGAAATTTATTTGGAAAGGAAAGAGGCCCCAAATAACCAAAGACATATTGAAAAAAAAAATGTAATTGGAGGAATCACATTACCTGACTTCAAAACATACTACAAATCTATAGCACTGAAAATGGTATGGTATTGGGACAAGGATAGAAACACTGACAAATAGAACTAAACTGAGATTTCTGATACAGATCCTCATACATACAGTCATATGATATTTGACCAGGCCACCAAAACCTCTCATCTGGGACAGAATGGCCTCATCAACAAATGGTACCTGGAGAACTGGATATCCATATGTAAAAAATGTAAGAGGATTACCATATCACATCTTATACAAAAGTCGACTCAAAATGGATCAAAGACAGAAATATAAGAACCAAGAACATAAAGACCATGGAAAACAATATAGGGAAGCATCTACAGGACCTTGTAACAGGAAATGGCTTAATGAACATCACACCCAAAACACAAGCAGCAAAAGAACAAAAACAAAAAAAAAATGGGGGACTTCCTCAGAATTAAAGCTTTATGCACCTCAAAGGAGTTTGTCAAGAAAGTGAAAAGACAACCTAACCAATGGGAGAAAATATTTGGTAACCATATTTCTGATAGGAGACTAATATCTGGGATATATAAAGAAATCCTATATTTTACAAATAAAAAGACAACCCATTTAAAAAATGGGTAAGAGATTTGAAAAGAAACTTCTCCAAAGAAGAAATACAAATGGCTAAGAAGCACATGGAAAATACTCAAAATCACTAGCTATTAGGGAAATGCAAATAAAAAATACAATGAGGTACCATCTTCTTCCATGAGACTGCGGCTATCAGATAAAACAGACTATAAGTGCTGGAGCGGATATGGAAGAATGGGAACACTCATCCACTGCTGGTGGGAATGCAGAAGGATCCAGCCATTTTGGAGGACAGTTTGGTGATTTCTCAAAAAGTAGCTATAGATTTTCCATTGACCTAGCAATTCCATTGCTGGGTATATATCCACAAGAACTGATAACAAGGACACAAAGCGATATATGCACACCAATGTTCATAGCAGCATTATTCACTATTTCTAAAGGTTGGAATCAACCCAAATGCCCATCAACAGATGAATGCATAAATAAAATGTGGTATATACATAAAATGGAATACTACTCAGCTATAAGAAAGAATATAGTACAAACAAATGCGATAACATGAATGTATCTTGAAGAAATTATGTTGAGTGAAGCAAGCCAGGCATTGAAGAACAAATACTACATGAGCTCTCAGATATGAAATAAGTAAACAAAGCTGTCTCAGAGAGCTAGAGATTGGATGATAGGCTTAAAGGAAGTTGGGGAGAAGAGGAAGGTAGCCATCTAACGCATACACTGGTGAAATCTATGATAAGCTGGAGGTAAGTATTTGTACAGGGAAGGGATCAGATGGAGCATAAGAATGCCTTTGGGTGGGGCTTTATGGGCTTGAGGGGGTTAGGGCTGGGAAGGTGCATCAGATGGCCCAAGGAATGGGGGTGGGGTGGGGGGACATTTGTACATGGGAGATTGTAGGTATGTGGTTGAAACTATAATGTTGAGAAAACTCCTTAGAAAATATAAAATGGAAGGAGTACCTGTTTAAGATGCTTAAGGGGGCATCTGGCAGGCTTCTAGGGAGTTTGTGAGTGCTAATTTTGTCATAGTGTGTTATATCATTGGATGAATCCCATACAATGATTGTGAAGGTGTACCCACATCCTGGGGAGGCATGATGTTCTCAAACATAGGGAATTGTGTCTCTTGAGAGAATTTGTGGCTTGCAATGGTTTATGGTAGTCTAGTATGTCAAGCTCTCAGTACTGTTGCAAGTACTGTGAATCTGATCATTCAAGTAATGAAGATTGATTGTCACTGTGGCGGCTGAGGGGAGGAGGAGAGACATATAGAATAGATGGAATTAGGGTAACTGGGGGACAATGGAATTGTTCCACAAGATCATGTAATCATAGATATAGGACATATTAAATTACATTAAAAGTGTGTAGATGTTTATAGGCTAAAATGGAAACCATAATGTAAAATATAAGGTAACTAAAAATTTGGAAAATTATATGGTCTAAAATATAAACCATAATGTAAACCAAAATAGAATGATGTTTTAAAGTTTTGTTTCAATGTCTGTACATCAGCTGCAGCAAATATAACATGAACATGTAAAAAGATCATTGCTGGGGAAGGGGGAAAAGGGTTTGATGTTGGAGACATTGGAGTCCCCTATATTGTATATGTGAATTACTATGATTTAAAACTTTTGTGAAGACAAAAAATCAAAATTAGAAAACAAAAGGAAAGGATGCAGACACAGAGGAAGAAATGAAAGAAATTGCCTTGCCACTGTGCATACAGGGCAACACCTATTGCAGTGATGAAAGGCAAAATGTCAAAAGGAATGCTTTATAATATTTTTCATTTTTTAATCCCCCAATTTATTTTTACTTTATTTTAGTTTTTCTAAATTAGTATGTGTTCTATTTCAAATCTTTAAACCCATCCCTATATTACATTTTCCTCTCAATTGAATTTGGCAATATATTAAGCTTATTTCTGAAGAAAATTTGGACCACAGAGAGGTTCAACTATGGCACTAAGTGAGTTTAAAACATTCTGCAAAGCTATACTGTTCAAAATGGTAATATATTGGCACAAGGATATACCCACTGGCCAATGTAACCAAATTGAGATTTCAAATATAGATCTCACATATACAGTCATTTGATATTCAACAAGGGCACCAAGTCCACTCAACTGGGAAATAATGGCCTCTTGAACAAATAGTGCTTGGAGAACTGGATATCCATATAAGAAGAATGAGAGAGGACTATCATCTCACACCTTTTACAAAAATCAACTCAAGATGGATCAAAGATATAAATATTAGAGCCAAGACCATAAAGACTTTGAAAGACAATATAGGGAACTATCTACAGGAGCTTGTATTAGGAAATGGCTTCCTGAACTTCAAACCCAAAGCATGAGCAGTGAAAGAAAAAATAGATAAATGGGACCTCCTCAAAATTAAAACCTTTTGCACCTCAAAGGAATTTACCAAGAAAGTGAAAAGACAACCTACCCAATGGGAGAAAATATTTGGTAAGCATATATCTGATAGGAGCCTAATATCCAACATATACAAAGAAATCCTATATCTTGAAAATAAAAAGACAAAGAAGCTATTAAAAAATGGGCAAGAGATTTGAACAGATGCTTCTCCAAAGAAGAAATACAAATGACTAAAAAGTACATGAAAAGATGCTCAACATCACTAGCTATTAGGAAAATGCAAATCAAAACTACAATGAGATACCATCTTACACCCATTAGACTGGCAGCTATTAATAAAACAGAGGACTACAAGTGTTGATGAGGGTGTGGCAGAATGGGAACCCTCATCCACTCCTGGTGGGAATGTAGAAGGATCCAGTCATTGTAGAGGACAGTTTGTCGGTTCCTCAAAAAACTAGCTATAGATTTGCCATATGACCCAGAAATTCCACTGTTGGGTATCTAGCCAGAAAAATGGAAAACAAGGACATAAACTGATATAGGTACACCAATGTTCATAGCAGCGTTATTCAGTATTGCCAAAACTTGGAATCAGTCGAAATGCCCATAAACAGATGAATGGATAAATATAATGTGGTATATACATTCAATGGAATACTACTGTAAGAAGTAAACAATACTAACATACAGGAAAACATGGATGAATCTGGAGGACCTTATGTTGAGTGAAGCAAGCCAGGCATTGTAGGACAAATACTACATGAACTCTCTTTTGTGAATTAAGCAAATCAAGCTGCCTCAGAGATATAGAGACTGGAGAATATACTTCAGGAAATAGGTAGAGGAAGGTTGTGAGCTGATGCATACACTGGTGAAATCTATGATAATGTGGAGGCAAGTAATTGTGCACTGAAGGGATAAGACAGGGGCATATGGGTATTATTGGGTGAGGCTTTGTAGTCTTTAGGGGAGGCTGAAGTTGGGAGCATGGGTCAGATGATCCATGGAATTGTCAGGAAGTTTTGGGGGGAGTGGGTGAACATGGGAGATTGTCAGGTATGTGGCTAAAACTATAGTGTTGAGAAAATTCTTTGGAAAATATGATAAGGAAGGGTTACTTGTTTAAAATGTTTGACAGGGGACATCTGCCATAGCGTGCACCTGGGGCAGAATTCTAGGAAGTGTGTGAGTGCTCATCTTGTCATATTGTATTTTACCATTGGGTAGAATCACATACAATGAGTGGGAAAATGTTGTACCCCTATCCTGGGGAGGTCTGATTTTTTCAAACAGAGGGGAGAGAGGAATAGAATAGATGGAAAAGGGGGGAATTGGGGGGGCAAAGGATGTCTTCTACAAGATCATGCATCAATGGGTATAAGTCATGCTAAATGTCACTAAAAATTTATAGAAGTCTATAGTCTAAAATGTAAACCATAATGTGAGTCATAAAGTAAGCAAAAATTTAGAAAAATGCCCAGTCTAAAATATAAACCATAATGTAAGCCATAATGGAATCATGATTAGTAGCTATGTTTCAATATCTGTACATCAGCTGTAGCAAATATAACATCCACGTGTAAAAATCATTGCTGAGGAAGGGGGAAAATGTTTGGTGTTGGGTATATGGGAGTTCTCTATATTGTATATGTGATTTTACTATGATGTAAAACGTTTTGAAGGCAAAATTAAAAATTAGAAATAAAAAAAAACATGTAGACACTGAGAAAGGAATGGAAGAGATTGCCTTGCCACTGTACTAGCAGTGGAACACCTATTTCTCTGATGAAAGGCAAAACGTTAAAAATAAAGTTTTATGATATTTTTCATTTTCAATACTCAATTTATATTTTGCTTTATTTTAGTTTTTATTTTTATTTTTTTATTTTTTATTTTTTTATTGACTTTGTAATAATATTACATTAAAAAAATATATATGTGAGGTCCCATTCCACCCCACCCCCCCACCCACCCTCTACCCCCCCAACAACACTCGTTCCCATCATCATGACACATCCATTGGATTTGGTAAGTACATCTTTGGGCACCTCTGCACCTCATAGACAATGGTCCACATCATGGCCCATACTCTCCTCCATTCCATCCAGTGGGCCCTGTGAGGATTTACAATGTCCGGTGATTACCTCTGAGGCACCATCCAGGGCAGCTCCATGTCCCAAAGACGCCTCCACCTCTCATCTCTTCCTGCCTTTCCCCATACCCATCATCCACCATGTCCACTTTTCCCAATCCAATGCCACCTCTTCTATGTGGACATTGGATTGGTTGTGTCCATTGCACCTCTATGTCAAGAGGAGGCTCAGATTCCAATGGATGCTGGATGCAATCCTCCCATTTTCAGTTGTAATCATTCTAGGCTCCATGGTGTGGTGATTGTCCTTCTTCAACTCCATCTTAGCTGAGTGTGGTAAGTCCAATAAATCAGATTGTAGGTGCTGGAGTCTGTTGAGGCTCAGGACCTGGCTATCACATTGTCAGTCCAGAGATTCAAATCCCCTAAATATATCTTAAACCCCAACATTAACTGCACCTCCAGCACATTAGCATGAAAGTCTTATGAAGGGAGATCCCATCTGAGTCCAGATTCATCACACATAAACACCATTTCCAAAGAGGGGCCATCTGCCCTGGTAGTTAACCCCATCGGCCATGACCATAACTCTCATGGGTCTCTTTAGCCTTCAAAGGAACCAATATCTGGGGGTTGTATCTGCTTTATCTGTCTCTCTGACTCTGCTCAGTTGTGCATGAGGGCAATCCTTCTGCCAGCCTCCAGACTCTTTTTTAGAAACTCGTAGCCATATAAACTCATTTCTCCTTTCCATTTCCCCCTTACTTTAGGTCAAACAGCATTTTAAAGTCATGTTATTTTATGTAGACATGGATATTCTGCTGATCCGCATTGAACCTTCCGTATAAGGTCCTTTTCCAGTTGCATCATCAATTGGTATTTGATAGTGGTCCCTCGTTGCCAGGGAGGCTCATCCCCGGGTGTCATGTCCCACGCTGGAGGGAAGGCATTGCATTTACATGCTGAGTTTGGCTTCGAGACTGGCCACATTTGAGTAACATGAAGGCTGACAGGAGGAAATTCCCAGGCACAATGTTGCTCTAGGCCTTGTTCTTATTTTAGGTTTATCAGCTCACAAGCATAGTCATTAGCATCAGGGGCTCACTGTTGAACCCTCACTCCCTCCCGGTCCCCGCCGCTGTACCTGGGAGACTGTCGCTGCTCCCCTAGGGACCACGACAGAGCACCACTGGCCAGGAACCCAGTACCCCCCCTGCTGTGGTTTTTAATTGTTGCCACTAGGAGTATATCCAATCATTACCATGCACCCTGGACATCTGTTCTGTACAGCTCGCTGTCAGCCATATATCACCTGTCATTGGTATCCCATACCAGTATCCCTCCATTGCCATTGTTGAAACACTCTGTGATCCAGAACTCCCTGAAATTTGAAGCCCAATATAATGTCATGGTCCCTTACTAGGGAATGGCACATAGCGATGGGTTTAAAGGATAGATAAAGAACTTGGATAAAGTTAGATAAAGAACTCTAGATAAAGAATGTTGATTTGAAAAAATTCCACATCCTATCCTTTTTTCCCCCCCCCCCCTAATTATTCAGCATTTCTTCACAGGAGTCCTAGACCACAGCAATGCATATATATAATATACAGCACTCCCACACATCCACCAGAAAACCTTTTCCCTTCCACAGTGATACTCTTACGCCCTATTCATATCATATTTACTTAAGGTGATGTACAGAGTCTGAGATATTAGCTTTCAAACTAGGTAACATCTGTGCTTACATTATGGTGCATACTTTAGGATACACAGTTCTTTACATTTTTAGTTATCCTATGTTTTACATTATGGTTTACATTATCAGTCTGTCATCTCCTTTATGTTATGGTGTAATATTACATGTTTTATATCCATCCTTGTGTACTCTCAAGAAACTCCTCTCTTGCCCCCCATTTACTTTGGTTCCACACATTTAACGTCCATTTTCCCTTCCTTCTTGGTGCCCACAGTGACAGCCAACCTCCGTTTCCTGAGGAGCCACTTCCACAGATAGATGGAATAGTGTTCAGGGCCTAACTTGCTCATCTGCCCAATGCCCTGGGAGCCACCCTTTCTCTCGAGGGATAGAGTTCCCTCTATTTGGTGGCATTAGTCCTCCCCAGGATGTGGGTCCACCCCCACTCTCACTACTTGGGATTCTACCCCATGGTGTCACCCACTCTGGCAGAATGAGCATTTAGACATTCCCCAGGAGCCCGTCCTGCATCAGACCCTCCCCTCCGAGCATTCTAAACAGGTAACCCTCTTTATTGTATTTTGATATGATTTTCTCGGCATTTTACTCTCCACCACCTCCTGACCCTCTCCTGTGTTCGTATGCTACCCCTCTCTCCCCCCACTTTTGGGCAACATTACCCATCCGTCCCTCCCCAGCCACCCTCAAACCCGTAAAGCCCCAACCAAAGGCAACCCCTTGCCCCCTTTTATCTCTTCTTTGTGTTCATACTTACCACCATCTCGTCTTAAATTCCACCCCTGCAGACATCGGCTCATATCCTTCCTCCACCCTCCGATTTCCTGTAAGCCTATCGTTCAGTCTCTTGCTATCTAGGGCAGCTTGTTTATTTCATATCATTGAGGTCATGTAGTATTTGTCCTTCAATGTCTGGGTTGCTTCACTCAACATAAGGTTCTCAAGATTCATCCATGTTATCACATGTGTTTGTAGTGTGTTTGTTCTTACAGCAGAGTAGTATTCCATTGTGTGTATATACCACATTTTATTGATCCACTCATCTGTTGATGGGCATTTGGGTTGATTCCAACTTTTGGCAATAGTGAACAATGCTGCTATGAACATTGGTGTACATATATTGGTTTGTGTCCTTGTTTTCAGTTCTGCTGGGTATATACCCAGCAGTGGTATTGCTGGGTCATATGGCAAATCTATGGCTAGTTTTTTGAGAAACCGCCATACTGTCCTCCAGAATGGTTGGATCCTTCTGCATTCCCACCAGCAGTGGATGAGTGTTCCCCTTCCTTCACATCCTCTCCAGCACTTGTATTCTTCTGTTTTTTTCATAGCTGCCAATTTTATGGGTGTAAGATGGTATCTCATTGTAGTTTTGATTTGCATTTCCCTGATAGCTAGAGATTTGGAACATTTTTTCATGTGCTTTCTTGCCATTTGTATTTCTTCTTCGGAGAAGTGTCTGTTTAAGTCTTTTTCCCATTTTTTAAATGGGTTGTTTATCTTTTTATTTTCAAGATATAGGAGTTCTTTATATATGCAAGTTATAAGTTTCTTATCAGATATATGATTGCCAAATATTTTCTCCCACTGTGTGGGCTCCCTTTTTACTTTCTTGACAAACTCCTTTGAGGTGCAGAAGGCTTTAATTTTGAGGAAGTCCCATTTATCTATTAGTTCTTTTGCTGCTCGTGCTTTTGGTGAGATATTCATAAATCCATTTCCTATTACAAGGTCCTGTAGATGTTTCCCTACACTGCTTTCTAAGGTTTTTATGGTCTTGGCTCTTATATTTAGGTCTTTGATCCATCTTGAGTTGATCTTTGTATAAGGTGTGAGATGGTAATCCTCTTTCATTCTTCTACATATGGCTATTCAGTTCTCCAGACACCATTTGTTGAATAGGCCACTCTCTCCAAATTGAGAGGGTTTGGTGGCTTTATCGAATATTATGTGGCTGTATATGTGAGGTTCTATATCAGAGCTTTCAATTCGATTCCATTGGTCTATGTGTCTCTCCTTATGCCAATACCATGCTGTTTTCACCACCGTAGCTTTATAGTATGTTTTGAAGTCAGGTAGTGTGATTCCTCCAATTTCGTTTTTCTTTTTCAGTATGTCTTTGGCTATTCGGGGTCTCTTTCCTTTCCAAATAAATTTCATAGTTAGTTTTTCTAGTTCCTTAAAGAAGGCTGCGTTGATTTTTATTGGGATTGCATTGAATGTGTAGATCAGTTTTGGTAGGATAGACATCTTAATAATGTTCAGTCTTCCTATCCATGAACAAGGAATAGTCTTCCATTTATTTAGGTCTTCTTTGATTTCCTTGAACAATCTTGTATAGTTCTCGTTGTATAGGTTCTTTACCTCTTTAGTTAAATTTATTCCTAAGTATTTGATTTTTTTATTTACTATTGTGAATGGTATTTGTTTCTTGATTTCCTCCTGATCTTGCTCATTATTGGTGTACAGAAATGCTGCTGATTTTTGCACATTGATCTTATACCCTGCAACTTTACTAAACTCATTTATGAGTTCTAGAAACTTCGTTGTATATCTCTCAGGGTTTTCTATGTATAGGATCATGTCATCTGCAAATAATGAAATTTTGACTTCTTCCTTTCCAATTTGAATGCCTTTTATTTCTGGTTCTTGCCTCAGTGCTCGTGCAAGTACTTCTAACAATGTTAAATAGGAGCGGAGACAGTGGGCATCCTTGTCTTGTTCCTGAGTTTAGAGGGAAGGAGTCTAGGATTTCTCCATTGTAAACAATATTGGCTTTAGGTTTTTCATATATACTCTTTATCATGTTCAAAAAATTTCCTTGTATTCCAATCTTTTGGAGTGTTTTTATCAAGAAAGGGTGCTGTATTTTGTCAAATGCTTTTTCTGCATCGATAGATATAATCATGTGATTTTTTTCCTTCAATCTGTTTATATGGTGTATTACGTTGATTGATTTTCTTATGTTGAACCATCCTTGCATACCTGGGATGAATCCCACTTGGTCGTGGTGTATAATACGTTTAATGTGTTGTTGAATACGATTAGCAAGTATTTTGTTAAGTATTTTTGCGTCTAGGTTCATTAGAGAAATTGGTCTGTAATTTTCCTTTCTTGTGATGTCTTTGTTTGGCTTTGGTACTAGGGTAATGTTGGCATCATAGAAGGAGTTGGGTAATGTTCTTTCTGTTTCGATGTTTTGGAATAGTTTCAGCAGGATTGGTGTCAGTTCTTTCCGGAATGTTTTGTAGAATTCACCTGTGAAGCCATCTGGCCCTGGGCTCTTCTTAGTTGGGAGATTTTTGATAACTGATTCTATCTCTCTGCTTGTGATTGGTTTGTTAAGATCATCAATTTCTTCTTTCGTCAATATGGGCTGCTTATGTGTTTCTAGGAATTTGTCCATTTCCTCTAGATTGTCATTTTTGTTGGAATATAGTTTTTCAAAATATCCTCTTATGATAGTCTTTATTTCTGTGGGGTCAGTGGTGATATCGCCTTTCTCATTTCTTATTTTGTGTATTTGCATCTTCTCTCTTTTTTTCTTTGTTAGTGTTGCTAAAGGTTTGTCAATTTTGTTAATCTTCTCAAAAAACCAGCTCTTGGTCTTGTTTATCTGTTCAAGTGCTTTCTTATTTTCTATTTCATTTAGTTCTGCTCTTATCTTTGTTATTTCCTTCCTTCTTCTTCCTGTTGGGTTACTTTGTTGTTGTTTTTCTAATTCCTTCAAATGTGCAGTTAGTTTTTCAATTTTTGCTCTTTCTTCTTTTTTGATATGTGAATTTATGGCTATAAACTTCCCTCTCAGTACTGCTTTTGCTGCATCCCATAAATTTTGGTATGTTGTGTTATCATTATCATTTGCTTCAAGGTAGTCATTGATTTCTTTTGAGATTTCCTCTTTGACCCACTGTTTTTCTAAGAGTGTGCTGTTTAATTTCCAAATCGTGGTGTGAAATCTGGGCTTCTGTCCCTTGCAAATCTCCAGCTTGACTCCACTGTGGTCAGAGATAATGTTTTGTATGATTTCAATCTTTCTGAATTCGTTCAGCCTTTCTTTGTGGCCTAGCATATGATCTATCTTGGAGAATGATCCATGTGCGCTTGAGAAAAATGTATATCCTGCTGTGTTTGGGTGTAGCGATCTATATATGTCTATTAGATCGAGCTCCTCTAATATACTATTCAGATGTTTTGTTTCTTTGGTGATTCTCTTTTGAGATGTTCTGTCCAGAGTTGATAGTGGTGTATTAAAATCCCCCACTATAATTGTAGATGTATATATTCTTTCACTTAGTTTTTCCAGCGTTTGCCTGACGTATTTAGAGGCACCCTTGTTAGGGGCATAGATATTTATGATTGTTCGATCTTCTTGACAGATTTTCCCTTTGACTAAAATGTAGTATCCTTCTTTGTTTCTCACAATTGTTTCACATTTAAAGTGTATTTTGTCTGATATTAATATAGCTACTCCTGCCTTTTTTGGGTTATTGTTAGCTTGTATGATTGTTTTCCAGCCATTCACTTTCAATCTCCATGCGTCTCTGGGTCTAAGATGTGTCTCTTGTAGACAGCATATGGATGGGTCATATTTCCTTATCCAATGTCCCAGTCTGAATCTTTTGATAGGTGAGTTTAATCCGTTGACATTCAGTGTTATTACTATCAAGGAATTATTTGTGTTAGCCATATTTTGATTGGATTTGTGTTTGTCATATTTTGTTTGTTTATTTTTTTTGTCTTTTTTGTTGTTGTTGTTGGTCTTATACTCTCCTCCAACTTTGCCTTTCCTGTTTTTTCCTTTCTTCCTGCAGAACTCCCTTTAGAATTTCTTGAAGGGGAGGTTTCTTGTTGGTATACTCTTTCAGTTTCTGTTTGTCTGTGAATATTTTGAACTCTCCATCATGTTTGAATGCTAGTTTAGCTGGATAGAGTATTCTTGTTTGGAAGTTTTTTTCCTTTAGTACCTTGACTATATCATACCACTGTCTTCTTGCCTCCATGGTTTCAGAAGAGAAATCAGCACTTAATCTAATTGAGCTTCCCTTGTATGTGATGGTTTTCTTTTCTCTTGCTGCTTTTAGGATTTTCTCTTTGTCTTGAGCCTTGGATAATTTGATAAGTATATGTCTTGGGGTGGGCCTGTTGGGGTTTATGACTTGTGGAGTGCGCTGTGCTTCTTGGATATGTACCTCTGTCTCTTTCAGTAGATTTGGGAAGTTTTCAGCCATTATTTCCTGCAACACTCCTTCTGACCCCTTTCCCTTCTCTTCACCTTCTGGAATGCCTATAATACATATGTTTGAGCGTTTTGCATTGTCATTCAGGTCCCTAAATCCTAATTGGATTTTTTCTATCTTCTTATTGACCCCTTCTACTATCTGTTTGATTTCTGATGTACTGTCTTCCACATCACTAATTCTCTGCTCTGTCTCTTCTAGTCTGCTGATATTTGTTGCAAGTGTATTTATTTTATTTTATTTTATTTTTTTATTGACTTTGTAATAATATTACATTAAAAATATATATGTGAGGTCCCATTCAACCCCACCCCCCCACCCCGCCTCTCCCCCCCCAACAACACTCGTTCCCATCATCATGACACATCCATTGGATTTGGTAAGTACATCTTTGGGCACCTCTGCACCTCATAGACAATGGTCCACATCATGGCCCATACTCTCCTCCATTCCATCCAGTGGGCCCTGTGAGGATCCATGATGTCCGTTGATCACCCCCGAGGCGCCATCCAGGGCAGCTCCACGTCCCAAATACGCCCCCACCTCTCATCTCTTCCTGCCCTTCCCCATACCCATCGTCCACCATGTCCACTTTTCCCAATCCAATGCCACCTCTTCTATGTGGACATTGGATTGGTTGTGTCCATTGCACCTCTATGTCAAGAGGAGGCTCAGATTCCACATGGATGCTGGCTGCCATCCTCCCATTTTCAGTTGTAATCACTCTAGGCTCCATGGTGTGGTGATTGTCCTTCTTCAACTCCATCTTAGCTGAGTGTGGTAAGTCCAATAAATCAGATTGTAGGTGCTGGAGTCTGTTGAGGCTCAGGACCTGGCTATCACATTATCAGTCCAGAGATTCAAATCCCCTAACTATATCTTAAACCCCAACGTTAACTGCACCTCCAGCATATTAGTATGAAAGTCTTATGAAGGGAGATCCCATCTGAGTCCAGATTCATCACACATAAACACCATTTCCAGAGAGGGGCCATCTGCCCTGGTAGTAAACCCCATCGGCCATGACCATAACTCTCATGGGTCTCTTTAGCCTTCATAGGAACCAATATCTGGGGGTTGTATCTGCTTTATCTGTCTCTCTGACTCTGCTCAGTTGTGCATGAGGGCAATCCTTCTGCCAGCCTCCAGACTCTTTTTTAGAAACTCGTAGCCATATAAACTCATTTCTCCTTTCCATTTCCCCCTTACTTTAGGTCAAACAGCATTTTAAAGTCATGTTATTTTATGTAGACATAGATATTCTGCTGATCCGCATTGAACCTTCCATATAAGGTCCTTTTCCAGTTGCATCATCAGTTGGTATTTGATAGTGGTCCCTCGTTGCCAGGGAGGCTCATCCCCGGGTGTCATGTCCCACGCTGGAGGGAAGGCATTGCATTTACATGCTGAGTTTGGCTTCGAGACTGGCCACATTTGAGTAACATGAAGGCTGACAGGAGGAAATTCCCAGGCACAATGTTGCTCTAGGCCTTGTTCTTATTTTAGGTTTATCAGCTCACAAGCATAGTCATTAGCATCATGGGCTCACTGTTGAACCCTCACTCCCTCCCGGTCCCCGCCCCTGTACCTGGGAGACTATCGCTGCTCCCCTAGGGACCACGACAGAGCACCACTGGCCAGGAACCCAGTACCCCCCCTGCTGGGTTTTCAATTGTTGCCACTATGAGTATATCCAATCATTGCCATGCACCCTGGACATATGTTCTGTACAGCTCCCTGTCAGCTATATATCACCTGTCATTGGTATCCCATACCAGTATCCCTCCATTGCCATTGTTGAAACACTCTGTGATCCAGAACTTCCCGAAATTTGAAGCCCAATATAATGTCATGGTCCCTTACTAGGGAATGGCATATAGCGATGGGTTTAAAGGATAGATAAAGAACTTGGATAAAGTTAGACAAAGAACTTAGATAAAGAATGTTGACTTGAAAAAATTCCACATCCTATCCTTTTTTGTTTCCCCCCCCCCCCTAATTATTCAGCATTTCTTCGTAGGAGTCCTAGACCACAGCAATGCATATATATAATATACAGCACTCCCATACATCCACCACATCACCTTTTTCCTTCCATAGCGATACTCTTACACCCTATTCACATCATATTTACTTAAGGTGATGTACAGAGTCTGAGATATTAGCTTTCTAACATGGTAATATCTGTGCTTACATTATGGTGCATACTTTAGGATACACAGTTCTTTACATTTTTAGTTCTCCTATGTTTTACATTATGGTTTACATTATCAGTCTGTCGTCTCCTATATGTTATGGTGTAATATTACATGTTTTATATCCATCCTTGTGTACTCTCAAGAAACTCCTCCCTTGCCCCCCATTTACTTTGGTTCCACAAATTTAACGTCCATTTTCCCTTCCACCTTGGTGCCCACAGTGACAGCCAACCTCCGTTTCCTGAGGGGCCACTTCCAGAGATAGATGGAATAGTGTTTAGGGCCTAACTTGCTCATCTGCCCCAATGCCCTGGGAGCCACCCTTTCTCTCGAGGGATAGAGTTCCCTCTATTTGGTGGCATTAGTCCTCCCCAGGATGTGGGTCCACCCCCACTCTCACTACTTGGGATTCTACCCCATGGTGTCACCCACTCTGGCAGAATGAGCATTTAGACATTCCCCAGGAGCCCGTCCTGCATCAGACCCTCCCCTCCGAGCATTCTAAACAGGTAACCCTCTTTATTATATTTTGATATTATTTTCTCGGCATTTTACTCTCCACCACCTCCTAACCCTCTCCTGTGTTCGTATGCTACCCCTCCCTCCCCCCACTTTTGGGCAACATTACCCAACCGTCCCTCTCCAGCCACCCTCAAACCCGTAAAGCCCCAACCAAAGGCAACCCCTTGCCCCCATTTTATCTCTTCTTTGTGTTCATACTTACCACCATCTCGTCTTAAGTTCCACCCCTGCAGACATCGGCTCATATCCTTCCTCCACCCTCCGATTTCCTGTAAGCCTATCGTTCAGTCTCTTGCTATCTAGGGCAGCTTGTTTATTTCATATCATTGAGGTCATGTAGTATTTGTCCTTCAATGTCTGGGTTGCTTCACTCAACATAAGGCTCTCAAGATTCATCCATGTTATCACATGTGTTTGTAGTGTGTTTGTTCTTACAGCCGAGTAGTATTCCATTGTGTGTATATACCACATTTTATTGATCCACTCATCTGTTGATGGGCATTTGGGTTGATTCCAACTTTTGGCAATAGTGAACAATGCTGCTATGAACATTGGTGTACATATATCGGTTTGTGTCCTTGTTTTCAGTTCTGCTGGGTATATACCCAGCAGTGGTATTGCTGGGTCATATGGCAAATCTATGGCTAGTTTTTTGAGAAACCGCCATACTGTCCTCCAGAATGGTTGGATACTTCTGCATTCCCACCAGCAGTGGATGAGTGTTCCCCTTCCTTCACATCCTCTCCAGCACTTGTATTCTTCTGTTTTTTTCATAGCTGCCAATCTTATGGGTGTAAGATGGTATCTCATTGTAGTTTTGATTTGCATTTCCCTGATAGCTAGAGATTTGGAACATTTTTTCATGTGCTTTCTTGCCATTTGTATTTCTTCTTCGGAGAAGTGTCTGTTTAAGTCTTTTTCCCATTTTTTAAATGGGTTGCTTATCTTTTTATTTTCAAGATATAGGAGTTCTTTATATATGCAAGTTATAAGTTTCTTATCAGATATATGATTGCCAAATATTTTCTCCCACTGTGTGGGCTCCCTTTTTACTTTCTTGACAAACTCCTTTGAGGTGCAGAAGGCTTTAATTTTGAGGAAGTCCCATTTATCTATTAGTTCTTTTGCTGCTCGTGCTTTTGGTGAGATATTCATAAATCCATTTCCTATTACAAGGTCCTGTAGATGTTTCCCTACACTGCTTTCTAAGGTTTTTATGGTCTTGGCTCTTATATTTAGGTCTTTGATCCATCTTGAGTTGATCTTTGTATAAGGTGTGAGATGGTAATCCTCTTTCATTTTTCTACATATGGCTATCCAGTTCTCCAGACACCATTTGTTGAATAGGCCACTGTCTCCCAATTGAGAGGTTTTGGTGGCTTTATCAAATATTATGTGGCTATATATGTGAGGTTCTATATCAGAGCTTTCAATTCGATTCCATTGGTCTATGTGTCTTTCCTTATGCCAATACCATGCTGTTTTCACCACCGTAGCTTTATAGTATGTTTTGAAGTCAGGTAGTGTGATTCCTCCAATTTCGTTTTTCTTTTTCAGTATGTCTTTGGCTATTCGGGGTCTCTTTCCTTTCCAAATAAATTTCATAGTGAGTTTTTCTAATTCCTTAAAGAATGCTGTGTTGATTTTTATTGGGATTGCATTGAATGTGTAGATCAGTTTTGGTAGGATAGACATCTTAATAATGTTCAGTCTTCCTATCCATGAACAAGGAATAGTCTTCCATTTATTTAGGTCTTCTTTGATTTCCTTGAACAATCTTGTATAATTCTCGTTGTATAAGTTCTTTACCTCTTTAGTTAAATTTATTCCTAAGTATTTGATTTTTTTATTTACTATTGTGAATGGTATTTGTTTCTTGATTTCCTCCTGATCTTGCTCATTATTGGTGTACAGAAATGCTACTGATTTTTGCGCATTGATCTTATAACCTGCGACTTTACTAAACTCATTTATGTGTTCTAGAATCTTCATTGTAGATCTCTCAGGGTTTTCTATGTATAGGATCATGTCATCTGCAAATAATGAAATTTTGACTTCTTCCTTTCCAATTTGCATGCCTTTTATTTCTGGTTCTTGCCTCAGTGCTCGTGCAAGTACTTCTAAGACAATGTTAAATAGGAGCGGAGACAGTGGGCATCCTTGTCTTGTTCCTGAGTTTAGAGGGAAGGAGTCTAGGATTTCTCCATTGTAAACAATATTGGCTTTAGGTTTTTCATATATACTCTTTATCATGTTCAAAAAATTCCCTTGTATTCCAATCTTTTGGAGTGTTTTTATCAAGAAAGGGTGCTGTATTTTGTCAAATGGTTTTTCTGCATCAATAGATATAATCATGTGATTTTTTTCCTTCAATCTGTTTATATGGTGTATTACGTTGATTGATTTTCTTATGTTGAACCATCCTTGCATACCTGGGATGAATCCCACTTGGTCGTGGTGTATAATACGTTTAATGTATTGTTGAATACGATTAGCAAGTATTTTGTTAAGTATTTTTGCGTCTAGGTTCATCAGAGAAATTGGTCTGTAATTTTCCTTTCTTGTGATGTCTTTGTTTGGCTTTGGTACTAGGGTAATGTTGGCATCATAGAAGGAGTTGGGTAATGTTCTTTCTGTTTCGATGTTTTGGAATAGTTTCAGCAGGATTGGTGTCAGTTCTTTCCGGAATGTTTTGTAGAATTCACCTGTGAAGCCATCTGGCCCTGGGCTCTTCTTAGTTGGGAGATTTTTGATAACTGATTCTATCTCTCTGCTTGTGATTGGTTTAAGATCATCAATTTCTTCTTTCGTCAATATGGGCTGCTTATGTGTTTCTAGGAATTTGTCCATTTCCTCTAGATTGTCATTTTTGTTGGAATATAGTTTTTCAAAATATCCTCTTATGATAGTCTTTATTTCTGTGGGGTCAGTGGTGATATCGCCTTTCTCATTTCTTATTTTGTGTATTTGCATCTTCTCTCTTTTTTTCTTTGTTAGTGTTGCTAAAGGTTTGTCAATTTTGTTAATCTTCTCAAAAAACCAGCTCTTGGTCTTGTTTATCTGTTCAAGTGCTTTCTTATTTTCTATTTCATTTAGTTCTGCTCTTATCTTTGTTATTTCCTTCCTTCTTCTTCCTGTTGGGTTACTTTGTTGTTGTTTTTCTAATTCCTTCAAATGTGCAGTTAGTTCTTCGATTTTTGCTCTTTCTTCTTTTTTGATATATGAATTTATGGCTATAAACTTCCCTCTCAGTACTGCTTTTGCTGCATCCCATAAATTTTGGTATGTTGTGTTATCATTATCATTTGTTTCAAGGTAGTCATTGATTTCTTTTGAGATTTCCTCTTTGACCCACTGTTTTTCTAAGAGTGTGCTGTTTAATTTCCAAATCGTGGTGTGAAATCTGGGCTTCTGTCCCTTGCAAATCTCCAGCTTGACTCCACTGTGGTCAGAGATAATGTTTTGTATGATTTCAATCTTTCTGAATTCGTTCAGCCTTTCTTTGTGGCCTAGCATATGATCTATCTTGGAGAATGATCCATGTGCGCTTGAGAAAAATGTATATCCTGCTGTGTTTGGGTGTAGCGATCTATATATGTCTATTAGATCGAGCTCCTCTAATATACTATTCAGATGTTTTGTTTCTTTGGTGATTCTCTTTTGAGATGTTCTGTCCAGAGTTGATAGTGGTGTATTAAAATCCCCCACTATAATTGTAGATGTATCTATTCTTTCACTTAGTTTTTCCAGCGTTTGCCTGACGTATTTAGAGGCACCCTTGTTAGGGGCATAGATATTTATGATTGTTCGATCTTCTTGACAGATTTTCCCTTTGACTAAAATGTAGTATCCTTCTTTGTCTCTCACAATTGTTTCACATTTAAAGTCTATTTTGTCTGATATTAATATAGCTACTCCTGCCTTTTTTTGGTTATTGTTAGCTTGTATGATTGTTTTCCAGCCATTCACTTTCAATCTCCATGCGTCTCTGGGTCTAAGATGTGTCTCTTGTAGACAGCATATGGATGGGTCATATTTCCTTATCCAATGTCCCAGTCTGAATCTTTTGTTAGGTGAGTTTAATCCATTGACATTCAGTGTTATTACTATCAAGGAATTATTTGTGTTAGCCATATTTTGATTGGATTTGTGTTTGTCATATTTTGTTTGTATATTTTTTTGGTCTTTTTTGTTGTTGTTGTTGGTCTTATACTCTCCTCCAACTTTGCCTTTCCTGTTTTTTCCTTTCTTCCTGCAGCACTCCCTTTAGAATTTCTTGAAGGGGAGGTTTCTTGTTGGTATACTCTTTCAGTTTCTGTTTGTCTGTGAATATTTTGAACTCTCCATCATGTTTGAATGCTAGTTTAGCTGGATAGAGTATTCTTGGTTGGAAGTTTTTTTCCTTTAGTACCTTGACTATATTATACCACTGTCTTCTTGCCTCCATGGTTTCAGAAGAGAAATCAGCACTTAATCTAATTGAGCTTCCCTTGTATGTGATGGTTTTCTTTTCTCTTGCTGCTTTTAGGATTTTCTCTTTGTCTTGAGCCTTGGATAATTTGATAAGTATATGTCTTGGGGTGGGCCTGTTGGGGTTTATGACTTGTGGAGTGCGCTGTGCATCTTGGATATGTACATCTGTCTCTTTCAGTAGATTTGGGAAGTTTTCAGCCATTATTTCCTGCAACACTCCTTCTGACCCCTTTCCCTTCTCTTCACCTTCTGGAATGCCTATAATACGTATGTTTGAGCGTTTTGCATTGTCATTCAGGTCCTTAAATCCTAATTGGATTTTTTCTATCTTCTTATTGACCCCTTCTACTATCTGTTTGATTTCTGAGGTACTGTCTTCCACATCACTAATTCTCTGCTCTGTCTCTTCTAGTCTGCTGATATTTGCTGCAAGTGTATTTTTGATTTCTTGAACTGTGGTGTTCATTCCCATCATATCTGTTATGTTTTTGCATATGTCTGCAATTTCCCCTCCAAGTGATGTCTTCATGTTGTTAACCTCTTTCATTACTGCATCATATTTGTCCGTGATAAATGTTCTGAGTTCTTTCATTGCTTGTGCCAAGTTTTGCTCCCCTTCATGATTATTGGTTTGTTGATTGGATTCAGTCATGTTTTCCTGATTATTGGTTTGGTTTGTAGATTTTTGTTGCTTTCTGGTCATCTCTTTATTTTGACGAATTTAATCAGTTCCTTAGCTTCTTTGTCTGCTTTTGGAGGTTAATTAGTTGTTATTTTTGCATAGGTGTTATATCTTCTCTTTGTCACTTTTTTCTTCTTACTCAAGTTACTTGTTGTTGGTTAAGTTCACTTTAGAAGAAAGTATTAGTGTTGGGGAAAGGCAATTGTGTCAGCAAGGGTAAAGTGTAGAGTGGTATTGGTAATGTATGTTAACAAAGCAAGAATATGAGATCTGGGAGGATGGAGGTTAGATTCATGTAGATTGTATAGAGTTATAGCTGTAGGTAGAGTATCTTTTATGAAGTAGATGACTGAATATAGGCGGAATATGGTATGAACTACAAAGCTATTGTTTTCATGAGAGAAGGAAAAAGAAAAGAAAGGTAATAGTTTCAAGAGTGGATAACAGACAGAAAACAGAACAAAGGTATTAGAAATTAAGAGTTAGACACTTTGTGGATCAAAGAACGGGAGGTGGGGGGTGGAATATAGGAGAGACAGTAGATGATAGTGGTTATCAAGATGCAGGGGAAGAGGGATAGTGTAGGTAGCCTAAATCAGTTCACACAGAAATGAGGCAGTGGAGGATGGGAAACCCCAGCAGATGCGAGGTGTTCCCTGTAGCACGTATTGTGTACTTGAATTAAAATAAAATAAGTGTAAAATGAGGGACAAGAGGGAAAGAGAGAACTGAAAAAAAAAAACCACTAATTATAATAAAGAAAAAAAGAAAGACAAGAAGAAAGAAGAAAGAAAAAGAGGATAGGCAAACGGTGGGGAACAGATAGGGGGGAGAGAGATAGAGGTATACACGTGTCACAATTGCAACACTATCTAAAACAACAACCAAAAAAACCCCTAAATATCTGTATAAAAAAAAAAAAGGACTTTGGGGGACACGCTAGGAGAAAAGACTAGGGGATAATGCAATATTAGCAATCAGGGCGTCGACAAGAGTAAAAAATAAGATAAAGTGAAAATAAAAACAAAACAATATGAACCAATAAAGATAAAACGCAAATGTTAAGGTCCAGGGCACTCAAGGACCCCAGGTAGACCCCAGAGCGTGATGGATTCAGGGGTGGAAAGTCTGAGACACTGAAGACTCAAGAGGTGTGAGTCTGGGGTGTGGACCGCCAGAGTCCAGGGGACCCAGACCTGGCAAGCTCAAATCTGGTCCACAGAAAGCTTAGGAGCCCCGCAGTGCAACACAGCCCTCAGGGATCCCCGTAGCTGGGTGCCAGCCCTGTGGGGGAAGCCAGATCCGCGAATTTTATATTGAATTTCTGATCCCTGAAATTCACCTAACTCCTCAGGGTATCAGCCTTTGGACAGCTCCCTCCCTGTGCTCCCTCGCAACGGCCACTTGAGGGCGCCTCTACACCACGGCCAGTTCAATGACCCAGATCCCAAGCCCCGCCGGGTGGGGTGGGCTTCAGCTGGAAACGCCGAAAACAGACTCTAAGATCCGAAATCCCAAACTTCGCAAAATATCCCCCAATCAGCTTCCAGACGTGTCCTCCTCCCTCACTGCACCCTACAACAGTCTCCCAATTGTGTCCCCTTATTGTCCAAAATCCAATTCCGTTGCAGATCGGCAGCCGGACCTGTGGGGATGGGGCTCCAGGCGGAAGCACTGCCCCCCCTGTCCGGCGACCAAAAACATCCCCCGCTTCACAAGAAAACACCGTCTGTCTCCCCAAATCAATCTGCAAAGGAGTCTTGTCCCAACAATCCCTCACCAGCCAGCCCAGTATCCGCGAATTTCTCAGCACCGCAAAGCCTCTAGTAAAAGGAAAAAAAAAACAAAAACCCTGGCCGCCGCGGCTCCGGAGCTTCAGGAGCACCCGCTACCGCGGCTCCGCCCACCCACGGAGGGAACTTCCCGAGCCCAGCTGGGACCTCCGTTTATATATTATAGATGTATCCTCTCTGTTACCTTCCCACCGAATTGACGTCCAGACACCTTCCAACCAGCAAAAATCCCCGAAACAGCGCGGTCCCAAAGAGCCTTCAACGCTGCCCAGCCGCCCCCTGCAGAGACACTACCAGGCAAGCTCACGCAGCCACCATCTTGCCGACTAGCCTCTGCAAGTGTATTTTTGATTTCTTGAACTGTGGTGTTCATTCCCATCATATCTGTTATGTTTTTGCATATGTCTGCAATTTCCCCTCCAAGTGATGTCTTCATGTTGTTAACCTCTTTCATTACTTCATCAAATTTGTCGGTGATAAATGTTCTGAGTTCTTTCATTGCTTGTGCCAAGTTTTGCTCCCCTTCGTGATTATTGGTTTGTTGATTGGATTCAGTCATGTTTTCCTGATTATTGGTTTGGTTTGTAGATTTTTGTTGCTTTCTGGTCATCTCTTTATTTTGACGAATTTAATCAGTTCCTTAGCTTCTTTGTCTGCTTTTGGAGGTTAATTAGTTGTTATTTTTGCATAGGTGTTATATCTTCTCTTTGTCACTTTTTTCTTCTTATTCTAGTTACTTGTTGTTGGTTAAGTTCACTTTAGAGGAAAGTATTAGTGTTGGGGAAAGGCAATTGTGTCAGCAAGGGTAAAGTGTAGAGTGGTATTGGTAATGTATGTTAACAAAGCAAGAATATGAGATCTGGGAGGATGGAGGTTAGATTCATGTAGATTGTATAGAGTTATAGCTGTAGGTAGAGTACCTTTTATGAAGTAGATGACTGAATATGGGTGGAATATGGTATGAACTACAAAGCTATTGTTTTCATGAGAGAGGGAAAAAGAAAAGAAAGGTAATAGTTTCAAGAGTGGATAACAGACAGAAAACAGAACAAAGGTATTAGAAATTAAGAGTTAGACACTTTGTGGATCAAAGAACGGGAGGTGGGGGGTGGAATATAGGAGAGACAGTAGATGATAGTGGATATCAAGATGCAGGGGAAGGGGGATAGTGTAGGTAGCCTAAATCAGTTCACACAGAAATGAGGCAGTGGAGGATGGGAAAACCCAGCAAATGTGAGGTGTTCCCTGTAGCACCTATTGTGTACTTGAATTAAAATAAAATAAATGGAAAATGAGGGACAAGAGGGAAAGAGAAAACCGAGAAAAAAAAGGAAACTAATTAAAATAAAGAAAAAAAGAAAGACAAGAAGAAAGGAAGAAAGAAAAAGAGGATAGGCAAACGGTGGGGAACAGATAGGGGGAAGAGAGATGCAGGTATACACGTGTCACAATTGCAACACTATCTAAAACAACAACCAAAAAACCCCCTAAATAACTGTATAAAAAAAAAAAGGACTTTGGGGGACACGCTAGGAGAAAAGACTATGGGATAATGCAATATTAGCAATCAGGGCATCAAAAAGAGTAAAAAATAAGATAAAGTGAAAATAAAAACAAAACAATATGAACCAATAAAGATAAAACGCAAACATTAAGGTCCAGGGCACTCATGGACCCCAGGTAGACCCCAGGGCGTGATGGATTCAGGCGTGGAAAGTCTGAGACACTGAAGACTCAAGAGGTGTGAGTCTGGGGTGTGGACCGCCAGAGTCCAGGGGACCCAGACCTGGCAAGCTCAAATCTGGTCCACAGAAAGCTTAGGAGCCCCGCAGTGCAACACAGCCCTCAGGGATCCCCGTAGCTGGGTGCCAGCCCCGTGGGGGAAGCCAGATCCGCGAATTCTATATTGAATGTCTGATCCCTGAAATTCACCTACTCCTCAGGGTTTCAGCCTTTGGACCGCTCCCTCCCTGTGCTCCCATGCAACGGCCACTTGAGGGTGCCTCTACACCACGGCCAGTTCAATGACCCAGATCCCAAGCCCCGCCGGGTGGGGTGGGCTTCAGCTGGAAACGCCGAAAACAGACTCTAAGATCCGAAATCCCAAACTTCGCAAAATATTCCCCAATCAGCTTCCAGACGTGTCCTCCTCCCTCACTGCACCCTACAACAGTCTCCCAATTGTGTCCCCTTATTGCACAAAATCCAATTCCGTTGCAGATCGGCAGTCGGACCTGTGGGGATGGGGCTCCAGGCGGAAGCGCTACACCCCCCTGTCTGGCGACCAAAACGTCCCCCGCTTCACAACAAAGCACCGTCTGTCTCCCCAAATCGATCTGCAAAGGAGTCTTGTCCCATCAATCCCTCACCAGCCAGCCCAGTATCCGCGAATTTCTCAGCACCGCAAAGCCTCCAGAAAAAGGAAAAAAAAAACAAAAACCCTGGCCGCCGCGGCTCCGGAGCTTCAGGAGCGCGCCCGCTACCGTGGCTCCGCCCACCCAAGGAGGGAACTTCCCGAGCCCAGCTGGGACCTCCGTTTATATATTATAGACGTATCCTCTCTGTTACCTTCCCACCGAATTGACGTCCAGACACCTTCCAACCAGCAAAAATCCCCGAAACAGCGCGGTCCCAAAGAGCCTTCAATGCTGCCCAGCCGCCCCCTGCAGAGACATTACCAGGCAAGCTCACGCAGCCACCATCTTGCCATGCTCTTTAGTTTTTTATATTATTATGTATTCTATTTCTAATCATTAAACCTGTCAATACTATTTCATTTTCATACTAATTGAATTTGGCAATATATTAGGCTTCATTTTTGAAGAAATTTTGGATCACACAGGGGTTAAACTATGGCAGGGAGGGAACACTGATGTGGGGTGTCATTGATGGGGGATGAATGGGTGGGAAGGAATCCTCCAGGGCATGCATATAGGTTATATAATATGTTTGGCTGTTCATTGGGTATTGTCATAGTGGACAAGATTACACATGACAATGAGGGAGTGCTAAGTTCCCATCCCGGGGAGCTCTGTCACATTCCCCAATGTAACAACAACAATCCCCCAAGTAGAAGGGCAAAGACCTGTGAAGAAGGATGGTCCAATGATGGGCCTTTGATACTGATGACTATGCTTATGAGCCTGTGTACTTGAAATTTCAACTGTGCCAAGAGCTGCAGGGCACCTAAGAGTTACCTCCTGAGTCCCTCCATGTTGCTCAAATGTGGCCCCCATTCTCTAAGCCAACTTAGCATGTAAATGCATTACCTTCCCCCCCAGCATGGGACATGACTCCCAGGTATGAGCCTCCCTGGCACTGAGGGATTACTGCCTTCAACAGCTAATGATGCTAGAAAAAGACCTTGAATAAAAGGGGAAAATTGTAAAGGCAAATAAGTTTACATGGCTAAGAGACTTCAAAATGAGTTGGGAGGTCATCAAAGGGGTCACACTTATGCACGTCTCAGCAGAATCCTATAGAAAACCAAAGTAGATACAACCACAGTTACTGGTTCTCCTGAGGGCTACAGAGACATACAGGCTCCACTGTCATTATATATGGTTTTGGAGTTCATTGCCTTTCCAGTGGACCCTACTTTAGAGTTTGTGCTCCTGATTGTGATGCAGTTGGATTCAGGTGTGACCTCTTTACAAATGCCTCTTCTGCCACTTTTACTGAACCTTTGATTGGCACTGGGGTTTGTGTATGCTTAGGAGAGTTGGATCTCTGGACTCTCCATGTGACAGCTGGGCCCTGAACCTCAGCAGAGTTGTAACACCTATTCTCTGGTTCACTGGATTTACCCAGGTCAGCTAAGAGGGAGGTGAAGATGGTCAATCACCACACCAGGGACCCGAGAGTGCCTACAACCATAAGCAGGAGAATTGCTTCCATCAATCATGTGGGATCTAAGCCCCCTCTTGAAATAGAGGTTGAGTGGACATCACCATCCCAGGGTACACAGGATGGAGGAATAAAATATGGATTAGAGCAGACTTACTGGTATTCTACTATAGAATTATTGTGATTAGTAATGGAAGACACTGTAGCTTTAATGTGGAGAAAGTGGCCACCATAGCTGTTGAGGGCAGGGAGAGGGAAGAAGTGATGTGATGTGGGGGCATTTTTGAGACTTGGAGTTGTCCTAGATGATATTGCAGGGACAGATGCTGGACATTATATATCCTGCCAGAGCCCACCGAATATACTGGGAGAGAGTGTGAATTATAATGTAAACTGCAATCTGCACAGTGCAGCAGTGCTCCAAAATCTATTCACCAAATGCAATGAATGTGGCACAATGATGAAAGAGGTTGTTGAAGTGGGAAGACTGGGGTGGTATGGGGTGTGGGTTATGTGGGAACCTCTTATATTTTTTAATGTAACATTTTTTGTGATCTATTTATCTTCAAAAAAGTACAATAAAAAAACTGAGAAGAAAAAAGACTGAGTTAGTAATAAATAACCTCCCATGAAAGAAAAGCCCTTGGACAGATCACTTTACAGGGGAATTCTTCCAAATACCCCAAGAAAACTTAACTCCAATTCTGCGCAATGCCTTCCAAAACTTAAAGAGGAGGGAACACTTCCTAACACATATAAAGTCAATGTCCCCTTACCAAAGCCTGATAAAATGCTACAATAAATGAAAATTACAGACCAATATCTATTAAGGATATAGGTCCAAAATCTTCAACGAAATAATGGCAAACTGAATCCAACAATGCATTCAAAGAATCACACACCAGGATTAAGTGGGTTTCATCTGGGGTATGAAAGGTTATTTCATCATAAGAAAATCAATTAATAAAACACAGCTAATGTGACAGTTTGAAGTTATTTTATGAAAGCCCAAAAGAAAAAGTTTACGTTCTTAAATAAATCTATTCCAGTAAGTATGGTACCATTTGATTGCATTAATATCATCTAAGACGACTTTGATTAGATTACTTGATAAGATTGCTTTAGGAATTTTGATTGGACTGCCTCAGTTAGGCTTGACTCAAGATGACTCTTCACACTTTTGGGTCTTATAAATGGACACTTGGAGAGAGACACACACAGGAAAATGGAACTTTGCCATATTTGCTCAGGCCATGTTAGAAAGGTTTGTTATAGCTGCAGAAATACGGAGAAGCCCTAAGAGACTGAGGGAGGAGGCCTAGAAAGAGACAAACCCTGTCAGAGAGGGAAAATGGCAGCAGAGAAGAGAGTTCCAAGAGAAGCTAATCCCAAATACTACATGTTCTCAATTATATGAAATAAGTAAACCAAGCTGCCTCAGAGAACTAGAAACTGGATGACAGGCTTAAGGGACATTGGGGGGCAGAGGAAGGATGCAAGCTGACACTTATATGGGTGAAATCTATGATAAGCTAGAGGTAAGTATTTGTACCAGGAAGGGATAAAATTGGGGAATAGGGTTACCTTTGGGTGGGGCTTTGTGGGCTTTAGGGGTGCTAGGGATTGGAGGAAGGGTAATATTGCCCAAGAAATTGGGGGGAAGGTGGGGAAACATACAATCATAGGAGATTGTCAGGTATTTGGTTGAGAGTATAATGATGAGAAAACGTTTTCAAAATATAATAAGGAAGGTTACCTGTTTAAGATGCTTAAAGGGGATAATCTGATGCAGGACAGGCTTCTTGGGAGTGTATGAGGGCTCATTTTGCCATAGTGGATTATATCATTGGACAGAGACCCATATAATGAGAGTGAAGGTATACCCACATCCTGGGGAGGACTGATGTTCTCAAATAGAGGGAATTGTATCTCTTGAGAGAAATGGTGGCTCCCAGTGCATTAGGGCAGTTCAGTATATCAAGCCCTTGACACTGTTGCAAGTATCTCTGAACATGGCCCTTCAAGCAATGAAGATTGACTGTTACTGTGGGCCCTGAGGGGAGGGAGAAAGAGGTATTGAATAGATGGAACCAATGTAACTGTGTGGGCAAAAGAAGGGTTCACAAGATTACACAAGGATGGATTATTTACACAAGGATGGATATAAGACATGTTAAATTATACCAAAAATGTAAAGGGGCTTATAGGCTTAAATATAAATCATAATGTAAAACATAAGATAACAAAAAATTTAGAAAATTGTATAGTCTAAAATATAAATCACAATTTAAACTCAAATGTTACCTTGTTGGAAAGCTATTGTCTCAATATCTGTACATCAGTTTCAGTAAATATAGTATGAACATGTAAAAGATTATTGCTGTGGAAGGGAAAAGGGTCTTATGTTGTATATGTGGGAGTACTGTATATTGTATATATAAATGACTGTGATCTAAAACTTTTGTGGAGATAAGCTTAATAATTAGGAAAAAAAGAAAAAGAAGGACGTAGACACTGAGGAAAAGATGGAAGTAGTTGCCTTGCAAATTTGCATACAGGGCAACACTTATTGCAGTGATGGAAGGCAAAACATCAAAAACAAAGCTTTTGCATTTTTAAATTTTTTGATACCCCAGTTTATTTTTACCTTAATTTTTCTAAATTAATATGTATTATATATCTAAACTTTAAACTCATTGCAATATTCCATTTTACTATTAATGGAACCTGGCAACATATTGGGCTTCTTTTTTGAAGAAGTTTTGGATCACAGAGAGGTTCAACAATGGTAGGGAAGGAATACTGGTGTGAGATGTTATTGACAGGGGACACATGGTTGGCAGGGAGTTCTCCAGGGCATATATCCAGGGTACATAAAAATGTTTGGATATTGTCCTAGTGGTTACAATTAAAAACAATAAAAAAAAACAATTGTAACAATAGTGGTTACAATTAAAAACAAATAACAATAACTGAGTTCCTAGCCAGGGGAGCTCTATCACAGTCCCTAAAGGAACAGCAGCAATCCCCCAAGTGCAATGGTAAAGACCAAAAAGGAAGGAAGGTCCAACAATGAGCCCTTGATACTAATGACTATACTTGTAAGCCTGTGCACCTGAAATAAGAACAAGGCCTAGAGCTGCAGGGTGCCTAAGAGTTACCTCCTGAGAACCTCCATATTGCTCAAATGGCCAGTCTCGAAGACAAACTCAGCATGTAAATGTGTTGCCTTCTCCTCAGCATGGGACATGACTCCCGGGGATGAGCCTCCCTGGTGCCGAGGAATTACTACCAAGTACCAGCTGATGATGTAACTAGAAAATGACCTTAAATAAAAGGGTCAACTCGGACCAGCAGAATATCTCAGTCTACATATACTACCAGGAGTTAAAAATGCTTTTTGACCTGAATAAAAGGGGGAAATGGAAAGGACAAATGAATTTATATGGCTATGAGTCTCCAAAAAGAGCTGGGAGGTTATTAGAGGGGTTGCCCTTATGCACACCTGAGCAGAGTCCCAGAGACAGATAAAGTAAATGCAACCCCAGGTATTGGTTCTTCTGAGAGCTGCAGAGACCCACAGGTTCTATGGTCATGGCAGATGGAGTTCAGTGCCATGTCAGTTGGCCCTTCTTTGGAGTTTGTGTTTCTGTGTGATGGAGCTGGACTCAGATGTGATCTTTGCCCACAAGTCTCTCCTGTTACTTTTACCAGAATTGTAGTTGGTGCTGGGGTTTAATGCATACCTAGGGTACCTGAATCTCTGGACTGACAATGGGATAGCCAGGCTCTGGGCTTCAACAAACTTGCAGCTCCTACACTCTGGTTTATTGGACTTATCCCACTCAGCTAACATGGAGGTGAAGAAGGTCAACCACCACACCAGGGAGCCAAGAGTGCCTACAACTGAAAGCAGAATTGCATCCAGCATCCATGTGGAATCTAAGCCCCTCTTGATATAGATGTGGGGCGGACATGGCCATTCTAGGGTCCACAGGATGGAGGAATAGAGAATGGATTAGAGTGGACTTACTGATATTCTATTCATGAACTATTGTGATTAGTAATCGAAGAAAATGTGGCATTGGTGTGGAGAAAGTGGCCATGGTGGCTGCTGGCAGTAGGGAGTGGGAGAAAGAGATGTGATGTGGGGGCATTTTTGGGGGTTGGAGGTGTCCTGGGTGGTGCTGCAGGGACAGTTACCAGACATTGTATGTCTTTCCATGGCCCGTTGGGTGGACTGTGGGAGAGTGTGGGCTATGGTGTGAACCACTGACCATGAGGTGCAGCGGTGCTCAGAGAGGTATTCACCAAATCCAATGAATGTCTCATGATGATGGAGGAGATTGTTGTTATGGGGGGGAGGAGTGGGGTGAAGGGGGTGGGTGGTGTATGGGGACCTAATATTTTTTGAATGTAATATTAAAAAAAAATAAAGACAAAAAAAAAGAGTTACATCCTGAGAACCTCCATGGTCCTCAAATGTGGCCACTCTGTAGGGCAAACTTAGCATGTAAATGCATTACATTCCCACCAGTGTGGGACATGACTCCCAGGGATGAGCCTCCCTGGCATTGTGGCAGCACTTAAATTGGGACAACTGGGTAGTTTAATCTTTTCCAGCCATACCAGAAGGACACGGTATGACCAAGTGTGGACTCTGTATGGAACCAAGCACCTGCTGATGATGCAGTAGAGCGGTCACAGTTATGCATGTCTCTGCAGGATCTCAGAGACAGCCAAAGTAGGTACAACACCAGTAGTGGGGCTCCTGAAGGCTACAGAGACCCCAAGGTCCTAAGTCATGGCAGATGACTCTGGAGTTTTGTGCTTTGCCAATGTGCCCTAGTTTGGAATTTGTGGTTCTGAGGGTGACCGGGTTGGACTCAACTGTGAATTGTCTACACATGCCTCTTCTGTCTCTTTTATTGAACCTGTGGTTGTTGCTGGGTTTGGGGTATGCCAGGGAGACTTGAATCTCTAGTCTACCCACGTACCAGTTGGCCCCTGAGCCTCAGCAGAGTTGCAGCAACTACTCTCCAGTTCCTTGGATTTATCCAGGTCAGCTGACAGGGAACTGAGGATGGACAACCAGCACACCAAGGAAATGGGAGTCTACAGCTGCCAGCAGGAGAGCACCATACACCAGACATGTCACATCATAGAGCCCTCTCAATTGAGAGGCGGAGTGGGCATCGCCATCACTGGGTCCTCAGTATTGGGGGATAAAATATGGAATAAAGTGGACTTACTGGTATTCTACTATAGAATTACTGTGACTCTAGCAATGGAAGAATTTATAACACTGATGTTGAGCCAGTGGCCACTGCTATTGCTGAAAGCAGGGAGGGGGAAAAGGAGGTATGATATGGTGACATTTTCAGGACTTGGAGTTGTCCTGAATGACATTGCTGGGACAGATGCAGGATACTATATATCTTGCCATAACCCACAGAATGGGCTGGGAGAGAGTGTAAACTGCCATGTTAACTATATCCATGCCATGTAGCAATGTTCCAAAAGGTATTAATCAAATGCAATGAATGTACTACACTAATGGAAGAAGTTGTTGATGTGAGAAAAATGGGTGGTGTGAGAGTGGGGCATATGGGAATCTCCTATAATTTTTTTGATATGTATCCTTAAAATTTATTTATTTTTAAAAAAGAAAGCAATACATAAAAGATGAACAATCATCTCTTTCTTTTTCTTTTTGGTAGTAAGATTTTTTTCTCTTTATTTTTTTAAATGTTACATTAAAAAATATAAGAGGTACCCACATACCCCCCAAACCCTCATCCCACTCCTCCCACATCAACAACCTCTATCATCATCATGGGACAGTCATAACTTTGGTGAATAAATTTTGGAGCACTGGTGCACCGCATGGATAACGTTTTACATTGTAGTTTGCACTCTCTCCAAGTCCACGCACTGGGCCATGGAAGGACATACATTGTCCAGCATCTGTCCTTGCAGTACCACCCAGGAAAACTCCAAATCCTGAAAATTCCCCCACATCATATCTCTTCTTCCTTCTCCCTACATTCAGAAGCTATTGTGGCCATTTTCTCTACATCAGTGCTACAATTTCTTCCATTACTAATCACAATATTTCCATAGTAGAATATAAGTAAATTCACTCTAATCCACACTCTATTCCTCCATCCTGTGGACCCTGGGATGATTATGTCCACTCCACCCCTATATCGAGAGGGGGCTTAGATTCCATATGGATGGTGCATGCAATTCTCTGCTGCAGTTGTAGGCACTCTTGGCTTCCTGGTGTGGTGCTTGATCTTCTTCACCTCTCTGCTTGCTGGGGTAAGTCCAATAAACCAGAGGGTAGGAGTTACAAGTCTGCTGAGGCTCAGGGTCTGGTTGTCACATGGACAGTCCAGAGATTCAGGTCTCCTGAGTATATACCAACCCCAGTGCCAACCGCAAGTCCAGTAAAAGTGACAGAAGAGTCATGTTTAGAAAGGTCACATCTGAGTCCAACTCCATTACACTCAGGAGCACAAACTCCAAAGAGGGCCAACTGACATGGCACTGAACTGTAGAGCCATCAGCCGTGAGCATAGAGCCTGTGGGTCTCTGTAGCCCTCAGGAGAACCAATACCTGGGCTTCTATCTACATTGGCTGTTTCTGGGACCCTGCTGAGGCATGCGTAAATGCTACCCCTCTGATGACTTCCCCACTCTTTTTTTTTTTTAAGATTTTATTTATTTATCTATTTCTCTCCCCTCCCCCCATCCCGGTTGTCTGTTCTCTGTGTCTATTTGCTGCATCTTCTTTGTCCTCGTCATCTTGTGTCATTTCTCCGTGTGGGCTGCGCCATTCCTGGGCAGGCTGCACTTTCTTTCGCGCTGGGCAGCTCTCCTTACGGGGCGCACTCCTTGCGTGTGGGGCTCCCCTATGCGGGGGACACCCCTGTGTGGCAGGGCACTCCTTGCGTGCATCGGCACTGCATATGGGCCAGCTGCACATGGGTCAAGGAGGCCCGGGGTTTGAACCGCATGGATGCCCTAACCACTGGGCCAAGTCTGCCACCTCCCTACTCTTTTTTGAGACTCATAGCCATATAAACTCATTTGTCCTTTCCATTTCTCCCTTTTATTCACGGTCAAAAAGCATTTCTTAACACCTGATATTTCATGAAGGCTAAGATATTCTGCTGGTCTGAGCTGACCCTTTTATTAAAGATCTTTTCCTAATTATATCATCAGCTGGTGCTTAGTAGTAATCCCTTTAATGTAACATTTTGTGTCATCTATGTATCTTTTAAAATATATCTAAAATATATTTTTAAAAGAAAAAACATAGAACAGAGGTTCCTGGTGCCTCCTAAAGAATACAAGCATGACAGCCAGCTGACAAAACAGGCAAGTGCAGCAAGCTGACAGAACAAGATGATGCAACAAGAGACAGAGGAAGGAACACATAATAAGAGACACAACAAAGCAGGGTATTGAGGTGGCTCAAACTATTGGGCACCTCCCTCGTACATCAGAGGTCCTGGGTTCAGTTCTTGGTGCCTCCTAAAGAAACAAGCAAGATGAACAGACATGGCAAGTGGAAACAATAAGTCAGTTGGAAGAAACAAACAAACAAACAAACAAATAAATAAAGGCACAACCAATAAAAGACAGAAAAATGCTAATAAAAAGCACATAAGAGGCTTATAATATCAGATTTGAGGAGGCAGAGGAAGGATTGTTGAGCTTGAAAATGCATCCTCTGAATCAAACATAAAGGAAAACAGATGAAGGAAAAAATGTAGAAAATTGAACATGGTCTCAGAAAACTAAATCATGGCAAGTTATGTGCAAACATACGTGTCATAGGATTCCCAGAAAAAGAAAAAAAGGGAAAAGGGACAGAAGGAATATTTGGAGAAATAATGGTAGAAAACTTCACAAACCTATTGAAAGGCATATATATCTGTGTCCAAGAACCACAATGTACTCTCATCTAAATAAATCCAAATAGACCACCTCTGAGACACATAATGATCGGAATGGCAAATGCCAAAGACAAAGAGAGAATTCAGTGAGCAACAAGAAAAAAATGATGCATAGCATATAAGTGATACCCAATAATATTAAGTGCTGATTTCACATCAGAAATCATTGAGACAAGAAGGCAGTTTTATAATATATTTAAGATACTGCAAAAGAAAAACTGTCCACCAGGAATTTTATATCTAGCAGGATTGTTTTTCAAAAAATGTAGGTGACTTGAGAATATTCACAGGTAAACAGAAACTGAGAGAGTTTATAACAACGGGATCAGTAAAGGGAGTGGCAGAGGATGAAAAGAGAAAAACAGGGGCTTGGAAGAGAATCTAGAAATGAAGATTGTATCAATAAAATTAACAAGTGTAAAAAGAGTGGTAAAATAAAACAGGACAGACAAAATCCAAAGTTGAAAATGGGTGAAATATGATTTGCCTTTACAGTAATAACACTGAAGGTTAATGGACTGAACTCCCCAAACAAAAGACACAAAATGCCAGAATGGATAAGAAAATATGAGCTATCTATATGCTGTTTACAGTAGACTCACCTTAGACACAAGGATACCAATAGCTTGGAAGTGGAAGGCTTGAAAATGTTATTCCATGCATGCAGTAACCAAAAATTCACCTTAACACAAAATTGTTATTAGAGACAAGGAAGGAATTTATAAAAGCCCTTTTAAAAATCATAATGGAATAAAGTTGGAAATCATCAAGAAGCAGAAAAAGGAAAAATTCATAAATATATGGAGATTAATCAACACATTCTTAAATAAAGAGTGGTTCAAAGAAGAAACTTTGAAAGTAATCAGTAAATATCTTGTGACAAATGACAATGACAAAACACATTATCAGAACCTCTGAGATACAGTGTAGGCAGTGCTGAGAGGGAAATTTATAGCCCTGAAAGCTGACATTAAAAAAGCAGAAACAAATAAACCTAATGATGTAACTGCACAGCTGGAGAAACTGGAAAAAGAATAACAAACTAATCCCAAAACCAGCAGAAGGAATGAAATATCAAATATTAGAGTAGAAATAAATGAAATTGAGAACAATAGCAGTAGCAACAATAACAACAACAACAGAGAGAACTAACAAAACCAAAAGTTGGTTCTTCCAAAAGATTAACAATATCACCAAACCCTTATCTAGAATGACAAAGAAAAAAAGAGAAAAAATGCAAATAAATGAAATACAAATGAAAATGGGGACATTATTACTGACCACACAGAAATAAAAGAGTTTCTAAGTGGATACTATGAACAATTTTACACCAAAAAATTAGACAATGTAGATGAAATGGAAAAATTCTTAGGCATGTATGAACAACCTATACCGATCCTAGAAGAAATAGAAGATCTCAACAAACTAATCACAGGTAAAGATATTGAAACAGTCATCAAACAACTTCTTAAAATGAAAAGCCCAGAACCAGATGGTTTCACAAGTGAATTCTACTAAGCATTCAAAGAAGATTTAATATTAAACATATACAAGCTCTTCCAAGAAACTTAACTAGAAGGAATGCTACCAAATTCATTCTATGATGACAATATCATCCTAATTTCAAAGGCAGATAAAGATATTAAAAGAAAAGAAAATTACAGACTCATTTCCTTAATCAATATGGATGCAAAAATCCTCCAAAAAATACGTGCTAATTGAATACAACACATTAAAATAATTATTAATCATGTGAAGAGGGTATTATATCATTCATAGGAGTGTGATTTAACACAAGAAAAACAATCAGCATAAAACACCATATTAATAAATCAAAGAAGAAAGTTCACATGATCCTGTCAATTGATACAGAAAAGGCATTTGACAAAATACAACATCCTTTATTAATAAAATACTACAAAATATAGGAATTGAAGGAATCTTCCTCAACATCATAAAGGCCCTATATAAAAAAAACCCATGGCTGCCATTATACTAAATGGTGAAATACTGAAAGCATTCCTGTTGAGATTAGGAACAAAACAAGGATGCCCAGTGTCAGCAGTGCTGTTTAATATAGTGTTAGAGATTTTAGCTAGAGCAATCAGGCAAGAAAAAGAAATAAAAACCTTCCAAATCAGAAAGGAAGAATTAAAACTTTTGCTTTTCACAGGTGATGTGATCCTATAACTAGAGAGTCCTGGAAAATCTACAACAAAGCTGCTAGAGCTAATGAATGATTTCAGTAGAGTGTCAAGACACAAGAGCAATCTGCAAAAAGCAGTGGTGTTTCTATGAAGTAGTAATGCTCAATCTGATGAGGAAATCAGGAAAACTTTTCCATTTACAATAGTGACTGAATGAAACAAATATTTAGGAATAAACATAACCAAGGATGTAAAGAACTTGTATTCAGAAAACTGCAGTGCATTGTTAAAAAAAAGAAATTTTAAAAGACTTAAATAATTGGAAGAACATTTCATTCTCATGGGCTGGAAGATTAAATATCATTAAGATGTCAATTCTATCCAAAGTGCTACACAGATTCAATGCAATCCTGATAAAAATTCCCAACAGTTTATTTTATTTTTAAACAACTAAATACTGTTTTATATAGGTGGAGAAGGAATCTTACTGTCAATAAATCATTTGCTATGATCTTCAAAGATCCCAGGAGGTTGAGGGTTGAATTTTCAGATTTAGAGCCTTTCAAGTTCTGATTACTAAATACTGAGTATTTTGGATTTTTTTTTTCAAAGGAAGAACCACCAGCTTGCTTGCTTTTAATCCTGTTTCCTTTTTTTAACCTTTCAAAGTCGTGATAGCTTTATCAGAAGTCATGTAGGGAACATTGTTATCCAACACTTCTCACGTAAATCCAAACCTCAGACTCCTTGTGGAGTAAGAAGGCTGCTTGCTGTTCTTAAGTTCGTTTCTGAGCAGCAAAGATTATTTCCTCTCACCAATGTTTAGGATTTCCTGTATTCCCCCATTCAATTTTGGCTGCCACAAGCAGACAGAAAGCTCAAGGTCTTCTTTTTCTTGCATCTATTGTGGAAAACATAGCAGCAGATATAAGTGCTCCAGGGTTGTCAGAGATGCATCCAACAGCTTATTTTAAACAAATGGAAAACTCAGTTGCCAAATTTACTTGGAAAGTTAAGGGATCCCAAACAACCAGCAACACCTTATATAGGAAAAGTGAATTTGGAGGTCTCTCACTTCCAGACTTTAAATCATACTACCTAGCTACAGTGATAAAAACAGCATAGTACTGTCATAAAGATCATAAAGATATACACATAGATCAATGGAATCAAACTGAAGATTCAGAAACAGACCCTCACATCTATAGACAAGTGCTTTTTGACAAACCTGTCAACCCCACCCAGCTGGGACATAACAGTCTACTCAACAAATGGTACTGGGAAAACTGTTTACCCATAGCCAAAAGAAAGAAAGAGGACCCCTATCACACACCTTTTATAAAAATTAACTAAAAATGGATCAAAGACCTAAATATAAAAGCAAGAAGCATAAAGCTGCTAGATGAAAGTGTAGGAAAACATCTTCAAGTCCTGGTGGTAGATGGTGGATTCTTAAACCTTACACCAAAAGCACAAGCCATGAAAGAAACATGGATAAATGGGACCTTCTCAAACTTAAACACTTTTGTGATTTAAAGTACTTCATCAAGAAATAATTTACTTGTACTTCATCAAGAAGTACAAGAAGGTGAATAGGCAGCCCACTCAGTGGGAGAAAATATTTGGAAGCCCTATATCTGATAAGGGATTGACTTCCATTCTATATAAAAAGATCACACAACTCAACAATAAAAGACCAAACAACCCAACTAGAAAAAAATGGGGAAAAGATTTAAATAGACATTCCTCCAAAAAGGAAATACAAATGGCCAAAAAGTATATGAAAAGAGGGCAATAACACAGGTTCAAGTGGTAAGGGGGGTGGATACTAACTTAACCTGTAAATTGGATGTAGCTGTGACCAATATCGAGTTTGGATGGAGTTTATGGCAGAGGCAACATTCTAAATGAATACTGCCTGGGTCATAGTCACAATTGTGGGAAGGGGCCAAATACAATATAGACCCTTAGGAAAGCAACTATGTTTAGCATAACACACCCTGTTGCAATTAAAAGACTTAACCCATTGTTTCTACGTGATGGAGCTGGACACAGATGGGATCTCTTTTCACAAGGCTTTCATGCTACTTTACTGGAACTGTAGTTGGTGCTGGGGTTTAAGATATATCTAGGGGATTTGAATCTCTGGACTGACAATATGATAGCCAGGCCCTGAGCCTCAACAGACTTCAACTCCTACACTCTGATTTATTGGACTTACCCCACTCAGCTAACATGGAGTTGAAGAATGTCAACCATGACACCATGGAGCCTAGAGTGCCTACAACTGAAAGCGGGAGGATTGCTTCCAGTATCCATGTGGAATCTAAGCCTCCTCTTGACATAGAGGTGCAATGGACACAACCAATCCAAGGTCCACAGAGGAAAGGTGGCATTGGTGTGGGAAAAGTGGCCATGGTGGCTGATGGGTATGGGGAATGAGAGGAAGAGATGAGATGTGGAGGCGATTTCGGGACTTGGAGTTGTCCTGGGTGGTGCTTCAGGGACAATTACTGGACATTGTAAATCCTCCCAGGGCCCACTGGATGGAACGTGGGAGAGTATGGGCTATGATGTGGACCATTGACCATGGGGTACAGCGATGCCCAGAAATGTACTTACCAAATGCAATGGATGTGTCATGATGATGGGAGTGAGTGTTGCTGCGGGGGGAGTGGTGGGGTGGGGGTGGTGGGGTTGAATGGGACCTCATATTTTTTTAATGTAATATTTTTACAAAATGAATAAAATTAAAAAAAAAGAAGGATGATGGTGAAGATAACGCAAAAGCAAAAATTGTAGGATTTCAAGAGCAAAATTTTATTTCTTTAATACGATCTGTTAAATAAGGAAACCACAGGAGTCTAACCAGACGTATTTGTTTTCATAATAAAACCTGAAAAAAAAAAAAAGACTTAACCCATTAGTGAAGGGTCACTCTGAATACTGCCAGCCTTATCCAGAAGTGGATTGCAGATACTAGAAACAAGGCAAGAACAATGAAATGTCATGAGCTACACTCTGCAAGAAAGATCTGTGGAAAAGCATCTGAAATGCCTGCCAGCAGCAACACATAACTGTCATGTCCCTGCCTGATCCTCTAGCACCCTTCTCAGAACTGACAAGGCAGATACCCTCTTGAAGATCCAGAGCCATTCCATTGAAACCCAAGAAGCAGCAGAGATTCTCTACAGGAGATATGAACATTGTGACTACTGAGCCCTGTGGCAGCACCCCCCAGCTGCCTGCTGTTCTCTAGCAGCTCATGAACATTACCCACAATTGTCCTTCATGCTCACTCCAGTGGCTGCAACAAAGGTTCCCTCCTGCTCTTGAAAGGAGAAAGATACGCAATCAGTGCTGCAAACACTGCAATGAAACTCTTAAAACTAAGGAACTCTATTTACTAGTCTTCTCATGCAGTCTTAAACTATGAACCAGAATATTATCTGAACTTTTTATTTAAAACCATGAATTCCCTTTTAATGAAACAGATAAAAGGCAATAAGGGATCCTTACAACAATGGACTAAGTTTAATTCAGCACTGCAAACTGCAGCAACAGCTCTAGTTAAAATGCTAACAGCAAAACCAAGACAGGCATTAAAATTACAAGTTAAAGTGCCAGCCACCCCACAGCCTGAAAAAGGGAAGTGATAATAATTCTTTGTTGCCTATGCCTCAAATTATACAAAGTGGGATAAAATAAAATCATTTTAACTGTAGGCCTATCAGCCTTATTGGTTGGGAATCTTAAATCCTAGAAAAATAAAAAAATCACTCAAAAACGCTGTTATGAGACCACAGTTAATAATCTAAAGTCTCCTATTCCTGCTAAAACTCTAAGTGTGTAAACCCACCAAATTATGTAATTTCATGATCAACCACTAATATTCAATATTGAGTATATAATCTTATTAACCCTTCTCTTCAGACTCCTGGAGGTGATAATCTCATAGTCTACCCAGAATTTCATGGTTAATTCCTATTCTTACCACAATTATAGTTCTCATTCCCCTCATATCAACAGGTCCATATATCTTCCATGCAATAACTCGGTTTATCCAAACAGTCATCAGAAATATCACCAATAATCATGTAGATGATCTTCTCCTGCTGCAAAAAATACAGTGCCAGCCACCTAGCCAGAGGCCACAATATCTCAGTGTTGAAAATGGTACAATAACTGAATCCCATAATGCCCCATAACAGCAGGAAGCAGCCAGATGATTGATGCTCACATTCCCACTCTCCCTTTCCACCCAACCATATCAAAAAGAGTTGGAAATGTTAATGCTGTTTGGAAAAATAAGCTCCTGGGACTCTGGTTGGTGCCAGCATGTCTCCTTTGCCCCAATAACAGATGGCCCCAAACCCCCACCCTTGTTCCTAATCCAACATCTCAAAAATCAACCATGAGAATATCCCAAGATTATCAAACATCCTGTTTGACATTCCAACATGTCTATCTCTCCCTCCCCAAAACCTTCTGCCAAAAGGCAAAAGTCAGTAATCTTTCACCTCATATCTGCATACCACATCTATGCACCCCTTCTGTAAACACATCCAGTGACACCATCTCAAAAGAAGTAATCCCAAACTTGGCCAGGTAGGCTGAAATCGTACTTCAGTTCCCCACATGCCAGTGACCTAATAAGCTTTGGTCTTTCTCTGAGCCTCATTGGACCAGGACTAACAGTTCCCTATCACTAACTATTAGGGAAATGCAAATCAAAATTACAATGAGATATCATCTCCAACTGCATGAATGTCCATTATTAAAAATCAGAAAGCAATAAGTGCTGGAGAGGGTGTAGATGAATATGAACATTCCTTCACTCTTAGTGGGATTGTAAAGTGGTGCAGCCTCTGTGGAAGAGAGTTTGGTGGTTCCTCAGGAAGCTATATATAGAACTGCCATATGATCCAGCAATTACTCTACCAGGAATATACCCAGAAAAAACAAAATTGTAACATGAACAGACATCTGCACACTGATGGTCATAGCAACATTATTCATAATTGCTAAAAGATGGAAACAACCCAAGTGTCCATCAACCTATGACTGGATAAAGGAAAGGTGGTATATACATACAATGGAATACTATGCTGTGGTAAGAAGAAATGAAATTGGAGACGTTCCAGCCCATCATGCCAACTTGCCTTCTTGCTCATCTTCTCCAGGAGGCACTGGAAACTGAACCGGGACCTCCCATATGGTAGGCAGGAGCTCAAGCACCTGAGACATATTTGCTTACATCTTGTTGTTACCTCATATTGGTAATGTAATCTCTGAAACTAAAAAAAAAAAGCAAGAAAAGAGTTTAGGAACCTACAAAGCAGGAGGTGTCTGGACATCAATTTGGAGAGACTGTGACAAAGGAAGTGCTTGCTCAAGGTAAAACACAGGTTTGTGACACTGAAGCTAGAAGCTGTGGGAAGGCAATACCCTTCCCCTAGGGCTGAGAGCTGCAGCATTCCCTGAACAGTGCCAACCCCACAGTGGTGACCCCAAGCCACATGTTCCTCCAATGCAAGATCCCTGAACCTATGTTCCCTGAAACTTGTGTTCCCCAAATGCTACATTCTCCATAATCCACATTCACCAAAACCACATACCCCAAGCCTGCATTCTCCCAGGCCCATGTTCCTGAACCCAGCACTCCCCGAACTCCAGCATTCCTCTAGCCCTCCAGTCTTGGATAAACTCTGGGAATGGGAGGGCTTTGGTGAGGGGTGCAGAGGGTTCTGAGAAGCGCGGGTTCAATTTTCTGATCCCTCCCCTTTTTTGAGCTTAGAGGAGCATATCAACTGGCTTGGGAGAGGCTAAGAAGGGAGGAGAGGTGAATCTGCTGAGACCCTGATTTACCTAAATGCCCTGGGATAGGGAAACTTGGTCTGGGAGAAAGAGGAGTCAGAAAATTAACTAGTCCCTCATAGTACACATAAGGGAGAAGGACAGTAGGACGTACATTGTAGGCTTCCAATAGCCATATTTAGGGTTCCTGGCAAGGTGTGGGTGCTCTCACTCAAGAAACTGAGTCATTATTTTCTGTGGTGAGTTGGTTCACCAGGGCCCCTTTTGAATCTCCAAGGGGAGCCCTCACACAGCCTTTCTCTGCCCTGGGAGAGAGGGAAGTGAGGAAGGGAGAAAAGGGGAAGGTCAGACTCCTAAGCAGTTCATTCTTTTGTAAAGAGGATTCCTTGCTTGAGGCCTTGTCTGGTATTTTTTGCTGGTTTGTTTTCTTGTTTTCCTTCTTCTTTATCACCCCACAGACACTTTTTTTTCTGGCTTGCTTCCTCCCCACTCTTTCTTTCTTCTTTTTTTCTATTAGATGCTGAAGGCAGTATTTCTTATTTATTGTGCTTCCTCATCCACGATTTCCACTTTTCTATGTGTACTGATTTGGGCTGCCAATCCTATCCCCTTTCCTTTACATCTTTCTATCTTCCATCACCTATTGTTTCTCGTATATCCCACCTATCTTTCCTTAGTCCCCAATTTTCCTTTTTTATTTCTAACACCGCTATTCTGTTTTCTATCTTTTATTCACTCTTTATGTTATTGTCCTTTCTTTTCTCTTTCCCTCTCTCCTGACCACACTGGCCTTTTAATTCATACTATATTCTTCCCCATAAGCAGTTTACCATCTCATTGTAGGTACTCCACTTTTTTATTGTAATAACTCTACACAGCTTACATGAGTTTAATATCCATTGTCCTAGATTTCAAAAGGTTCTTCTACTAGGATTTACTATCAATACTACTATTATACTTTTTCTTTTCTTACCTCTTTTGCTTTCCCTGGCCCTAATCTTTTTCCTTCAAGGGAACTTAGACAACAACAAGGAAACAGAATAAGAAGAACAAAGTGTCAAAGAGAAGATTTAACATGCACACAAAAGCAACACCTAAATAAACACCACTCTAGACAGAGAAGTTGAGCAACAGATAAACTCATCAAGATAAAAATGATGACAAGACAGCAACAAAAAATTACAAACCAAACCAATAACCAGGAAAGCATGGCCCAATCCAATGAACAAACTAAAAATCAACAAGAGGAGCAGAACATCAAACTACTAATCAAAACTCTCAAAACATATATCATAGACCAATTTAATGAAGTGAAGGAAGAGATTAAAATATTAAGAAAACACTTGGAGAGCATACAGAACAAACTGTAAACATACTAAAAAGATAGCAGATATAATGGTGGTGAACAGCAGAAGCCAAGAAGTCAAAAATACACATTCAGGGAATAACAGCAGATTTGAAGAGGCAGAGGAAAGAATTAGCAATGTGGAAGACAGTACATCTGAAATCAAACAGATAGTAGAATTGAATGATGAAAAGATGGAAAAAATCCAGCAGGGATTTAGGGACCTGAACGACAACATAAAACACACAAACATACCCATTATAGTCAATTCAGAAGGAGAAGAGAAGGGAAAGGGGACAGAAGGGGTGTTGCAGGAAATAATGGTTGTAAACTTCCCAAACCTATTGAGGGACATGGAGGTACATGTCCAGGAAGCACAACAGACCCCAAACAGTATAAATCCCAAGGGCCTACACCAAGATATATACATGTCAAATTATCCAATGCTCACGACAAAGAGAAAATAGTGAAGGCAGCATGAGAAAATATAATTATCACATACAAGGGAACCTCAATAAGATTAAGTGTTGATTTCTCATCTGAAACCATGGAGGCAGGAAAGTAGTGGTATTACATAGTCAAGGTACTAAAAGGAAAATATTTCCAGCCAAGAATACTCTATGGAGCAAAGCTTGCATTAAAAAATGATGGAGAGTTAAAAATATTCACAGGTAAACAGAAACTGAGAGAATATGCCAATAAGAAACCTGCCCTTCAAGAAATACTAAATGGAGTTCTGGAGGAGGAAAGAAAAAAAGAACAGGAGAGACAGAGTTGGAGGAGAGTGTAAGAACAACTAAAAAGACAAAAAGAGAAATATAAACAAAATATGACACACAAATCCAAAGAAAACATGGCTACTGTAAGTAATGCCTTGAAAGAATGTTCATGTGAATGAATGTTAATGAATTAAATTCACTAGTCAAGAGACACAGATTGGTAGAATGGATAAGGAAATATGACCCATCTATATGCTGTCTATGAGAAATCTATCTTAGACCTGGTGATTCAAGGAAGTTGAAAGTGAATGGCTGGAAAACAAACTTACAAGCAAACAATAATCAAAAAAGGGTGGGAGTAGCTATACTAATATCAGACAAAATACACTTTAGATACAAATCTATTGTGAGAGACAAAGATGGAAAGTATATATTAGTAAAAGGAGTTATTTTTCAAGAAGAAAGATTAATCATAAACATTCATGCACCTAACCATATTTTGCCTCAAAATATGTGAGGTAAACACTGGAAAAATTAAGTGGAAGAATAGGTGCCTCTGGATTATAGTAAGGGAATTTATTTTTTAATAAAGTATTTGCATATCATATATATGATAAGGGATGTACATCCAGAACATAAAAAGAATTCCCACATCTCAGCAACAAAAGTACAATACAAATAATAATGGGTAAAGGATCTGAAGAGACATTTTTTCAAAGAAGACAACTGGCCAATATGCACATGAAACAATGCCCAAACGCCCTACCCACTAGGGAAATTTAAATCAAAACCACATAGAGACATCACCTCACACTAAAACAAATAAAACAGATAACAAGTGTTGGTGAGAGTGTGGAGAAACTGGTGCCCTTCCACATCAATGGTACAAATGTAAACTGGTATAGCTGTTTGGAGAATAGTTTGACAGTTCTCAAAATGTGACCAGAAATTCTACTCTCAGGCACATATCAAAGAGAAATGTAAGGATATGTCCACATGAAAATTTGTACATGAATATTTATATCAGTATTATTCATAATAACCCAAAAGTGTAAATACCCCATCTGGGGTATTAAAAATATTCTAAAATTGAATTGTAGTGGTTGCACAATTTCGTGAGCATACTAAAAAACATTGAATTGTATACTTTAAAAGGATGAATAATATGGCATGCAAATTATATATTAATAAGTTTAAATAAAAGGTCATGCCAAAAGAGAAAGGTGGAACTGAAAGCCAAGCTTTCATTCCGAAGGCAGCAATGGCTTAAAGAAGGTGACTAGACAGAATGAAAACAATGACTATGAAGACAGGGCAATGGTTCCAAATGAAAACTAGGGACCCAAAGAGAGTCCCCTAGGAATGGAGCAAAGCAGAGAAAACCCAAAGACCAGAACTGTTAGACTCCTGGGAAATATTAGACTTACTGAACCCTGAGTTTTACTAATAATTAGCAGATAATCTAAATCATGAGCAACAGCCAGTTTGGGAGGCCCTGAATTTCAGACATATACTCTCGAGCTCCTTTTCTCATACTGGGATGCAGTTGAGTTCTGGAGGGTTTAGTACTAACACCATACAAGGCAAGTTAGGACAGGGAAGCCTCCGTGTTTTGGGGTCTCTCACTTTTATATCTTTCTAGCACACAGCCCTGTCTAGTCAAATGACTAGCATCCATTCCTCCGTCTGGCTGCAGTCCACAAATTGCAGGATAATTTACTGTAAACAATCTAGACAATCCTAGGAAGTAATCATTACAAAGCAACTTCTCTGGTTCCTCGGTCATCTTTTAGCTAGTAGATTGCACTAGTCAGTATTTGAAAATAGTTCTGGCCAGGATAGGAGCAGCCTGAGGTACTCCCTAGGAAAAACAAATTACAGATTCTTGTTAACCATTTCATTCCTCATAGGACCAATTTATTAGGATGCCTACATCTCTCTGGTTGGAGAAGAGGCTTTAAGTATCTTGAGCAGTCTAGATAATTATATGGGCTTTATATTTTAATCAAATCTTTACTTAAAATTTTCATATATATACATGTCTATATATATATATTGAACAGTGATCCTTAGAGAATCCCTATATGGGCTCCATATTATAAGAAAGCATGAGCAAACCAGAATCTTCAGACATGGCAAACACTATGATGAGAAAATTAGAAACAATAACTTGTGAGACGAGTCTTGACTAACTGAAGGGCACTTAATTTGGAGGTAAAATATTTGGTTGTAGAAGAGAAAACATGATGCTAAGAGGGAACATGGTACATGTCTTCAAATATCTGAAGGGCTTGTCTATGGTAGAGGGGTTAAAATCTTTATATGCAACCTCAAGAAATGAAGGGTAGAAATAACAGGGAGTATATTCTAATTTTCAAAAGATCTAATTGTTGTCTTGGGATATTTGATAGGTTTATAGGTCGACTTTTTCAGGTTGTGGTGCCCAGTTGTTCAGTCAAGCAAGCACTGACCTAATTATAATGTGAGGACATTCCTTGGAACTAAATCAGTGAGTTAACTGCATCTCTGACTGATTACATCTACAATTAACTGAGATTGCCTTCAGCTGACTGTGGATGTAATTCAATCAGTTGAAGGCCTCAAAAGGAGAAGTATTTCAGTACTCAGAGAAAGAATCCCAATTTCTACTTTAGAAAGCCAGCTTCTTCAGGCTCATTAAGGATCCTCATTGGAATTCTTGGATTACAGCCTGCCCTACAGAATTTGGATTCATCCATCCCCACGATTAGGTGAGACAAATTTATAAAATCTCATATTATTCATTGATATCTCCAGTAGGTTCTGTTTCCCTAGAGAACCCTGACTAATCCAGGCAGCAAAGAATTCCCCATTATGCAGGCAATGAAATGTAGGCTTAGTTCTCTCTTATCAGGAACATTGTAGACATATTTGGGCCTGATAGGAGGGTGGCAGAGAGCTACAGTTATCATATGTCCTAGTTTGCACAAGTGTGATTATCATTGTGACCCCTTTTACTCTTTCCTTATTTTCATCATTGTAGCACATTCATGCATTTGGTGAATACATTTTGGAGCACTGCTACACTGCATGGATTATAGTTTACATTGTGTTTTACACCCTCACCCAGTAAATTCAGTAGGTTATGGCAGAATATATAATGTCCTGCATCTGTCCCTGCAATATCATTCAGGACAACTCCAAGTCCTGAAAATGATCCCACATCACACCTCTTCTTCACTCTCCCTGCCCTCAGCAACTCCCGTGGCACCATCTCCACATCAATGATACAATTTCTTCCATTACTAGACTCACAATTGTTCTATAGTAGAATATCAGTAGATATGGAGGGACTTTAATACAGCATTATCACCATTTGGCAGAACATCTCAACAGAGAATCAATAAAGAAACAAAGACTTTGAATAATATATTAGAAGATCTGAATCTAATAGATGTATACAGAACACTATACCCAAATATAGCAGGATATATATACTTCACAAGCACACATGGATCATTCTTCAAAATAGACCACATGCTAGGAAACAGATAAAGTCTCACTGAATTCAGAAAGATTGACATTAAACAAAATAATTTATATGACCATAGTGGAATGAAGCTGGAATTCTGCAAGGGCCAGAGAGCCAAATTAAGCAACAAGATATGGACATTAAGCAACACACTCTTAGACACACAGTGGGAAAAGGAGGAAAGATCAAAAGAAATCAATAACTACATTGAAACTAATAAAAATGGCAACACAACATATCAAAACTTATGGCATACAGCAAAAGCTGTGCTGAGAAGGAAATTCATAGCCATAAATTCATTTATAAGAAAAGAAGAAAGAGCTAAAATAGAAGACCTAACTGCACACTTGGATGAATTAGTGAAAACAAACAAACAAAAATACCCACAAAGGAAGAAGAAAGAAAGAAAGAACAAAGATCAGAGCAGAACCAAATGAAATAGAAAATAAGAAAGTACTGGAAAAAAACACACAAAAACCCAAGAGCTGGTTCTTTGAGAAGATAAGTAAAATTGACAAACCCTTAGCTAGACTAATAAGGAAAAAAAGAGAAAAGATGCAAATACATAAATTAAGAAATGAGAAAGGGGATATCACCACCGACCCTACAGAAATAAAGACTACCATAAGAGGATACTTTGAAAAACTGTATACCAATAAGAAGGACAATTTGGAGGAAATGGACAAATTCCTAGAAATACATAAGCAGCCTACTTTGACAAAAGAAGAAATTGATATGGTCATGACAGATGGGGTTCACCGCCATGGCAGATGGCCCTTCTTTGGAGCTGGTGTTTCTGCATGATGAAATTGGACTCAGAGGGGATCTCTTCTCACAAGATTTGCATGTTACTTTATTGGAATTGTAGTTGGTGCTGGGGTTTTAGATATATTTAGGGGATTTGAAGCTCTGGACTGATAATATGACACCCAGGCCCAGAGGCTCAACAGACTTCAGCTCCTACACTTTGATTTATTGGACTTACCCCACTCAGCTAACATCGAGTTGAAGAAGGTCAACCACCACACCATGGAGCCTAGAGTGTCTACAACTGAAAGCAGGAGGAGTGCATCCAGTATCCATGTGGAATCTAAGCCCCCACTTGACATAGATGTGCAATGGACACAACCAATCCAATGTCCACAGAGAAAATGTGGAATGAGTGTGGGAAGGGTAGCCATGGTGGCTGCTGGGTTTGGGGAATGGGAGGAAGAGATGAGATGTGGAGGCGTTTTCGGGACGTGGAGTTGTCCTGGGTGGTGCTTCACGGACAATTACGGGACATTGTAGATCCCCCCAGGGCCCACTGGATGGAACGTGGGAGAGTGTGGGCTATGATGTGGACCATTGACTACGGGGTGCAGTGATGCTCAGAGATGTACTTACTGGGTGCAATGGATGTCTCACGATGATGGGAGAGAGTGTTGCTGTGGGGGGAGTGGGGGGTGGGGGCGGTGGGGTTGATTGGGACCTCATATTTTTTGAATGTAATTTTTAAAAATAAATAAATAAATAAAAGAAGAAATTGATGATCTAAAGAAACCAATGACAAGTAAAGAGATAGAATCAGCCATTAAAAAGTTCCCAACTAAGAAAAGCCCTGGGCCAAATGAAATCACAAGTGAATACTACCAAACATTCTGGAAAGAAATAGCACCAATCTTGCTTAAACTCTTTAAAATTTTTGAAATAGAAGGAACATTGCCTAACTCCATCTATGATGCCATTGTTACCCTAATACCAAAACCAAAGACAATGGAAGAAAGGGAAATTACAGACCAATATCTCTAATGAATATAAATGTTAAAATCCTCAACAAAATACTTGCTAATCATATTCAACAACACATCAAAGAATTATAAACCATGACCAAGTGTGTTTCATCCCTGGTATGCAAGGATGGTTCAACATAAGAAAATCAATATGTAATACACCACATAAACAGATTGAAAGAAAAAAATCATGATCAAATCTATAAATGCAGAAAAAGCATTCAACAAAATACACCACAGTTTCCTGATAAAAAACACTGCAAAAGATAGGAGTAGAAGGAAAGATTCTGATCATGATAAAGGGGATATATGAAAAACCCACAGCTAACGTCGCATACAATGATGAAAAACTAAAATATTTGCCTCTGATCAAGGAAAAGAAAAGGATGCCCACTATTAACTGTCCTATTTATCACTGTGTTATAAGTACTTTCTGGAGCACTGAGGCAAGAAACAGATACAAAAGGCATCCAAATTGGAAAGGAAGGAGTCAAAATTTTACTATTTGCAAATGGCACGATCCTATACTATAAGGCCCTGAGAAATCTACTAAAAAGCTTCTAGAACATATAAATGAGTTCAGTAAATTCCTAAGAAGTAAATCAAGGAAAAAAATACCATTTACAATCATAATTTAAAAAGCAAATACTTAGGAATAAATTTAAATAAAGGGGTAAAAGACTTAACCACAGAAAACTACACAACAGTGTTAAAGAAAATCAAAGAAGATTTAAGAAAATGGAAAGAAATTCCCTGTTAATGAATAGGAAGACTAAGTATCATTGACATGTGTATCCCACCCAACTGATTTACAGATTTAATGCAATCTCAATAAACATCAACACACAAATTTTTAATGAAGTGGGAAAACTAACAATGAAATTTATTTGGAAGGAAATGAGCCCTGAATAGACAAAGACACATTGAAAAAGAACAATAAAATTGGAGGAATCATAATACCAGACTTTAAACATACTACAAAGCTGTAGTGGTCAAAATAGCATGGTATTCACACCAATATAGACATACTGGCCAGTGGAACCAAACTGAGAGTTCTGATACAGATACTCACATATACAGTTATCTGATATTTGACAATACCATCAAGTCCACTCAACTGGGTGAGAATGGCCTCTTCAACAAATGGTGCTTGGAGAACTGGATAACCATATACAAAAGAATGAGAGAAGAATACCGTCTTACACTTTATGCAAAAATCAACTCAAGATGGATCAAAGATCTAAATATAAGAACAAAGAACATAAAGACTTTGGAAGACAATGTATGGAAGCATCTACAGAAACTTGTAATAGGAAATATTTTCATGAAATTCACACCCAAAGCATAAACAACGAAAGGAAAAATAGATAAATGGGATCTCATCAAAATTAAAGCCTTTTGCTTGTCAAAGAATTTTATCAAAAAGTGAAAAGACAGCCTACTCAATGGGAGAAAATATTTGGTTACCATATATTTGACAGGGGCCTAATATCCAGTATATATAAAGAAATCCTATATCTCAAAAATACAAAGACAACCCATTTAAAATCTGGGCAAGATGTTTGAAAAGACACTTATCCAACAAACAAATATGAATGACTAAAAAAGCACATAAAAAGATGCTCAACATCACTAGCTATTAGGGAAATGCACATCAAAACTGCAATGAGATACCATCTTACACCTGTTAAATTGGTGGCTCTTAAATAAAACAGAGGACTACAAGTGTTGGAAAAGGTGTGGAGGAATCGGAATCTTCATCCACTGCCGGTGAGAATGTAGAAGGATCCAGCCATTGTGGAGGACAATTTGATGGTTTCTCAAAACCCTAGTGATAAATTTGCCATATGACACAGCAATTCCACTGCTGAGTATATACCTAGACGAACTGTGAAAAATGACATGAACTGATATATGCACAACAATGTTCACAGTGGCATTATTCACTATTGCCAGAGTTTGGAATCAACCCAAAGGCCCGTCAACTGATGAATGGATAAACAAAATGTGGTATATAAATACAATGGAATACTACACAGCTGTAGGAAGGAATACGGTACTAACACATGGGAAAACATGGATGAATCTTGAGGATCTTACGTTGAGTGAAGCAAGCCAGGCATTGAAGGACAAATACTACATGACATCTCTGATATGACTTAAGCAAATTAAGCTGTCTCCAAGAGCTAGAGACTGGACGAGAGGTTTATAGGAAATAGGGATCAGACGAAGGTTGTGAGCCAACACCCACATGGGCAAAATCTGTGTTAAAGTTGACGTAGGTAGTTGTGCAGTGAAAGGATAGGACAGGGACATAGGGATAATATTGAGTTGAATTTTGAAGTTTCGAGGGGGGCTAAGGTTGGGAGGATGTTTCAGATGGTCCATGGAATTGGGTGAGGGTTGAGGAGAAGCAGGTGAACATGGGAGATCGTCAGGTACATGGTTGAAAGTATAATGTTGAGAAAACTCTTTAGAAAGTACAATAAGGAAGGGTTACTGCTTTTAGGTGTTTGATGGGGAGCATATGGCATACGGATCACCTGGAACAGTCTTCTATGGAGTGTGTGAGTGCTCATCTTGTCATAGTGTATTTTATCAATGGGTGGAGGACAATACAATGAGCAGGATGGTGCTATACCCTCATCCTGGGAGGCCTGATGTTCTCAAATAGAGGGGGAGTGTTTCTCTCAAGAACATAGGTGGCTCTTAATGGGGTATGACAGACTAGTGTGTCAAGCCCTCAGCATTGTTGCAGGTATCTATGAACATTGCCCTTCAAGCAGTGAAGCTTGTCACTGTGGGCCCCAAGGGGAGGTGGAGAGAGGAATTGTATAGGAGGAAGAGGGGGTAACTGGGGTCAATGGAAGTGTTCTGTATGATTGTAAAATGATGGATACAGGCCATGTTAAATTTCACCAAAAATTTATTAAAGTGTGCAGTCTAAAATGTAAACCATAATGGAACCATGGTTAGTAGCTATGTTAAAATATCTGTACCTCAGTTGTAGCAAATGTAACATCCACATGTAAAAAGATCATTTCTGGGGAATGAGGAAAGGGTTTGATGCTGGGTATAGGGGAGTCCCCTATATTCTATATGTGATTGTACTATGTCCTAAAACTTTTTTGAAGACATAATTTGTAAAAAAAAAAAAAAAAGGATGTAGACACTGAGGAAGAAATGGAAGAGATTCTCTTGCCACTATACATGCAGGGCAACACCTATTACAGTGATGAAAGTCAAAACATCAAAAAATATTTTATGATATATTTCATTTTTAATACCCCAATTTATTTTTTGCTTTTATTATTTTTTAAAAGATTTATTTATTTATTTATTTATTTATTTATTTATTTATTTATTTATTTATTTATTTATCTCCCCTTCCTGCCCCCTATCCTGGTTGTCTGTTCTCTGTGTCTATTTGCTGCCTCTTCTTCTTTGTCTGCTTCTGTTGTTTTCAGCGGCATGGGAATCTGTGTTTCTTTTCATTGCGTCATCTTGTTGTGTCACCTCTCCGTGTGTGTGGTGCCATTCCTGGGCAGGCTGCACTTTCTTTCGTGCTGGGCGACTCTCCTTACGGGGTGCACTCCTTGCACATGGGGCTCCCCTACGCAGGGGACACCCCTGTGTGGTACAGCACTCCTTTCACGCATCAGCACTGTGCATGGGCCAGCTCCACACGGTTCAAGGAGGCCCAGGGTTTGAACCGCGGACCTCCCATGTGGTAGATGGATGCCCTAACCACTGAGCCAAGTCCACTTCCCTTTTGCTTTATTTTAGTTTTTCTAAATTATTATGTATTTTATTTCTAATCTTTAAACCTATCATTACTATTTCATTTTCAGATTAATTGAATATGGCAGTATGTAAGGCTTTATTTTTGAAGAAGTTTATAATCAAGGAGAGGTTCAACTATGGCACGGGAGGAGCAATGGTGTGGGGTATCATCTTTGGGTGTTGCATGTGTGGGTGTTTTCCTGGGCATTCTTATAGGGTATATGGATATGTTCATTATGTATTGACGTGGTGGGCAGTTTCACATGACAACTGAAGGATTGCTGAGTTTCCATCCTGGGGAGCTCTGTCACATTGCCTAATGCAAGGGCAATACCCCAAGTGCAAAGGCAAAGACCAATGAAGAAGGATGATCCAGCGATGGGCCCTTGATACTGATGACTATGCTTATGAACCTGTGTGCTTGATATTTCAACTAGGTCTAGACCTGCAGAATGCCTAAGAGTTACCTCCTGAGAGCTTCTGTGTTGCTCAAATGTGGCCATTCTCTAAGCCAAACTCAGAATATAGACACATTTCCTTCCCCCCAGCATGGGACATGACTCCGGGGGATGAGTCTCCTTGGTGACGAAGGGTTACTACCAAGCACCAATTGGTGATGTAACTAGAAAAAGACCTTGAATAAAAGGGGTAATGATAAAGACAAATGAGTTTATATGGCTAAGAGACTTCAAAATGTGTGGGGAGGTCAGCAGAGGCATCACACTTATGCACGTCTCATCAGGATCTCAGAGACAGCCAAAGTAGATACAACCCCATGTAGTGGTGCTCCCAAAGGCTACGGAGACTCCCAGTTCCTAAAGTCATGACAGATGGCTCTGGAGTTCACTGCCTTGCCAATGGGCCCTACTTTGGAATTTGTGCTCCTGGGTGTGATAGAGTTGGACTCAGATGTGGCTTCTCCACACATGCCTCTTCTGTCACTTTTACTGTACCTTTGCTTGGTGCTATGTTGGTGTGTGCTCAGGAGACTTGAATCTCTGGACAATCCATGTGACAACTGGGCCCCAAGCCTCAGCAGAGTTGCAGCACCTACTCTCCAGTTCGTTGTACTTACCCAAGTTAGTCAACAAGGAGGAGAGGATGATCAACCACCACACCAGAGAACTGGAGAGTCTACAACTGCAAGCAGGAGAATTGCATCCATCAGCCATGTGCAATCTAAGCCCCCTCTCAATTTAGAGGTGGAGTGGGCATCACCATCCCAGAGTCCTCAGGATGGAGGAATAAAATATGGATGAGTGGACTTACTGGTACTCTAATATAGAATTATTGTGACTCTAACAATGGAAGATATTATATTACTGGTGTGGAGAGAGTGGCCAGGGGATTTACTGAAGGCAGTAAGAGAGAAAAAGTGTTGTGATATTGGGGCATTGTCAGGACTTGGATTTGTCTTGAATGATATTGCAAGTACAGATGCAGGGCATTATATATCCTACCATAACCCACTGAATGGACTTGGAGAGAGTATAAACTATAATGTAAACTGTAATCCATGCTGTGTAGCCGTGCTCCAAAATGTATTCATCAAATGTAATGAATATACCAGACTAATGAAAGAAGTCTTCGATATGGGAGAATTGGGGGGTGTGGAGTGTGGTGTATATGGGAACCTCTTATATTTTTTAATGTAACATTTTGTGTGATCTATATTACTCTAAGTACTGCTGTCATAGGATTTTCCACATGTAATTAAGTTCCCAAACGAGTTGACCTTAAAATAGGGAGATTATTTTGGTTGAGTCTGACCTAGTCAGGTGAGCACTTAAATAAGATTGGGCTCTTCCTGTTAAGAGATATTTGAAGCATGAGAGGGACTTGATATATGGAGATTCTCTATTCCTAGATCAGGAGATGTAGAGGCTATGTGTCAAGTAACATGGGAAACCTCAAATTGCTAAGTGAGCCCTCAAGTCAGTAGCCGGCAAGGAAATGGGATATCAGTCCTACGCTTGCAAAAACCTGAGTTCTGCCAACAGGGAAAGAACTTGGAAGTGGATTCTTCCCAGGAAGTTTCGGAAAGTAATGCAACCCTGCCAACACCTGGATTTTGGTTTTATCTGAGCAGAAATCCCAGCCAAGCCATGGTTACCTACAGTAACCATGAGATAACAAATGGGTGTTTTATTAAACACTCAGTTTGTGGTAATTTTTTATACAGTAATAGAAAAGTAATATATAGTCTTTGTGGGATGACATATCCAAATTCTTGTCTCTCCCTACTGAGACACAATAAGCTAGATTCTTTCTCTTCCTGCCTTGGTATTGCCAGGGGTCAGGCATGTAACCTACACTGAGTCAATCACATGTTCTGTCCCTGGACTTTGAAACTTGAGTGATTGACATAAGGGTGAAAAAATGACTTATGTGATTTTATCTCCAGAGAAGCATCCTGATCATACTATTTCTCTCTTTTGTGTCCTGATTCCTACTCAGTTTTCAAGTTTCTAACAAATTCTATTTTGTTTACATTAGCAAGCAAAACTTTTCCTATTTCTTATGACTGGTAGTATGTTGGGGTCAGCTTGTACTGGCTTGATATATAGTATGATACGTACCTCATCCAACCTTTGCTTACAGTTAAAATGGGTAGCTTTAAATTGACCATGTTGGGATTATTTACACCCAAGACAAAGACTGTAAATCAGGGTTATTATTATTCTTTTGATAACTGGTTGTTAAGCACTTACCAGACCACCACTGCTTGCAACCAACTCTTAAGTGATGCAAATGCTTGGAAAAGAGCTATGCTACTCTGAGGCATCAGCATGCAGAAGCAACAGAATATTTGGGGAAAAACTGGATTTTTGCCATCAGAGAGTCCTAACTCCTAATTCCATCTTTCCCTAGTAGTGTGAATTTGGGCAAGTATCTTCCTATCTCTCAGTATTTAGAAAATACTGAGTATTTGTGTAAACCGATTAGTATTTACTACATTTCCCAGACATCTCTGTGGTTGTGTTGCGTTTACGTGATTACTTATGGTCAATGGATAAAAGTGATACGTTTACTTCCAGAACAAGACACCTAAGGATCTATATCTTTTTTTTTTTTTAAGATTTATTTATTTATTTAATTCCGCCCCCCCCCCCCCCCCCCCCCCCGCTCCCCTGGTTGTCTGTTCTTGCTGTCTATTTGTTGCGTCTTGTTTCTTTGTCCGCTTCTGTTGTCGTCAGCAGCACGGGAAGTGTGGGCGGCGCCATTCCTGGGCAGGCTGCTCTTTCTTTTCACGCTGGGCGGCTTTCCTCACGGGCGCACTCCTTGCGCGTGGGGCTCCCCCACGCGGGGGACACCCTTGCGTGGCACGGCACTCCTTGCGCGCATCAGCACTGTGCATGGGCCAGCTGCACACGGGTCAAGGAGGCCTGGGGTTTGAACCGCGGACCTCCCATATGGTAGACGGACGCCCTAACCACTGGGCCAAAGTCCGTTTCCCGGATCTATATCTTTTTGAAATAACATATGCCCAGGAGAGTCCTGGGGGAAGTAGGCTGGATGGGGAGTTGGATGTACCAGTCAACCAGAGGTGAGACTGGTTTTACTAGTATGAGAATAGGGATGGACTTTCTGTTTCTGCCAGAGCACCAAGCTGCAGAAAGGCTTACACACACCAGAAGATGAGTTTAATAAGTTTGGTTGGGTGGAGAGTAGGGCAGGTGGATGACATGGGTAGACTGGACTGGGGGGCCTGAAGGAGAACAGAAGAGCAACTATAGGCTGGAGTCAGACTGAAGAAAGGCCTCAAAGAACAGCCTGGACAGCTTAGACTCTCTCCTGAGTGATTAGGAAGCCATGAAATGTTCATGAGCAGGGAAGGGAAATAATTAAATCTGATCTGGGATGGAACAGGACAGAATGGTGTACTGAAGCTTGATGTAGGGGGCATTCCATGGGGATGTAGTTAAGGGGGCTTCCTCAGCCATTGGGCCTCTTGCAACCCCATGTCCCAATGCTACCTCCCCTTTTCTTCAGGCTCCCTAGAACTCCCTTGTGACCTTCCACAACGCTGGAGTAGTCTTAATCATATTGTTCTGCAAATAAACTTTAGGGCTGATTGCCCCAAGGCCATGGACCCAGGTATCTTCTCCCACTTCAGCACCTAACATGGATCAGAGGATCCAGAGCTCCATCAATAGTATATCAATTAGATTGCTGTCTCTCAGATCACAAGATTTGGGAGTGGGCTGAGATCATCTTTCATCACCATCCACATTTACAAATAAGCAAATGAAGCTCAGGGAACTACAAACTGTCAGAAGCAGAGCTGGGAGGACTGTCTACTGCTTCTAGGACCTGGGGTCTTTCCCCACACACCACACAGCTAGTCTCTCTACTGAGCACTGGCAAACTACACAGCATGGAGTGGTGATGGGAAGGGGAATGACACCTCAGGGAAAACTTGTGCTTACTTGGGGACTCATTAATGAGTTGCTCTTTTCTGAGGCTGCAAAGTGGAGTCCATCTACCTGAATGTAGACGCAGTGAGCACACACTGGGAGAAGCCTGAGGTAAGTGGGAGACTCTGTGGTCTAAACTGGTTATGGACACAGCATATGGTGAAAGTCATCTTCCCCAAAGATAGTCCCCCCCACCCCACCAGCCCAAGAGTCTGTTTCTTACCAACAGATGGGATAACCAGCACCCAGAAATGCAGGAAATCACAGCCCAGACTTGAGGGACCATAGAGATGCAGGGCTAGAGCAGTGCCGGCCAAAAAAGCCTCAGGCTGAAATTTCCTCCAGGCTTACCTGAGGGAGGTCAGGATCCAGGCCTAGCTGAAAGAGGGGAACCTGGCACTGAGGAACAAAGACAGGGAAGTGGCTGGGGCTCTACACTGCACTCTTTTCCCTCTCAGAATGTGCACATCACCCAGGGGTCTGAGGAAGCCCTGAACACTGTCCCTATCCATTAATGAATATTCCTCAGGGGACAAAACTGTCTTTACCCTTACTTTTATCCCAAGAGGTTCTGCGTCTGATCTTGTCCACATGTTCTAGGTGCTACTAAGCCTCTGAGGAAGTCAGGGTCTACACCTAATTTCATCCTCACGTGGAGAGCCCTGCTTCCAGAGAAGACAGTGCTCAAACCATGTCCTTGTTTTCAGTCACAGTAAGTCTGTCCAGTCGTAAACTCTTGTTCTCTAAGTAACGAAGATTCTTCTTTCTCCCTGTAGAGGGGGGAAGAGACCACTCAGTCTGCCTTCACTGTTCATAAGATTGTTTCTGTAATGAGTCCCTGGTCCTGTGGGGGTGAGGTATTATGAAGGTTTCCTGGGCTGCATTTCCAGAGATGGGGAAGAGGCCCATCCTTTTTTTGGATAACATAACTATGGGTATATCTTTGTTACACTGAGGAGACTCTGGCACCTGACTTATACTCCTCTCCACTCACTCTTGCCACCATCCTGGGGTTATTTCACTTTTCACGTGGATAAATCCAACCAACACTCTAGCCTTCCAGATCACTGACATTTGATCTTCTCCCTTGTCAACTGCCTACTCCGTGAACCTTGCCAGCACCTGAGAGTGCTATGTCTTCTGAAATCTTATTAACTGTTTAATCACCTATGTCCTCCTTCAGTATTTTACCTCTTTCAATGTCACTCCAGGACACCTTAGCAGCATACCTATCACATATTTGGTACTTAAGTGATAATGATTGAATGAAATATATTAGTTCTTGGATCCGTATGACACTGCATTCATTGACTCTTCCTTTGTTTTTCATTCCATTAGCCTGCTTTCCCCACATTTCTGCCTATTGTGAGCCAATTTGTCCTTTAGACTAGAAGTGAGGTCCTGTCTCTCTCAGATAGACATGTTGATCTGTCACTGAACATAGGAAACAAAAGGTGTATATCTAATTCACTTTGCAATTTCAATGTTTATTTTTTGATACCAAAACTTGACAGCACACAAGAAAAAAATAGACAAGGAACATCAAATAAATTTCACCCGGCACATCACTTTCAATCAACTAGGTGTGGCTCTCTAGATAACTGTGCTTAGAAGGAACCTGAGGCTTTAGCCTCACCCAAGGAAAAGACCATTGCAACTGATTAGTAATATCTGTGAGTATATGAAAGAACAAACAAAAAGATCAATGATATATATCAAAAAGGAATATAAATACCAAATAGTGCTTCCTCATATTTCACACCATGAGTTTCCTATGACTCCCTGCTCGTGCACATTAATACATCCCCCTTGGACTGTATATGCCTCAATCCAAAGTGATGTACCTACCCCCATCTCACTCAACCCAGAAGAAACCAATGGCACCAAAGTTGGCAGCGAAGTTGGCACTAGCTGCACCACTTGGACCAATAATGGGGCCAGCAAAGGTCTGGGGAAACCTAGAACGAGCATTCTGGTGGTATCTGGCCCAGAAGGTAAATGGGATTCTGGACCAAGGGTCTCCAAAATCTCCTTCCTCATCCCAGGTCAGCAGCTCAAATTCAATGTCATCCCAGCTCCAGGGCCCAGACACGGCCTCATCACCAATTCCCATGCGGGTTCTGGCCTCAGCCCTGGCCTCAGCCTCAGCTGCAGCAGCATCCAGAGCATCCAAGGCCTCATCTGCAGCCTCCATGAACTGTGCAGTCCAGTCTCGAGGGTCTCTCTTCTGAACCTGAGGTGAGAAGTAGAAAATAAAGTTCATTATATTAGTTAATAAATATTAATATTAAGCATCAACTACATAGTAAACACCCTACTTTATGTTATTGTTTACATAATAGTAACAAATATCATTAGTAATGATATTTCCACTATGTGCCATTCCCTGGTTCTCATCCCTGTCCTGGGCCTTTCCCAGCCAGTAATCCTTTGACCTATCATGCCTGGTGCAATTCCTTCATTACCTCTGCAATGAATCTTAGCACTTTCATCTTGCTAGTCTCATGGTAGGAACGGAGGCCCCAGAGGAACTCATACTCAGGAGGGTTGCTGTTGGGCACTCGCCTATAGTCCAGGTACCTTAGAAAAAAGAGAAAAAAGTCTTTGTGTCTAGCCAGGCAGATTTGTAGTCTACCAATGCATAGTAACTCTAGATTCTAAAACCACAGATTTCAGGTAGCAATTTCCCCTCTGGACTCCTCTTAAGCATAATCCAGAGTATTTTCCCTCTAATAATCAGACCTTTGAATTCCAGTGCCATTTCTTCTACACTGAACAATGACTTAAGAACAGCTGGGTGTGTCTTAGAAAGGATAACATGTAATCTTACACCCTCAGACACAGCCACAGCTCTGGGTTCTTATAATCTTGTCAATAAGCCATAGACACGCCCATTACACTGCACCACAAATGCCTTGGTCTGGCCCATTCTTAGAAAGGTCTATCATGAGGGATGGAAGTCAGGCCTCACCACTAAGACAAATACAACGTAGAAAAATTCAACCATAAGGAGTATATTTAATAAATACTCCTGGGTATACTTGTTTCTATGTGTATATGTGCATGTATATTTAGTGTAAGAAACAAGCTCTGGAAGGGCTTTCTGAGGCACACAGAGCTCATGAGAAATATATGAAGCCCCTCAGGTATCACTTACTTCTGCTTTACAAACTCGTAAGTGAGAAGCTTCCTTAGATCTCCAAGGAGGGGATGTCTCACCCTGATAGTAAAAAAAGGAACCCATAATCAGAGACTATGACAGTGCCCAAATATGGGTACTGTCATTTCCAAGCATGGATAAAAGCTTTCCAACACAGAGGTCAGAGATGAGAGAAAAGGCAGAGAGCTCAGGACTGTTTCCCCATCTATCCAGATCAGATCCCTGGGCTCTGAACCAACCCACTCCTTTCACACCAGACCACCACAGACACATCCTGGGACCATTCTCTGTTGCCAAAGGATAATACAAACAGGCAAGAGATGAGATAGCCCAATCATACCCAGGCCGCAGTCCCATCTTGCGTAGAGCCTCCCAGAGAACAGCTGCAATGGGAAGCAAGGGAAGATAAGGGATGAAAGACGAGCACATGAAAATCAAGCCCTGGCCAACCCCCAGCTGCAGGTCCAGCCACTCACCCTCACTGGCACGGTTGCCATTCATGAAGATGACTCCCAGAATCACTAAAAGAAGACCTAGTTTGGGTGTATCTTTAGTCCTAAAGGAGTGAAAAAGAATATATTTTCAGCAGCCATTTGCATGAGACTCCAGCCAGCTCATCCATATAGCTTCCCCTAAAATCCTTGGCTAAAGACGAATTCTACTTTGGCTTTTTCCAAAACCTACTATGTGTCCCTGAACTCTGGACCCTGACCTTCTTGAAACTCCAAGAAATAAAGCACCATTGAGAAAAGCAATGTTCCAATTCTTTCCCATCTTACGTTCCCAGTATGCCAGCCAGGGACTCTGGGGTACTGATGAGAATATATAGGTGTTCTTCCTTGTCAATTTCCTTCAGCTGGATCCCAAATTTCTACAGAGGAAAGAAAACAGATGAAGAAATTACAAAATCTAGCAGGCTACCCACAGGCAGTCATTCATCTCCCTGCAAGACTTGCCCTAAACTCCCAGTAGGAACAACATGAATCTTTAAAAGAAAAACTTTCCCTATCATTCCTGTCCCTCAGGACTGCCTTCTCACCTTCTCCAGGACAAAGCACGCACGTTCAATGATTTCTGGATAAACATCAGTGTATTCACGGATGATATCCCTCAGCATTTCTGTAGGAGAGAAGGAGCACCTGGGATGACAGGGGCCAGAGTTGCAGCCCTGTTGCCAGCCCTATGCAGGGTAGCAAAGCCAGGGTCCTTGAAGGTGGAAAAGGAAGAACCAGTCATGGAAAGAGGGGATACATGGGGAGAAGATACATAAATAAGGGATGCCCACAGAGCAGGGAAGGGGTCACTAGATGCCTACCTGAGCGCTTGATGGGCACCTTCGTGTAGTCTTTAAGCATCAGGTACTTGACCAACTTATTTGCCTTGAAGGGAGAAGAGAAATAATTAACATAAGATATTTGCAGAAAACTTGGTTGAATTATGGATGGGAGGATGAAAAGAATAAGATGTGATTGGGGAATTGTAGCTCTTACTCTTTCCTGAAGAAGCGCCACATCTCGGGACTGTGTAACACCTGGATTCTGTGAGGCACGTGAGTTGTGGGAGGGGCGCAGGTTTGGCGAGGGTCGCAGGTTCTGCCAGTCAGGTGGAACTGGCCAGTCAGTAGGGATCCAGTCAGGTGGGAGTGGCCAGTCAGTGGGAAGCAGCCAGTCGGGTGGCAGTGGCCAATCAGGAAGGCCTTGCCAGTCTGGAGGGCCCTGCCAGCCTGGTGGGGTCTGCCAACTTGGTGGTGTCTGCCATCCAGGTGGATTCTGCCAGGCCAGTGGGTTAGGCCAGACAACAGGGCCAGACCAGACAATGGGGTTTGGCCAGATCACTGGGTTCTGCCAGATTACTGGGTTTGGCCACATCACCGGATTCTGCCAAGCAACTGGGTTCTGCCAGGCTGGTGGGGTTTGCCTAACTGGGGGGCTCTGACGTGCCATTGGGGTCTGTCTGGTTGTCTGGTTCTGCCAGCCTGATGGGTTCTGCCAAGCCAATGGGGTCTGCCAGAGCACATTGGGTGGTGCGCCAGGTGGGTTCTGAGTGGTCACTGGAACTGTTGCAGATCTCCAGGTCCCTGTGGTAAGTTGGGCCCGCCTGTGATCCCCACTGCTGTTCTCTTCCATATTCAAGTTATTTATCTGTATTATCAAAGAGAAGGAATGCCCAAGGTTACCAGATAGTTCTGTGTCCTTATCCTATCTCTGTCAGGAAGGCCCCCTAAACCTCACCTGCAGTGACTGTCTGACTGACTAGCCACTGGTCACTGTATGAGTCCTGAGCTTGTCTTTCATTGGGAGGAGTTTCATCTCCAATCAAGGCCAGGAGCAACCCAAGGATGGAGCCTGAGGTGTCTCCTCTTCCTATGTCCACCACAACTGGTTTTCCTTACAGCACCCCACACAAGTCACTTCACCTCTCTGTGACTCAGTTTCCTTCTCTAAAAAACTAAGACTATGCTCCCTAGCTGGGAAGCATTACCTTCAAGAATTAATGAGATAAACTGTGTGAATGTGCCTACCTCATTATCAAAGCATAAAATAAATTACATCCAGGTGGCAAGTATAGTGTGTGTCTGTATCTTATCTCCCTATCAGTCTGTGGACACTCTGAGGACAGCAACTACCATTCATCTCGATGACTCCTACAGTTTAGCTGAATACAGGCTGTTATTTTTGTTTCACTTATTTAGAATAAATGAACAACCTGTGAGAAGATAAGAGGGAGCCCAGAGCAAAGTGGAGCTGGCAGGGATCTCACCTTGCGGGTCCTCTTGCCCCGAATTATAGTCCGGGACTCCAGATTCTGAGCCTGGGAACCATCTGCTGATGCTTGTGCAGCTGCACCCTCAGGTTCAGAGATACCTGGGTTGGTCTCTATGTCAGCCTGGGAAGTGGCCATTTTGGCCTGGCTAGCATCCTGGGTCTGAGTATCACCTCTTGGGACCATGGTGATATCATTCAAAGCCTTGAAGGCTGTCTTAGGGTGAATGCTGGCCTTCTCTCTGGCATTGAGTGACTGTGAGAAACTGTAGGTGGCATTTGGACCCATGTTAGTGGTGGTATTCTGGGTTTTAAAGGCCATCTCTGACTTGTTGACAGCTAACTCACTGGTGGTTGCTGCCTGGGAAAAATCATAGGCAGTATTTGGGCCCTTTGTGGAATCATTCTGGGACTTAAAGGCTGCCTTAGGCTGGGTGTCGGGCATGTCCTTGGCATTAAGAGCCTGAGAGAAATCACAGGCACCATTTGGGCCTTCTGGGGTGGCATTTTGGGCCTTAAAGGCTGTCTTAGGCCTAGCGGCAGCTGCTACAACCTGAATGTCAGCCATCTCATTGGTAGTTGGGGGCTGTGAACTCTGAGGACTAGCATTCGGCCTGCTGGCAGCTGCTGTGGCCTGGTTGGTAGGTGGAGCCTCGGAGATCTGGATTGCCTCCATCAGGGTCTGCATAAGCAAGGCGCTGTCTTCCACAGAGGCCTCAGCCTGCAAATACAGAGGAAAAATTAAATCTCTGGGCCTCAGAAGCTGAGCAGGATGGTGGGGGTAGCAGTGCAGAGAAGATGCAGGAGGACTGGTGGTGCAAAAAGAGGAGAAGGGCTGAGGCTGAGAGACAGAGGCCGGCAGCAAAGAGAGAAGAGAGGAGGAGCCAGAACAAAACATGTGTTAGTGGCGGAGTAGGGCAGAGACTAAATGAGGAGTGGGGGCACAGTGGAGCAGGGGGTAGGCAAGTAGTTGGGTTAGTGCAGGGAGGGGGCAGTGTGTGATCGGTATTGGGACAGGAAGTGGAGGGAAGAGTTGAAGAGAATAAGGGGGAGGGGTGTCGCAGGGCCTGGGGAATGCTGGAGAGAAGAAGGTGAAATCCGGGGGGTGGGTTGGGGGAGAGGGCGGCACATTGTTCTACAAGGACTATGGGAAAAAATGGTTCTTTTTCCATCCCGCATTCTCTGGCAGACTGCCCTGACTACTAACAGGGTCTCCCCTAACTCAGAGCAGGGACTGATGGCTGAAAAGGGACGCCCCTCCCCCCTACCCTTCGCTAAAGGAAGAAAAATTCAAAGACGAGGGAAGCTAGGCAAGGAAGAGGACAAAATGAGATCCAGGCGTTTGGGCAGCCAAAGACCCAGGGAAAATTGACGGCTGGGGAAATGGTAGGGTAGGGAGCGGAGATCTCACCTGGAAGCCGAAGAGACCCGCACCACAGTCCATTTTCTGAGCCATGGCTTCTGTCCCTCTGGCAAGAGCAGAGCCTGGGGTTATGGAAGAGGAGCTGGGGGTTATATGACCGAGAACTAAAACGAAGGTCCGAAATGGGAGAGGGGTGTCTGGGGTTTGATTATGGGGGTGGATAAGGTGCCGAATATGAGAACCTGCAGGATCAGGGAGGGAAAGTGGATGGGTGTCTAGACAGAGGTTCTGAATCCCGAGCGGCTTCAAATCGGAGTTCGGGAAGCAGGTAAATAAGAGTTTTGAATCCATGAGGATTGGATTGGAGTTCGTAACGGCATTTGGGAAATTGAATGGAGGCTTCGGATTGGAAGGAATCTTATCACAGATCAAGGTCGAGAAATCTGTGGGGATTCCGAGCGTTGGGAGGAATTGGACAGGGGTTCAGAGGGTGAACAGGGATTCTGAATTAGGGAGAATCGAGCCGGAGATGTGAATCGGGGTTCGGGGAGTGGAAAGGGGCTCAGAATCTGGGGTAAAGGGAACGGGATAAAAAATGGACGGCCCGCACCAGGGGGCGGATGCCCCGTCTGGGGGCTGATTCTCACCTTGCCTCAGGCCCCAACCCCAACCCCCTCGTTGCCTCCCTTCTTCACGACTCAGAGGATCTGGATTGCAGTGCTCGGCTCTCAGTAGCCGCACCCTCTCCTTGTCCAGGAGAAAATGCCAGCGCGGCAGCTTGGGCGACCCCACCTCTTTCCCTAATACACCACTCACTGCCTCACGACGTTGTACGCATGCGCAAGAGTTAGGCGACCAAATAAAGTCCCGCCCGCTTTTCCGACAAAAGCTTAGTCCTGGAGATCACAATGCGCATGCGCACTGGAAAGCGGTCCCGCCCCTTTGCCAACACATCACCCCACTACCAACCAGGTCAACGGTACACAGTGGTCCCTCCTCTTCATTTATTTCCTCTCCCCCAACAGATGCACAGTACCTCTAAGTCCCACCTCTTGCCCCACACAAGGGCTCCCTACCTTTTTCGCAATGCGTCTCTGTGCCATACTTCCCTTCTCTTGTCTGGTCTGTAAGCATTTCCACCCCCTTGCTTATCATCACTTAGGTCACTGTGTGTGGTCTCTAATTGCAATAAGTTAGGCCCCTGCTGAGATCATTTACTTCGGGACGCAGGAAGGCGAATGACTAGAGAGGAGACACCATTTAGGGTAGCAGTTAAGTTTGTGCCTGCCATGTGACTCTACCATTGCCCCCTCACTAGCTCCCAGGCTATTATAGAATATTAATTTCTCTGCGTTCTGTGCGGCCTAGACATGGACTCATGCTGTGTTGAGGGAAGATTGGGAGTGGGGAAGGAGGGTCACAGCTTGCACATCACAGTAGTATCAGTGCTGGGGCTTGTCTTCCTCTCACAGTAACCCTGGGAAGTAAGTATATGCATTCCCATTTTACAGATCAGGTACAGACACACTGCATGAACTAGACAAAACCACGGAGCCAGCAAACAGAAAATGCAAACTTTGGGCCTGGAAGTTTCTGATTCCAAACCCATGTTCTGTTAGTGTGACTGAAAAACTCTCCCCTCCTCAGGTGGAGATGACAGACACACCCCCTTCCCAAACATCTGTCCTAAACAAGCAAAATTTGTGTTCTCCAAGGCCCAAGCTCTTGCTCTGTATTCAAGGGAACACAGGTTGAGACTCCAGTCTCATCTCCTGCCTGCTGTATGTGGATCCATTTAAGTATGAGAATTGCTCCTTGGGCCATGCTCGGACTCTTCGTTGTGAGTGGCACAAACATGCTGCCCCTGAGGCCTTCCTCTGCCCACTGGAGTAGACAGGATAAACTGGCATTTGTGAGTCTGAGCCATGGCAAGTCTTGGTTCAGAGTAAATGTTTGCTCTGGTTCCTGCCTCTGCTGGAGCCTAGGACAGCTGTGGTCTCCCACAAAGAAGTGGGCTGGGCATGAGAATTCCTGGGACAGATTACGGACCTGCCTGTGTTAAGGAATAAAAACATAACCTTGCAAAATATCTAAGAAGTCACTCCTGCCCCCGCTTCCGTGGATTGGCCTGTGAGGGCATGGCCTTGCAGGAGAATATCAAATAACTCCTACCCCTGTTTCTGTAAATCAGCCTGTGAAAACATGGCCTAGTAGAAAGATATCAAATGAGTGAATTCACCGTCCCCTCCCCGCTTCTGTAAATCAGCCGGCAACCTTGCAACTGCATTCTGCCTCTGTAACCCTCTGCTTGCAAAATTTCGCCTAGCAACGTGGTAGCCAATGAACAAATGTTATCCTGATCCCACCTGAAATCCTATATAAACCTATGAAAACTGAAAAACGGGGCTCAGAATTTGGAGACTGACTCTTCTATGGGCCTGCGCATAATAAAACTGTTCATCCACCTTTCTGGAGTGCCAGTTGTGAGTTTCTATGGTTCAGAACTCCTGACTTTGCTGTAACATCTGTTGCTAGCTGTGTGAGCCCACTCAGGTCATTCAAATTCTCTGAAGCCTAGTTTCTCAATATGCAAATCGGGAAGCACAAGGAGCACTTACTGGGGTTCTACATTAGGATACACATGCTGCTATCTTTCAGAATGTCTGGAGAAACTAAAAATGACAGAAAATGATATACAGATGCGATGATACTCAAACTGAACTGATAGTTTTCCAAACTCCAAAGGCAGACCATTGTACACTGTACATTTGTTCTGGCATCAGCTCCTGCCAGAGGTCTATTTATGAAAGGAAGTTAGTACTAGAAAGGACCACAGCATTTGGTCCCAAAGGGCCAATATCAATTCTGCCTGGCTGGATTACTTTCCTCATCTGTTGCATAGCAACCTCCCCTGTCAGCTGCCTATTTTTCCTCAGAACTTGCTCTGCAAACTGTCTGCAGTAGGACGTGATCAGACTCAGGAAAGGAGGTTTGAAACGCCATTTTATATGCTATTTGCTTTCAAATGTATATCTCTAGTCCTTGCTTGGCTTGTGAATTCTGGGTCCATAATCTAATTGCCTACGTCACTTCTCCAATTGGATGTCTCTCAGTATTCTCCGTATTCTCAAAATTAACGTGTCTCAAACTGATTCCTTTGTATATATCCCCCTCCCTAACAACACTGTGTGTTTCCTCCTAATCAGTCCCTTCTCTCCAATTAGAATCTCCCTTAAGGAGATGGCTAGAACAATGGCTGGAACATTTTACATAGTCAATAAATATCTGTTGAGTGATTGAGTGAATCTGATCAGCCACATTTCTTTCCCATGACAGATTTACTTATTTTTCCTCATTAAAAAGTATAACCATCATTAAAAATCTGAAAGTTTCCTAAATAGCTTGGAAAGCAAACATTATCCCAGATCTCACTATCTTGAGAAAATTGCTCTTAAGATTTTGATGCTACCATTTCATACATCATTTTATGCATGTATATGCATATATCCTCTTACATAAATGGGGTTTTATTATAAATACCATAAATATTTTAAATTGTGTTATTTTACTTACATTTCCCATCATTGATTTTTTTAAACAAATCAATTTTTAAAATTTAATTTAATTTTTAATTACCTTTTTAAAAGTTAATAGGTCACACAAAATATTACATTAAAAAACACAAGAGGTTCCCATATACCCCACTCCCCACCCCCCACACTCATCACTTTTTAAATTTTATTTTTTGAAGATACATAGATCACAAAAAGTGTTGCATTGAAAAATATAAGAGGTTCCCATATCCCCCCCCCCACTCCTTCCACATCAACAATCTCTTTCATCATTGAGGCACATTCATTGCATTTGGTAAATACATTTTTGAGCACTGCTGCACTACATGGATAATAGTTTAAATTGTAGTTTACACTCTCCCCCAGTACATTCAGTAAGTTATGGTGGGATATTTAATGTCCAACATCTGTACCTGCAATATTGATATACATTAACAAAGCATACAGTTCATCCAAAGTGTACAATCAATGATATTTGGTATAATCACATAGTTGTGCATTCATCACTTTAATCATTATTAGAGCATTTTCATTATTTCAATAATAATAAACAAAAAACAGACAAGCAAACAAACAAGAACATTCTTCACCTCTCAATCTCTGTATGCTTCCCCACTGTACATAGCTGCTGTTTCTGGCTATTCTATCCAAAGTACATAATCAATGGCTTTTAGTATGATCGTATTGTTGTACATTCAGCATTTCAAAAATTTTAGAACAATTTCATTACTCCAAAAAGAAAGACTCCACACTGCTTAGTATTTCTTGCTCAGCTCTACATAACCACTAGCCTACTTTCATCTCTATAAATTGACTTATATTTACATTTTATATAAATGGAATCATATAATATGTAGTATTCTGTGTCTGATTTCTTTCACTTGTATGTTTTTTGTCTGATATTAACATTTGTAGTATTAAATTACATTTGTTCAGCTGCAAAGAAAAACGGTCTCATATATTCAAGTCTACCTATATTCATACTTAACATAGTACAATTATATTTCTTATACTATATTTAGTTCATAATAGGAAAGTCATACAGTATTTGTCCTTTTATGTCTGGCTTCTTTACTCAACAATGTCCCCCAGGTTCATCCATCTTGTCATATGTTTCACGACTTCATTTCTTCTTACTGCTGCCTAATATTCCATCATGTGCATACTCCACAATTTGTTTATCCATTCATCAGCTGATGGGCACCTGGGTTGTTTCCAGCTTTTAGCTATCGTGAATAATGCTGCCATGAACATTGGTGTGCAGATGTTTATTCATGTCACTGCTCTCAGTTCTTCTGGGCAATGGTGTTGCTGGGTCCCACTGCAAGTCTGTATTCAACTTCCTTAGGAACTGCCAAACCATCCTCTACAGTGGCTGTACCATTCTGTATTCTCACCAACAATGAAAAGCTTCCAATCTCTCCACATTCACTCCAACATTTATGGTTTTCCAACTTTTTAATAGCGGCCAGTCTAATAGGTGTGAAATCATATCTCAGTGTAATTTAGATTTTGCATTTCCATAATTGCTAGTCATGTCCTATTTCTCTTTTTTTGCCCATTTTAAAATTCTATAGTTTGTCTTTTTATTGTTGAATTGTATGATCTCCTTAGACATCATGGATATTAAACCCTTATCAGATATGTGATTTAAAAATATTGTCTCCCATTGAGTCAGCTGCATTTTCCCCCTTTTGAGAAAGTCCTTTGAGGGGCAAAAGTGTTGAATTTTGAGAAGGTCCCATTTACCTATTTTTCCTTTTGTTGCCCATGCTTTGGGCATAAGGTTTAAGAAACTACCACTTATTTGAAGATGTTTTCCTACATTTTCTTCTAGGAGTTTTATGGTTGTTGTTTTTATATTTAGTCCTTAATTCATTTTGAGTTAATTTTTGTATAAGGTATGAGAGAGAGGTTTTCTTCCTTTCTTTTGTATATGGTTACCCAGTTCTCCCAGAATGTGTGTTGAATAGAGTGTTCTGGCCCAGCTGGGTGGGCTTAACAGCCTTGTCAAAAGTCACTTGACTGATCAATTTCTGAGTTATCATTTCAGTTCCATTTGTCAATCTGTCTGTCCTTATGCCAGTACCATGCTGATTTTACCACTGTAGCTCAGTAATATGCTTTAAAGTCAGGAAGTGAGAGTCATCCAACTTCGTTCTTATATTTTAACACATTTTTTTTGGCTACTAGGGGTCCCTTATCCTTCCAAATAAATTTGATTATTAGCTTTTCGATTTCTGCAAAAAAAGTTATTGGGATTTTTATTGGAATTCTGCTGTCCCATTCATTTCCTTCGCTTTCACCCTCAGCTGACAGATATGAATTTTAAAAATCAAAGTTTTTCCATGTTCAAAACATCATATTTTTCTAATTTTACATAATTAGAAAAATCTACAACAAAGCTTTGAGACCTGATAAATGAGTTCAGTAAAATGGTGTGTTATAATATTAACACATAAAACTCAGTAACATTTTTGTACACTAATAATGAACAATCTAAGGAGGATATCAACTAAAAAGTTCCAATTATAATATCAACTAAAAGAACAAAATATTTGTAATAAACTTAACTAAGGAAGCAAAGATGTGTACACAGAAAACTACACAACACTAGTAAAAGAAATAAAAAATAATACCTAAATAAATTGAAGAATATTCCATGTTAATGACTTGAAAGACTAAATATCATTAAGATGTCTATCATATGCAAATTGATTTACAGATTCATCACAATCCCAATATAAAAGTTCCAACAGCATCTTTTTTAGCTGAGCTGGAAAAGCAAATTATCAGATTTATTTGGATGGGTAAGGAGCCCCGTATAGTTGAAAACCTGCCTTGGAAAAGAAAAACAAAATTGAAGGAATCATGCTCCCTGACTTTAAAGCATACTACCAAGCTACATTGGTCAAAACTGCATGGTATTTTCACAAGGATAGACATACTGACCAATGAAATTGAATTGCGAGTTCAGATATAGACCTGCACATATATGGTCAATTGATATTTGACAATGCCACCAAGCCCACTCAACTGTGACAGAATAGTCTCTTCAACAAATAGTGCTTGGAGAACTGGATAGCCATATCCAAAAGAAAGAAAAGGGATCTCCATTTCGTGGCCTATATAAAAATTAACTCAAAATGGTTCAAAAACCTAAATATAAAAGCCAAGACCATAAAGCTCCTAGAGGATAATGTGGGAAAGCATCTACAAGATCTGGTAGTAGGAAATGGTTTCATAAACTTTATTCCCAAAGCATGAGCAGGGAAAGAAGAAAATAGATAAATAGTACAAAAACTTTTGTACTTCAAAGGAGTTTGTCAAAAAAGTGAAAAGGGAGCCTACTCAATGGGGTGAAGATATATGGGAACCACCTATCTGATAATGGCCTAATATCCAGCATATAGAAAGAAATACTATATCTTGAAAATAAAAAATGAAAAAGACAAAAAAATGGGCAAGAGACTTGAATAGACACTTTCCAAAGGGGAAATACAAATGGCTAAAAAGCACAGGCAAATATACTCAACATCACTAGCTATTAGGGAAATGCAAATAAAAAATACAATGAAGGAAGTGGGTTTGGCCCAGTGGTTAGGGCATCCATCTACCACATGGGAAGTCTGCGGTTCAAACCCTGGGCCTCCTTGACCCGTGTGGAGCTGGCCCATGCACAGTGCTGATGGGCACAAGGAGTGCCCTGCCATGCAGGGGTGTCCCCCGCATAGGGGAGCCCAATGCGCAAGGAGTGTGCCCCATAAGGAGAGCCACCCAGTGCGAAAGAAAGTGCAGCCTGCCTAAGAATAGTGCCACACACATGGAGAGCTGACACAACAAGATGACGTGACAAAAAGAAACACAGATTCCCGTGCCACTGACAACAACAGAAGAGGACAAAGAAGACAACACAGCAAATAGACACAGAGAACAGACAACCAGGGCAGGGAAGGGGAGAGAAATAAATAAATAAATAAATCTTAAAAAAAATACAATGAGGTATCATCTTACACCTATTACATAGGCTGCTGTTTAAAAAAACAAACAAAACTACAAGTGTTGGAGAGAATGTGGAGGAATAAGAACACTCATCCACTGCTGATAGAATGGTGCATCCACTGTGGAGGATGGTTTGGTGGTTCTTCAGGAAACTAAGTATAGAATTGCTGTTTGATCCGGCAATTCAACCATGAGGAATATACCCAGAAGAATTGAAATCAGGGGCATGAACAGATAGAAGTACACCAATGTTCATCATGACATTATTCACAATTGCCAAAAG